>NC_086167.1:9430357-10038571 GCF_035149785.1 Candoia aspera | reverse complement strand
GCTACACATGTTATTTGGAGCCCAATATCCTCCAAATAACTTAATTCCTATGAAAAAAGCAAACAGTATACTGTAGCTTTGATTGACAAGTTTTGCATGTTTAAAAATACTGGTAGTGCTATAAGCTAACTGTGTTAATTGTATCACCCTTGCGTTTGGGTTGGGAGTGTATAAAATTCAGCATATTTTTGTGTGCAGAGTGGCCATTAACCAACAGTGTCTTCTTGCCTCTTCAGCTTAGGTCTTTCAGGAACTGTACATTATTAGTTATAAGCATGCAAGTGAATAAAGGGTTAAAAATAGAAAGGGCCAGACTCTTTAAGGAGTCACGACTTTCCCCCCAAACTACAAGGATATGACTTTGGCATATCAGGGCCTCAACAAGCAATTACAATTAAGTCTAGAAGTACAAGACAAAATTAATAGCATGGGCTACATTTCTGAAATCCCTTCTCCAAGTTTAAAGAAATACCAACCCTGACTACTCCGTAGGTGGATGAACTTGGGGAAATCTTCAATTTCAGCCAGGATTTGGAGAATTATATCCATTTAATGGCATTATTATTTAAACTCGAAGTATTTCTTGAATTCCTCTAAGTAAATCTTGTTCATGAACTTTAAAACAGTAAGAGATTTATTCCAAATCTATCACACAATCATAAAAACTAAACTGTATCTAAAAATATATAAGAAAAAGACTGAATTAAGCCTTTCTAAAGCAAAATGGTGTTTTTTCTAGGTGTAGCATGCATTTTACAGGAAGAATCATTCTCTTCTGTAAAAATTGTACATGCTATCCAACTGAACAGGGTTTCTTAATCAAAGTGTTGCAGCTGACTTGGAAACTCTGCTATCTGTTATGGTTCAATGTTAGCAAAAGCTTTACCTGAATATAAAAGAACTATCGAGATAACAGCAAGGAATATACCATAAAAGGTCAATTCCAAGAGAAACTTCTAATGTAGATATTTTAAGAGCCATGGAACAGTTTATAGCACAGCAACTGCCTGATTGCAAAATATCTTCCCATTTCCCAAACCTCAAACACTAGAAATGATGATGTTAAGAAGTGAAAACAATCGCCAGAGGCTAGGACAGTATAGTCTGTTATAAAAAAGATGAAAAAGAAAACACATCTCAAACTCATTTATATGATGCCTAAGCATATTCCTTATTTCCTTTGGAACAGACATTGATACAGTTCATGCTGTTATTGTGTTATCTGGGAATAAGCCACACTGAACTATGTTGACAAGAACGTGTACAGATTTTAAAAGATGTAAACCCCATTCAGCGCAGTGTAGCATTACATCTTTATGACCTGTAGTTCTTCCCTGCCAGCTTATTATTTTAAGATCCAGATGCTGCTTTGTTGCGTCTATTCTGCCAACCTGTTCTCATGGATGTTCCACTTGACATAATCCAGGAAGTTAATAAATGCAATCCTTTTACAGTGTCTTCCTGTGGCTGAATAAAGCAACTTCAGGGACCTGAAAGCTTTAGGATGAGCATGTTAAATAAATAAAGATGACAAAACCAACCATCTCATCTGAATGCTGTGTTTGCACAATAGCATTAAGCAGGTCAGTTAAGGCCTCAGCAGCTACAATCCCACAACAAGTTAATCTTGTTTAGACTTAACCTTAGTTTAGGGGATTTTGGGGGGGAGATTTAGCATATTGTGTGAACCAGACCATTCAGTTATAATTCCATTTACTGGCCAATCCTAGAAAACAGGTTATTTTGGGAAGCAAGTTTTAGAGAAAAGCTTTGACGGGCTGAGGAAGGGGGAAAGGTGAACCCACTCATCCCACATGGTGACTGTGTTCCTATAAACAGGCTTAACCAGATTGGTTAAAGTCTAAATTTGGGGGATGCTTTCTCACAACAGGCTAAATCAGCTTGTTTTAATTTTAACCCTGGTTGCTGTTTCCTGGTGGTTCAGCAAGTTCCACAAATCCAGCGCACAGATCTGTTCACAACCCGCACCCTGTACAAATCTCCAAAGCGGGGGAATTCCGTACTCAAGCGGAAAGCTGGCCCAGGGAGTTTTAATCAATTTACAAGCCCCCTCTGTTAGCAAGTCCAGAAAAAGGCTTTCATTCAGGAACCCTTAAACTACCCCAGCAAGGCTTCACCTTGTGGCTGGTGGAGGAGCCCCCCTCCTTTGGGGCTGACCCAGGGTTTTTTTTTTTTTAAGGTTCAAATCCATCCCCAGGTTGAGTAGGATGCCCAGCGCCAAGTGGAGGATCTCCTGTTGGTTCCCTTTTCCCCTGACACGGAGGGAACCTCTTAAAGGAAGAGGCTTCTCCGCCGCTGGCGGGGGGGGGGGCGCTTCGGGCTTGATCCGAGTGCCACAAAGGCCCAACTTCGCCCAAAGCCGCTTTCGTAACGTCGGAAGGCGCCGCCGCCGCCGCCGCCCATTCGCGGGCGCGGCGGGCGGGCGGAGACGCCCCTCCCTCTCTCCCCCCGCCCGTTCCAACCGCCCCCCGCGGGGGTCGCCAGGCCGAGGCGCCCCCGCGCCCCGCTTTGCTTAGTCACCCCGCGGGGCCCCTCCCGCGCCGGGCAGGGAGGCGCGCCCCGCTCGCCCGCCTCGCCCCGGCCCGGCCGCGGGAGCCCCCCGCCCGCCATCGCCGCGGCGCGACCCCGGGGGCGGCGCCGGGAGGGGCGGCCGCGCGCCCGGGCCTCCTCGCCCCCCTCAGGCACCGGCGGGGCCGCTCCGGCCGCCCAGCGGAAGCGCGGCCCCGGCGGCCGGCGCGGCCCCGACGGCGGGCAGGGCCCGAGGGCGGGCAGGGCCCGGCGGCCGCCCGCTCGCCCACCCCAGCCGGCCCGCGCCCCGCCTCCCGGCGGCCCGGCCCGGCGGCCCAGCCTGGATGTTACCTTCATCAGCCTCCTGCTGGCCGCCATCTTGGATCTGCTGCCGCTGCCCCACAATGCATGGCGGCGGCGGCGGCGGCGCTTCCTGGAAGGCCGCGCGCGCGGGCGGGCGCGAGAAACAGCCTCCTGCCGGGGAGCCCCCTCTGGTCGGGCGGGGGGGTAGGAGGAGGGTGATGTTGAAGGAGAAAGTGAGCAGAAGAGGCTGGAGAGGAAGACCGTGAAGATGGAGCAGGGGAGGGAGGTGGAGAAGAGGAACGAAGTGAGGATGGCGATGAAGAAAGCGAGGAAGAGGAAGGAGCTGAGAACGATGAAGAGGAAGAAGGATAAAAGCGATGGGGAAAGTGAGGAGAAGAAGAATGTGAGGATGAGGAAGATGAAAACGAAGAAGGGGAGGCCGATGAGGATGAAGGAGTGAGGAGGAAGAACAGGAGGATAATGAAAAAGAGAATGAGGGAGAAAGTGAGGATGGTGAGGAAGAAAGGGAGGAAAAAGAGGAGAAAAACATGAGAATGAGGAGGAGAGGGAGGAAGAGAGTGATGAAAGGAATGGTGAAGATCACAATGGTGAAGAAAGAGAAAAGGGAAAAGAGTGAGAAAATCAAGAGGAGGATGGTGAAGAAGAGGGCAAAGGTGGTGCTGATGAGGAATATGCTGGTGGAGACGAAGAGGAGGGTAACAGCGCTGAAGACGAAGATGGGGATGACGAAGAAAAAGGAAGGTGGCAAGGAGAGGAAGAACGTGGAGATGGTGAAGAGCATCATGAAGAGGAAGGCGACGAACAGGAAGATTATAACGGCGGAGGTTGAAGATGATGAAGAAAAGGAAGAGTGCGAGGATGGTGAAAATGAGGATGATGAAGAGAGAGAGAGGAGGGCGGAGGAGATGAAAGCAGCAATAAATGGTGACGATGATAGTGAAGATGGTGGTGCGGAAGGGGTTGATAGTGGTACAAGTGATCAAGATGGCGTAGGTCACGATGGGGGTGATGGGGAAGGGAATTTATTTATTTATTTATAACTTTATCCACCGCCCATCTCCCCCTTCGTGGGTAATGTGCTGACTATGGTTTCCCCAGGGTAAGATGCAAAAGTGCATACTACACAAGCATTACACACACACACACATACACACACACTGTATATACTGTGTTTCAATGTAAATATATATTTCAATGTGGTTTGGAGATATTTTGGCAATTTCTGCTCTACTATTTTATGTTATTGTGAGGGTAGGAAACTGTTCAAAATAGTATTGTTCAACCTTGGAATTTCAAGAGAAAATGACTCCAAAACATGGGGTTTGGAGGCAATCAAGAGATGTAGGGAAAGGAATGTGAATATTAGTAACACGGAAATGTGTTTAAACCCAATCTAGATAATATTGATTCAATTCCTCCTTCATTTCTAGTTTGGTATTTTAAATGTGAATGTTGTTTGGCAATCTGCTGGAACAGGTGCCTTTTTCCTGCTGGCCTTATGGCTGGAATAGATTTGATTTGATTTGGTGCCCTCATCTGGTTACATCTCCAATTAATTTAAACATTTTTTTAAAAGTGCATTTTAGCAGGTCAGGAAAAATAGACAACAGAAGCAAGCATCATCTCCTTTGCATCGTAGACTGGATTATAAAGAAGACTCGCCCCCACCTCAGTTTTTAAATAACAAATTGCTTTATGGTGTTTTTATTGTTCTTGGTGCTTTGGATACAGTATGTGGAAATAAAGAATGGAAATGGAGATATAAATCAATAAGCAAATCCCTAAGGTATCAGCCTTAGTTGATAAAGGCTTGTTTGTTTTCATTTTGATGTGTATTTTCTTACCAGCTGCTTTCAGATGCTTAAAAATACCACTCTGTATGTTGATAGGCAAGTTGCAGGCAAGGATGACATCAACATTTTCTTACTTAGCAGCCAGGATAAGATTTTGAAGCCATTAATAATCCATGTAACCTGATTTAGCAGACAAGCCTAAATTAGCCAGTGGAGCAAAAATAACAGATGGCTTTTTGATTGCTTCAGATGCACACTTTTCCAGGGAGGGACAATCAATTTTGTTAGCTGCTTTAGCATTCTTGCGGGAGTAGGATGGCGGGGTATAAATGAAATAAATATATTAGAAATTAAAAACAAAGCGGCCACAGAGCAATAAGAGCAGGGACGTTGGCCAGCAGAATGGTAGGACGTGGTTTTGGGAAGGGTCCTGCAAGACAATTGTGGGTCCCTGCATGGAAGGAACCCATGGTTTGATTAGTTTCAGCTTTGTGTGGTAGATGAACCAAGCTAGAAAGTATAGGAAATAAAGAAGATAGCCTTGATGGATATATGCAAGCTCCATTCCCAAGATGACAAGATGTAAAACATTATTAATGTCCAGAATGTCCAGATAACATTCGGAAATGGATCAGGCAGATGCCCTCCTAATTCACTGAACTGTAAGGAAGAGAAGGTCCAGCACAATCAGACTTGCAAGATTCTGTTATTACAGCCAATCTTAATAAAAGCAGTTTTAGCCTTCCTGTGGAGTTGATTTCCTGGTCTGGTCTACCTGGTGGGGCTGACAGGAAGAGGGAGAAGGGATGGGAAGCCCCCATTATGTTCCGCTGCTTTAACGTTTCCAGGAATTTTACCTTGCTATAGAAGACCCCCCTCTTGATGCTTGAGAAGCATTTGGAAAAATGTAGTCATCGTTCAGTTGCCTTTCCATGACACATCCTCGGAGGTACACAGGTCTAAGCTGCCCTAACCATGCTTCTCAATGTATATTCCACCTTAAAATACTTATTTAGCATACATACCACTTTAATGCATATTTTAGAAGTCCAGCAAGCTTAGGTTCTTACGAGTGGATCCACTGCGTGACTTCTTTGCTTTGTTCCTTGGCCCTCATTAAGACCTGCAATACAGTAGCCATTTTTCAAAGCAATGAAAAAAAACAATAATGCAATTTTCTACTCAGAAAAAGGGAACAGCTGACTATTAAACAGAACTACATCTTGGTCTTGCCAGCAGGAAAAGAACATCACTGGCTGCTGGGTTGTTTTTCAGTTAAGTTTAAAGTGCTTGTAACACACCCACACCCTACCAGCTTCATACCCAGTTATTTGGGTATTGTTGTTTATTCGTTCAGTCGCTTCCAACTCTTCGTGACTTCGTGGACCAGCCCACGCCAGAGCTTCCTGTCGGTCGTCAACACCCCCAGCTCCCCCAAGATCGAGTCCGTCACCTCTAGAATATCATCCATCCATCTAGTCCTTGGTTGGCCCCTCTTCCTTTTGCCTTCCACTCTCCCTAGCATCAGCATCTTCTCCAGGGTGTCCTGTCTTCTCCTTATGTGCCCAAAGTATTTCAGTTTTGCCTTGAATATCGTTCCCTCAAGTGAGCAGTCTGGCTTTATTTCCTGGAGTATGGACTGGTTTGATCATCTGGCAGTCCAAGGCACTCTCAGAATTTTGGGTATCATTAATTTGTAATTATTCATTGCTTGATACTAATAAAATGCCTTTTCCCCCACTGGTTTCTCAGTGTGATAAGACTATAGACTGATGCCTTGTTCTAATATTCTCCCCATTAGAAACAGGGCCTGGGCTGGTCCCCATTCTTTGGAGTCACCGAATGTTGCAACTGTGTAGTGGGCATCTTCAATTTCCCAGCTGGCAAATTACCTCTTCCACAGAAGGTTTGCTACCATCCCAAAGGGGCTTTAACTTGCTGCAATAAGTGTGATGCAAGGGGTATTATGCTTTGCAGCAGGCCAGCATTAAATTTAATTATTAAATTAAAAAATTAAATTTATATTAAATTAATACACACAAACACACACACTCCTTAAACCACAGAAGAAGCATCTGGGGGTATACCATGTTACTTACCACTGAGAGATACCCATTGATTTTTTTTTTATAGTAAACTTTATTAACTTTCAAGAGAAGAATAAAAACTACAATAAAAACTAAAAAACTAAAAAAGTGCAGAAACACAAGAGCAGAAGAAAATTTTAGATTTACAAGAAGATGTGGCTTCCAACTTTAAACAGCAAGGATATACAAAATGTCCATAATTGATCTCTTACTCTATATTAAGCCAAAACACCACATTATTTCTATAAATCTTTCCCCTTTAACCCACAATAAAAATCACTAAGTACAGTTACACCTCCCCCTTATATTAAAATGAAGGGGGAAAAATTCATATAAACCTCCTAAACATCTTTCTCCCCTCCAAAAGATAAAACGTATTTAATTACTCCCTTCCTACCACTAGAAAGATACCGATTGATTATGTGCCATCAAGTTGGTGTTGACTCTTAGTGATCACATAGACAGATTTTCTGCTATCACTTAGATAAATTGAGTGCCTTAGACTAATACAAACTTAGAATTCAAGCTTCACCTCCAATAAAAGGTTTATGGCCAGGAGTGGCTTCAGCTGGACCATGATGTGGCTGAGAATTGGCATTTCGCTTGGACTGTTGAATTTATACCGTATTGAGGGACTTTATTGCAGTTTTATCTAGATCATGAATAAATTAACATGTTTTGGGGGTTATATTTTCATGCAGTTCCCTCCGGTGCCATCGATGGACAGAACAGCTGAAAGAAACCAACCTCACCTTTAGGTTATTTAAGTCCATATTTGTTACATTTCTAAATAACGTTGCTTAGCTAATAACAGGATTCTCTAGTTGGATTACAAAACTCTTTAGTTAAAAAACAGCCTGTGCTCTGCCCATTTCGGAAGTACAATATTGTCCAAGTCAGCCAAAACAAAAGGTGCGTTTAAATTCTACAGATGTTAAGGTCTGCTGAGATAGGTAGCGCTGCTGAAATGGCAAGCTGTGCATTTACTTAATGCTCACGTGTGCCACTGGATGGCAGAAAACGCTAAGAAATGGACCGGTGGACCTGCTATCTTACAGCACAAATTAAGTTTTAGTCTAAGACCCCAACTTTAGAGTTTGCAAAGGGATATTTAGACATACTGCAAACACCACCATCATCCTTTGTATCATGCTGTCTTCCTACTGTATAGGGAGAGAAGGAGTTGGTGTTTCATTCAGGATTTGCTAAAGATGAAACTGTGAATACCATTCCGCAACGTCACCTAGATCATGGAACTCATGCCTCTAAAGTGCAATTAAATTTGTTGTGCGAAGATAGTTTTACAGCTATGGACACTGTGATGTATGTAAAAAAATGGACAGGGCTTCAATTGTACAGTCATGGCCCCATTTTCACTTTTTGGACACACACCTCCCTCCAGATTAAAAACCCCACAACTTCCACTCTATAAAATAAGCTGCGTTTTAGATTGAGCCAGTTCAGCCACTGCATTACCTTGAATCATTTATACATTTCACACAAAAGAAAAACCTTGATCTGCCTTTACAACAAGCATCTCCATCCTGCAAGACTGCCACGTACCTTTGTTTTAAAAAGTGCTCTTTCCTTACGTAAAAATAACATTTTAAATTCCAACTTAATTCCAAAGGAAGTGGAACACAGCAAATCTTACAATAGTAATTCTTAAGGCTTTCCGCAATTTATTACATAGGATGTATTTACATTGTGTGTGTGTGTGTGTGTGTGTGCAGGTATCTGGTGTGCTTGTTTCAAGAGGAAAGCTATTTATGAATATAAAAGTATCCTTTTTGCTTCTTGTTTCCATATGGTGAATGGCTGTCCACTCACCCAGTTCTCAGCATTCCCATTTTGGCCTTTTCTAATGTTTCCTAATTCTGGAAAAAAAATTCTTCTTGCCAAGGTCAACAGATGGGAAACCCAACATTGCATTTACTCATTTAAGTCCCAGCGGGTGGACACATGAGTCTTAAAAGATACATTCCTTTCATCAAGTAGTTTTTAAGGAAAAGCTTTTAAATAATTATTTCTTAAGGAACACTTCTTTCAAAATGCGCTCCGCTAGGGTAAGATGGAAGACGCTGTAAGAAAAGCAGCATGGTCCTTGCTTAAAACCGCAGCTTTCATCCATGTGTAATCATATCCAAATGTAACCAAGAGATTAACTGAACTTGCCTAATTACTGATAACAATTTCTTTAATGTTTTCCCAGACTTAACACTCATGTTCAACATGCAATAAAACACAGTCTGTTCTGATGAACCAACATTCCAACCAGCTCTTTCCAATCTCTCTTGATGGGCAGGTGAATTCATTCAGTCCTGACCAATTTTGCACCTCGTATTACCTGTGGGGTGACGGATTGCTAGCTCAGGGTCAAAACAAAACGAAACAAATTTCTTCCAGAGTTTGAGGCTGAAGAAATGGCACTCTAAAGGGCAGAAGTTGCTGCCTCTATCACCCACTTTTAGTAGGGCTTAATTCAGGACTCTCTCTGAGCAGAAAAATCTCATCTTTGACCCAGAAGTCCAACCTAAACAGACTACCTCAGCCCGCAAATAATATTACAATCTCCCCAATGCTCCAAAATCATCTTGATGAAATTTTAAAAAATGGTTAGATTTTGATTGTGGCATTTTAGCCCAGTTTGGCAACATGTTAAGGATGGAAAGGGGAACAGTCTGCCTCTGTTAAGTCTTTTTCTCCCATTCCCACCTTTATCTCTTTCCAAAGGCCACAGAAAGGCCATTACCTTTCCAGTTGTGGCATTATGTATCTGATGGTCTCCTGGAAACCATCAGAAGGTGGAGTGGCAGCCAGTGACCCCTCAGATGTGGTCTCTTCATGCTACCTTGTCCAGAGACACTTCATGGCAGTGGTTCAAGATGGAAATCTCCAGTCTTTGGTCTTCAATTAAAGCCTAGCGGTGAGTACAGAAATGGAGGTCCAAGGCTGACAAGTGACCTTGAAAAATTGCTTAGTGTGGCCGTCAGAGGGGCTCTTCAAAAGGCCCCCAAATTATCATTTTTAATATGACCACAGGGATGAATTATGAAATAAACAGCGAGTACTCATATCAACTGCCTTTTAATTATTTGTAATTAAAATTAAATTTAAATGTAAGTGACATCTAATTCAGTTCTTATCCTAGCTGTTGCCTACTGTTTGGATCAGCTCCCCAGGCCTCTAAAAGCTAGAGAACTCATCTAATACAGGTAGTCCTTACTTAATGACCACAGTTGAGACCAGAATTTTGGTTGCTTGGCAAAGTGGTCATTAAGTGAATCTGACTCAATGTTATGACCTTTTTTATGGTTGTTGTTAAGCGAATCACTGCGGGTGTTAAATGAACCACATGCTTGTTAAGCAAGTCACGCAGTTCCCCATTGATTTGGCTTGCCAGAAGCCAGGCAGGAAGGTTGAAAATGGTGATCACGTGACCACAGGATGCTGTGACGGTCATAAATCTCCTTTTAGGGGGAGATGGGCGGTGATAGAAATGTGAATAATAAATAAATAAATAAATAAATAAATAAATAAATAAATAAATAAATAAATAAATAAATGTGGACCAGTTACCAAGCACCCAAATTGTGATCATGTGACTGTGGGGATGCAGTGGTGGTCGTAAGTGTGAGGACTGGTCGTAAGTAGTTTTTTCAGCACCACTGTAAGTCTGAACCATCACTAAGCAAACCGTCATTAAGCGAGGACTACCTGTAGATCTGTCATTTCTATATAGTGTTCCGATCTGATGGTCTTGAGGAATGCCACCGTGTCTTAGCGCTAACCTGGTGCCCTCCAGATGAGGGGCTTCAACTCCATGGATTCTTCCTGAGCAGAAGTCAGGAGAACCAGAAATTAACAAAGGCAACACTGCTGCTGTTTTCACCAAGGCTAATTCAGTTAAAGGGAGGTTCATATTTGATTATTCATTTATTATTGAATTTGTTACAGCCCCCACTCCAGTAGACTCTGGGCGGCTTAAAAAAGGCAACGTCTAACCCTCTCTGCAGAGGTTCACTCGCCAGAGGCAAAGAGGAACTGAATCAGGATAGCGCTACTAATTCACGTTATTTTAGCAAGCCACAGCCTCTCTACACACCATACAAAAATAGAAACTTTAATTTCGGAGACACCAGAAACTCTGGACTGTCCCTAGCAAATTGGGGGTGGGGCACTGGAATAAATATTTTGTCTTGCTCACCAACTCTACGACGTGCCTCCTTCAGATGTTGGAAGAGGCCAAATAAAGCCCTGTGCAAGTTTGCCTTCCACACAGTAAAATAAACCAAAAGCAGACCTGAAATCAGAGCTTGGTTTTCAAAGGACTTCTGCCCATAAACACATACAAAGTTCTCCTTCAGGGGAACCGGTTTTAACCGCAACAGGATTACACCCCTTGCAACTTGATGATGATGTAAGTGGGGGGTTATGATGGGGTTTAAATTATTGTAGTGTGGCTTGTATGATTCGTAGCATGGTCTGAATGCCGAATTGTCAGCAGAGTAGAAGGAGCAGGATAAAAATGGCAGCAATATTCCCCTTTTCCTAGAGAAAATCTCCCTGCACTGCAATTTAGAGAGAGTGTGCATTGCCCTCGGGACCTTTAATGAGAATTCATCTTTTTCTTCCACTGGCAGATTTCTCCTTTCGGTCCACCCATCCTTATTCCAAGAATATTGCCTCTCTCCTTTGAATCTCTTCTTCCCTTCTATTGCATTAGCTAGTATTAGCTAAGCCCTCAGCTCTCAAAATTTCTCTTCACTCTTTTGGAAGTCCAACTTTTTTGGTTCGAGGGAGGGGGACAATAATTATAGGGACTTAAGGACGTGGCCTGTGAGGACGGGCTGAAGGACCTTGTGAAGTTCAGCCTGGAGAAAAGAGGACTGAGAGGAGACACGATATTAGTGTTCAGGTACATAACAGGACGCCCTAGGGAAGATGGTCGGCAACTATTTTCCATGGCCACTGAAACCAGGACCAAAAGAATCAGATATAAGGTGAAGCTGTGTAGAATTATGTATACGGACAAACTTCCTGAAGGTAAGAACTGTACAACAATAGAATAGTTTTGCCTACAGAGGTTTCGGATTCTCCACCATCACGGGTTTTAAGAGTCTGGAAGCCACTTCTTGAAAGTGGTTTAATTGGTTTCCCAGCACCCTGCAGAAGGTTGGATCAGAAGGGCCTTTTTGTCCAACTCTACAATTCTAGGATTCTATGAAATGACTCCAGAACATTTCCTACCTTCCATTTTAATTCCGGCAGCAATCTGAGTTGCCTCAGTATAGAAAGGATAGGCTGCCCAAAGAGTTTGGACCACCACTCCCGTTAATCCCAACCTGATGGTCATGGGTTATGGGAGGTGGTATCCAAGGCAACCAGAAAATACCAGGACTACTTCCTGTCCATGAGTGGAGTGCAGGTAGTCCTTGCTTAATGACCATTTGCTTATTGATGGTTCGGAGTTACAATGGTGCTGAAAAGCCAGCTTGTGACTGGTCCTTGCACTTATGACTGTTTGTTTAACGAGGGTTCAAAGTTACGATGGCCTTGAAAAAAATGTTTCATGACCTGTACCCACACTTGCAACCATCATACCACCCCTGAGGTCATGTGATTGCACTTTGGGCACTCGAAAACCAGCTTGTGTTTGTTTGTTTGTTTGTTTTTCAAATTTTTATCACCGCCCATCTCCCACCAAAGGTTACAACTGGTTGCAGCATCCTGTGGACATGTGATTGAGATTTGAGACTTTTTTTGCCGATTTCTGGCAAAAGACAGCAAAAAAAAAAAAATCCGTCGGGGAGGCTGGATTTGTTTCATGATGGCAGTGATTTGTTTAATGACCCATGATTTGCTTAACGGCCATTGAAAAAATGGTCGTAAAATTGAGTCTGTATGTGGTGAGTGGACTTACAACCGCAATGATTCATGACAGAAATTCCGGTCCCAATTGTGGTTATAAATGGAGGACTACCTATATTTGCTGGATGATGCTGATGTTTTTGGTGGTTAAGTGGCCTCAAAAGGTCCATCTTCAGCAGTACAATCTGCCTTCCAAGTTCTGCAGATTTCCTGGTTTCTCTGAACTGAAGTCAACTCAAGGAAGACATCTCAAGGACATCTGTCCCATAGGACTTTCTCAAATTGGGAAGCTGAGGCAGCTAGGAAAGATGCAGGGAGCTGGACGGGGAGAAACAGAAAGACATGTGAAATAGGAAACCCTACCACCGCACAGCAGTCACATAAACTCTGAAACCCATCGCTCCCTCCTTCCCTCTCTCCAAAAATTGGAAAAGAAATTCTAAAACCATCTGAAATAAGATACAAAACCAGATGTCTCGCTTGCAGGGGTGAAAAACTTTCAGGAAATTTCAGCATCAGGTGAACCCAGCTGAAGTTCTGTCTCCAAATCTTTGATCTTAGATGTATTTTGATTTTTTTCCCCTTAAAACAATCCCCCAAATCTTACATGTGCCTCTTGTCAGTGAATTTATTTCCCTCTTTCCTCCTGAGACTTGTCACACCTGCTAATTCGACTTGACTCACTGGGGAGACATTACATCATGCCCTCTGCTAAATCCTGTCAGTTCAGAGCCAGAAACAATGATAAATAATAACAACAATAATTCTCTTTCCGTGACTCTCAATTGCAAGCTTTTTTCTTTTTCTTTTCGGGTGGGGAAAACGGACGGGCATTTCCACATGGCTGGTCCTGAAGAGCTTTTGGATTGCTCGAGACAGCCCTGCGGTTTCGCTTTTGAAATGAGCGTCCCCAAGGTTGCACAGAAATCTGCAGTGGCGTCAGCAGTTTGGTGGGACTCCTCAAAGCCCAGACAATCAAAACCTGCTTTTGCTTTTATGGATCAGGTTTATGCATGAAAACTCCCCTAAGCAATGGGGCCTCACCTGGTTTAACAAACTTGGACTGGTGCCAGTTCCCCATGAAGACCCTTTCTGACAACTCTTCCTGACCTTTGCTGGTGATATCTCTGTTCAGTTTGCAAATCATCTCCTGGTTTCATCCAAGCTTCAGTCCCAGGAAGGATGGTTAGAAGCCAACATTGCTAGAAAGGAAACAAATGCAGCTTGCTATGGGCAAACAAATGTCACCGTTTACCTAAATCTCACACAACCCTCTGAGCCACTGGGCAGTGTGAGAGGTCCCCTTCTGCATCCCCAGCTTTGCTGTTGGTCACTGAATCCTTTCTACCCCCAGTTGCCCAAAATCTCTGGCATCGTTTCCCATCCTGTTGGAGCAGGAAATCTCAACGTGATAAGGTCAGTCCTAAAGAGGCTTAAAACAGTTTCAAGGAAACCCAGAATCCAAAACTCCAAAAAAAAAAATGGAAAAAAGAAAATCTGGCCCTTGCTCATCTGAATGTTATAGTTCCGTGCGCTCATATCAACCTTCACCCTTCCCACTAAAAAAAAACAGCCCTTGATGCACTAACCCATAACGTGGCTTGGTTAACAGTTACTGTGTTGCATAAGCTTGTCAACCATGGTTTGTGGCTTGGTGTGCTGCATGGACACAATTAATTGCACTTTCCTCAGTTTTTTAAAAACCCATCATTTCATTTCATTTCATTATTTGATTTTAAGATTGTGTTATGGCTACCCAGTTGTTCATGCAATTCTGGGTGGCATACAATAAACCAAGAACGGCAACACAAAAACAAAAGAAACCATATCAGCTAAAACCAGAATACCACAATTAACCGACAGCCAGGCCTCAGATTCCTTCCTTTTGCCTGGGTATGAATTTTAACCATCCTGACCCCAGTGCCTGAGGAAGGAGCCAAGTTTTCACTAATATAATAGAAGCCAACAGGGTTGAGGCCAACAGGATGTCAATAAACCATGGTTAAGCAAGCAAACAGTTTTGTTGTAAACCACCCAGAGTCGCTTCATGCGAGATGGGTGGTGACGAAACTTGAAATATAAAATAAGTAAATAAATAAATAAATGCCAATAAACCAGACATTAATGGTCAAGCAAGCTCTGGTTTAGTGTGTGACAAGCAGGAATGGATAAATGACTGCCTTCATCATGCATGAACAGCACCTTGATTGATGCACACAGGAAGGCATGATTGATGAGGCACAATCATCAATGATGAATCCAGGCATTGGTAAATTAACTGGTCTGTTTTTCTTCCTTACTACAACCTGTCAACCAGTTCTAGAGTTCCTCATACCTGGAGCTGGAGTTATAATAATAATAATAATAATAATAATAATAGCAGCAGCAATAATGATGCTTATGGGCAAAGAGATCCACTGTTATACCACTTGTGATTGGAGCCCCTGGAGCAATACCTAAATAAAGGGCCCCCTTGATATTTGGAAATTTTGAATTTATTGGACCTGGACACCCTAATTTTACAAAAAAAAGATACCCTACTTAGAACTGCCTATCTCCTCAGATGCCACCTTGACAATTCGTAGGTCCTTGGTTAGGACTTGAATTACTGAGTTTTCACCAGTCTGACTGTGAATCTAATTGCAGATTGCCCATATAGTAAGAATGATAACTAAAATTTATTAGATTTATATGCCGCCTGACTCCAAGTGGGTGATTTACAAATTGTTAAAAAAACAAGGAACAATACAAAAAACAACACAAAAGAAAGGAACATCTAGTGCAGTTGGGTAGCATACAAGTAACAACAACAACAATAACAATAAATCACCATCAGTCAACTGCAAAAGGCAGCTTCACTTGGAACAGCCTATATCCTGTGATGATACCTTTGATGTTATTAAACAAGAACATCTGCCAATCCCAGGTCCTTGGGAAGGACCTGATAGGTAGATAAAAATGCCAACTCCAGTTTAAACATCTGGCTGACTGGGTGACCAACCATCATAATTCTAAATCAATGGGAGTGCCTACAGTGCAAATTCACATACAATCTGTTTTCACCAAAGTGTCACCAACCAGCTGAAGGAGGTGATTATTTTCCTGCCACTTCTCTGCCATTCCAGCCAGATTTCTGCAAAAATGAAAGAGGGAAGCCCGGAATATTTGCAGACCGTGTGTATGTGTGTGAAGTTGAGGGCCTGTGTGTGCATACTGCATTTTTGTGTCAGCTTTGGCATGAGTCCTGAATTGATGGATGTAATATTTCCTGGCTCTGCTGTTCGATCCCTGTACCGCTCACAGTTCTGGATAGCTGCCCAGACTATGTGAGTCTAATATGAGAGGCTGTTGGATGCCTAGGAAGATATTTGAACTCTCAAGACAGAAGGTAAAAAAAATAGAGGAAGGAGAAATCCAGACTCCAGGTCAAATGTTGACCTAGTCCTCCAAAATATACAACAGGGAATGGAAGGCCCCAAGATTCCATACGGCCTTCAGAAGTTTGGATAAAATCCTCAAAACCCTTTCAAAAGTTCCTTTAACAATAGCCAGAAAGGTGGTGCTTTTAACTACACAGGGATCAACCATATTTAGGACTTTTAGCTGAGTTTTCATGAAGTGTCAGTGACATTAAATCAACTTTTGCTTCGGTCTTGACCTCACCTATTTTCAGGAGTGACTTCTTTCCTGCCCATTAACGTAGCCCTCTAAGAAAGTTGCATGACTCCTGAGATACATTGCTTGTAGACATGCCTGGCTGCTGTTATAAAAAAAACAAATCTCCTTAGGAATCTTCTTTGTGAAAAAACAAAGCAAAACACCCCTTGATCTTTAAAGCACATCTAATTACACTTTAGGAGTGTGGAAGGGACTTTCTTTTATTCCTAGAACCCCGGGTTCCAACAAACATCAGCCTCCGAGTGCTAAGTCCGTCTTCTTAGAACCAAGGAACGCGACTCCTATTTTAACAGACTGCATTCTCAGTTTTGAGGTGTGTCTGTTGATGAAAAGTGGGCTCTCATTTTTATATTAAATGGAATCAGATCCGGTTTCCCAGATTGGGGTATATGAGTGGTTACACTGGCTCAGAGGTGGGGCATCTCAAGAGCATCCCTGAGGTTGGGGGAGGCTGATCTGGGGGCCTGCTAAGCTGATCTTAAACACTTTCCATGCCAAGGGAACAGGGCTGAGCTGGGCCCCTCTCTCTGGTTTCAGCGCTGCTGCCCTCTTGGTGACTCAGTCTCCCTCCGATGCTGCTTCCAACCCACTGTGGGTCAACAGTGCAGCAGCTCCGTGGCCAGTTGCCAAGTCACCAGGGCTGCACGTTGCAGCCAGCAACATCTGCAACACATTTGGGACCAACAACAGCAGTAATAATAAAGCAAACGGCCTGTCTTGGCCAAAGCAGTGATCCTTCTGGCATGGGGGAGTTAGATCATAATTTGCTGTTGTGCTTGGTAATAATTTGCTGTTTTGGAGCTGGGAAAGGTGCCTTTCCTGTCTAATAATCGTCATCGGCATTGACAAAATCACCATCGGTCAGTTGCAAAAGGCAGCTTTACTTGGAACAGCTGACATCCTGCCACGATGCCTTTAATATTGTTAAACAACAGCATCTGCCTATCCCAGGTCCTTGGAAAGGACTCGATAGGTGGACAAAAACGCCAAATCCAGCCTAAACATCTGGCTGACTGTGCAACCAATCATCATCACCATCATCTCTAAACCAAATCAACAGCCAGACTGGGTGAATAATGTGGTATTTGTTAACCTTTGGCAACTCCCTGGAATTAAAAAGGTGTGGCTTGCCACAGAATGCACCCTGAATTTTGTATTTTCTTCTGCATCACAGGGGTGTGTGGACATCCTTCGTGCAAAGCAGTGGGCAGAAAAGTGCAACCGCTCTTTGAAATAAATTGGGGGGGTTGCATCTGTGCCTGCCTGTGCAGGGAGACTATGACACAGGAATAAAAAATTGAAATGCAAAAAGAGACATTATTTTCTGATGCTAAACGAGTCCATCTGGAAACTTCTCCCCTGCAGGTAACATTGTTCGATAGTGGCTATAATCAAACCATAGTCCACGCAAATTAGGGTAAGGTCCAATTCTGCACCCTTCCCACTTATTTCTTGGACCTAGGGGGCTGCCATCTAAATCTCCCCCAGTGCTCTAAGGATCACTTTAGGGCAACATTTCTCAACTTGGACAACTTTCAGAGGTGTGGGCAGCAACTCCCAGAATTCTCAGCAGCGGCTTTGCTGGCTGGGGAATTCTGGGAGTTGAAGTCCACATATCTGGAAGCTGAGAACCACCGCTTTAGGGTATCATACAAATTTGAGACAGATGAGAAGGAACCATCTATTGCCATGATAAATAAGTTGACCTGTAAGATGCCACATAATTGCTCTGGTTGCCACCAGCAAACTTGGCGATGTCCTTAGAGACCAATTGAATCATTGGGCAGATTTTGGAACCTTCACTTTATCACCTTTCCCTGGAAAATTTGCTTCCCAATTCCTTATGCAGAAAGATCCCTGAGGTCTCTCTTCTGAAAACAGGGGCACATCCTCTCAACTGGAATTGGCCAGGTTAGGATTCAGACCAAGATGATGGAATGGTGTGTGGGAAAGACCTTGGGAGACAGGGCGAAGAGACACTGCCCCGGGAACGGTCAGATAAGAGACAGCTGAGCCCACAGCTGGATAGTGGGTGGGGCAAGAGGCCCAGAAGGGACCCTCCCTAGTTTCTCAGGCTGTAAAGGAGATGGGGGAGGATGAGTGTGAAGGGAGGGTGATGTATGTGGGAAAGACCTTGGGAGACAGGGCGAAGAGACACTGCCCCGGGAACAGTCAGATAAGAGACAGCTGAGCCCACAGCTGGATAGTGGGTGGGGCAAGAGGCCCAGAAGGGACCCTCCCTAGTTTCTCAGGCTGTAAAGGAGATGGGGGAGGATGAGTGTGAAGGGAGGGTGATGTATGTGGGAAAGACCTTGGGAGACAGGGCGAAGAGACACTGCCAAGGGAACAGTCAGATAAGAGACAGCTGAGCCCACAGCTGGATAGTGGGTGGGGCAAGAGGCTCAGAAGGGACCCTCCCTAGTTTCTCAGGCTGTAAAGGAGATGTGGGGATGAATCTGAAGGGGAGGGTGATGTAATGGTATGTGGGAAAGACCTTGGGAGATGGGGGTGAAGAGATGCTGCCTAAGGAACAGTCAGATAAGAGAGGGCATAGCCCACAGCTGCATAATGGGCAGAGAAAAAAACTCAGAAGGGACCCCCCCCCCAGTTTCTCAGACTGTAAAGGAGATGGGGGGAGAATTGTACTTTCAGACTTGCAAGATCCTGTTAATGTAGCTTTACAATAAAGTAGAACTGGCTCATCTGGTCGTGATTCCTATCTGGTTTGCCCGCAAGGCCAACAGATGGTAGCCAGAAGGTATGTAGCTGAATGCTCTCATCTACCCCGTGGTGTCCGGAAGGCGGCAGACTCGGTACGTTGTGTCTGCCGAACGGAGCGACAGATGCAAGACACATTTTCCCCAGCTCTTCTGGCACAAAGAGGAGTGTGAAATATTTGAGATTTAGCTTGTCGGCTTCCATGCCATTTGTGAATTGGGGATGCGGGGGGGGGGGGAGCTGCAGAACCAGATGTTGTGATAAACGTTACACCTGGGACTGATTACCGAAGAGAGAAATAAATGGAATGAGAAACAGCTAGGGCCAATTGCATACAGGATGCTTGGTAAAAAAAAAATAAAAAAACAAACCTCCCCAATAACTAGATCTTAAATCTTGCAGCATAAAGATGGTATTAGCAATCATGACTTCACCTTCCCCAGCTTGTCCTCTGGACCACTTCCCCCTTGCCCCACTCCCTCTCTCTTTCCTCTTCTCATACCACCTCCAACCATTTCCTAACTCTTTTCTCTCTCGTGAAGCCCCACGATCCGTCAAGGAAATTATTTATTTATTGTATTTATTTCTATTTCTCACTTAGTCGCCACCCATCTCGCTCAAAGAGCGACTCCGGGCGGTTTACAATAAGAGAAGAATAAATACTAGTTAAAATACCATAGAACAATAGAATAAAACAATCTTCTTAAATAAATCAAATGTTCCAAGGGATAGATGGTAAAAATGTTCCTAATTTACGGGAGCATCTTCAAGGTGCTAACCACCCCCAGGATTGATTATCCCTCCTCACGCCCAAAGGGAGGTGGCAGAGCCAGGTCTTTACCCCTTTCTGGAAGGCCGGGAGAGTGGGGGCCTGCCTCACCTCTGGGGGAAGAATTTTCCATAGGGCCGGGGCCATGGCAGAGAAGCTCTCTTCCTGGGCCCTGCCAATCAACATTATTTTATAGACGCGGTCCGTAACATGCCGTCTCTGCCTGAATGGGTGGGACGGGTCAATGTCATGGGGGTGAGACAGTCCCTCAGGTAACCTGGACCCATGCCATGTAGGGCTTTAAAGGTCATAACCAACACCTTGAATTGGACCCGGAAGCAAACGGGCACCCAATGCAGCTCCTGCAGCAAAGGTGTTACATGTGCCACCCTAGGGGCACCCAAAATTGCTCACGTGGCCACATTTTGAACCAGCTTTAGCTTCTGGATACTCTTCAAGGGCAGCCCCAGGTATAGCGCATTGCAGCAGTCTATACGGGAGATGTGGCCCTCACGTCCCCTTTCCGTGCCCCCTTTGAATGGGTGGCTGTAATGTTAGGGGCCGATGGCCAACTTTGCTAGGATGATTGCCTTCTGCAATTGGTTTTTTTTCCCCCCAATAATTTTATTAAAGATTGTATTATACAAGCAAAACTTATACAACTGCAAGATCGACGAACACATTTTAAAAAATTAAAAATTAAAAAAAAGGGCAGAAAAAGGGCAATAAATTAAAAAAGGAAGGAAACGAGAAAAAGAGAAACCTCCCCCTTCATCCCCAGCAAGTATAATCAGCATTAACAACTTATCACAATCTCTTAAAATATAACCAAACTTCTCTTCCTTCCATATGTCACCCCAATTTCTATAACATGACTGCCTTCTGCATCTAGGAAGTGATGGGGAATTAAGGCATGCCAAGCTTTACAAGAAACCTGGTGCATCTCAAGCTCCCCCCCTGCACCATAAGCCCCACCCATACGTAGGAAGTCACCGCATCATTGCCCCATCCTCGATAACCCATGCCACTCGATATTTTCAAAAGCCTTCCCCAGTTCCCATAACACGGCCATCCTCTCTTCTACTACAGCTCCTAAGTTCCATTCCCTAGGACAATTTCCCACCATTCTGTGGTACCTTCATTCAGCAAGCATCTAGAAAGCAACAGCATCCAGTGTAGTCTAGGAACCCATCATGTTATTCTCTACTCCTCTGAGAACTTGCCTCCTGACCTTGCAAGAAAAAACAGCCTCTTTCAGGAGCCATGTGTGAAATGGCGTGCAGGCTCAGAAGCTAGCCAAGGATGCTGTTTTTGAAAAAAAAGGTTCAGAATCAAAGTGAGCAGGCCTACCTTTCCCACCCGATTCAGAATCAATCGCTAGAGGGAAACACGTCTGCACCGTCCCAGCTGTGGTCCTCAAGGGTTAAAACCTCTGAGAAAGGTAGGGGAATGTTGGCGCACAGTAGCAACACCCTGGTCTGGTTTTCCCACCCCACCCTGCTGAGAGAGTTTTGGCAAGGGGCACCAGCTGAAGGTGTACATCTTGGAAGGGCTGCACAAACAGGTGTCTGAAGACTGCAGTGGGAAAAGGCCTCCGGATCTGGGATGGGGGTGGGTGGAGAAGCCCCCATGCCAAGCTCTTCCTTTCTCTCTCACGCACAGATAATCCACAACGGCCATGCCTTTCCCGCCCGACAAAGAATGAAAACGAGGAGGCCTCCGGTGCAATTTAACCCTTGCTCCACCCTTCCTAAGCCTCTTTGCCAGCTGTGGGATCAGCTCTCAGTTTCTGGGAAAATGCCATGGTTGTGTTTGCACTACCCCCTGAAGCCACAATTCAGGGAACCCTGGCTTTACTGGGAATTTTCTGGGAACCCAAGAGCGCCCGAGACAGAAGCTAAAGACATTGGCTGAGATCCCTTAGCACTCTATGTGATAATGTGGTTGGGTCCTTGGCATGCAAACTCAGCCAGCGTTTGACTGTTCACAATCTCATTCTCATAAGAGCCTTTTTTGGAAGATGGATTTTGTCACCGTGAAGGTCAACCCTGCAAACCAGTGAGCAGCAATTGTCTCCATGTTCCACTCATGGGATGGTGGGTTCACTGGACGCATTCTTAGCAGAACTGAACTGAAGGCATCTTCTCATTCTCATTTAGTTAAGTGGCTTTAATCTCCCCTCCCTGCAGGAGAAAACACTCTCGTGGTTTGAGTGTGGCATTCTGCTGTCTGATGATTAGGTGGCCAAGATGGTGGGTGTGAATATCTTTATCTTTTCTTGCACAATTTCTTCTGCAGTCACTCTGGCTGCTCACACATCTAGTCTAACAAAGACATCAGGAGAAAACGCCTCTTCTGGAGTTTTCGGTTTGAAAAATGCAGACACGCCAGGGAGGCTGCAATGTAGCTAATACCAACAGACAAAAAAAGATGCCCTCTGCCCTTTCCAGCCAGAAAATCAGGTCAAAAAGGCCCCTAGAGGAAATTTTAAAGCATCCTGGGCAAAGAGGTAGAAAAACAGAAGCCTCTTTGGCAGGAACAGGAAACTTCCACGCAATCAGTGGAGGGATTTTGGAGCCGTGTTAATTTTTACCTGCTTTTCAACCAGAAAACACTCCAAAAATGATTTAAGGAGAGTAATAACATGATCATCCTTCTGTCCATAGTCTAAAAAGAAATGTACTGGTTTCCAACATTTCCCCCCAGTATTTATATTTCACTCCAGGCCTTACATACTCTAGACAGATAGCAATACAACCCAAAAGGAAACAAGATTGGGAAGGAACTAAACGGACTTTGAACACTGTCTGCTGTTTTGTGGGGAGGAAGGGGGAATGGGATAACAGGATAAAAAATGGAAGGGGTGTGGAGGAACTGTCTTCTTGTAGAGTTTGGCCTGGGCTGCTTTACAAATTAAAATAATCTTTTCTTTCTCGTTTTCCAGCAATTCCAACCGTCCAGATCTGCTCTGAAGGTTTGATGTAACCCATCCCCTGGTTCAGTAAATGAATGGTGATGCGTTGTTGTGGGAAATGAACCCATGGCCCATTGCTCGGTGATTATAGTAATTTTGTTATTTTTATAGTGGTATAAAAATAACAAAAATAATCCTGCAATTGAGCAGAAAAAGGAAACAAAGTTTGGAGTTCCAGAAGCAATGCGGGATGCAGTCCTGCTGGAGATCAGATGAGGGACATCTAGGAAGCATCGGGTGTTTGAGCAATGCATTTTCACCTGCCCTTAACATCCAGAATTGCAAAGAGAAATGTTGCACAATGCCGCAATGGCTTTCCAAAAGGAACCAAAGCCCACTTAGACATGTTGGCCCAGAAAATTCTCACTGCCATTTGCAACTCAGTGAAGTGGTGTCCGCTTTGTGTCACAGAAGATCTGAGACCAAAGCAAGGTTGGTAAAAGAGATTTAGTGGGTTGAAAGGTCTGCACAAATTCCGAACTCACATGTCCTAAACCAGTGTTTTATAAATGTATTTTAACTTTGTCTTAAATTTTATTTTGTTTATTACCTATTAAGACAGATGTATAGTTATTGTCAGGTTCACTGATTCAATGTAGTTTATACATCGTAACATTTCACATGCCATGGTGCTGATGCGTGTTTCTGTTTGAGAGGGAGCTGCTGTAAGACCTGGTACCAAGCTCTGTATGTGAAATCAGGACAATGGAATGTGTTTGGGTTATTTTCTCTGCTCAAGGACTTTTCCCGCAGACCATCAGGAACCGTTAGGAGCACCTGGGATGGTGGACTTGGGAAGATTCTACAGGGGGAGGGATTTTGTTTGCACTGGGGGGGGGGGGTTAGTTTGTATTTGGCACGCTTTTATCATTCTCAGCTTTCTCTGTGATCCTGCATACTATTCTTTAAAAAATCAGATATCTTTGAATTCCTACTCATGAGTCTGATGGTGTTTTAGAATAGGCAACCATTACATATATTCACTGAGCACTCTGCTTGTACTGGTCTATGACCATAATAAATTGAAATTGAATTGAACAACCTTGGCAGCTTTAAGACGGGTGGACTTCAACTCCCAGAATTCCCCAGCCAGCATGGCTGGCTGGGGAATTCTGGGGGTTAAAGTCCACCCGTCTTAAAGTTGCCAAGGTTGAGAAACACTGTCCTAAACCATCTCTTGTCTAGATCGCTGCAAAGCATTCCAGTTAATTTAATTTATTTATTAAACAAATGTATAAGGTGCCCAGCTCACACACAGTGACTCTGCGTGGCTTGAAGAATTAAAAACCAGTAAAACAAGAAAAAAACCAACAAGCCTCTATTTGGGGCTGCCTTTGAAGACTATTCAGAGGTGGTCCCAAAGGCTGCAGCCTGCTTGTTGGTGTGTGTGTGTGTGGGGGGGTGCTTTTCACACAAGTTGTGGGCTCTGCAGTCATTACTAATGGGTTTCCAGATACAATTCGGCTGCTTTTGACCTCTTAAACCCTCTATGACTTGGCATCCAGGTACTTGCAGAAAATAAAACCTACCTGTCCAATTTGCATGCCTCGTGTGTGTGCGTTTTGTGGATTCTCCTTGTGAGAATTTGGGGAGAGGGGGCAGAAAGGGCTTTTAGCTTCCTGCCAGTGCATCTTCTCTTCTTACTTCCTGTGGAAGGCAATTAAAACAGAGCTGTTTAGAAGAGCATTGAACATTTAAGATCTTGTCCACTGGAAGACACTACAGCAATTGCTGCAATGGTGTTTTTTATGATATCTGCTTTGACAGTGCTATTATATGCCTATGCTCCTTGTTTTTATGTTGTAGACAACTAGGAATCCCTTGGGAGTGTGGCAAATAAATAAGCAAACAAACAAACACAGAAACCCAAGCACAATTACACTTACAGTTTCTCAAGTCTGCAGTGTACTAATCCTTGTGAAGAAGACAGCCAAAAACAGCACCTTGGACAGCTCCATGACTCCTGTTGACCATATTCTCCTTTCTGGACAATTGGAAGATGTTGTCCCAGCAAAATTCCAAAGCCAAATGAAGGTTGTATAAGTTGTCAAGTTGTGTAACATGGCCCATTCCTCCCTCTTTGGGCAAACTTTGTGAATTTTTATAGGGTCTTTACCTAAATTTGCAATATCAACTTTTGGCATGTCTTGAGATATGGAGTAGGCAAATTCATTTCCTGAGGATTGAATGATGGGAAAGTTGAGTCCTCCTTCCAAGATAACTCTAGATATGGAACCTTCTGGTCTTCCCAGTGTTGATTTCTGCCCTATGCTGCAGTACTCCAGGAATTAAATTATTTATAACTTTCCCCCAAAGGAAACAAAATAAAGTTAGGATGCAAAAAGTATCTATCCAGAATGCATGTTTTAGGTGAAACTGAATAGAAAATGGCATGTTATTGAAAAAAAACACAGATGAAACAGGGTAGAAACAAGATATAAACTAAGCTTTACATCTGGAAAAATGATTATGAGCTGAATTCATACATTCTGCTAATCCACACAAGGAGGTTCCTTAGTTTTGGCATAGCATGGGGTCTGAACCCAGCCACTGAGGCTTTAAAGATTGATGTAAAGCTTAGCATTATGTATAAACCAGACCACAGCAGATTTTTCAACAAACCATATTTAAAAGAAATCAATATAACATGGATAAAATAACAAATGGATCATCAAACAAATCAACCCACAATTCTCACCTGAGGCACAAATGGACAGGCTCAAATTATCATATTTTGGACACATTATGCAAAGACTTGGATTTCTTGATCTTTTATATAATTTTTTATTAAAGATTTTTTAAAAAAGAAGATAAAAACAAATCCAAATTAATCTACAATAAGAAAAAGAAAAGAAAAAGAAAGAAATCAAAGAGAAAGCTAAAAGTGCAAGAAAGGGGGAAAAAGTAAAAAAAATAGAAAAGAAAGAAAAAAGATACAAAGAAGCTTCCAATTTTCTCTACAGCAGTTATAAGTACAATTATAAATTTATCTCTTACTCTGTGGTTACAACATCGCTCTCTTCTTTCTATAATCTATCCTGTCTAATCATCAAAACCATAAATCATAAGTTCATTTTTTTTCTCTTTCATGCAAAAGGTCTATAAGGGGTTTCCCATCAGCAATAAACGTAGATATTATCTTTGCTTTCTTGAGAAGTCTATAATTCTGGGAAGGGTGAAAGGAAAGAGAAGGGGATTGTTTAACAAAATATATATCCCCAGCCAATTAAATATTTGTTCATTCTAGTTAACTGTTTCCAATTAAAAACCAGAGATTCTGGAAAATCCTTGCAGTGCAGTACAAGTAGACTCATAAATTGTGTTCTGTTGTTTTAAACCATGGTTTAAACATGATTTATTGAAGAGCCCATAAGTGGCTGGCTTCCTGCCACAATCTCAGCTATAAACTATGCTTATAAACTACGATGGCTTGATTAATGCAGTGCACCAATCCAAAAACTTTACTGGCTGCAATGACTTGGTGAATGGAAGACCAAGGCTGTAAACTATGCTTTACAAAGCATACGATGGCTTCATCTCTTGTTTGAACGCAGCCATACCTTGACCTGGCCCAGTGGAGCTTCCTATTTTTTTTTCCAACTCGTTATCAGAGCAACAAGGGTCAGAAGGAAATGAAACAATTTGCGATGAAGCGTAGATAAGGACGACGTAGAAGCTGACATCTTTTGCAAAAGAGATTTGTGGAGAGGAAGAACCACCAGATGCTTGGTGGCATTTCCTGCATTCTTCAAGCCTTAAGCATGAGATAGAGATGGGAGTTCAAACGCCAGAGCCCTTCCTGATCCAATTGCACTTTGTCATTTTAAGACGGGAAGAGACTGTCCACCATGGGATGCTTTTTCGCCTCCGTGATTATCTCCTCCCTTAAATTCTGGAAAGCCCGGCCCTTCAACAAGGAATAACTAATAGACTCCTTAAATCTTGGCGTCTCCTTCTCCTCATCTGTTCCCTTTGTGTCTAACATATTCCTCCTTTTTTAAATTAACATCAGCCATGCCCCAACACATCATCTTGGCTAAGGCAGGCTGTTGGTTGTTCCAGATTTTCGCATTCTTCAAATATGGGCCCGCCAGTGTGGCAGATTCAGCTTCAAGGCAGACACACCGCAGAAACCGGGCAACTGTCCCAGAATGAATGAAACTTCCAGGAAACGGTGAAGAAATAAAGGGAGAACTTCTCTGGCTGCCCTCCTCTGCTCTGCTCTTGTTTTGGACTTCAGAGTAATTGTTGGTGTATACATTACACACATGCACACACAATATAGAGAGAGGTATTAATATTTATGATGCTACAGGTGTGTGGAAGGGATCCAATGTGATCGTCAATTCAGTCCGTTCGATTCATTCTGGTGGGAATTAGGTGGAAGCCTGCCTCCTACGGTAAGTTCATCCAAGCCTTTGTCTTCACTGGAACCAACATAAACTTGACAGTCAACACTGTCAAAACTTGATTCGACACTGACTTGATGGGACATAATCAAGTTGTTGGGTACCCTGTGAGTTCACAGCTGAGTATGCACAGTTTCTCTCTGCTTCTGATCTGTTGTTCTCTCTCTAGCTGGAGGCAGCAGATATAGCAATAATGATCCATACTACAACTGTTGGGTTGGTTTTGGAACTGCTTCCAGGTTCAATCCAAAGTGCTGAGGATTAAAGTCTGACATGGCTCAGCACCATCTAACCCACCCAGACCAGGTCCACCCTGGGTGATCCTCAAGGGAAGGAACGCCGTGTCCCCATCCCATGGGAAGTGAGGGGGTGGGGACTTGAGAATACACTGTCTCAGTGGCTGCCCCCACCCCATGGAACACCCTGCCTCCCCAGGTCGGGAATGCCCCCAACCTGCTGGCTTGGGTGAAGACCCGAAAACCATTTGTATTCGGCGGTGTGTTCTGCTGCTGAGCATCCTGAGTTGTCCTTAACTATCTGTGGAGAGAAGAGCTATGTTTGTCTAGGGCCCTGTTTCACCTCCATAAGGGATGCATCTATCTCCCTTCTTCTTTAAACTTCTGACCTCCATCTTTTGGCGGTTCTTCTTGAATTGTGACAGCTGGATGGAATTGAGAAGCTCCCACAAAACAGACAGGTTATTTTCCCCTCCTGCTCTTAACAGGTCCAACTTTGTGAGTTGCCTTGGGTGGTGCTAGATTCCTTTCTGGCATGTTTTTTTTTTAGGAAAGGAATAATTCATTCTGCATGTGCAGGTGGGAAAGGAAGTGTTATGGAAAACAAAACAGAACCATATCCAGGGATGACAGATCTAACTATGGTTATCAGTCAGATGGGATACAGGCCCCTTCTAGATGCAGAACAATACTGTATCCCTCCCAATGTCATATGCTCAGGACCACAAGCAAGGAGGCAATAATGCTCTTGGTCCTGCTGGATGTTTATGAAAAGCATGTGGGTAGCCAACAAGGGAAACGCAGAAGGAAAGTTAAGGTTGCTCCAGTATAATGCTTATATTTATTTACTTCTTACATTGGGTGCCTTCAAGATTACAACCTTCCCCAAGTGTGGGGGGGGGGGCGGCAAAAAATGCTGAGTGTGTCTTCCGCCCAATTTCAAACCTGTAATGATATGTGGGAATGACCTTGGGAGACAGGAGGAAGAGCTGAAACCTGAACAGTTAAAAGGTATCTCAGTCCACGGAAGGAGAGGAGGCATGGGAAGCATTTCAGAAGGGACCCTCCCTAGTTTTCCAGAGAGTAAAAGGAGAGGAGGGGAGAAATGCTTTCAGTCTTGCAAGATGCTGTTAGTGTAACATAACAATAAGGACAGAGCTTGTGCTCCTGGCTGTGCTCCCTGTCTGGACTACCTCACAGGGCTAACAAAACCCCCAATCTCCATTTTTGGAAGCCAAACCTTGGAGCTTCTGAAAAAGAACTGAAAGATGTCAGGGGGTGGAGCTTTACTGGCTTTAAAGTCAATCAATATCTCTTGGTTTCCTAAATCCTCCCCCTTCCCCACCACCTTTCCAGGAAATAATAATAGGGCAGGGATGTCTGCAAGGCTTTGATTGTATGACTGTGGCCACCATCTTGATTTTTTGATTTCCACCCATGGACATCCCCATATTATTAATGCTGTGATCAATGATTAATATTATTGCTCAGTAAAATGCATCATATAAACAACCACAATGCTCAGGCAGAGATGAGTATCACAATAAAGAGGGAGAGAGGTTTTAGCCAGCCAGCCCTGATTTTTGAAGAGTCTGTAATTGTCCTAACAGTCAGGAACCACGCTGAGACAAGGAATAGGTCTCTAGTGTTTTATTACTGCTACATTAGACAGAAAATCCTAACAAACTGAAGAAGCATGGGAAAAACCCAGACAGATAAACCCTAAAAGTTAAGGCGGATCTGATCTGTGTCTCTTTGAATGGCTGCTTAACTCCTCAGTATAGGGATACTGAGGGGCCCCCTCCTGCTCACCATCAGTACTCATGACAGTAATCAAACTGCGGTCAATACCAGCTTCCACCTGTCTGGCGAAGCTGCTTTGGCCCGAAGTTAACAGCCTTGTCTCATTTCTGATTTCTTTCCCCAGGATCTAGGGAGCTTTCCCTGAGACAGCAGTAAGGCCAGAAAAACAACTTAAAAGAGGGTGGGTGAAAGACAGCAGGATAAATGACGGGGGAAGGAAAGGCACTGAATTTGACAACTTGCCTGAAAAAATTCACCCCAGGCTGGAAGCTTGGCAGACAAGAGTTGGGTCCAGGTGTGGTTAGAAACAGGAATAAAACCAGCTCTACCTGTGAGATGTGCAGGCCTTTCCAATGACAACATTCAGCCTCTGAAGGACAGCACAGAAGTAATTGCAAGCTTACAGACATCTAGCCCTAATACACCCAAGTTTTTCTTTTCACCATCCAGTTTCTTGCACGCAAAAGCTACACAAGTTACTTGTGGGTGCAGCATTGTTTCATCAGGCTTCCTTTTTTGGCAAGCAGATTTTTTACTACTAATAATAATAAAAAAAACCCTCTGAAAACTTGGAGTAAGCTCAGGAGCATTTGAGAAGATTTGACCCATTTTCCAGAAGGTAAACTCAGTGACAGAACATGGCTGAGATATGGACGGGGCATCATGCCAACATTGCAGAAGAAGCTCAAGACCTCCTTCTCAAGACATGCATCCTTTTATAAGCTTTTCTTCTAAAAGATATGATTTCCTTCTCTCTCTCAAGATAATTTAAAAATTGGCTATCTCCCCCTTCTACTTCCCACCATCCAGTAGTGGAAGTCATCACAGCATTGAAGACAAAATCAGAGAAAGTTCATCCATGATCAGTCCATCCCAGTCCTGCAAAACAGTAGCATCGTTGCTGGATGAAAAAGCAGGCTACAAATCTCATCATAAATAAAGTTGTTTCACAATGGCTGTGTTGCTTTCCCCCTTGTGTGAACACAATTCCATTGGAGCAGCCTTTGGAAACAGACATCCTTCCATCAAAGGAAACAACCAAATTTAGTAATCCCCCTCATTCCCCTCTTTACTTGCTTTCCTCAAGTGAGGACCATACCAGCTTCGTTTCTCCACCATCTTTTCAAAGGAGGCATCCTGCTTTCCCCACCACCTCAGTGGACAGCAACCGTATCTCCTCCAGGGAAGAATGACACCACAGATGGCCACAAATTCTATTTCTGTTGTAAAATTCTGTTGTAGGAAATGATAGCAACTCCTTTTGAAAATGTAGAATGAAATAAGCACCTGTAACTATGGGCAAGCCAAGCTAATGAAGTGTGTAAACAGGGTTTTGTTCAGCTGAAATGTTCAAACGGTATTGATTTGGAGAAATAACCTGATTTAATCCAAACATTGAAACTGAACTGATTTCACGCAGACGTCCAAAGAGGTTCGATCAAACCTCCAGATCCGATTTGGATCGTATGTGTAGAAAATGTCCAAATTGGTCTGAATGAAATTGGACACATTCTATTCAACGACTGGTCAGTTCAATCCAATCAACTCCTGACTTCTTTGAGAAGTCTTCTTCAAGACAATTCAGGGTCTTGAAAATTCGCCCAAGTTTACTAATGGACTAGGACTCTATTTATTAAAAATCCAAGGAAGGATGTTGTAATGACCAGCATCAAAACCCAGTGAGTTCTGACATATTGTAATATCCCAGGCGCTCACTACAGGTGCCTTACAGTGCCCACATTGCTGGCCATTTATCTCTGGTCCAATGAAATTAATATTGACACACCCATAAAAATTAGAAATTAAGAGAAACTGAAACTAACAGCTTCATCCATCCCCTAGCTTGGAAGGCGTTGGGTTCTGGAGATAGACACTGTCTCTACTAATTGATTTCAAGCTGCTTTGTGAAGTATGGGATTTCCAAGCGTGCATTTTTCTTGGGCCTGTCAATGCTATTTTTTGGATAATTTTCCCCCCAGAGAGATCAAAAATAAAAATGAAAAACCTATGCGTGCAGAGGGCCTGGAGATAGAAGCAGGGTGGCCTGCTGTAGGGTGGAAGAGAGACTGGCAGATTTACAGAGAGGGGAGCTTATTGCGACACACATCTCTTCTTACTAAAAAAATGTGGCTTTACCACTTCCCCTAAAATGTAAAACGAGCCAGATTTGAAGGGAGCATACTGACTATCCCAAATTTGGGGCGGGGGGTTGATTAAAAAAAAATCTCCCAGAAAAGGGTGTTCCACCTTCAGAAATTATGTCATTTCAAGACATAATGCTGCTGTTTAGCCAGCCAGTGACTCAGTGCGCAGCAATTTTTGTCTTTGTTGAACATTTCACCCTGGACAGGCTTTAAAAAAGAGACAGCTGAGATCACCAAGCACCCTTGTCCTGGTCAGACCAGTTTCAGGGGTGTTTGGCTACATCTCCCATCACCCAACCCCCAGAGAGATGGGTGTTGTAGTCTAGCAGATCTCAAAGACCCGAGCTTTGGGATAATTCCATACTGGCAGGGAAAGAGGACCATCATTAAAAGAACAAAGCTATGATTAAGACAATCTTCTTCCTAAGGAGGAGGATTGTCATATCCCAGGAATCTGGGCAGGGATTGGGGGTGTTTTATAATCCCAGCCCATCAGGGTACCCGGCTGGGGATGATGAGATCAGAAGATGATTCACTGAAATTGGAAAGCAGAGATTAAAAAGTTTTCTTATACCCAGGGCTGCAGTCTTTGAGTGCCAAGAAAGAAGTGGGGCTTAATTGACAAGGAGGAGAAATGTCTTCAGCAGATGGGAATCATCATCTGAAGAGGATGGGTTTAATTTTAATTAAGACATGGGTCCTTTTGCCACCGCATAAAGGGACAAGGGTTGTGTAATGGTTAAGGCAGTGTTTCTTAACCTTGGCAACATTCAGATGTGTGGACTTCAAATCCCAGAATTCCCCATGGCTGGCTGGGGGATTCTGGGAGTTGAAGTCCACACATCTGAAAGTTGCCAAGGTTGAGAAACAAGGGGTTAAGGTGTTGGACTAGGAGCAGGAAGACCAGGTTGTGGTCCCCACAGAAGCCCCCAGGGGAGACTTTGGGCCAGTCCCTCCCTCTCAGCCCAACCCCCCTCACAGGGTCATCATTGTTTTCATATATAAATTTTATTAAAAGTTTTAAAACGAAGACAAAAGCTAACCAAAACTAATAGAAAGTAAAGAAAAAGAAGACAGGAAAAGAGAAAGACCAACGAAAGGCCAAAGTGCAAAAAGAAAAGAGGGAAAGAACGAGAAAGCAGCAGCTTCCGATTCTGTTTGCAGCAAAGAAAAGTAAAGAGTACAAAATTCTCTCTTGCTCTATGACTACAAAAAGAAAAGCTCCCTTTTTTCTATTATCTTTTTTTTTTAATTATCAAAACTACAAATCATCGGTTCATTTTTTTCTGCTTCGTGCAGGAAGTCTGGAAAGGGTATCCAGGCAGCCACAAATGTAGATGTTGCCTTTTCTCTGATCAAGCGAGTCAGTTCAGCCATCTCTGCAAGCCCCATCATCTTCACCAGCCATTCCCCTATTGTGGGTGATGACCCGCAATACAGGATTGTTGTTGTGATGGTGGCGACATATACAGAGCCTACCCCCCCAGCAAACACTGCCTTGGGCTCCTGAATAAAGGACAGGATATAAACCTAAATAATCTAAGAAAAACAAGCTGGGGGCACCATTTGGACAGGAACTGGGGCTCACCCACATTTCTGGGGTCCACCGGCTTCAGGCTTTTTCATCCTTGTTGTAACTGTTGGAAGTCCTGGCAAATCCAGCATGCCTCATTAGCATGTGAATTGACATGTAAATTGAGTTGTCCCACAATGCAACTCTGAGGAAGCTGTTCGTTGCCACTCCCACTTCCTCTCTCTCTTCCTCCTTCTTCCACCCAGGGGGAAGCAAGCATGATGCTCTGCTCTCCATTCATCAGGGCCATGTGCTCGGGCCTCGATGAAGAATTCTGCCCCTTTCTTCCACACAGCCCTTGGCAGCTGTAGGGCTGAGGGTTTAGGGCAAAACTAAGTATTTAGAAAGAAAAGAACAACAAAGGAACTTCATCTTTTCCATCAAGATGGATGTAACAGAACAACAAAGAATAAAGTCAGTAAGAATTCTTTTACTTATCTTAACCTAATCTGTCTATGCGTGTGATTCTTTATGCTTGGGAGGGCTGAGTGTGTAAGATCCATAACCCGTGTTTCTCTGACATGCTCATTGAAGCTATCTAAGATAATTTTCTCTTTCTGTGTCAGCTTCTCAGCTGTGTTATAAGCTCTGCTCCATTGCAGTGGTTCTAGCAGGCCACTAAATTGGCTTCAGTAACACTCTCCCTGCCATCAGCACACTCTGGATGATTTCAGCATGGTTTGAAGCTGAAAATTGCAGGCTCTGGTGCTGCACTGGCCATATAAAACAGCAGTTTCTGTGGGAGGCTGGAACGAGTCCCGAAGAGTTAATCCCCAGAAGGGGAGACTTCTTGGCTTCTTCCCTGACAAGCTTGCTTTCTACAGTTGAGGATTTTTTCCCCCAACGGAAGCTCAAATCCAAGCTGGGTGCAAAGCTGCCTTAACCCACCACCTGAAATGCTGGTCGCCTTACCAGAGACCTTGGCCAAATAAGAAAAGAAGACCCATTCCTGAATATTATTACAGCTGTCTTCCTGAGTTTTCTTCCCACATCGGCTTTGGAGCGGGGTGGGCTGGAAAAAGGGAATTAGAAAAACACACCTCTCATCCAGCGGGATGCTGTCGAAAGACGGTTTCAAGGGTTCAGAGACAGGGAGGAGAAATGCTCAAAGTATTTCCCCTTGAGCATCCTACTGCTGGGGTGGGGGCTGGGAAGAGGGGGAAGGAAAGGAGGAGGGGGGAAGGGGGGCATTGCAAGCCCTCCATCAGAGAGTCAACCCCAGGCTCACCTTGGCCTCCCCAAGCATAAACCAAGACCGGGCACCGCCTCCACATAGAATTCCAGAGTTATGTCCTTCTGGTTTAGCCTGTTCCCTGCCCGCCCCACCCCTCACATTTTGGGGGGATTTTTTTCTTACAAAGCAAACCTCAGGAGGAACACAACTGGAGGTTTTTATTTTTCTAAACAGGCTTCCTGTGCCAGGATGGAAAACAGCTGTAAAGAAGAGAAATTGGATGGACGTGAAGGGCGACTGCATGGTCAGTCCCTTCCCCCCCGCCCCAATTCCCCAAAAGAAACCAGCGGAAAATAAAGATCAGGTTTGGATTGTGCAATGCCCCGGGGCTGGCCTTTGGCTGTGGGGGTGGGACTTCAGAACAGCTGCCCCTGGACACAAGCCACTGCCAATCATGTGGCCCAATGCATCTCAAAGGCTCTGGTGCCCGGCACAATCTCGGAAGGAGTGGGAATTGCTGATTTTTTTAAAAAACAAGAGGCGACTGGGGACGGAGGCCTCGAGCAGATCTGGTTAAACCTTTTCCAGTCTCCATGCCATCTCATCCCCAACAGTGTGACAAAGGCATGCAATTGCAATGCTGCGTTAGGATCAAGGGGATGCAGAGAGGCTCCCTTCTAGCACTGAAGATGTTGCCTAGTCAGGCAACGAAACGTCTGCAAGCCAAGCACCAAGCTCAGAGAGCACCAAGGACTTCACAAGCTACAGAGATTCTCTTCTGTTGGAACTGGTTTTTTATGAGTTCATGGAAACGTCAGATTCAAGGAACTACCCAGGAGACAAACAATCAAGCAGACAAACAATCAAGCAGACAACAATACCCCGATCAAGGAACTACCAAGGAGAAAACCACACCCCACCAACATTGGCCAGGCAAGCTACTGCGTATAAACAGGGAGCAAACCCCACCCTCCCCTGCACTGATAGGGTTACCTAGCGGGGTAATGAAACGTCTGCAAGCCAAGCACCAAGCTCAGAGAGCACCAAGAACTCCACAGTTCAGCCCTGAGCTACAGAGATTCTCTTCTATAGATACACACCCACCCACATCCCCTTGGAGTTTCCACATCTCGCTCCAGTTACTCTAAAAACAGCAGCGAGGGCAGCTCCTTCACCAACGACGTTAAGACGCATTAAAAAAATTGGCAAGGTAAAAATGCATTCCCCTCCTGTCCGAAAGACACCAGATGAGGAGGTGATTTACCACTGACTCGGATCATGCATGAGGCTAAGTCGCAACTGGCCAGGATTTTTTTCCCCTTAAGTTTTAAATTTTTTTCCTGTGCAAAAGAAAAAGGTCTCTGATGGCAAGAAAGAGATAAAAAGATAGAAAGAGGTACATATACAGTTACGTTAGCTCTTATATACTAATCTCATGTATATATTCATGTCTTGTTTCCCCATTAAACGATTAGAGCTTGAGCCGGTTTATTTAAGCTCCAGTTAAAAAATGGAAATTTCAACCTGGAAACCATCACACATTTGTACTCCCGCTGGTAAAACAAACCAGAGTTATTAAATAGCCCTCCATCAGCCGAATCCAGTTACTATGCTCAGCCAGACAGTATGAACTATCAGCCGTTATATTCTCAAGACCGGTGCCAGAGTCTAACACATTTTTTTGATGGTGTAAAATCCAAAGTCCTATTAGAAACATGTCCTCTGATTTTTCTTCTTCTTTTTTAAGAACCAGCAGACATGTTTCTAATAGGACTTTGGATTTCACTCCAGAAAAAATGCTTTACAATAGCTGCAGCTCCTGCCAAAATTCTGTAGGGTTCAAGAGTTACAAACAGATGCTGTATTGGCCCCAGCCGTGTTCCAAAGCAACTTTGTTGGAATACAGTCTGATGCGCAGCCCTGGTTTCTAATTTGCTGGGTTTACAAGGATGACTTCAGGTTTTGGCATGGCCAGGTATGTAGCAAGGCCCACAAGCCCCCTTGGAAGGCTATCATTGACTACTTCCTCCCTGCAGCTGTTGAACACTCACCCGTGGTCTCCAGGGGGTAATATCGGCGACTGGATTCTTTCCTTCCTTCTTCTACCCAATGGTGAAGAAGAAGAGAGAACTTCTTCTCCAGCACTTTCTTCCTTGGATTTCATAAATGTGGAGTGGACTCTGGTTTATAGTATCACCATCCCCCCAAATCATCCCAATTTTTCCCCTCATCCCATTCTTATTCAGCTGGTTTTGGATTTTGACATTTCTTTAAAAGGAGGAGAGGTTGCTGGTGAAGTTCTCTTGAGCGGATTGCAGCGTCCTTGCCTTGTTGAGCAACGTGGTGGCCTTATGTGAAATACTGTGCCTTTCACTATAGACTTTGCTCTCCTAAAGTCTGCAGCCTCCCTGGCTTCCCACACTCCCACTTTTAGTGATCTACAGTTTCCTTGCCTTTCCACCTTCCCATGCAATCCCAAGGGAAGACATCAGGGGGGAACTTGGGCTCCCACTGGGCTTTTTCAGATTGGGAAGTTTGGGCAGCCAGGGGGGCTGCAGAGTGGCAGAAAGATGTGTAACAGGAAATTACACATGTGATCTGCAGCCTCCCTGGCTCCCTCCACTTCCCCCTAACAGTCCGCAGCCTCCCTGGCTGCCCACCCTTCCACTCAATCCCAAGAGAAGACATCAGGTGTGAAGTTTTCCCATCAGGCCATTTCATATCAAGAAGTATAAGCAGCCAAGGAGGTTTCAGAGTAATAGAAATATGTACATCATCCCCATCAACAACATAGTCCAGCTTGGGATTTGCCACTTTTGGGACCAGTTTCTCTAGGTAGAATCTGCCTGATCTACTTGGATCAGGACCTTTCATCCTTTAGAACACAGGTGAAAAACCTTCCTCTGCTGCTGGGGTTCCAGGGAGCAAGTTTTAGGACAAGAGCAATAACCAAGTTTATTCTTTGAACAAACTTGAATTGTTTTAATACTTATGGATGCTATGGATGCTTTAAATATATTCTTGAATGTCGCCTAGGGCTATCCGAAGAGGTGGCGTACAAATAATTGTAATAGATGCCAATGAAATAACCAGCACAAGGCAGGAGAAATTGGAGCAATTTTCTCAGGCACTTGGAGGAGGACATAGAAAAGCAGAAGGGGAAGTGGGCTTTTGAGAAATTGCACCTCATTTTTTTAGTGCAAGGCTTGCTTCTAGTGTGCAGAAACAGCAATTCTGTGGACTGTTCTATTACCCCCACCCCAAACTGGACTTAAAGTATTGAAGATTTTCTGACATTCCTCCTGTTCTCCGAAGGGAACTCCTCACGGCAACCATCATACCAATTAAACTTCAGCAAGCAGACAGAAGTGTGAGGCAAGCAAAATGTTTGGCTCAGCAGCTCTCCCTCTTTTCCACCACTAGCTCCTTATAGGATATTAGCAACCTCTGCATTTATGGGGGGGGGGGGAAGCAAAATGAGAGCTCCTGAAAGGAGCTGTGGTGATGGAGCAAAAAGATCGAAGGATAAACACATCAAGGACTTGATTTGAAGGTCTCCTTTGGTGTCCCACCATCTGAGATGGGAAGCAGTCTGGCAGCAGAAGACCCTGTGGTGGAACCAGGAAAGACTTGATGAACAGGCTAGGATTTATTTTCCTGAACATTTCATGTGCAGATGTTCAGCTAGCTCATGCTGTTTTCCTCCTGTTCCCTCCATTCTGTTGCTCCATTTTGTTGCGATTGTTCTTTTTTTGGTAAAAGCACCCAAGAAGTATGATGGAAGCACCCCCCAAATGCACAAGCATGCATTGATACACACTAGGTATGTGTGAGGTGGCTGCCATTAGTCTCCCTGTAGCATTTGAAGGCATCTCAAAGTCTCCTCAGGCACTTCCGATGTGCAGGTGTGGAAACCTCTCTTGGTCCTTCCAAGAAATGCTCTCTCTCTTCTGACTATCAGAACTGCTGGGAAAGTAACTTGCCTTGTAGAAATGCCTGAGGAAGAGATACACAGTTCTATGAAGCAGCTTCCAAGGAGTGCTTCAGACAAACCTCCATGGAAGCCAAGGGTTCCCTTGAACCTTAACACATGTAAGGTCTCAGGCAAACCATTCCAACCAGTGTGTCTACCAGTTTGTACAGGTACCTCTCAGAGAATGTTTCTCCTGAGAGCTTTTGCTTGGCTTGCTGACTGCTACGTGTGTGTGTGTGAAATCATGAGTCTTGATGTCATCACACAGATGAGACAAGTTACACAATTTCTGGATGATGCTATGATGCCACTGTGGCTTCTACCAAATGCTGATGTTGCTGCGTGTGACTGACCGACTCACTCATTCCACTTGATGATGGTCTTTGTTGGCTTCCTTCACTCTCCACCAACATTCTCCATAACTTCCACCACTCTCATGTCCATCCCTTGACCCTCAACAGCTGTGATCACCACCTCACCAGGGATGGAAGCCTCCCAAATGTTGGCCAATGTGGTTTATTAGGGAAGCTCACAGGAGCACCCTTTTTGATTGCAGATCAAAAGCTTGATCTGGCAAGCTTGTTAGCCCCTTCTCCACATGGCAAGACACAGAACTTCAGTCTGAAGTTGTTCTTGCCAGTGACTCTGCCTGGGCTAGGTAGCTGCTGAGCATTTCTACAGGATAGAGTACAACTACTTTCCTGTTGAGATGGGTCCCTATCCCAGGAGGAGAAGCTTGGAGGTCCATCAGCTGCATTACACCGGCAACTGGCACACCTGGTGACCAAATATCAGTTTCTCAGGATCAACAGTGTGTGAAAGCTATTGCCCTTCTGGGCTGTTTGTGAGCTCCAAGTGGTTGGCCACCGGAGGACACAGGAAGCTCAATCTGGTTGCTATCATAGCTTGATCCAGCAGGACCCATCTTGTTTAGCTCAGTTCCAATAATATCTGTCTTGACCTGGACTTTGTTCCAAGCTACATCAGAGCCACATTTCACTCTTCCATTCTCTGCCAGACCTTTTCACTCAAGGGCTGATAAGGCTCCCTCTGTGGTCCTAATCCCCAAAGACAGGGCTGTTCCAAAGCAACTCGAGGCAGTGGAACGCCGAGAGCCAAATGTGATCTCATAGCAATTCTGGGAAGTTGGGAAAATGTACCCAAAGAGGATTGTAAAAAAGGCAATGTGAAAAGCAGCCATGGGAAGTTGCTTAACAGGAAAAACACCAGCAAGGCTGTGCGCGGGAACTTTCCAAGATTTGGAGGGGACGAGCGAGGGTGGAGAAAGGAGGAAAGAAAGCCTTTAGGAGAAGGGAAGCGTGTGTGCACACCTACCAGTCAAACTGAGGTTTAAAACACATTTGGGAGAATGCAGGTTTTGATGGGCCATATTTCAGAGCAAGCAGGCATCCGAGCTAGAAGCCAGCAGCAGCAGCCATGACAAATGCCCCCTCTTTAAAAGCAAAAAGCAAAAAAGAACCAAGGTTCTCATTTTCGTGCCAATCACCACTTTATAAAAATGCTTACACTTTATAAAAATGAAATGGAGGGTGGCAAGAAAGAAAAAACACTTTTAACAAGCAGAAAAGGGGAAAGCACGTCTCGGCATCACGGATGGGAGGTTGGGGGTTCCTTTCTAAAATGGGCACTTCCAATGCAGTTTTGGAAAATGGCACATCGTGAAATTAAAATAGCCCAGCCCCTAGGCAACAGCAGCAGCAGTAATGTCACAATTCTGTTTGGCTGCATCAAAGGGGCAAAAGGTATTGGAGAAGGGCAAGAGTTTGGAAAAGGTAATATTTTCTACAAATCAAAGGATGCAGCAATGTGTGATATGGCAGAGATTCTGTGATACCGCCTGATAATGTCTGGTATTGTTCCTATTATAGGAGTACCAATTCATTGGTAAACCAGTGGCTACTGAGAAGTATAAAATGTAAGATACCCCCTTTTCCCCCTTCTTATCCTTTGTGTCTTTAGTTTGGATTTTTAATTTTTTTAAAAAGTTTCTTCTCTGGTAAGATTAGATTGTATTGTTAAAAATAAAGGTATTATGTTAAAAAAGCCCAGTGACTATTGATAAATGTAAAATATGACTTTTTTTGCTTTTTCTTCTTAGTTCGTATTAATTTTTTTAAAGTTTTTTTTTAAGAGTAAAGCTTGCTTTGCTGCTAAATAAGTAAGTAAGTAAATGTACTTTAAAAAGAGAGAGAGAGGGGAAGAAGGGTAAGACGACCTCCAATCAGCCTTCTTCAAGGAGCTGGTTCCCAGATGTGTTGAAATACAACCCATTCTAAAAGATGATGCTAAATCCTGAACATGAGAGATCCAGCTTGGTGTAGTACTTAAGGCAGTGTTTCTCAACCTTGGCAGTTTGAAGATGTGTGGACTTCAACTCCCAGAATTCCTCAGCCAGCATGCCAGCATGGAATTCTGGGAGCTGAAGTCCACACATCTTCAAGATGCCAGGGTTGAGAAACACTGGGTTAAGGCACCAGGCTAGAAACTGGGAAGCTGTGAGTTCCAGTCCCGCCTTAGGCACAAAGCCAGCTGGGGGGTCCTTGGGCCAGTCACTCTCCCTCAGCCCTAGGAAGGAGGCAATGGCAAACCTCTTCTGAAAAACCTGCCAAGAGAACTGCAGGGACATGCCCAGGCAGTCTCCCAGAATCGGACACGATTGAACAGATTAAAAAAAAAATCCTTAACATAATGGGTGGAAAGCGAGCAATCCAATGCCAACAGATTCTGCTAAGCTTGCAATGTTAGCTGATTGGAGGGACAAAGAAAGAGAAAATTGGTCCATTCCATTAAAAAAAAAAGTGGCAGGGGGTTGTGCAAATATTCATCCAACTTTCCGTGCACACGCCCAGTGCACACATTTTTCTGCCTTTTTTAAGCAGGAAGACTTCGGGTGAGCCTTTTTTTTTTTTTTTACCCCTGTGAAAAGCCATCTCATTTCCCCTACTTACACAGGTTGGTCTATTAGGAGGAGAGGAAGCTTGATCTGCAAAAATAACATTCTGAAAAATGCCCATCTTGGCAAACACAGGCATTGCAAGCTGGCCCGGATCCAGACGATGAACCCAACATTGGTAGCTTCATCTCAACATTTCAAGGAATCAAGTCTCTCATTCATGCCTACTCTAAATCCCTTTCTCTGATTCAGCTTTGGTGATCACAACAGGATCTCCAGATGCAGGAAAAGGGTTAACCTGAAGCAGCAGCTGTATTTTAACAATGGGATATTTCATAATACTAAAGGAATCAGATGCTGTTTAGCTTGAGTAACAAAAAGCAGCACATCCAAGTATGTGTGTCCGGTGCCAGAATGAAGCTATCAACTCCATTTTCCCCCGCCCATCAGAGCTCTTCATGTTTTCATTCTTTGCTGCCCTTCTTTTTAACCTTGTTGGGCAAACACATCTCCAAGGACAGATCAAGTGGATTTTCTAACCAGGCCTGCTGACTTTGCAGCTTGCCAGAAGCGCCAACCTCAATTCAGAGCTCGGCGCGTCAGGCACTTTAAAATATAGCCAGCCTTGAGGATGTCTCCGGAAGTGGTGGTGGTGGAAAATGGAAGGGAGAAGAGCTGAGGAATTCAAAGCAGTTAGGCTACATGGCAAGACTGTTAACGTGCAGCTGGATTGAAAGCTGAAGGGGGGAGGAGGAGAATTACACTGAAAGCCAACATTACAACACAGGAAACCATCTCTAAATACTAAGCTTGGATCTCATGTCCTTGTATGGATTAGAACTTCAAGGATACGCGAGGCATTGTACTGCCTTGAAAAACGGTCATTCCAAGCAATGGTTTAAGTTGGGCCAAAGTAGGGCTAGATGCAGTGAAGAGCTCTCAAGTTCCTTGATCCAGCTCATCAACCACTTTAAGATGGAGGAAACGTTCAAGGTTTGGGTTCCTGGGCCCCCCATCCAAGACAGATGTTATAACTCTCCCCAGAAAACCCTCCGACAGGGCAGTCGCACAGGAGAAGGTCACAGCCCGTCTTCTCCCATCCCACAATGCAAAATACAGAATAGCAGGCTTAATTACCAGAATGTTGTTTTGTTGGGATGGGAGCAAAACATCTTGTGAATAACAATTTGGCTGCAGAGCCATTGATCCAGGATGGTGGTGAGCTCGTTTCCCAGATAGGCTCTAGCGTGGAGTAAGGAGAATGAGCTTGACGGAGATATGCAAGAATCGTTTCCTAGGCAAAGGGGTGAAACATTATTTAAACCCAGAGAAATGCAGTAATGTTCAGAAGCTCAGGCAGATGCCACCCTGATTTACCAGGGTATAAGGGGAGGAAGTCGAGGACAATCAGACTTGCAATACAGTTATTACAGCTAATTTTAATGAAAGTAGTTTTAGCCTTCCTGAGGAGTTGATTTCCTGGTCTGGTCTACCTGGAGGGGTGGGGGGCTGGCATCAAGCAAACTCTGGGAAGACATTTCTCAGTGATGTTTGAATTCCAATTCCTGGGCCACGCAGGAGGTTGATGGCCAGAATGGTCATATCAAATTCAATTATTCTAAATACTGTACACCAAGCATTTCTGCAGCAGAAACTGAGCTGTATTTATAGACAGCTTGCACTGGAATTGAACATCACAGCCAGAAAATGGGCACAAATTTGGTGCAATAATTGCACATCATTTAATTTAAAGGGGTATGCCTGGGGCTAATTTAAGGGGACACCAATTTTCCCTCCCTGCAAACAACTACTGTTTTTATGTGCAGTTTGATTGCAAAACCTGCCAAACTATTTCTCTTAAGTATGAAAAGGAATATAAATACAGAACATTCCCCTTCCAAAACAGAGATACAAATGGGAAACTTAACTTACTCACCCTGTGCAGGTATCTGCATTGAGAAAAAATCAAAACCAAGACCAGACCAGAAATACCAGCCCAAAATCCTACTTTTCAATCAACCTTTTAATGAAAAGTTCATAAAATAACAGTTTTTCATCACTGTACATTAAGACTGCAAATTACTGAATGCTGAGATCATATTATAATTTCTGCATTTTTATTATTTTTTTATTTTCCCCCAATATGACACATGAGTTGCAGTCACAGCCGTCTGCAACTCTTAACCTGAATTCAAGCTTTTGAAGGAAACAAGTAGAACAGTTTGACAGGAACGTCAGTTAGCTTGGGGAAACATCTGGGGATGATGGTCAGAGAGAGAGAGAAAAAATTAAGGCTCAAGGAGAAAGAGGGAAAATAGGTGCTCATTTCTCCAGTTCACCTTGACAATTAACCAAACCCACTCACCCAACATGGCCATGTGCCCCTCTTCCAATTTTCAACCCAAACCAGATTGATGAAACCACTGCTAATGTCTTGCAGTAAATTCCATGCGCTTCAAGGAGCAACATCCATGCCATAGGTAGAATTTGTTGGTAAAAGCAAAACCTAGGAACCCTTTCCCCTAATTTTGCCCAGCATGCCTCAACTCAAAAACAATCTTGGATCCCCCTCATCTGCTCTTTGAGTGACGCCCAGCTGCAAACACATCCATGCCACATGTTCAACACTGCACGGGTGATGGAAAGAGGTTGGAATGGGGAGTGCTAGAAAAAAGTGGGACAATTTGACAAAAGAAGGGCCCTCCTCCTTCAAATTCTTTCCAACATCCACTTGGAGGTATGAGGTAGAAAAAGGGATCCCCCCACCCCGGAACATGTGAAAGCTAGGCAGAGAACAGAAGCCCAGAATTGCACAGAAATCTCACTCTGGGTGCATCTTGCATTTGGCGAAGGAATTGGGGTGGAAACTTTCCAGACATGGGGAAAGCGAGATGAAGAAGCCTGCCTTCATTTTGTTTCAAGGGCTTCCTAAAAAACTGGCCCAGTGCTGCACAACACCTGCGTCGCTTAGGCCTTTGCAGTTCATCAGTGTGACGCACGAATGAAAATCAGTCCAAAGAAATGAAAAGCTGAAGGTGGCTTCAGCTATCTTTCCTCTTCAAGGGGCATACAAATAAGATTGTAATGAAGTGTACATGATGACTTGTGAGCTTAAGGACAGAGCATTAAGGGATACTTAATCCCGTTCGTCAACCATTTTCCCTTTGCCGAACCATCCACATTCACAACTCTGCACAGAGAATGGCTGGATGCTAAACCAAGAACAGGCAAGGATAGAGTTGGGTGTGTTGGTTTTCTGCAATCTATGTTTTTTTGGCTCCCAACTGATTCTCTGCAATGGCTTTTAAAAACTGGGGCGAGGGAAGACTCTCCCTGTCTTTTCAGATGCACATCAGCATCTAGCTCAGCTAATAAAAGGCCCACCTCCACTGCAGCTTAGCAGGAAAGGAAGGGATCAGAGGCAGACGTGTTTTAATAGCTTCCAGCAACCTGGGACTTTGTTGTGTTGGGGTGGCAGCTCCCAGCATTCTCCAGGGCTTTCAGAAGTTGTCATTGCATTGCATCAAAACCACCCCAAGGGGTTGCTTTGCAGAGGTAAAAGAGGTATGGATTGGGAGCAATCTATTCTGGATGCAGCAACCGTTGAGCATGTGGAAGGATGCGAAGGACAGCTGAACAGCACCATTCCCGCTATCTTCTGCAAGCCTGGTGCAAAAACTTTTTGGCCTCCTGTGCCCATCTCTTCCAGGCCCCGTTAAAAAAAAACAAAACTCCCAAACTGCTTATTATTGCTTGCATTGTAAACATCAAAAAGGTAACTATGATAACCAAATAGGATAGCAGAAACACTGTTCTCATTCAGGCATCAGGGAGATACCATCTGGCAACACCTGGAAAGCTTCTCGACACCAAGATTCAAGTTCCCTGGAACTGTGTAGGTCTCTCTCTTCCTGGCTGAGCAAACTGTTCTCCAGGTTTGTCTCAATTGCATGAACAATCATGATAAAAAAAAATAAATAAACACATCCCCTCAAGGTCATAGATTTTGCTTTCTGTCACCAAAGGCCCCCAAATGTTTCCTCTTCAGAGCTGAGATTCCTTTTTCTTTTTTAATATTTAGAACAGAAGTGACATGGCAGAAAGTTAAAAGAAAAATACTGTTAACCCAGACTTGACCTGCACCGCTCAAAAAAAAAAAAAAAAAAGCGCTTTACACATTTGTTTACTCATGCACGAACACACACCCACGCATACAAACAAATGAGAGAAAATAAAAAAAAAAAAAAGGAAGGAAATCGTATAAGAGTGAATGCTGCTATAACTGGAAACGTTTTAAATACAGCAAAACAGTATTTGTCTTTTATGGAAAAAAGAGCTACAAAAGTCCACTGTTTGTATTGTCTTCACAGGTAATGGTTTATGGCTATGCCGAAAGAGTCTCTGAGATTCTTTTTGTTTCTTTTTTTTTTTGTTTTAAAACTTTTTTTAAACTTTTTTTTTTTTGAAATCCTGTAGCGAAGACCCTGCTGATGCATCGTTTGTCTTTTTGCAAATGCTGAGGTTTTTTTTTTCTCCTTGCAAAACTGTGCATACAGAATCTTGAGAAATAAATACATTCAATAAAGCACGTACATATTGATACAAAAAAAAAAAAAAAAACACTGTCAAATAGTGTTTGCACCATCTTTGTTAGATATTCAAGACCAGGCAAAATTAATTAAGTTTGTTTTCCATCAGCCTCTTCCCTACCCCTTTGCACCCTAAAGATTTCATGCTATTTTTATGCTACTTTTTTTTTTTTTAATGAGGTGGCTTGGATGTGAAAAAGCAGAGGGTAAAATAGCACTAAATTGAGAACTGACAAGTGTGGTTTTTCTTTTACTTACATGATGCAAAAAACTCAAAAAGATGCTTCATTTGAAAAAAAAAGTGGAAGTGTTAGGGAAGTTATTTACTTTTTCCTTTACAGATAATAAGATTGAAGGTGCACTTCTGAACATTCGGGCTATGATCCAGCCAATCCAGGTCACAATCTGGAAAACTCACTGGAGCATGAGGTACACATGGAAAGGAGAAAAGGTGTTAAGAAATGGCTCTTAAGATCAGGGATGTTGTGTACCAAGACTGGTGTAGGTCTTAGTGTTGAGTGAAGGCATCTCACCTCTCCAGGAAGCCACCAGCCTGCAACTAGAGTGAGGTGGATGCCCTTATTTGGAGTCCTGCATTAGAGAAGAGTCTCAAATTTGCCAGCATGCCAAAAAAGAATGCAACAGTCATCCAACTTAAAACCTTCTTTGGCTAGAAGAACCACCAGCCCTGAATCTAGAGAGGCCACCTAATACTGCAGGAGTTAGGACATCTCCAGACCCTCCAGATGTTGCTATGTATTACGAGTGCTGTAATATGGCAACCACTGGAGGATCGCAGATCACCTGAGAATGAGATGTCTTCTCCTTGAGCCTGATCTTCACTGGCTTAGCAACCTCCTATCTGTGGGACTTCACAGGATAACACTGAGCACCAGGCAAGAGGCCTCAGCACCACTTCTTGAGACTTAAGGCTCAAGATAAAAGGTATTAACTGGAACACTCCAAGATCTTCTGCAAGTTTCCATGCCTTCCCAGTGGAGTCTAAAACCAGGTTAAACAAACTCATACTTTTTGGCAATTCTCCAAGGATCATGACAAATGACCAGTTATCATAATACACCTAACATTAAGTGCTTGCTTCCTCTCCTCCAACAGATTTCCCATTGGTGTTTTCCACCATGGGTGGACAATTTCCACTGTCCCTTGCAGAGGCCCATCAGGAGGAAATATTCCATTGTCTCAACCTCTCTGACTCAAGAACTTTTTGTGATCTAGCACCATACCTAATTTGCCATGGAAAGATGTTAGTTTTTTTGTGATAGTTTTTTTAACAAATGGAAGCTTGTCCTCTCCCCGTGTGTGGTCCTATTGATTCAAAGAACATCCTTTTATGGAAGGACTACAGGCCAATTGCTATCCCACTGGCTATTGGACATGCTGGCAAGGCTGATGGAACACAAAGTTCTTCTGAAGATCCAAATGGCTCACTTTCCTATTCCTAAAGCATCTTAAAAATACTGGAGTACAAATTAGTTCCTATTGAACTGTTGAGTTGTGGGGGGTTTTTTTTCCCTTTATAAAACAGCACAAACAAAACATCCTACACACCATTATCTGTGACTCTTTTGTCAGCTAAACCAATGGAAAAAACAACAATTAATTTTGACTGGCCCCTAGATCTGTTGAGGTCTGTAACTGTAAAAGTTTATGTAAACAATGAGATAAATATATTAATTTTTTTTTTCTGAGCCAAGTGAGGTTCCATACTCATTCAAATGTGCTTTGGTTTAAAAATAGTTTTTTTTTTTTTTGTGAATTTGGGTATGAGCTATTTTTTAATACAACTTTTTCAACTTTATTCTTTATAATCCTCTCCTGTAACTCCAAAAACATTCTGGATCTAAACTGACTAAAGCATAGAGTTAAGCTGTCGGGCCTCTGTAATCTTACCTTTAAAAAAAAAAAATCCTCAGGAGGCTCTTTTCTGTATCTCAAAAAGAAAAAAAAAAGAGTAACAAAATTAAAAAGAACAAAACAAAAACAGGAACAGAGAGAGAAAGCAGAACCAGAACCAATAATGTATTTCCCTCCCACCCAACCCTAGAATTCTTAAAATCTTAAATATGAAACTAGTGTTTTGCTTTTTCATTAAAATACAGAAAATGCTTGATACAATACTATGTCATATAAATGTAGTTGAGTGTCCAGACCCTTTAAGCGAGCCCTGAACAGTCCCTGAAGTTTTGAGAATTATTTGATTTTTCATTATTATTGTCACCATCTTGGGAGGGGGGAAGGGGGGGCGGGAGGAAGGACACCAACATTCTATCCATGGAACACGTCTACGCAGCTACTTTTGTCAAAAGGGGGTGAAACAATGAAAGAAACGGAGGAGGCTTTCTTTTTTTTTTCATTTTTGTACAATACTCGCGCTGTACACAGACTTTTTGTCATATTGTTTAAGTGCTGAGGGGGGATGAAAGGAAAAGCCAGCTTAGTAAGAAAAACAAAAACAAAAAATCCCCCAACCCAATGACAATGGGTCCTGAAACTTCAAGATTCCAAAACTTCAAACAGAAACCCAACGAAAAGAACTCCCAAGTCAACTTCAAATACCTCCACCCAGTCTTGTTACCCCTAACTGCTTTAATCGAAGCTCAAAATTCCAGCAAGACAGATGCATTGTTTCTTCTTGCTCCATATTCCTGGACTCCTCTTTGGATCATCTAAGTGGACCTTTTCGGTACAGCAACTTAGAAGTAGCCCCTGAAAGATGATGCTACAAATGACTCACTTCCTTATGCGGTTGGACATGTCTTCTAGACCTCTTTACTTCTGGCTTAATAACTGTTAGTTGCCAGGCTGGCTCCAAGGCCTACTTCACACAGGTGCCTTCTAAAGCTCTTCAGCTTAGTTGCACTCACGGTCAAACACCATCTGGAAGAGGAGCGTTCCCAGAAAGAGTGACATGGACCAGAAATGGCCATGATTATGGAACGACAGTGGCTGAGGTTGGTGATTAAGTGTACTTTTTCTGAAAGGATGGTGAGGTAGGAACAAAACATCATCCTCAATGCTCAACTTTAGACCATACAATTGCTAGCCCAAGGCATGGCTTTTGAAGGCATCTCAAAAGAGTCAGAAAAGGTCTGGAGATGAAGAGGGGTGGGATTATATAGTCTGGGGATTTATATTCTTGAAAACTATACAGCTGGGCCCCTGAGCTTCAGGCCAGAGCAGCCCATCAAGGCTTTCCACCACCAAAATACTAACCCACTAATGGTGGCTTGGGGGAGAGGTTCTTTATTTTAACCAGAAGTGAAACCAAATCTACTGAGGTTCCTCTCACTGGCAGGATGGTGGCTGCACCATGTGATTCACAGAACTGGGAAGAGAAGGTCTACACACACCTAGTGCACTGCATGGGGCCGCACAGCTCATTAAACCTTTGGAGTCTTGGCATGAAGCACTTTTGCTAACAAAACCCCCTCCCTACCAATAGAGGAAACAGCTCCACTGAGAAGTGGAGAAGAATGGGGGAGACCCTCACCCATTATCCGGAAACACCAAGCGTCTTGCAGTGCTCAGTGCAAAAAGTTTAAGGTAAAGGTTGATGGTGATGTGTTTTTGTGTGTGGTTTTTTGCATTGTCCACCAAAAGCAAGGAATGATGCACGTACGTTTAAAAAAAATGGAAAAAAAGGGAGTAAGATTTTACAGGAAGATGGCTGTGGGCTGCTGGGGGAGGGGACCCACCAAAATAAGACACAAATCAAGCCGTGGCACTTCAAAAACTCCCCAAACCTGAGGATGCATGGAATTCAAAAGCAGTCCCTAGTGAAATGCGAGGTAAAGGTCCTTAGGAAGGGGAGAGGAGGAACTGCCCTGCACAGCGGCTCACGGTGGCTAGGCTGAATCTGAATTGGGTGAAATGTGGATTTTCCAGGTTCCCTTAATTCAATATGCATTTGTCTATATCTTAAAAAGTGGGGAGGGAAACACTTAATGGTGGTGGTGGGAACAAAAAAAATGTAAGCTTCTCTTTTATTTGAACACGCTGACTTTTTTTTTTTTTTGGTCTAAACTTAAAGACAAAAAGGGTTTTCTTTTTCCTGTTTTTTTTTTAAGAAAAAAAACCATAGGGCTTTGGTGAACCCTACCATAATAATAATAATAATAATATTAATAATAATAACAATTATAAAAAGAACAATGGTTTCAAGCAAGACAGTTAAAGCAGAGAGAGGGAAATGTAAACCTTACTCAGTTTCGACAGGATGGTGCTGAAGGGATAGTCCAATTTTTTACCACCAGACTCCACCCGCATGGGGTGGGGGAAATGGGGGGAAGCCATCACTTTTTATAAATGGTCATGCCAACGAAGTTGAGGCTCCAAAACAGCAGGCAGGTGATACCCTGTCCTCTTCTACACCTATAGCAGCTGTTGGGGGTGAGGTCTTCCGACAGATGGTGTATGGCTTTTCATTCTTCTGCTCCCCACACCCTCCACAGGTGCGCCTGCGCGAATGTTCGGGCATCCTGAATCATGACAGAAGGCGGAAAAAGCACACACCCATGTCGGCATCCCGCCACCACCCAAAAAAAGGAAGGAAATGAAAGACTTTGGTTGGACTTCCCCACATTCTTATTGCACTCTGGATCCTAGCAGGATCACCGGCTACACCATTGGCCGCCTCCTCTGGTGCCCATCTACTGGGAAAGCAACGGATGAACGGCGTTCTCCCACCATAGCATCCAGGTTCAATAAACAAGGCTACCAAAAGCCCGTAAGCTCGTCTAAAAAAGTTTCTTTGTGGACAGAAACCCCAATGATTTGGTGGCACCACATCTTACTTATCTGGGCCTTCAGCTTAGAGTCTACCTAACGTCTTTGGCCACGTTTTGCTTCTCTATCTTTTCAGCTGACTTTCTGATGGAAGGACGAGGTGGTAAAAAAATCCCTTAAACTTGGTTTAGTTTCTACTTTGTACACTTACTTACAATTGGGAATGGGGGGAGGGGAGGGGAGGGGGAGGGGAGGGACAAAACACCACACCTAATTATTTCACTAACCATCTTATTGTTCTCGTGAATTCAAGAGGTAGAAACGGAAATGGGCCCTGCCATCTTGACCCATTCCTTAGTGAGGGAGAAAAAGCTAAGTGCACGCACACACACACACTTGCATGCATGCGCGTGCGCACATGCACACACACACACCCCAAATAAAAATGAAAAGGTACCTAAAGGAACTTGTAGCAATTCCAGCCTACTTCAATTCCCACTGCCCGCCCGCTCAGTCCAATTCCCTCAAGCTTTTCAGTTCCAACACTTACACAAACATTAACAATGCATTGTTTTCCTCTTAATAGAACAAGTACCTCTAAGCAAAAAATACTCATACAAAAACTAGGGGGGTGGGGGGAAATAACACAGATATGACCCCTGCTTACTGGAAAGAAATTCCTGGGGGTCACTCAGCCCCCATTCAGTCATGGATAAGGCTAGAGAGATCGAGAGAGATGGGGAAGGAGATTTGGAAGAGGAAGAATCCAAGACTGGGGTGTGAAGGTTAAGGCAGACCAGACCACCTCTGCCCGTGGAACATGATGGCGAACGGACAGATGGAGGAAGACCTTCCTAGATGGAAAGTGCCACGTAGAAAAGGGGCCAAGAGGACTTCCTCTCTTTCAGCCAACGGAAACGTCCTCTGTCCTCTTCAGGAGGCCCAAAGGGACTAAATCCCTTCTCCATGGAAGGGATGAAGAAAGGACGGATTGGGCTCCGTCGGCAGGAAGCATTGCCCACTGCAGCTTCGAGGGACAGCCATCCATTGAAAGCGGTTCCCTTGTAGAAATGAAAAGCCCCAACCCCAAAAAGGATGAAAAAAGCAAAAAAAAAAAAAAAAGAGGGCTGTCCACCAGCCCTGAAAGGGCCAAAGGATGTTCCTGGAGTTGGTCAGAAGAAAGAAAATAATACTGTGGTTGAGTTCTATCGTTGCAATTCCAAAGTGCTAAGAAAGTAAACAGAGGTGGCGAAGGCAGTCCCTTTGTTTCAGTCACAAAGACCATCCTACCCCCCCTCCCATGGGCCCCCCACTTTGAACTGTCATCAACCTGGAAGGAATTCCTAGACTACCCCTCGTTCCCTACACCAGGGCTCCACGTCATGCCCGCCGCTGATAGCGTTCCTTGTTCCGCTTTGACCCCACGGGCCCTGAGAGAAAAGCTGATGCAAAGGGAGGGGGTCAGCAGTTAACCTGGGGCAGGGGTTTCCTTGGAAGGGGGGGAGTGGAAAGACAGGGGGCGGGAGAGAGAGAGAGAGAGAGAGAGAGAGAGAAGTAAAGCTCTGTTTGGTTGAGACCTTCCATGACTGAAGAGGGAACAGAATGTCCCTTTCCGTAGAGTCTGTTTTTAAAGCAGCAAGTCTAAGGGATATTTGTGGTGGGTGGGGGCTCAGAGCTCACTGGAGAGACTTTGGCTTTATGTAGGAGAGGTATGCATTCGCAAGTGGCTGATGAGGTTGCGTTGCTGGGTAAACTTCCCGCCACACAGTTGACATTCGTAGGGCTTTTCCCCTGAGTGGACGCGCATGTGCTCGGTCAGTCGGTACTGCCGGGTGAAGCGCATCCCACACTCCTCGCAGGCAAAGGGCTTGAGGCCCAAGTGGCTGCGCATGTGCCGAGTCATGGTGCCCCGCTGAGTGAACATCTTGCCGCAGATGTTGCAAGGGAACGGCCGCGTCAGCCAGTGAGTCTTCTCGTGCTGCCGGAGGGTCGCTGGGTCTTTGTAGCTCTTCTCGCACACCGAGCACTTGAACGGCCGGGATTCTGAGGCGTAGGGCTGGCTGGGGTTGGAGAGGTCCTCGGCCTCCTCCTCTTTATCATCAAAGGCCCCTTCCTCCTTAATGTACAGCTCCTCTTCGGTGTGTTTCTCCACGTGGGCGTTGAGCTGTTCGGAGCTGGGAAAACCCTTCCCGCACGGGATGCAGACGTATAAGTTGTCCCCAAAGGCCACCGGTTCGTAGCCCTCCTGCCGGTAGATATAGTTGGCGCTGCTGTGCCCGCCGTTCTCGCTCTCGCTCTGCCCGCTGTCGTCGCTGTTCTCCTTGCCGTTCTCCACGTCCTCCTTGCAGGCGTGCAACGGCAGCTCCGGCCCGTAGGGGCCCAAGCCCAGGCCGTGCTCCGCCGACTTGCACAAGGGGCCCATCAGGATGCCGTTGGGCAGCCCCTCGCCCTCCTCGCCGCCTTTGCCCACGCCCTCCTTCCGGTCAAAGGCGCAATCCTTCTTGGCCCACTCCTTCTTGCGCGAGGAGTGGCGCAAGCTCTTCCGCTGGCTGCCTTCAGGGAGAGCCTGGCGGTCTTCACTCAAGTCCATTTCCATGGGCTCACAGTTGTCTATGAGGCTGGGAGGGGCTCCAGCGGTGGACTCTTCAAACAATGAGGCACTGTTGGCGGTGGGGGCCGAGGCGGGTCGGGGGGAGCCCCGCTGACTTTCACCGTGGGGGGCGTCGTCCTGGGGCGCTACAGCTGGCAGGGAGGGGCTCTTTTTGGACAGGTCAAGCCCAAGTTCCTGGTCCCCACAGCTCCCGTTGGTGCTGTTGCTGCCATCGCCACTGTTTTTGCCGAGGCCCCTGCTCAAGGGGTGAGAATTCTCTTGGCTGGAACTGCTGATAAAGACCTCATCATCTGAGACTTTCCCCTTTGGCATCTCCTTGGACTGAGAGCCCTTCATCCCTTCAGCTGACCCTGAATAACGAGTAATGACGGAAGCCGTGGCAAGCCTCTGACTCCGAGGTGGCCTCCCAACGCTGGAGGCCCCGCCTGCCCGCCCGGCGAATGACCTCCCATTGCGTTTGAGCTTCTTCCTGCAAAGGGCCGCCAAGTCAGGAAGCTGGAGGTAGCTTGCGGCGGTGAGGAGCGCATTGAAGTTCTGTTCACCAGGCTGGTCAGTCATTAAGAGCTTACCAGTATAAATGAAGTCCAAGATTTGCCGGAACACGGTAGGGTTGACCATGTCAGTATCTAAGTTGATCAGGTTGTCATGCAAGATGAGGGACTTGAAGTACATGCTGCTGGCTGCCAGGATGTTCTTGTGGGCACGGAAGAGGGCATTTTCGACAACAATGATCACATCACAAAGGAAACCTTTGGCTCGTTGCTGGTTAAGCTGTAGCAGCAATTGTTTGGCATGATTTGGCAGTTCCATCTCCACCTTGTCTTCCCTTTCCTGTTCACCTGATCACCTAAAAGAGAAGACAGGAAGAACAGCAATAACAAAGGTGAGTGCATTCCTCAACTTGGCTGGTATTTATTACAACAGTTCCTTTCCTAGGTACCCTCCAGATGTGTGGATTTCAATCCCCAGAATTCTCCATTAATGGCTACGCTAGCTGGGAATCCTGGGAGGTGAAGTTCACATATCTGGCAGGTCCCAAGACTGGGGAAAATTAATCATCTATTGCCTAAGACAATGCTCAAATCAAACATGTGTAACTCGGTGTTTTTAGATCCCTGTTCTCCCAGTAACAACCAGTGTACGAGAGCCATCATTGCTGTGGGCAGCCATAAAATGCTCCCAGCGTTCTCTTTCTCTTTGCTTTTTCAAGATCAAGAGGTCCAATCCGCTGATGGAACATTCCAAGTTATCCTGAAAAAGAACCACCATAGGACTGTTCAGACTTTGCAGGATTAGGATGATGACAGTGGAGGAAGGACACCTGAGGGATATTCCAACATTCAATTCTGAAGAACATCCCACCACTGAATAAAGTGATGGTCACTCTGCACATCTAGCTTCTATTTCTTTCAAATCTTCCTTCAGATTACATTACTGAATTTTGAGGGCGAGATACCGATTTTGATCACACTTCTACGCAGATCACTACCAGCCGTATTTCTAGCATCCCTCGAAAGCTTAAAAGAAATCAAACTGGAAATGTGGGACTTGGCTGTAGAAAAGAGTGCCTCCACTCCATTTCTGACATTCATGAAATGGTGTTGTGTGTGTGTGTGAGCTGGGAAGTCAGTCTATAAGTCCCAAAAGTGCTTTCTGGGACATTCACAGATTCAAGAAAAATGTCTGTTATTTAATTTCGCAGTGGGCTGAATTTAATTCCAAACTCTGGCAAATGCTTGCCAAACAGAAATTTCATGAGGCAACTCAGAAGAGATCCATCTTCTGATGTTTTGATTCATTTGTATTTACATGATGGAACTGTAGTCAAAGAGAACTGTTTTTATATTCTTTTACTGTGGATGTTTGACTGCACTTCTTTTGATGTATACGAACCACTGGGACTTTTAAAAATTGGGGTGGAGGGCCAACCCAATGAAGAAATAAATGATGATTTAGATTGTAATTCGAACTGTTGCTCACCAAAGGTTTTGGAAGTTTTTCAACTTCCACCATCCTAGCCAGCACCATTACCAATGATCAGAGGTGATGGGTTTCATTTCCAAACTATCTAGAAGGAACTAAGCTGGAGAAAGTTCCTGTAACTCAATGCTGGTAACCTAGCTAAATTCAAATGCCATCTTTAGGCCCACTGATAGGGCCACAAAGGTATGGTCAGGTACAAGAGATCTGGACTTTGTTAACCTTGAAAAGGTATTTTTATAGCTTACAGAAATAAGTCTTTGCAATATGAAATTGTGTTTCTACAGACATCTCAAGAGCAACTTCTAGAGCCCTCCTACCATTGATGTACCAGAATAGCTAATGGGTGCAGGCTTTATACCACTTTAACCAGGCCACATAGTACTATGAAAATGTTCTAAGTCACTAGTGGGGAAATATGCCTATGTCCTCCTGTCTCTATGCTCCTACAGTCATGGGAAAGCACCGTAAAGAAGGTGGGATTTCAAAAAGAAAGAAAAAAGATTTACACAAATACCTACAAAAATTGCCGTTCTACACTGACAGAGCCCCATGCTGGCATTTGAAGGTGAATGACATGACAGATATTAAAAGAAGCTAGGACTATCCACTTACCATACTTAGCTTAACAATATCTGAAGCAGAGGATCAACCACAATATTTGTGTAGAAGGCTGACCCTCCTCCAAATACTGTATAATTAGACTTTCTGCTTATTTTTTTTTCTTGCTAAAAAGAAAGGGGAAGAAGCTACATCCAGCGTGAAACGAACCCAAGATGTGAAAAAAGAATGAACATGAGAATATTAACCAGAAAGGTGAACACAAGGCCTTGTTCAAATTTCTTTAGGGTGAAAGAGGACCTGGAAAATGAAAGATGGGGAACTTGCAGTCATTTTAAAACAAATCATTTTCAATTCATCTTTGCTTGAAAAATGAATATTCATTTCTATTTTTACATTTTACCATCTATTCCCTTGGAATGTATTATTTATTTAAGATGATTGTTTTTATTGCATTGTTTTATTATATTTTGACTGCTATTTTATTCTTGTTTTATTGTAAACCGCCCAGAGTTGCTCTCTGAGTGAGATGGGCGGGGACTAAATTTGAAACATAAATAAATCAATATAAAATTCCTCTGAGCACGAGTTCCGAACAAAAATCAAAGTTCACAATGGTTTGATTGGTTGTACACTGTCTTGTTCTATTGGGATGGGAAACCAAACAGCTTGGAACAGCTGGTCCAGGTCAGAGAACACACACGTCTCTGGAACAGAAGAGCAAAAAAGTCAAATTTAAAAAGGGGAGGGATAATAAAATTGGGAGACTTCACCCAACCTGCTTGAAACTTGGCAGGCTGGATGAACAGGCAGGAACTGTAGAAGACCGCAATTTTGCTATTGCCTGGATAGAAAGACGGACAATTTTTTTTCAGTCAAATGCTAAAGGATCTATAAAATGCTGGAAGGAAAATCTCACAATGCAATGAATGGCACATAAATGGTATTCTGCTAGTCTGGTTTGCAGGCAGGGTCTAGACAGGCTGGCTGGGAATTCTGGGAGTTGAAGCCCACACATCTTCAAGTTGCCAAGGTTCAGAAACACTGGTCTAGAAAATAAAGAAACCCATTGCCTGCTTCAATTAAGAAAGGAAATCCATCAACCCATCCTTTATTGTTAAAAAAATGGCTGTCACAGAGCTTAAGGATACAAAGCTTAGGGATCGTCAACAAAAGGCTAAGCAAATTATTCAGGTGTGCCCCCCCACTAATTTCAGGAGAGCATCAGACTCATGACATTTGAATAATCTCATCTCCATGGCCTTGTAGAACAATGCTTAAATCCTACGCTAACTCAACGTTCCCACATTCAAACTTTTCACAAGATTACACCATGCATATTTTAGCCATGGATCAGGGAGGGGTGTGTTTGATTGTGAGTGTGAGTGTGTGTGGGTGATATAGCAGTTTGGATATGATTCCAAAATAGTGGTTTGGAACACACAAGGGTGTGAACATAACACCTGTCTATGACTCTTCAACGCAGCCACACTTCTTTCCCCAGTTTTAAAGTTAAAAACTTAGAAAGCTACTCAACATTTTAAAAAAGGGATGTGGAGTGGTTCAGCTCAGCTAGGTAGCAAAACTTGATCTGGACAAGCTTAGCAGGGTCAAACCTCATTAGTATTTGGATGGGAGCCTACTATGAAACCCCAGGGCTGAGATTGGGAAGACTGGATAATTGAACAAAAAGTCCTGGAAGAAGGCAAGGGAAACCATTTCTGTATTTTTGTGATGTGGGTGTGTCATGAAGTCCCTAGGAATTGAGTTTGACTCCCAGAAGATTAAATTGATATCCCTTGTTTACTGCACTACCCTGCCGTAAATATAGGTAAGCCTTTGAGCTACCAAGGTGTGCAAATTGGCTCTTGCCTATTCATCAAATTGAGTTGAAAAACTGGGTCAATCCAATTCCAATCCTTTAATTGATTCAAATGACCAAACTGCTTCATTTGCTAAAGGCTTTTTGATTAGGGAGGTAGAAAACATTCCCTTCCCTCCTCCCCCCACCCCTATCCATCCTGATCCAGCCATTTCAGTGCTGCCCACTGAACTTTTCACCATCCAAATAAGATTTGTTCAATCTGGTATGGGAAATGTCAAAGCTTAGTCTAACACAGGGTTTCTCCACCAGGGTTCCGTGGCACCCTTGGGTTCCACGAGAGGTCCCTAGGGGTTCCCTGGGAGATCACGATTTATTTAAAAAATTATTTCAAATTCAGGCAACTTCACATTAAAGAGGGAAGTTTCATTCTTCATTTTCAGTTTAAGAACACAGTGAATGCATCTAGACAGGCCAACCCGAGAAACTAATATAATGATTTTGCAACTCCTGGCCTACATTTGAGCCTGGCTGTGCAGGGGTTCCCCAAGGCAAGGGTTCCTCCAGGGTCAAAAGGTTGAGAAAGGCTGGTCTAACAGAAGAGAAGGAACAATGATCTGCCTAGTTTGAATAATCAGAGGCATCCTCGGAGGGGGGGATTTGACAAAAACAGCATTGCACCGTTGCAACGCAAGATCCTTCCTTTTGCAAGTGCATTATGATGTCACAAACACACAGACATGACAATTCTTCCATCATTTTGATGAAAGACCTACATCCTGCAGATGATGTCTTGGTTAATAAACAGAATTAAGTGGGAGAGGGGAAAAAATACCAACTTCCTAGGTGCTACTGACTCTACAGGAATTGCCAGATTTGCACTTACACACCCACCAAAGAAATGGCTCTCTGCCAACATTGCCTTGCACAATTAAAAGATGGGGGGCGGGGAGAGCAGCAAGAAACGACATAAAGTCTTAGCAGAACCGGCTTGTCCCAGGAGGAAAGACCATTGCCAAATGCACCGGAATGACAAAATAATAAGCAAATCAACAATATTTCAAAGCCACTCCCAACAGCCAAAATGAAGGGCTTGGAGGGTCTAAAATGCAAAAGCAGATTTTCACACCAAAGTGCTTTCGCCAGAAGCTGAAGACACACAGTGCAAAAATCATGCAGAAATGAGTAGGACTTGGTCCAGATGTCCCACGGATGGGACACGACGTGGGAATCTGTTGGGCTTTGAAAGGTCACACTGAGCCATTCAGTGGAGTTGGGTGGGCTGCATGGGAAGAACTGGGCATGGCCAGTCCAGGAAAGTGGGTGTGGTCAGGAAAAATACGTATGCTAAAATCACAGCACGAGGCAGTGCTTAGTTGACCTCTGTGGATTTCAGAGAAGCTAAGCAGGGTCTGGTTTGGTTAATTCAAGCCTGGGGAGATAGTCAGGAAATCTCAGGGTTCTAGGTTACACTGGGAAACTATCCGGAAGGTGGTTCTGGCCCACTACTTGTGGCCAAGAAAGCCCCAGAGATGTGTCCTGAGGTCTTCAGGTGTCAAGATCAGCTCAGAGAAGTTTTACTTAAAATCCTGAAATGAATGAAAACCTTTAGCAGCTCTCCTCAAAGCACCACACTGAAAGAAAGGAGGGCATCTGAATGGGAAGGCATGATGATTTTCAACAAAACATCCCAAGATTTAGCCCCAGAGGTACTGATGCAATGACATTCCCTGTGCAATCTGGGATGTTCTTAAGAATAGGGCAAGCAGAGGCAAAAGAGATGCTTACAAAAATTGCATTTGGCAGGGTAAGGGGTTAAGGATAAACCCTGCATCAAAGGACACTTCGTATGTTGGATCAACTGAGGAGCAGCACAAAGTTAAGCTGCCAATTTCAATGTTTTTGGGTGGGACCTGGGAGGGCCAGCTGGGAAAATTCCACTCCAGGCTGACTTTGCTCAAGATAAAAATCTAACATGCAGGGACTGAAGACTTGCATCATCAATTACACACTGTGTAAACAAAAAGGAAATGAGAAAGAGAAAATATCTCCAAGATGTCCCAGTCTAGAAGGTCAGGCCCAAGTGGAGACAGAAACCTGTATTGCCCAACAGAATGGCAAGGCTAAAAGGGAGAGACATGTCAGTTGGGCCCAAAAGGCAGTTCCCCACATCTGTAACACAAACAAGGATTGTCTATCATTATTATGGTGGCAATTGTAAGATGTGCCGCTTAACTAAAGCTCGTTGGGCAGATGACAATCTAACTAAAACACTGGGAACAGGACACCAATAAAATAATAGCATTCAATTCATACAGCCCAAGAGAGAGACTCTAAAAAATAGAAACTACTTTTCCAGTTTAGTGCTGATACTTAACAAATTATTAAAACATTGAATCATTCTTGCACGGCCAAAGAAACAGTGTGCACTGTCATGCTTGCTATTATCCATGCTCAAGGATAAACCTAAATTTTATTTATTTGTTCTTCAAATTTCCATCGCCACCCATTCCCCCCAAAAAGGGGGACTCTGGGCGGTTTACAACAAAATTATTTTATGTAGTCGAAAGCGAGATTTATCATCATTAAGCTTGGGGACCAAATCTGCAACAGTTAGAAGCTCCTCTCCCCACCAGAAATAATCTAAATACCAACAATGGCAGAACTTCCCAATCAACAGCATGGTTGGCATGCACAGCCTGTTGCCTTTTTTTTTGCAGAGATCTGGATTTTCTAAGAGGACTCGGTTGGAAACTCTGTCCGTATTTGAATCAAATCCTGAGCAAGGAGCTTCTACGTTGCAGTGTTTGCAGGAACCCACTTGCAAAAACTGATCTTCTACCACTGCAGTGCTTGATGGAACCCGTGTGCAAAAACTGATCTACCCAGTAGCGTTTTACAGAACTCACTTGCAGAAAACTGATTTCGAAAACCACAAACACTCTCCTAGTCGCTTGGTCAAACAACTAACTGATTAAAAAGATGCTTCTCAAATCAAAACGGAGCCTCTTTTTAACAGCAAATGGGTAAACAGTTCTCATTTTTTAAAAAATAAATGCCTTCTTATAAAGCCTGCAGCTGGCAAATTTCATCTTAAGAGGCATCTCCTCCCCTGAGAAAGAGAGGAAAGAGGAAATGCCTTTAAGCCGATGCTTCTGCAATGCACGAACATGTATGTGCACCACCAAAACATGTACCACAGCCTCCCTCTCATTTTTTTTTCCATGTATGCAAATCTATGCAGATAGAATTGGTCCATCAGCTAAAGCATCACATGGGTTGATCACATGAAACTCCTGTGTAAAGCTTACACCAGAATGTAATAGAAACTCTGCTGGATTAAATCGGAAGTCCCTCTTGGCCTGTTTTTAATGCCTGGAGGGGACAAACAAGATTAGGATACAAGAGCAACACTCCTCTTTCCTAACAGCATTCCTCAGTTTCTCCCTCCAGTCCTGGAATTTCTATTTAGCGATCACAAACAACTAGCCTTCTAGTAGTTCTCTTTTCACCGGAAAGTCTACTGCATACAAAAGTTCAGTAGTATCCCCCAAATATTTTTAAAACTCCCTTTTAAACCTTAATGGCTATTGCTTGGCTGCTCTGAACATGCATCTGCAAAACAGCAGTTGGGAAAAATCTTATGCCAGTAGCCAACTTGACTTCTGTTTGGGATGAAAAAGAGCAAGACACCTTGCCACCGTATTGACTGTGAGTGTTTCAATTCCCAGAATCCTCAGCAATGGTTAAGCTGCCTGGGGAATTCTGGGACTCGATGTCCACGCATCTGGCAGATACCCAAGTTGGAAAAAGCCATTCTAAACACTTTACTGGTGTCTCAAAGTCCTGAATGAAACTTGGCATCCATCCATCCATCTCTTCTTACCTATTCTATCTATCCATATCTATCTATCTATCTATCTATCTATCTATCATCATCATCTCTTCTTACCTTCTCTATCCGTATCCATATCCATCACCTCTTACCTTCTCTATCCATATCCATCATCTCTTCTTGCCTTCTCTATCCATATCCATCATCTCTTCTTACCTTCTCTATCCATATCCATATCCATCATCTCTTCTTACCTTCTCTATCCATATCCATATCCATCATCTCTTACCTTCTCTATCCGTATCCATATCCATCATCTCTTACCTTCTCTATCCGTATCCGTATCCATATCCATCATCTCTTACCTTCTCTATCCATATCCATATCCATCACCTCTTACCTTCTCTATCCATATCCATATCCATCATCTCTTCTTACCTTCTCTATCCATATCCATATCCATCATCTCTTACCTTCTCTATCCATATCCATATCCATCACCCCTTCTTACCTTCTCTATCCATATCCATATCCATCACCCCTTCTTACCTTCTCTATCCATATCCATATCCATATCCATCACCTCTTCTTACCTTCTCTATCCATATCCATATCCATCACCCCTTCTTACCTTCTCTATCCATATCCATATCCATCACCTGTTCTTACCTTCTCTATCCATATCCATATCCATCACCTGTTCTTACCTTCTCTATCCATATCCATATCCATCACCTCTTCTTACCTTCTCTATCCATATCCATATCCATCACCTGTTCTTACCTTCTCTATCCATATCCATATCCATCACCTCTTCTTACCTTCTCTATCCATATCCATATCCATCACCTCTTCTTACCTTCTCTATCCATATCCATAGCCATCATCTCTTACCTTCTCTATCCATATCCATAGCCATCACCTCTTACCTTCTCTATCCATATCCATATCCATATCCATCACCTCTTACCTTCTCTATCCATATCCATATCCATCACCTCTTCTTACCTTCTCTATCCATATCCATATCCATCACCTCTTCTTACCTTCTCTATCCATATCCATATCCATCACCTCTTCTTACCTTCTCTATCCATATCCATATCCATATCTACTTACCTATTCACTTTATCTATATCTATCCATCTATCTCTTATCTACTGTACCTATGTATCTACCTACCTACCTTCTCTGTCTATCTTCTGAACATGTGTTATGAATCCCACTCTTTAAATTAGGGGTGGGCTTAGGTGGTCTGCTAGACACTGAGGAACTACAATTCCCAACATCCCCATCAGTTGAGGCTGCTGCAAATTGTCTCTGACAGCCCACTGCCATTTTCATATGACTTCACATATTCTGAAACATATTACACCAGTCCTGCTGCACCGGGTGGGGGCTCCGCAATTCATTTTACTAAGACAGGTCCCAAATCTGTGCCGTAAAGTCTCGCCTGCCGACACTGCGGTCTGGTTCATCCCAGTTTCTTTTGACTGATCCCTCTCTCTTCTGGTTCACCTTGGGGAAATCTATGGACTAAAGTAAGTCCTAAGAGAAATCTGATTTTAAATCAAGTTTTTTTGGCAAAATATGTGTTCACAAATTAGACTCCCTAGGAGAAGTTGCACACGAGACCTCGTATTTGGCAAAGGGTTAAGCAACAATAGCAGGCCCGGATTTTAAAAAACCACAAGAGATTTATTAAAACCCTAGGAGAATAAAATGGGTCAGATTTCTGGACTCACAGCCTGCACATCCCTCTCGAATGGTCTCAACTTGCGTTCGGCAAGACCTTGGGCGTTCTTCTGATAGAGCCATTGCCTTGATTCCCCCCACCCCCAACCCAGGCCCAGCTCAAAGTAATTGAGAGAAGAGATGAGCCAGCAAAAGCATCATTTGTGCTGAGGCTGTGATAGCAAAAAAAAAAAAAAAAAGGGGGGGGTCCTTCTCTCTCCCAGCGCAGGCAAACTGCTGGACCTCAAGGCAGAGCTGGCAAAATCTCGGCCCCAAAGAGCACAGCAGAGCAGCGAGAGGCAGCCAGGCGAGATCAATCAAGGGGGAAAATTGAGGCAGTCCAGTCAAAGGGGGAGCAGTGGCACTGGGGGTCTGCCCTCTTTGGCCGACCGACCTCAACCAGCCTTTCCCTGGGACGTGCTGGCTGGGGATGATGGGTGGCTTGAGCCCAATAAAGGGGGAGGATTAACTAAGGGAGGAGTGTGCCCTTGCCCTGGACTTGGGGCTGCGGAGTAGCAAAATCTGGACCCAAGAAAGAGAAGGCAACTGGCACAGACACAGGGCGTCTTCTAAAAGCCAATGTGGGTCCCAGGTGCCCAAGGAGGCTGGAGGTCAAACTGGGGCACTGAGAACAGAGAGTGACGTGACAATGTGGGGCGGGGGGGTGTCCCCTCTCCCCTCCCCATGAAAACAGCCCAAGGAAGATGAAGCAATGAAGGGACCTCCACTAAATACTGTTGAACACCGGACTCTATTTGCTGCAGGCGGACCACAGCCATTCATCGTCCCTTGGCAGGGCTTTCCGACAACCGAGTCACCCTAGGCGAGGCCTCTCCGGGCAGCACGCACCAACCCTGCCTTTTCAACTCTGATGCTGACTTCTAAACATTTAATCCCACAGCTGCAAAAGTTCAGAGCCGCAGCGAGAAAAAGGGGAACATTTCCTTTCTGCCTCGAGCTCTGAACTCCTGACTCGGTTCCTCAAAATGAACAGCTATCTTAGAAACACTCAGCGGCAGGGCTGTTCCATTAAAAGGGGGAAAAAAAAAATCCAGAGCACAGGTCGTCATTTCAACAGTTTGTGACGGCTTTCCACCCAATGTCCTCACCAACCCGCAAGAGCCTTAGTTCTAATGCAGGGCAACGTCCCCGTCCACCCCCCGCTTTGCAGAACAGGACATTCAAAACGTAGCAGCAATGGCGTGTGGATGGAAGGTGGCGTCCGCAGCACGCGTTGGCTGAGCATAGCTTGATGGGGCATCCGTGGGAAGGGGGTAGGGATAGGTGAGGGACTGGGAATAATGCAGCCTTCTGCCAAGCAGCTTTGCTGACTAAAGGAAAAAAATCGGTTGGCCTGCACTCTCTCTGCCAGATTGGCTTGGCTCTGCTCCCCGTTCCCTGCATCCTCATCTTCTCCCCTGGGAATTCAGAGCGAAGATCATATTGTGCTTGTTGCAATGGCCAGGGCATTACTAATGTGCTTGCCAGGAGGGGGACAAAAAAGGGGATATTTTCCCAAGTAAGGGCCTCGTGTGGCACAGAGTGGTAGGTGGCAGTATTGCAACCGAAACTCTCCCCGCAACCTGAGTTCGATCCCAGCGGAAGCTGGATTCTCTCTCGGGCAGCCGGCTCAGGTCGACTCAGCCTTCCATCCTCCCAAGGTCGGTAAAATGAGCACCCGACTTGCTGGGGAAGGTGACAACTGGGGAAGGCAATGGCAAGCCACCCTGCTATAATCTGCCAAGAAAATGTCGCGAAAGCGGTGTCCCCCAGAGGTCAGACATGACTCGGTGCTTGCACAGGGGACCTTTCACCTTTCATTTCCTCAAGTGCGGTGCAGAGAGCGCATCTGCGGCTGGCAATATAAATGTTGCCCTGGCAGGTGCCTCGAATCTCTCTTGCTGCTCAGAATCAAACCAAGGAAAGCACCCTTCATATCAAGCTTTTGCCTAGAAGGGTGCCCCTGAGCTTTCTCCACCCTGGATGAGCTCCAGAAGTGCAGACTTCCATTCCCCGGCCAGCAAAGGCTTCGTTGAGAGCTTATACCCACACGCCTCGGATGCATCTGGGCTGGGCAACGTGGGTTGAAATCGTTACTGTACGAGCTGCCTTTTTTTCGGGTGCCATTGCAGAAAGTGCAACTTAGCAAGCTCAGCACTCTGCGAACTGATTTATTAATATGGACCAAGGCCGTGCAAAGCTTTAGATGGGATTCCCAAAAGGTGTTTCGCAGCCCGCAGGAGTGCAAACACCACACCCATGTGCAATTCTTTAAAGCGGCTGTGCCGTCTCTTCTGCAGCTCCCACGTGGTCTACTGAATCCACATCCAGTTATACAGGCAGTTCTCACTTAACAACCACAATTGAGAACAGAATTTCAGTTGCTAAGCGAAGCGGTCACTGAGCAAATCCAACCTGATTTTATGACCTTTTTTGCGGTGGTCATTAAGAGAATCACCATGGTCATTAAGCAAATCGTGCAGTCTTTAAGCAAATCTGGCTTCCCCCATTGATTTCGCTTGTTAGAAACCAGCTGGGAAGGTTACAAATGGTGATTTGTGACCCCGGGACAATCATTATAAGCGCAAGCCAGTTGCCAAGTGCCCGAATTTTGATCACGTGACCGCGGGGACATTGCAACGGTCATAAGCGTGAGGACCAGTTGCAAGTCACTTTTTTTAGTGCCGTCATAACTTCGAAGAGTCTTTAAACTAACGGTCGCTAAGTGAGGACTACCTGTATACTGTTGGTAAAACCTGGCATACTTTGACTGCTTAATGATCTTGCAGTAAACTCTATTTTGTTTTACCTGCTGTTAACTTGTTAAATGATGGTCAGGACTGTAATAAAAATACCAATACAAATTCAGGGTCTGCCAGCTAGATTAGTACTTGGATCTCAGGACCGGAGGCTGGACTAAAACCATCTTGGAATAAAGCCACAAAAAACACCAAAACTTGTCTCAAAGGACTCTTTCTTTCACCAGCAACTTCTAAAGATCAGCTGTGGCACCGTCCATGCTGGCTGGGGAATTCTGGGAGTTGAAGTCCACATATCTTAAAGTAGCCAAGTTTGAGACAGGGCCTCCACTGATACCACCACTAGAAGGCAAAATGTTACAGCTCCCCTAAATTAAGAGGTTCTGCCCCAAAAAAGCAGAAGGGGGGGAAGTTCTTCAGAGAAAGAACGCATGCACACTTTGCTTCCCGAAAACAAAACCCGCTCAGTTTAACTGCACATTGCTTCACAATTCCCTCTCCTCTTCTTTAGCCTTCCTCTCGATATCATCACACACCCTTCTGCTTATTTAAGCTTTATCCTGGCATCCAAGGACAGCAAGCAAAGCGAGCCTCGTGGCCACGGAAGGCGGCTCGCACCAGGTTCAGCCGTGGCACCTTCCTTGCATAAAGAAGCCACTGGCTGTGTCCGTGCAAGCAAAAAATGCAGGATCTCGGCCAGGAGAGCAAAGCCTTCATGCAGGGTGCGGACCCAGCCCTGGGGCCTGTGCAGCTGAAGGTGTCCAAGGCTGAGTCGAAGCAGACAGCAAGGTGGTCCTGGGAGAGGAGAAAACCTTGCCTTTTCGCCCGGGGGTGGGGGGCAAGCCCATGCCAACCGAGAGGAGGAGGGAAGCCACACACAGAACAATACATTCATTGGTGCAAAAGTGGTGTCTAAGTGCCAGGGAGGGGGCGAGGGATACAGAGAGGGGGACGGGGGACGGGGTTTCCTGATGCACACGTGGAGGCCTCGAGGGTTAAAAAGGCAGGCTAGTCCTGTGTGTTTGCCGCTTACCATGGCAGGTACACTGGGCTAAAGATAACTCCATTCCACACCCTCGACGGTCCCCATGCCGTTCCATTGAACACACAACAGGCACGCTGAATGGAGAACCAGCGGGGATCACTGTTAAATGCAATTAAGAAACTGCAATCAAACGGAAACGTCCGTAGCAAACAGAAAGGGGAAGGGGGAGAGAGAGAGAGAGGGGGGAGAGAAGGACCAGGTCATTGCTGAATCTCAGGAAGCCCGGCCTCATTTAAGGCTCTGGGAGGGCAGGGCGCCCTTTGGAGCAGTTTCAAACGTGGCCCGCCAGGCGTGGACTCCTAAAAGGGCCATGTCTGGAGAGGACTGAAGACCTCAGGGAGCCGTCTTGTTCTGCGGCATGCAGCCAATGTGCGCAAACGTCAGGTTGGTGTATTTCGATCAGCTAACCCAGGATTTCTCAACCTTAGCAACTTTAAGATGGGTGGACTTCAACTCCCAGAATTCCCCAGCCAGCCATGCTAGCTGGGGAATTCTGGGAGTTGGAGTCCACCCATCTTAAAGTGGTTGAGGTTGAGAAACATTGAACTAACCGATCCTTTCCACAGCAGGGTGAGTCCCCAAATCCTTTCATCCTTGACTCTTCCATCTTGCAACTTGTCTTCCCCGCCTGCAATGAATTTTTACCCAAAAAGCCACCTTACTGAGAAAGGTCCCTTGCTTTGGGCCACTTTCAGCTGCTAAACAAACAAACAAACAATCCGCAACCTGACCAAGGATTAACTTGGTTCCACCCAACCCTTCCCCAGACTTGGCCCATCCAGATGTTCTGGATGGTATCACCCACCATGGCAGGCAGTCAGGGATGATGGGATGTCTGTTCAAAATGCCTACAGAGAAAGGTGAAAGGTGCTATCAGTTGCATTCTTCCGTAAACCCAAGGGATCGTGCGTTCTGTTTTTCTCACAAACACACACTGCAATCTTTTAATCTAGATTTTCCCATGATTTTAAGACTCACAAGTCTCCTACCCTAAACAGTTCTGCATGCCTTCAGATTGCAAATGGGACATTCTCTACTGAGAAGAATCCCTTACATGGAAAACCAGCACCCCAGATAAAATGTCTAGCTTAGCCTCTCTCCTGACAGGCAACCATTCTATCTGCAGGGCGCATTAAATTACAGGAATAAGTCTCTGAGACGAGGCTTACAAAGCACATCTTTTTGAAGAAGGACGATGGGGAAGGAAGAGCGGAATGAAGCTAGGGAAAAAAAATTGCAAAAACCAAAGAAAAATAGGATGCTATTCAAGTTATCATTTGAAGATACTCCGTAGGATGCCTGCTCTCTATAGACAAGGTGATCCTAGCCCAAGGGGTGGGTCGATATTTGAGCACGACTTAAAACTGAAGTCACCACAAAAGCAAGCGAGCCTGAGAATCCTTGTGCTTGCCGAAATGCAAAAATGCCCATTGAGCCTTATTGCTGGCAAAAGGTCTAATTTGAAACTCTATAAAAACAGACACAACCCCAGCACACAACGCTCAGTCCTTCCAAAGGGCTTATCAAGGAATGTGCAATGAATAAATAAATAAAATCCAGTTTTATGAATACCTGGCAGTTGGGTTCTCTGAGTTTCGGGAGATAAATACCAAGATATTTCTGCAGTTTTCTGCAAACTTGTCAGCCTGCATCCCAGCAAAGCTTTCTCAGTGCAATTGATCTGAAAAGTTGAACTGATCTGAACGGCTACTCGGATCTGCACTGGGGCAAAACATCTGTACGAAACCTGATCAATAACTTAGTATTGATCTCCCAAAGCCAAGAACTCGACTACTAAGTATGCATAGCAAACCTATTCCAAGAGACCCACCAGTTTTATAGCTCATCTAATAGATACAGGTAGTCCTCAACTTACGGCCATTCGTTTAACGACGGTCCAAAGTTAGGACGGCCTTGGAATGGGTGCTTTACAGCCCATAAGACACTTCTGAGCATCGCAAACCATTGCACCACCACTCCGCGGTCACAGGATCGCACTTCGGGTGCTTGGCAACCAGCTCACATTTATGACTGGTTGCAGCGTCCCATGGTCACGTGATTGTGTTTTGCAACTTTTTCGCTGTCTTCCAGCAAAAAACGCCCATTGGGGAAGCTGGATTCACTTAACGACCGCTGTAAAAATGGTCGTAACATCGGGTCTGGTCATACGGTGACTCGACTTATGACCACAACAACTTATGATGGAAATTCCCAATTGTGCTCTAAGTCGAGGGCTACCTGAAATAAATTAAGAGATGGGGCTGAACCAAACAGTATTCTTTGTCTCTCTTTTTCTCTCAATCCTGCACTCTCCCTTCTCGGTTTCCAAGTACTACAGTCTCATGGCATGGCAGAGTAGTCCAAATGACATTAAGGTAATGCTGGGAAGGGGAAGCGACATGACACGTATCCTCTGCAAGCATGACACGAAATCTCCAGACTTGACTGACTCACCTGATTCATGAAACCCACATGAAGTCAACGGTATGGTGTTTTTATAGGGTTGTGTGTGAAAACAAGCCACCTAACTCATGTTAAACTATGGCCACTGGGAGTGTTAAAGAAAAATTAACACTCAAAAACTCTAAAACAGTGGCAGCCTAGAAATAGGCTTTGGAAGCCAGTCTCCGCTGAAAAACAGGCTTAGGATTGAAGAACAGAAAAACACGTGCATGGCATTGCCTTATTAAGCCAATACCATTATTTTGCTTTAGTGTGTGGGTTTACAAGGACGTTGCAGGACATTCGGTTTTGCACAAGAACCTGTGAAAGAATGGAGAAGTTGGGTCCCATTTCCTGATGGTTTTCTTGGGTGGGGAGTAGACAAGCTTGGCTTTTCTTTCTGGCCTATTTATACCCCCCCGCTTCTGTCCAGTCTCCATCCCACAACGGTGGGAAACCATGCCACTAGCTTTCAACAGTTGTGTTTAAAAGGAACTTAAAACAAACACCAAACCCCACATCATTTGGAAGCCACCTATGATCTTAGGGCACTGGGTTGATCGGCCCTGTTAGAAGTTAGGTTTCAAAGCCACAATGGCTAAGTACCAAACCAATCGTAGTGGAGGTTAATAGGAAGCGTGAAGTTGGGCACATTGCCCTCATTAAGTTGAGCATCTGAAAGGCTGACCTGGATTAAACCTCAGCGCAAGCAAATGCCATCTAATAGCAACACACTTGGTTGCTCTTTCACCAGTGATGGGTTCTCCCTCTCTTGCTGTTAGCCAGGAGATGACTCTATGTCGCTTACAGAGTTGAAGAGGTCCAACTGCCATTACAGTGGATGTCCTTTTCAGTTCTTCTCCACACAAGAAAACAAAGAACACACATGAAGTAGACCCACTAAATGTTTATGATCCGATGCCTGAATGGTCAAGCTTGGCCAAGAAAATTCCCACATCACAACAGAGTGGCTGGTTTCTTCACAACGGGCACTGCTATAATCCTAAACTCACACGCTGCTTTCCATGCTACAACATCTAACTGTGGTTAGAAAGGTCTATGAATCTCTGCTTTTGCACACTTTTTCTGAGTATCAAGCTTCTTTGTTCAACCTCTTCAGATTTGGGACGTGATCTTGAATCCAAAGAGCAACACTGCACATCACCTAAAGAACGGGTGCCTTAGGGTCAGGCAGATGACATTCAGAGGTGTCACCTAAATGTGTAGTTGTGTGGGCATGGGGCAATCTCTAGCTGCTTTGCCATATCCGCTGGAAGTCGTAAAGATCACATCAGCGAGAATAAATCCTTCCATTTGTGGATCTTTGAGAGCCAACCAATGAAGTGACCCTTCTTTCTCCCAGCTCAAATGGCAAAGAAATATTCAGCCTGCAAAATTAGGAAGCTAAAAAAAAAACAAACAAACCCAAACAACAACAACAACAACAAAGGTTGGGAGAAATGTCTATTTCCACTCACATTGCTGAAACGGAAGCAACTTTTCGATTGACTGAAATGGGCAGACTGATATTGAGATGGTATCAGACCCAGCTATTTTAAAACTCTTAAAAACAGAACTGTATTTTTACATCAATTTGCACCAGGAAGGAGAAGAGGCAAGAGAACAGAGAGAGACCACTTGGGTGACAAGCGTGTGTGTGTGTGTGTGTGTGTGTTATAATTCCACACAATTTTCCTTATCTTAATTACGTAATTACATCTACTTGGTGATTGCATTCTGGCTCTTCATAGAAGGAAATGGAAATCTCAAGAAACCTAGCTTAAAAGACTTAGCTGGCATGGGGCCCATATTCTTTTAAAAGATATAATTTCTCCAAAATAACTAGAATGAAACAATGCAACCAAAAATCTTGATGCAACTGTGTGTGTGGCCGCAGTGGACTAAGCCTTTGTAAACTGTCAGTCTGGTGCTGAGATATTCAAGCATCTTTGCCGCCAGTCTAGCTGAACACTTAATTTGCATGTGCGTGCACACACACACACACACACACACAAACACACACTCCCCCAATGTATTGTTTTACCTAACAAGAGTCCTGAATCAATGTTTTTCAAACTTGGCAACTTTAAGATGCGTGGGCGAATTCTGGGAGTTGAAGTCCACACACCTTAAAGTTGCAAAGGTTGAAAAACACCGCCCTAAATGGTCATCTGGTGGAGCACTTTGTGTCCCCATAGGGGCCAACCAGGTTGGGAAGCTCAGGAGCGTGGATGGGAGAAGTGGCATCCATAACTACCTAGGATGACCTCGAAACAATCCACATGACACGTCAAGCACACAAAGTCACGTTATTTGGGTAACGGTCTTAAGCATATGTCCTATTTGCCATTTTTACTTCATGGAAGTCCATGGATTGGGCCACCATTCTCTCCGACTGACCCTTCTTCAACCGTTTTAGCCCAGCTGCCTATGATTCAGAAGATAGCCAGTAACTATTAGCCATTAAGCTGTAGACCAGCCATTAGTCTTTCTAGACTTCTAAAAATCCAACTAAATCCATGTTCAACCCAAATTCTACTAGCAACAAAGTTCACGCTCTCACTAGCTGTGATTCCTTTTTCTCCATTCTTGGTCTCTCTATGCTAAGTTTCAGTGAGAAACTAAATGTGAAAGAGGGCAAAACAACTGCGCTTGGTCCACACTTTCCGTGTTCTGCGTTTGTGTTATGTATCTTGAACGTCTACCCTTACCCACCTTGGCTCGAAGCAAGGTTTTAGATTTCTGACGCTCAACACTCGACCACACAGACATTGGATGCGAATCAGCTCAGGCAGACCAGGCAATTTTAATAATTTTAACTTCCTTTAAAAAATGGAATTAAATTCTCTGCAGGCTGAGACAGACAATGCTAAAATTCAGTTCTGAAACTTCGTAAAAGAAAAAGAATGACAGTATCTGAAGAGAAACTGAAGTATTTTGGAAAAGAGGTCTGAAGTCTTCTGTTAAATTATTGTAATGCTGCATCTTAACTTTTCAGCGAAGATGTCTTGAAATCCTGTGCCAAGGGTACAATGGGCAAAGCCCTTGGATTCAATTTTCAATTGCTCCATTTGTCGATCTGACATTTCTTCTTTCTGCCCCTGCATCGCTTTGTAGTTTTTTTAAAAAAATCTGCACGTTTTTGGATGATCTTTGATCTAATATGTGCATTTTTTTTTCAAACAGTTCCCCCCTAGAATTTTACATGTTTTTGGATCCTTTCACTGAATGCACATTTTCAAACTGCCAATGGGCTTGTGATGGGCGAAAGACCATCTAACTGCATCTAACCACAATCTAACTGCCATCTAGTTTGAGATTCAGGAATTGCTAGTTGGGTAAGTTCAGAAGAAGTATTGAAGCAAACAGATTTTTCTACCATAACTAAACACAGTCTTTTAAACAAAACACAACACCCCTCTCCTCACATTCTATTATATACAAAGCAACTTAAACAACTAGCAAAGGCAGGATTGGGGTTTGGAGGCAGTTGATCAATTTTGTCAAAAGAATTCTTTTTTTCTTTTTTGCTATCGCACATTCAGGGTTGTGTCCAAGCCAGAAGGCAAGCTGAACTGGTCCGGCTGCTATGACAAAGTCACAACAGGCTTAGAAACAGCATTTAAGTTTCTATGAAAGTATTTAGAGTTGACTTCTTAGGGCTTTTCAATCCCGTGATCCCAGTTAAGATGCTGATTCCGAACTAATTAATTGTCCCCCTACAAGGTTTGTGTGTGTGTGTGTGTGTGTGTGTATGTAATTGGCTTCTTAGGAGCAGAAGGGCAGACAGAAACTATATCAGTTCACTACTGCACATAGTAAGGGTAGAACCACCACATAGACAAAACATAATTTTAAAAAGATGGTAAGAATGCAGTCTGGGAGCATGCTGGATCAAGACATCTGGAGGAACGTTTAAAAATTAAATAAAAGTGCCCCAGAATTATAAAAATGGCAGCAACCTTCCATTTTGAGCAGTCCATTCATTTATATGAATGGTCTATACCAGGCTTCCCAAAGCTAGCTGCCAATATGGTTGGGGATTTGGGGGACCATAGACTGACACATCTTGAGGACACCACGTCAAAGGAGCTCCATTTAATTTTGTTTGTTTCCACACCTTGCAATTGTACAACTCTTGGAGGTGTAAAGGAACACAATTACAAACATCAGCATAGGGTAATAACAATATAATGCAAGTATTTAAACCAGCAATCTGATCAAAGCAATGGAAACATTGCTATGGTGTTCTCTCAACTAATTACAAAGCCCCTTTGGAACAGCTCTGTCTTAATCTGCTTCCAGAAGACCAGAAATGTCAAGAGGCTAATCTGGAAAACAGAGGCTATCATGGAGAAGCACATTCTCTTGGCCTCTGCCCTCCTGGTTAAACAGTAGTGGGGAACTACAAGCATTTTCTTGAAGATCTTCTTACTGGGCAGGCTGATTCTGACCAAAGGAGGGGGGTCCTGAAAGCACTCAGCGCCAAACTGTATAGGACTTGATGGGTAAAAAACAACACTTAAAATAGTACTGGGAAACCAATTGTTTTGAACCATCTTTGCTCCCAAACACTATTGACTTCATCTGAAGCTTCTTGTAGAGAGTAATGAAGATTACCTTGATGGAGATATGAGGAACTGTCACCTAGGCAAAAGGGGATGAAGCATTTTTAAGGTCCAGAACAAGGAGGTAACATCTGGAAGTGGATCAGGCAGGCACCTCTCTAATTCACTGAACTTTAAGAAGGAGAATGAGGAGGTCCAGCACAAGCAGACTTGCAAGATTCCGTTATAATAGCCAATCTCAGTAGAAGTAGTTTTAGCCTTCCTGCAGAGTTGATTTTGGTCAGGTCTAGTAAGTGGGCCTGACACTTCTCAACCACAATCCAGGCAAACGTTTAAAAATCTTTTCTGCAATCCATCACCCTAAAACTTGGGACTCAGCTCTCTGATTATCATGAGTCAGGGAGAAAAATGCCATCAGCCCATTCATCATCTCCTTTTTTTCACAGCTCTGTTATGAATTTTCATCCCCTTGAAACTGCTTGACAAGCCAAAGTTTGCAGAGAGGTGGATAGAAACCCAACTTATGGACTAAGAGAGCATTAAATCACTTGGGATCATAGACAAGTGCCTTCAACTGCTGAGCCAGATCTTTGGATCATTCCATTGTGAAATCAAAACTGACTGGGCTTACATAAGGGCTCTGCCTTAATTCCAACCACTGTGGCTTATTCAACAAACCTTGGTTTAATAAGATGCCCTCTAAGGGTTCTGGGAAAGGTTTCTCCAGCCTGGAGAAAGCGTGCTGGAGTGCTTAAAGGAGAGAGGACAGCCAGGTTCAAATCAGATCAACCCAAATTGTTTCCGTCTCATACTGAAAAACATCGTGCTTCAAATACAGTAAATGAGACTTACAAAACAAAATCTTTTTTTCATTTGATTTTAAAATCATGTACCCATCTTACAGATAGTTAAGACTTGCAAACTTGGCAACTTTAAGACGTGGACTTCAACTCCCAGAATTCCCCAGCCAGCATGCTAGCTGGGGAATTCTGGGGGTTGAAGTCCACATGTCTTAAAGCATGCTGGCTGGCTAGGAAATTCTGGGAGCTGAAGTCCACCCCTCTTAAAGCTGCCAAGTTTGAGAAAGACTGGCAGAGTACGGTATGTACATTCTTTTGAGCTATTTGCTTTCTGAAGCAAAGATGGTTCTTACCTAAAATAGGACATTTTTAGGGGTGGTATCCTGAAAGTTTTTCCTCAGCCCAACAAACTCACTGGGTGACTAAAGGCTGGATATATATATATATGACTCCTCTCACCTGGATTACAGGAGAATTTCAGCCTCTTCCCAATGTTTGGGAGGGAAAAAACCCCAAATCTGGGGTTGGTTGGCTGGTAGGCTGGTTCTACGCCAACCTCTGCTGGAACTTGCAAATGCAGAAAATGGAGCACCCCCACCATCACGTTGCCCTCTCCATCCTCCCCCTTTTCCTAGGCATGTAATAGCTTTAACTAAACAGGTGTGTCCCTTTAAATATCAACTGTCACATTTGCACACAGTAGACACCAACCAAAGGATTAGTTTGTACCTCGGCTCACCAGCTGGAGCTTGCCCCATAGGGCTATCTCATAACTGCCCTCAAAAGGGAAGATATTTTCGAAAGCCCACAGCACCCCCTTGGCCTATGACCCCGGAGAATGTTTCGAGCAAAGAACATTTGTGCTCCAAAAAATGCAAGAATGCACACTTGGCCCTTGACGGCTCCCTCTTTGCAGAGCCACCTCAGAAAAAGCAAATGGTTGGCCTGGGCCGCGATCCTGTACGAGCGACGGTGGGGTGTGAGGTGGAAAGGAGGCATGTGTGGCAACTCCCCCCCGCCCCTCCAGTAAATTAAAACTGATTGATAGGGCTTCAAAAAACAGAGGGGGATCGTTTTTAAAAAGAGGATCTCTTGAGAGCGAGCAGCTAAATGGCATGAGCGTGGAGCTGCCCGATATCTTGATACTGACATGGTTTCAGGGCCTCAACCGGGTTTTTCTCAAATGGATTGCAAATTTGGTTTTGTTTTTAGGCTTCTTCACTGTGCAGAGGAACCTTAGCCAATGGGTGGCTGTATATATTGGCTTCATCAATTAAAAATAATTAAATAAAAGCCTGTGTATGTCGAAAAAGGACAAAGAAAGGCGTCTTCCTTAAGATCAACAATGATCAGAAGTCCTACTGACAGAGACTAATGGGAACTGGGATACAGGACTGTTAAAATATTAAGGACCAGGGAAAGTTCTATTCAAAACAGCACCCAGCATGGAACAGCACCCATTTTTCAGAAGAAAGTGCTGTCCAGAATCAAATAAGCCTGTGGGAGGTCCTGTCCTGTGGCTATGAGAACATGTGGGATGGATCAAGAGAGAGAAGAAACTTTTTGGCACCACAATGACCCTCTCTGGAAGCAATCATGAGGTGAGATGTGGAAATGAAGCATTGCTTCCATCACAATTGCCAAACTGAATATTTTTGAAAGGAAGAGGCACACAAGAACTGTACCAAGAGCAGAAGAAGCTGAGCGAACGGACAGAACAAGTTCAAAATGTTGGAAGTCACAAGGGTTTTCAATTCTCTTCCTCAGCAATCTAGAATTTCTGCTCTGGCCCAGATTTTCAATTAGAAAAAACCAGAAAGGCAAAAATTAAGTGGCTGGTAATGTAATCTGACCCAGGATCCATGTGCTGAAGACACCTAATCTGGCATCCACGTTTTCCACAGCTGAGCACCTCCCAAAGGGGGAAGCGAGGCACCAAACTGAACATGTGCAAGAAAGGAGGAGGAGGAGGGACCCCCTGAAAGGAGAGACCCTGATTTCACTAGAGAGCCAACTCTTTTGCATGCATGCAAAAGACAACCTCGAGAGTGTCCCTACAAGAGGATTACTTGTGTGTAACACTGCAGGTACAATACCAAGTTTAAGCAGCATGAACCACCATCTCCGGTAGGCCAGACCAGCTGGTCTTTGTATTATTAATGGGATCGGTTTGCAGTTTCTCCACGTTGTTCTGCAGATGCGCTGGACCACAATCCGCAGGCTTGGGGAAAGATCCTGGAGATACTCAGAAGGAAACAAAGGTTCTTTCAAGCTTTCCGGGGGTGGGATGGGGTGGCAAGGTTCTCCATTTGTCAAGTCTCCTTTCCCCAGATCTTCTGATCTCCCACCAAACGAGGAAGACCTTTGGCAGCCCTGAACTGATTAAGATTACTGGGAACAAGACGCCAACAGACCAGAAAGCTGCTAAGTCACCAAATACATTTCAGCACACAGAGGTAAAATATAGTGGCTATGCTCTTAGACTGTGGATGGTGGCCCCTTTTTCCTTCCTCTTGGGCCCCCCATCCCCTCAGACTCTGAACCCCACAATCCCCAAGTCCATGAGTGAAGGGAAAACAAGAACATTTCCTTTGCAGGCTGTTGATCTGCAGAAAGCAGGTTGGGCTCTTCTATATTTAGAAAAAAAAAAATCACCCTGCTGCTGGGAGTTTTCTTTGCAGGATTCTTTAGAAACTTGGTGCAGCCTGCATCCTTAATTTTCCTCCCATTTTATTGCTGGCTATTAACTTCCAACGCTTGCAAAAATGGAAATCAATATTGGTCTACAGCGAGCTTTTGTTTGGTATATAAGATCTGAATGCACTGAACAAGACGTGCAACTAAATATGTGATTGGTTGTTTCTTCTTTTCCTATCCCCTATTTGTATATAACAATAAAAAGGCTCAGGATGTTGAACGCATGTATATGAGAGAGAACAGAAGGTAAAAATCCTCTTTTCCTATGACCTCACTTTCCAAATACAGGCAGTCCTGGACCTATGACCACAATTGGGATCAGAATTTCCACTCTAAGTAGTTGTGGTCATAAGTCAAGGCACCACATGACTGGACTGAATTTATGACCATTTTTACAGCAGTCGTTAAGTGAATCACGGGTAGTTAAGCGAATCACCGCAATTGTTAAGTGAATCCAGCTTCCCCAAAAGGCGTTTTTTGCTGGAAAACAGCAAAAAAATCACAAAACGCAATCACGTAACCGTGGGATGCTGCAACCAATCGTCAATGCAAGCCAGTTGCCAAGCACACGAAATGCAATCGTGTGACCACATGAGGGGGTGCGACATTTTGCACTGCTTGGAAGTGCTTTACAAGCTGTAAAGCACCCATTCCGAGACCGTTGTACCTTCAGACCATCATTAAATGAATGATCGTAAGTCGAGGACTACCTGTATAGGGCTTTTTAGCAAGCAAATACTTCAGTTTTAGTTGGGCAAACTCTGTCCATATCCAGCGGTGGCAGCAAGATTATCTTGAACAGCAGATCTGAGTCCTTCCCTATTTGGCCCTCAAACTCTCTTCAACCCACCCAGATTAGTTTTTATGATCCAAATTATCCTTCTCTAATCAGTCATCTCTGGTGTTTTTACCCTAGTCCACAATGAAACCGATTTCCCATTCTAATTTACAAAACCAGAATCAAGAGGGTCTCCTCCACAGAAATGCCAGTGGCAGAGTGACACTATCTTACCCACGGAATATCAGATGCTTTCTATTATTACCAAATGTCAGGCTGGGTGATGTTCCCAACCAACCTCCTCCAATTTGGCAACTTTGGGGTGTATTCAGGATCCCATAATTCCCAGAACAACATTGTCCTTATGAGTTGTGCTACTCCTCAAACATCTGGAGGCCACCAGGTTGGAGAAGACTTCCTAAGCGTTTTCCCATCAAAGGCAAAGCTGCAGCTCAGCCTGATAAATCTAACTTTTCCTTGGTGTCCACCTCTTTCACCAACAGCAGAAAGCAAAAGTTTCAAGCAGAGACTTCAGCAGGCCTATAAGGGCATTTCTTCCAACCTCTGGGGAGGACCACTGCAGTGTTGCTCACCTTGCCTCAAGCCAGCCACTCCTTAATTGTTTCATGGAAAGACTTGGGAGGAGAGCAGCAGCCCAAACCAAGAAGCAAAACTGGAGTAACTTCTGAGCAGCATCAAATGCCTGGATCTTGGCTGACCTTCCACAACAATTTAGGGTTCCAAGGGATAATGCACACCCACACGCACCAAGGAGGGGGAAGACGAAAGCGACACATAATTTTTCCATTCTGTGTAAGTCATTACAATCAACAGTGGAAGAGAGAGAGAGAAAGAGAAGACAAGCCCATATCTGCTCCTCTGCCAAACGGGTCACGAGAAGGTTATGGGAAAATATGAAACATGTGTCTCTTGGACAAAAAGATGTAACACATGATTTCTACAGGAAATGTACAGGAAAGCGAGCCTGAGAGGGTGAGGGCATGCTTGCCAAAACATTTCCATGGAAACCAACACTAAATAATCGCTTCCCACCATCAATTTTGCAGATGTGCAATTCACCTGAGTTTGCTGGCCCCCCTGAGCATCAACCCCCAAGGACATCTCTTCCTCAACATTCCCCTTCCCTTTTTAAAAGCGGTTCTCACATGGGATGCAGGCTATATGGCACAAACCCTTTCTGCATTAAGAAGCCAATTACGAAGTCCAATATTGGCCCCAGGGGAACCCCACTGCTGGGCCAGAGAACAGGAAGTCCAACTTTGGATGTCACCTGTGGCTCTTGATGATTAACACTCTTCCCTCTACCCCCCTAAAATCAAAACCTGACATTCTTCAGAAAAATCAAGGTCTTGTTTATTTGGAGATCCCTAAGTTGGGGGACTCTGCCCTGTTGCAAGCTCAGAATGTAGCAGAAACATTGACCAGGGATGCTCTAGCTTCAGCACTGAGGTCACAAGGGGTCTCCAGAGTCTTTTTCAAAAGCCACTTTCCCCAGCCTCCTCTGACCAGGTTGCCCAATTTTGGAGGCATGATGGCAGAAAATCAGCAGCACAGGTCAAGTCCTAACTTAGGCTTGTACAGGTAGTCCTTGACCTATGAACATTCATTTAGTGACCACTCAAACGTATGACGGTGCTGAAAAAGTGACTTGTGGCCGGTCCTTGCACTTACAACCTTCAAAGCATCCCTGCAGTCACGTGATCAAAATTCGGGTGCTGGGCACAGAATGTATTTACAACAGCTGCAGCGTCCTGGGGTCACATGATCACCATTTGTGACCTTCCCAGCTGGCTTCCAACAAGCAAAACCAATGGGAAACTGTGTGATTCACTTAACGACCACATTTTTTGTGGCCATCGTAAAATCAGGTGCAATCACGTGATGCCTCGCTTAACAACCGCACCACTTAAAAAGAAATCTTTCGGTCCCTATTATGGTCATAAGTTGAGGGCTACCTGTAGCTTCACATTAAAAAAAAAGGCAAGCAGGAATTCAGCTTCCCACTCCAAAAATGAGGGTGGTGGTGGTGGTGGTCTCAGGTCCACTAACTTGTTCGTTGCAGGCCGCTGCAGCATAAACCTCCATTCTAATCACAGGCTTGCACTGGAACATGGTATTATCATCATTACCACCACCTTATTGCAGCTATATTAGATTTATGGCCCATCTTTCCCCTAGAAGCATCATTTCTTTAACCCCCACATCAACCTTGTAAAGCAAGTTGTGCGGACAGGGTGGCTGAGAGTTTGGTGGTCCCACTGGGACGTGAACCTGGATTTCTCTGATCCAAGTGGAGGGTTACCAAACTGCAAAGCAAAGGAACTAATTTAAGTAACCCTGGTCTACCTGTGGATGTCTAAGAATCTTTTTGTAAGCAGCCATAAAATAAACTAAGATCTTTCTTACCTCAGCTACCAACAGGGGAATTCGCCCTGGGGCAACGTGTAACATTACCTATGGAAGGAAAAGAAAGAGACGATGAAGTTTTAGATGGTTTTGCTCACAAGTAAACAACCCAGGAAGAGCCAGTGTGGTTTAGTGGTTAAGGGCATTAAAGAAACTAAGAGACCATGAGTTCTGGTCCCACGAAGCCAGCTGTGTGACTTTTGGCCAGTCCCTCTCTCTCAGCCCTAGAAAGAAAAAGACAAGGGCAAACCACTTCCAAAAATGATGCCAAGAAAACTGCGGGGACTTATCCTCATGGGCACCAGGAGAGTTGAAATAAATATTTCAAGAAATAAACATCTGTCCCTTCCTGCTATACTGCAGCGGAGCTCAGCAACTTCCCAGATGTTGCAGAACTCCGGTTCCCAACTACCCAAGATAGCAATGGTGAAGGATGCTGGGAGTTGTGGTCTAAAACAACCCCAGCCAAGGGCTATGTATCGCCCATCTGTTTGAAACAGAGCCCTCCTGGGGTTCTCAGATTACAACGCTCATCATCCCTGCCTGGGGCTGATGGGAACTGGTTGATCTCTAGACCGCCACAGATTTCCCATTACCACCATGCAGGGCTAAGAACACACAGAGCACAGGTCTCCTGGAAGGTTCTTCAAAAACAAGAGCCCCCAGTTCAGCTTGACTTTATTTAAGTAATAGGTTCGAAGAGGGAAAGAGACCCCTGTTCTAGGTGGGAAGGATTGCGCAAAACAGGCTGGATAAATTAAAGACGGAGATGCATCTGAGTCTGCAGAAAGAGGCATCTGTCTCCAGGACCCAACCCAGTGAAACTGAGGCCCAGAGATTATTTTTAATCCTTGACAAACACCACAACTGTTTGCACAGCGAGCATGCTGAAAACCCAGTTTCGCTGAGCCCCCAAGCTGCAAGCGTAGCCCCACAATTAAACAGCTAGACACCTGTGATTTCAACAGGCTGTCCTCCTCTACACATACATGCTCCAGAACAGTATTACAACAGTATAATATCGCATTTTGCACCACCACTCACAGGTTTCCAGGAACTTAAATTCAGAGATATCCCACTTACAAGCAACGTTCATCAGCTTTACAATTTGGACATGCGGTCAAACACCCAGAATATGAACCCTGTCAATGAGTGTCATTTGCTTGCAAAGGACAGCTGCAACTGGCAAACAATGGTGATATTCATAAATGATGGTTTGCTGAAGTAGGCATAACATTCATCATGGGGGATCAACCCACATCTACGCCCAAGGGGCAACTTATGACGAGACCCTCCAAGAACGGCCACCAAATCGCCATTTGTAACGTGGCCTGGGGTGGGGGGAATTGCAAGTGCGGAGGGAATGTGCTAACCACATTTCGTCAATCAAACTGAATTTTAACTAAATGCAACCTGTTAATCAAGTTGAGTTTTTGCCCCTGCCCATTCCACTTCTTCGTTCTGCTCTTACCAACTTTTGGATCCTTGGAGTGAAAATCAAAACAATGCCCCCTGCTTTTATGGATCCTCCTGAGCTAACCTATGTTTTAGACCAGTTGCATCCAGCATGACAATATCCAGATGTAAACATCAATCAAATCAGCCTTTAAATTATGGCCGTAGACCAGCACAGAGAACAAACATCATTGTCTCCATTGGCCATAAAGGCCAGGGAGAATAGAAGCAGTTGTCCAACATGTCTAGCAGGTTGTAGACCAGGGGTGGGGTAAACATCTGCAAGACAGACGCAGTGATGCAATCAAAGACGAGTCTCAAAACATCTGCCATCTTGCAGACGTCAACCCTTCCCAACAGATACCTCTGCTGTGGACGGCTATTTTAGAAGGTCAAAATTCTTGCAGACAGTTACCAGCATAAACTATACATATAGCAATACCTTTGAGATATAATTATGATTTTTTTTAATGGTGGTTTTTATATGCTTTGACGTTGCTTGTATTGTTTTTAACTGGTGGTTTTATATTGTTTAACCTGTTTGTAAGCCATCCAGAGTCATGTATATGACATGGGAAGCTACATAAATTGGAATAAAATAGTTTATTGAGACACTGGGAAATATACGAAGTAGCCACAAATCTAAAAATTCAACTTTATACAAGGTGTCAAACATGGTGGTTGCTGTTCTCCATGGGTTCAAAACAGAGGAACTAATGTCAACATGTCCAAGGGATCCAGGGATGGAAAACACCATTAATTGGGGATTGCTTGTATATCTAACCATAAACTAAACAAATGGGCTAATCGGCACAAGAAAAAAACCAATCATGGTTAACACTAACAAATCCTAGTCTGTCATGTGAATGTATCAGTGAGAACTTTAAGGGACTTGGCTAGGAATGTTGGGTGCAGATGGCCTCTGCCTTTTCACTCACTGAACATTTCCTTCTACCCACCTTCTAACTTTTTTCCTAATTCATCCTTCCATTTTTTTCCTCCTTCCAACCCTCCACCTTCTGCCCAGACTTGGTCTAAAGTGGGCTTCTGTCTCCCTGGTTTTCCTTCTCACGCTTAGGCTATGTTACCTAACTGTGGGTGTCCCCCATTCTCCTCCTCCTGTCCCTGCAGGGTTTCATTTCCTGCTTACCTTGACAAAATCAAAAACGTAATGAAAAAGGTGAGACCAACTCATGCAGAAGAATTCTGTGATGGAAGTGCAACTCACAAATAATTTCCCTAAGGAAGGCTGACCAGTGCCATATGATGGCAATTTTTCAATCCTAAAAGAGATTTTTATTTTACTGGGCATTTAAATTGGACAGCCTACGTTGGCTACTTGTCTCCTTAGTTCCCCCCGCCCCCATCTTACTACCCTTTCCCTCTTAATAACTCTATAATTTTAGGGAATTATAATGTTTGAATATCCTGGGATCCATGAGGGGCAAAAGCTGCTTTGGAGTAAATAAGGATCACTTCCACAATCTCATTTGGAACCAGGGGCACCTGTATGGGGTAAAAAAAGTCAAGATGGCAGTTACAATTGACTGCCCCTGCAGATGCCCCTGGTTGCAACCTCACCCAGCTGAGATGTTGTTCAACAACCACCAGAAGACCACAGCTACTTCACCCTAGGGTGAGGATAACAAAAGCAGAGTTTGTGAGCCAGAAGTCTGGCATCCCCCAGACTGGGAACATGGGCCCACGCATTTTTAGAACATTGTCCTCTGCACTTTTATGCAAACCCAGCATGACTCTTGAGCTACCAAAGTTGTACACCTTGCTGTGGAACGCCCTGAAACTGACCAGCTTTCTCTGTGCATGTGGGCAACACCCTTCCTGCACCCAGGACACGCTCTCATTAACCTCAGTTGCTGCCCTGAAAACCCATCAACCTTGCAGGAAGAGAGCAGGTAAACAATGCAGCCACTGTCACAACTGAAAGTAATTCTTCCAAGCAAGATTCTCAGGGTCTTCTTTATCCAGATTTATTGAGGTGAAAAGGAGAGGCTTGTAAGAACTTCAGCAACTGAGCTATTTCCACATTTAGAACCAATTTATTCCCCCATACATTAGGGTGCAGATTTTTAATTTTCTTTCTAATGGATTTCCTGTGAACTGGCGAGGAGGGTTCCTCTTCATTGGTAACAGATGAGCTTGCAGGTGGATGCTACAAAACCATCTCCTGAATCTTTATCAGTCCACAGATCAACTGTGGTACTCAATCCGCAGATGAGCAGCTGGGGAAACTGCACATGCCCACTACGTACCTAAAACACCCTTGTGGTCACACAAGATGCCTATGGAGTAAGAGATTTAGTGGGTACCTGCATGCACCAACCGGTCACAAGACTCCTAAGAGAGTGTCTACACATTCCACAAAATAAAAACCAATTTATATGGCCAAAATAGATTCTACGAAAATTCAGTCTGCTGAGACCCTGCAAGATTTCAAGCCAAACTCACGATTTGGTGATCTCACAAGGTTCATGCTGCTAGCTAGCTAGTTTTTCAAATGACCACATCTGAAAAGATTGCCGGCATCTGGTATGTACGCTCCATAATTAGAACAGTGAAGCTATGAGGAAAACGATTGCCAAGTTTCCAACAGAGATCAGTCCCTGGAATTGAAATTTAGCTCAATGCAAACTATGTCTCCTTTTTCATCCCCAGCACATTTTCCTCTCCTGTCAACCTCACAGCATCACTCTTGACTTAGGACTGCAAATGAGGAAAAAACACACAGAGAAAATTCAACTCACAGATGTTCTTCTGGGAACGCAAAGAGGCATTCCAGCTAGATTTCAACCATCAGCTAGTGGAAGAGTTCATCTGAATCAAGAACTTAACCTACATGTACTTGAAGGAGTAGAAGACAAAGATCAGAGAACACGAGAGACATGAACACCTTTCCAACACTGGTGATGGAGTCATATCAAGGTGAGAACCATGGAGGAAATGCTCAGAATTGCCGTGCAGTCTTCTTTGGCTTGCAGCCAGCCGCCAAGGTGCACCTTTTATGGATTCCAGCCAAAACATCCACTTATTATCTCCTGAAAGACCATGACTTCCTTCTATCAAATCAGCTCAACTGCAGCTACCCTGCCACTTTCCCTTATGCTACAGATCATCTGAATATCAAACCTTTTATTATGCCTTCTACATGGCGTGAGGTTAAATTGATCCTCAAATATACTAGGCTGGTCTTCTGTGTGGGTGAAAGAGAGAAAAAGGCTAAGACTGATTGATTGATTGATTGATTGCCATCAAGTCATTTTTGATTCTTAGTGACCACCTAGGTAGATTTTCTCCATGACAATCTATCCCTAACCTGGTCTTTCAAGTCTACCAACGGTGCACTCATTGCCACTGTAACTGAGTCCATTCACCTTACTGCTGGTTGTCTTCTCTTTCTTTCCACCTTTCCCAGCATTAGAGCCTTCTCCAGAGAGCTGGGTCTTCGTATAATGTGTCTGAAGGAAGATAATTTGAGCCTGGTTCTTTGTGGCTTGAGTGAGAACCCTGGTTTGATTGTTCAATGATCTGGTTTATTTTCTTGACTGTCCAGGGTCTTCTCAGGAGCCTTCTCCAACACCAAAGTTCAAAGGCATCAATACTCTTCCTGTCCTACTTCTTCAAAGTCCAACTTTCACTTCCATAGAGTATCACAGGGAATACCATGGCTTGCACGATTCTGATCTTTGAGGGTATAGAAACATCACAGCAGTTGAATATCTTTTCCGAGGCCTTCACGGCTGCTCTACCAAGTGCTAGTCTGTGGTGTATTTCTGACCGACTGTCCTTCAAACAAAGTGCTTCATTAGTTAGCTTTGTTCTGAGAACAAATCTGTTTTTAATCTTGCGCCCCAAATCTCTTGCAATGGGCTGACTTTCAGGGAGACATTTTGTCTGCTTTGAAAGGGACAGTGAGGAATGCGTTCAATGAATAACAACAGTAATAAATCACATTTAAATAATAATATTTATGAGATGTCCTTTCCACTCTCCAAGGCACAAACTTTACCCAACACTGGTTTCCTTTAGAAAGATCTTTTGCTAAGCAGAACTGTGTTACTTATACAGATTTAGAAATACACAATTTGAACACTATTTATTTAATTAATTTTCTACCCCGCCTTTATTATTTTTATAAATAACTCAAGGCGGCGAACATACCTAATACTCCTTCCTCCTCTTATTTTCCCCACAACAACAACCCGTTGTGGTGAGCTGGGCTGAGAGAGAGGGACTGGCCCAAGGTCACCCAGCCGGCTTTCATGCCTGAAGCGGGACTAGAACTCACAGCCTCCTGGCTTCTAGCCCGTTGCCTTAACCACTAGACCAAACTAGCTCTACTGCTTAACGCTTAATGGCTTAATGCTCTGGAGTATAACCACAGCACAAACACTTCTAAACCATTTGCTCACGTGGATACACATTCCCAAATATCCTGATTTATTCACATCCCTTTAGGAAGTCCAACATCCTGCCAAGATACTGCTTTAAACCAGAAACAGCCAACTTTGGTTCAGTCAAGGGATGGATGCTACCAAGAATGATTTGCATAGAGGGCAGGGCTAATGCAGTAGGAGGGCCCAGAACAAAAAAGTGGGCGGGGACACTCTGTTTTTGATTGCCTTTTCTGTACAATAGAGAGAGAATGGCTGAGGTCTTTTATCAGAAACGAGTACTTTGTAAAGGATTTTGGAATTAGATCAAGGGCTGCGCTTACCTTGATGGCTACATTTGCCCACCTCTGCCCACAGAGCAATCCTATGCAGAGTTTAGCGTTAAACCCACAATAATATGTATCAATCATGGTTGCAGCAAGTCTTAATCTAGTCCAAGATTACCTACTGCACCACAGTTAAGGTGTTGGCATAAGACTGAGAAGTCTAGGCATGGATCCATCTTTGGCCCTACAAGGTCACTGGATGATTTGAGGTCAAATGCATTCTCTCATCCTCACCCACCTCACACAGGTACCGTGAGAAAGAACTGGAGAAGGGCTGGGGAGGCTACTTTGACCATTTTGAGGGAAGGCGGGACATAATCTAACATGTAAATAAGAAAAATAAGTAAGATTGGAGAATTTAGCATTCCATTAACATACTAATGTAAATGTTCACTGGCAGGACCTGCATGGCATTACTTGAAGATCTGGCCCCTACACATTCCTCCTTCTGTCCTCTGCTTGATTGCTTTAGTAACTTCTTGACCATCAATAAACCTTCTGCTGTCTTAGATTCATGCTTTATATCTGCATCAAATACCGGGCAAAGGTATTAATATGATCTGAAGAGAGATGTATTTCTCTTCCACTCGCGTGTTCCTATAGTCAGACCAAAGAAAGATCATTCTGCACACACCATGCACAGAACGCTATGGAACTCACTGTCGTGAGATGCAGTAATGGCCTGCAGCACAGCCATCGGATAATATAACGGGAGAAAAAGTCCATGTTGGGATGATCATGCACTGTCTCCACATTTAGAAGCCTTTGAGTTTGCACTGTAATTAAAAAATCCATTCATTTTGCATTGTACAGGTACTCCTCGACTTACGGCAATAGGGATCGGAAAATTTGTTAAGCGGTGCGAAGTTACAGTGGCAATGGGGGCACCACGGGAAGACCCGAAGGACCAGGTTAGGGATAGATCATCATGGAGAAGAGCTATCTATGCAGTTGCTAGATGTCGAAAATGACTTGATGGCAATCAATCAATCAGTCATGCAATCAATCAACAAAAGATTTATGTATGCAACAGCCATTAAGTGTTGGTTTAATTTCTTGTCTTTGAATTTCATTGGATTGCGCTGGAGCCTACATTTCTAGCTGGAGATGTCCTTGGTGGTCAAAAGTCTTGGAACCCTCTTCCTTGCCTTTAATGAACAGACATTGCAGCTCCATTCAAACATGCTGACAATGAATGGCTAGGAATGCTAGCTCTTCGTTAGCAACACCTGGATGGCTTTAGAATGGCCCCCCTGAGCCATAATGAACCCAAAAGGTGTATAACCAAAATAAGGTGCCTGTCCCTTCCTCCACTGATCCATACCTTACTTTTTTTTAGGGCTTTCGGGCTTGAAGTGTGTTTCAGTAAGGCAGGGATCAATCTTCAGGTATTCTGTAAAATGCCCTCCCAAACCAAACTGGAGACATTAATGCAGAGAGAAACGATCTGTAGAAAGGCTCCACTGAGGATGCTGTCACGAGTAAGGACCTTCTGTCCGCCTGTCTGTCCTGTGTCTGTCATAAGCTATTGAACGTGCTCTCTGACAAACTGCATTCACCTTCTATCTATAATAATAATAATAATAATAAAATGTATATGCCACCTGACTCTCTTAAATCTTTTTGTGCCATGGACCGCTTTGAGAGTCTGGTGAAACCTGGGGACCTTTGCTCAGAAAAATGGATTTAAATTCATGAAATAAAATACCAGGATAGAGATTGTATTGCAAAGAAAACCAGTTATGCTCAGTATAGGAGGAAGGCTGTGTTAGTCCACGGATTAAGGAGCATATTACATTTTTTAGTTTTTAAAAATAGTTTGATATCCGTATTTGAGACAGTCTGGTACAGTAACACATGCCTTTTAATAGAAGTTGTGAGTTGGAAAAGGTGCTACCAGACTCCCAATTCTATGCTCAAATAAAGATATCAAAATATGGAAAGATAAGAAAAATGTAAGATGTTCCTTTATTAATCCATTAAGTCTGTAACAAGACAGCTAAATTTCAGTTAGATTGGTGAACATAAAGTTGCAGGTTTTTTCACATCCTAGTTCAAGGACCTTGAATATCAATCTATAGACCCTCAAGACCTCCTTGGACCTCAGGTTAAGAGCCCCTGCTCTAGAGAAACAGAAGATGCATTACGTGCGCAAGGCCTTCCTATTTTACCAAACTTTATTTTTAAAAAAAATCATACTGTTTTAATGCTCTTATTTCTTGAATCCCTCTACTTTGTCGCTGCTGTTTTTAAAATATTTTGGCTGGCCAGTGGGACGCCAAACCAGACAAATAAAACAAACACCCAACGGCTTCATTGACCATTGATGGCCCATCAAAAGATACTAAAGTCTCTTTCTTCAGCCAAGGATCTTTCACACCCCGTTCAGCTCCAGTCTGTGGCAATCTGATTTTGTGGGCATCGGTCCTGCCAATGCAGAGAGAAAAAGAGCGAGCGAGCTGAGAACTGGAGGGGAGGAAAAAAAAATCTAAAAATACACTACCACCAGCCTAGGTGGCAGGCAGAGGCTGCTTGACCCACTTTGAAGGAGAAGACATGACCGCACTGCATTTTTGCCCAATTGCATTATCTACCTCTGCTGCTCATCTCATCCCTTTAGAAAACTGGTTTTGAAGGATACGGCTGAGACAAAACCAGCCACGCTTGGGGGGTGGAGTGCAAGCAACGCGGCTTCAGAGATAAGACAGCCCATTTCATAAGGCTTGCAACACTTCATGACTCTTTCTTTCTCAGAGGGTGGGTCCCAAGAGATATTTTTGGGGGGAGTCAGCAAGAAGACTTCGGCACAGGGTGGAAACCTTTCCCCTGTCGTTCCAGATCCTCATCTTGAAAAACAGAGGCCGGGCCGAGAAGCGGGAAAATGCTGGAGTTGGAAGGAGCAGACATCTCCCCCCACCCCGTCTTGGCGTGGGTCTTGCCATCCCATTTCGACCCCTGGACTGGGGGGGAGAGTGAGGAAGGAGGAGGAAGAAAAGGAAGAAAGGCAAAAACAGAGCCCTAGATGTTAATCTTTAGACAGCTGTACAACTCACACGTCTCAATGTATGTTGGTTTAACAAGCCGTTGGTCAACTTCAAGACGCTGTTTTGCAATTCTGCCTCCTGCCAGGCACTTTTAACTAATGCCTCGCTGCTCTGAAATAAAAACTGCAAGCAAAGGTGGAGTCGTCTTCTTCCCCACCTCAAAGGGGCATGAAGAAACCAGGTCTGGGAACACTTTTGTCCAGGCTTAGGCACACTGTCTCAATGTACAATGAAAGGGAACACTGATCATGGAACTTTACCAGCTCAGTGCAACACAAAAGTCCAGCCACGGCAATTAGTAACCCGTGGTTTATGGCTTAATGTGTTCTCTCTGCGTGTGTCCCACTTAAATTACTTTGAAACAAATTATGGCGTAGTGCAACATGAACCAGTTCTTGGTGTGCTAAGCTTGCTTGATGAAAGATGACCAGTTGGGACCAGCAACCAAAGGGCAATGAGAAAAGCCAACACCAAGGTGCACAACCCTTCAAGGATCTAACATCTCACATTCCATGCTTCAAAGGTCTAAACCCAAAGGGGAAAAGAGTAAGCGAAACATGGAGCAAAGCTCCTGAGCTTGTCTGGTTTTGTTTCTTCCACACTTACTTTGGTCATCTGCCGCCCATCACCGTGATGCATGATGCTCAGAGATGGTGCAACAGCTGCATAGCCCTTGCTGAGCCTAGAGACCATGCCTGCCACAAAAAGCACAAACCACACTTTCCAAATCTACATCAGTTGTAGTTTTGGGTTCCACGCCTTCTTGGCTTGTGTAGCAGACTAATAAACTATCTGCCTTTATGATTTTGTGATGGCTTTGAATGGTCCTCCTCATCCCTGAGGAGCAAAGGTAGAGGAGCATCTGCCCAGATGTTTATAAGGCATCTGCATTTAATTAGGTAAGAATCTACCTGCCTTTGCCAGAAGGACTGCAACTATAGAAATATATTATCTTCCTGCGCTGGCATCAAGCAGAACATAGTTTCACCCCAGCAATATCTCTGTTAGTGAATAAACATGCAAAGTTTTGCTTTTGGAATTTGGAATAACTAACATGGATTATCCTACTCGCTTTCTGCAGCTTCTCCGTGTTTTCAAATTGATCCAAAAAGATTCTCAGTGCAAAAGTCTGAAAAACCTCAGTGAGTCATGACGAGGAAAAGGAAATGTGTTTCGTACCCTTTAAGAAGCTAACAGTAGCCCGGGGTGGGGGGGGGGAAAGAGGAAACCATAAACTGGGACCAATTGCTGGCAAATGAAAAAGGCATGAAAAACTGATTCTGAGCTACCTGGACGTTAAAAGGGCCAGATACAACTTTCAAGAGAAATCAATGATAAAACAACGCATTTTAGAATTTACAGTCAATCTGCAGGAAATATATCCAGCCTTGTACGAAAGGAAAGCTACACAGACAAACCAGAAGAATCTTATACATAACTGCATCTTGGGGAAGGGAAGACAAAAGGAAGATATGTAGCTAATAGTAAAATACGGTTGATTATATGGAAAAGCAGCAAAAGGGGGAAAGTCCTATTATAAAAGAATTATAAAGCAGAAAATAAATGGCTTTCGCGCTAAGCCAGACTTTGGCCGGAAAAAAGGAATTTAACGTGTAGCTCTTCAAAACGCAAATACAACCAAGAACAGACTTCATTACCACTTAATTCTATTTTTGGCACCAACTTCCAGCAATCCTCACATTAAAAGCTTTTTGATGTTCCCCACTGTACAGGTAGTCCTCGCTTAATGACCACAATTGGGACTGGAATTTTGGTTGCTAAGTGAAGAGGTAATTAAGTGAATTTGACCCAATTTTATGACTTTTTGTGGTGGTGGTGGTGAAGTGAATCACCACGGGCATTAAGGGAACCACATGGTCGTTAAGTGAATCATGCAGTTCCCCACTGATTTTGTTTTCCAGAAGCCGGCCAGGAAGGTTGAAAATGGCAATTATGTGACCATGGGATGCTGCAACAGTCATAAATGTGAACCTGTTGCTAAGTGCCCAAATCGTGATCACGTGACTGTGGGGACACTGCGACAGTCGTAAGTGTGAGGACCGGTTGTAAGTTGTTGTTTTTTCAGCATGCATGTTTTCCTGGTGAAGTTGCGTCTTGACCTTGAAATCTTTGGCATGTCAAGCAGTTGTTCCACCGTTGTCTCCAGTGCGAGAAATGGAACTACTGTAATAGCAATTGCTCCTGGGAGAATTCTGGGAGTTGAAGTCCACATGTCTTAAAGCTGCCAGGTTTGACAAATCGGGCTGCAAAATATTTCAGCACATCACTATTAGGTCCAAAGGGAGACTGAATCCATCCTCTTCCCCTTCAAAGACCAAAACTGGGGGTTTTGATAAATAATAATAATAATTATTATTATTATTATTAATTAAATTGATATGCCACCCGAATCCCAGTGTAATGGTTGCCCTAGCCCCAAATACTCAGACTCACAAGAGGCTGCTAAATGAAATCTGATTTATTTAGAGTACTAAAGACAGATACAGAGAAAGCTGAGAATGAGCAAAAGCGCGCCAAATACAAACTTAAACCCTTGGTGCAAACGTATCCCGCCTCCCTCGTAACAGCCCCGCCCGACACAGGTGCTAGCAATCGTCAGAGTTGCTAGCCTGGGAAAGTAACCTTGAGCGCAGTAGATAATACAAATACATTCCAAAGCAAAGCCAAAAGATAACCGTTCCCATCCTCCCGAGAAAGATGAAACACGCATCCAATTAATGACATGCGAAACGTTACGATGCATCAAAGACATTGAAACGGCGAACATGACACCCAGCGACTTTGCAATTGCTAGCACAGGTAAAACAAAGAACAACAGAAAAAAAGACAGAAACAGCAGCAGAAGAAAGAACAACAATGGCCAAAAAAGTAAACCCAGAGAGGAACAGAAGGGCAAAAAGGGGCATTGGTCCTCATGTCCAAAGGACGTGGTTTCAGATGGTCTCGGCTGACCCTCCCTGCCCTCCGGCCGTTTAACCACGCCGGGCCAGCTGCTCTCAAATTTCCCAGCAGGCTTGACAATCTGGGGTGCTGAGCTCCCCAATTACGTTCTCCAGACATCTGGAAGGCGCCTGTCGTCGACACCATCTTCGGTAACCCCTGCTGAAAATCAACACCATCCCGGTTGCGCAAGGCGCCTGAGCCAGCTGATTTCTGCAGACGCAAAAAGGATTGCGGTGCCCAAGCTTACAGAGCAAAAAACAAGCAAAACTGGACGGAGAAACCAGCTGTATCTGCCTCTCCCGTTCCAAAGGGCCAATCAAGTTTGCAAAACACCCAGAACGATTCTCATCCAACAGTTTGTTTCCTTGGCTTGTGGAAGGGTGTACTTATCGGGGCGCGCAGCCCCTTCAGTCGTAGGTCACACTAGCTCAGTGACAGACGACCCTGCGGCCCATCCACGGCCCACCCTTCCCGGAATTCAACAGCAGGCTGCTTCTTATCGAAGTATGGTTTTCGCCCCCAAATTTTGGTGGCCCATTTTAGGCTGTTTGGGGAAAGTCAGAATAGTTGGCCTCCTAGAGTTCTTCTTCTACCCCACCCCCCAAAATAGTTAAGTACAGGTAGTCCCTGACTTACGACCATTTGTTTAGTGAACTTCAAAGTTACAGCGGTGCTGGGAAAAGTGACTTACAACCAGTCCTCACACTTACGACCATTGCAGCGTCCCCATGGTCACATGATCAAAATTGGGGCACTTGGTAACTGGCATGTATTTACAACGGTCGCAGCGTCCCGGGGTCATGTGATCACCATTTGCGACCTTCCCAGGCAGCTTCCGACAAGCAAAATCAGTGGGGAACCACGCAATTCATTTAATTACATGATTCACTCAATGACCATGTGATTCTCTTAATGACTGCCACAAAAATGTCACAAAATTGGGTGTGGTCACGTGATGCCTCGCTTAGCGACTGCACTGCTGAACGACAAATCTTCCAGTCCCTATTGTGATCGTAAGTCGAGGACTACCTGTATGGGCCAAGAAAATCTGCCCTCCCCCACAACACACATAAAAAGTTGTAGCTGCCATTTTGACTTTTCTGACCTCTCGCACAGATTTTCCTGCCCTCCCTTCTCCTGATGTCACCATAGATCCAGACGTCTTCCAGTGATTATACGGCTGGTTGAGGGGGCAAGTGGTAAGCTGGGGAAACTGCTCCCCCCCCCTTAACTATGTAATAAAAAACTATATATTTTTTAATAACTTTAAAAAAAGTGAGTGGGACCAGGTCCAAAACCAAGTGAAATTTGATTTAATTTAATACAGCGGCAGCCCCAAGGGTTACCACAAACCCGGTCTTTGAGGAATGCGATAATCCTTGTCACAAGTGACATGGATTCTCAGCCCTTGAAGCCTCAACTAACTTTGCGCAGGGTGACATCCAGGCTGCCTTGGAAATTGCTCTGACCATGATCAACGCATTTCGAGTATCCTCAGCAGGGATCAGCACCTGAGAAAAATCTCATTTCAGAACCGACAAGTGATCGTCTTTGCTACCCGTGTCTGTTTATATGACCAATGAATGCAGGAAACAGAAGGTTTTTCCATGGAAAATTTAAGCACGGGAAAGCACGGCCTGTCTATTTGGGGGGGTGGGGGGGAGGACACGTTTTTCAGCCAAAATGTTCGCAACGATTTATTATTCTAATAGTATGACTTTAAGCCCTGCAAGGTCGTTGGAGGTGTGGCAGGAAAGTGACTTCCTTGGAGAATCTGTAGCCAAAACTTCCCAGCTATTTTCTTCTTCTATGGGATTCCGAGGCTCCGCCCATCTGAAGGGTTAATGTGCATTATTTATTATTTTATTTTATGATTTAAATTTATATCACTGCCCATCTCCCCCGAGATGGAATGCTGGAGTTTAAAAGCTGGTAAGGACAACCTATTGCTTGTGGCGTCTGGAATTCCTTCCGGCCCTTTACAAGCAGTGACAACAGATTTGTGTGTACGCTATGGGGGGGCTGGGGGGCTCAGAAAGGAGCAGTTGCCAGCGTTCCGAGCTACGGGGGGGGCTCAGAATGGAGCAGTCGCCAGCGTTCCGAGCTACGGGGGGGGGCTCAGAATGGAGCAGTCGCCAGCATTCCGAGCTACGGGGGGGGGCTCAGAATGGAGCAGTCGCCAGCGTTCCGAGCTACGGGGGGGGGGGCTCAGAATGGAGCAGTCGCCAGCGTTCCGAGCTACGGGGGGGGGGCTCAGAATGGAGCAGTCGCCAGCGTTCCGAGCTATGGGAGGGGGCTCAGAATGGAGCAGTCGCCAGCGTTCCGAGCTACGGGGGGGGGGCTCAGAATGGAGCAGTCGCCAACATTCTGAGGGGCTGCCCAACTACCCATCCCACAGGAATTCACTGAAGAATTGGGGGGAATTTTATAGCAACAAATCCAGCCCATTTTCAAATATTTTGGCCAGCTTCTTCCCCCACATAAAATTTGGTCCCATTCCATTTAGTTTTCAGTATTATTGTGCAGATGGACCCATATACAAGTAGTCCTCATTTAGCAACTGCCTCATTTAACAACAGTTCAGAGTTACAGCAGTGATGAAAAAGTAACTTGCGACCAATCCTCACATTTATGACCTTCACAGGTCTGTAAAGCAAAGGAAAGCTGAAACATGATCATAAGCACAGTCATGGTTTCACTTCGTGACCACTTCACTTAATGACCAAGTTGCTGGTCCCGAATGTGGTCACTAAACAAGGACTACCTGTAATTTCTTTCCAACGTTCATCTGGGCTGCAAATAATAAAAACAGAACAAAAAAAAATCACACTGATGGAATTTAGCCCACTTTGGATTTTAGCAAGAGTTCAGGTGCAAACCCTGGTTTTCCCTGGATTGTTCTGCATGGCACAGCCTGCCCTAACTTTCAGGCAGAGAAAGTACTTTTCCCTCACCTCCCCTTGAACCACTTCAACCCAAATGCCAAGATCTGAATCTTCTGCATGCAATATCTGTTCTCTGCCCTCAGCTTCAGTGCCAACAAAATTAATGTTAAGCAGCCTGCCTGGCACAGCATCAAATTATTTTGCTTTTCTGTTACCTGGCCAGACACTCTTTCCTCTGCCAACGCCAATCAAACTCCAAACGGGTAACAGCAGCTGCCAAATGATTAAAATCCATTACACGTTTAACACCATTAACATAGGTCCCTCCCGATATTTGGAATCATCATTTCAGTTTGGCAATTATTTGCACCAGTAATGATTTTAATGATGACTAATCAGCAGCTACCAGTAGTTTAAAAGGGCCCTTCTCAGCCCCCCCCCTCCAAAACAGGACTGGGTGGTTGTGACCCCCCATTAATAAATGCAGCGAAATTCAGCAAATACAAAGGAGAAAATTATACCTTAATGTCAAAAGAGGCATTATTTCATTTTCGCAACATTTTCCCTGGGCTTGTTTGCCAAAAGTGCAATATGCTGCAGATGGCAATTAATAGAGCCGCCGCTGAAAAGCGTGAAATATCTCTCTTCCAGCTGTCATTTAATTATGTGAAAGAAAGAAGGAAACTGACATGCAAGGGAAAGCAAAATGCGTTCGAGATGAGGGAAACACATTTGCTTCGTTATTTGGCTGGGGTTTTTTTCCAACCAGCTCCCACACTTTGGAGCTTCAATTCCACGCGGCATAACCGTTCTCAGGATATTTAATCGGATAATTGGATACCCGCAATAAAAATCGCGACAGTGAGGAGTAACGGGATTCCTACGATGCTACTGGAACTTAACTCATTCTGCCTAGCTTAACATCTGAAATAATTTTTCGACAGTTTCTGCATAATCCTCTTCCAATCCTCTCCGTTTCTGCTGCCTTGCTGGATGCTAAGTTTGGAAGACCTGAGCAAGCTGCTATTTTGGCGGCATTTCAGACTGAGGTTCTCTTCTCTTCCTGGACCAGTATTTATTTATTCTTTGACTTTGTTCAGATTTTGCCACGTTCTCAACAAGAGGACACCTCTGCCTGTGGTTTGGGGGTTTTGGGGTGGGGGGAGGTCTGAATGTTTCCAGTTGACACAGTATGGGTAGTCCTTGCTTAACGACCACATTTGGGACCGTTTCAGTTGCTAAGTGAAGCAGTCATTAAGTGAATCCAACCTGATTTTACAACCCTCTTTCTTTGTGGCGATCATTAAGCAAATCACCGCGGGTGTTAAGTGACCCGCATGGTTGTTAAGTGAATCACACAGCTCCCTGCTGACGATCACATGATCATGGGATGCTGCAATGGTCATAAATGTGAACCGGTTGCCAAGCGCCCAAATCATGATCATGCCGTAAGTCTGAGGACCAGTTACAAGTGGTTTTTTTTTCAGCACCATCGTACGTCCGAACCGTCACTAAACAAATGGTTGTTAAGCAAGGACTGCCTATACAACTTTTAATTTTGATGTTTGTTATATTCACAACATCTTTCTCTGTTTTGTTTTTAATCCAAGTTACAGATGTGGGGAACTGTAGTGATTTGAGTAGTTGGAAATAAACAGGTAAATACAGCAGAGCCTGGGAGGTTTACAATATAAAAACGGGGAGAAAAGGACATTATAGATTTTCAAGTGACCCTAATTAACTTGTTGTAGGCATCTCCCTATAAACAAGATACAGGCATACCTCAACAGATATTGTGGTTCAGTTCCAGACCACTGCAACGAAGCGAATAAAGTGAGTCACACAAATTTTTTGGCTTCCCAGTGCATGTAAGTTATGTTTACACTATACTGCAGTCTGTTAAGTGTGCAAGAGCATTATGTCTAAAAAAACAATGCACATGCCTTAACCAAACAATACTTTATTGCTAAAAAATGCTAATCACCATCTGATTAATAAGAATGAAAAAGTCTGAAATACTGCAAGGATTACCAAAATGCGGTGCAGAGACACCAAGTGAGCCAAAGCAGGCCTGCCTGTTTTAAAAGTTCTTTCGGCCCTTCATGCAGCATAGAATTAAGCCGGTTTTGCCTCCCGTCGGTATCGGCACCGCATCACGGAGGATGGCGCCGAATGGGCCACATTTTTGGCAGACAATGCCAAATCTTTCAGGAGAGGAAGCCTTTGCTAACAAAACCACACCTCAGTGCAAAACTCCACACACACCCCGACCCACACCCCCTGGCAATGCTGTTCAAAGCATCTGGCAACCCAAAGGGAGCTAAACGATGAATTATTCAAGCAACACAGCCCTTAGTTTCAATATTATGCCCATTTCATTGATTTTTTTTAATGTTTCCCAAGCCAGCAGCCTATTCAGCCCCGCTCTCCCCCAGCACACACCCTCCCCGCAAAAAATAAATCTCCCTTTGATAGAAATATTTACAAGGTTTTCCAAAAGCCGTAAAACCGAGTCTGGCAGATACAACAGGAAGAGCAAAATTCCTTCCTCTTCCTCCAAAATGCGGTTTTCCTCTAATGCTGACTTGCTAAGGCAATTCTCTCCCCCCCCAGCAAACATTAGCAAATCAAGCCAATAAATAACATTAAAAAAAATAATCAGGGACAAAGCTAAACAAGCTGTATGGGTTTCAAAGAACAGGCCAAAATATTTCTGATGCAGCCCCTCTCCAAACGCAACTTTTTATCTCCTTGGCATTGGGACCATATTGAAGATGATGGAACTTGCAGCGATGGCTAAACTGATGTCCTTGATTAAAGACAACATCTACATTCATGGCTGACTGAAAGCCCCTTGTAGACTTCTTGCATGAAACAGAAAAAAATGGAACTTATGGTTCATGGTTTTGATGATTAGAAAAAAAACAGATAGTAGAAAAAAGTGTGTTTTTCTTTTTGCAACCACAGAGTAAGAGGGCATTTTGTATTTGTACTTATAATTGCTGCTGTGAAGAAAACTGGGAGCTACTTCTATTTCTTTTCATCCTTTCTTTTTGCACTATTCTTTTTGGTCTTCTCTCTTCCTTTCTTTATAATCATTAAGAGGTATAGTAATAGCCTTTTCATGGTGTCCAGAAGCAGCAGGCTCCCTGTACCCACCTCGAGCTCTATCAGGAAGTAAACTGATTATTCTCATCACAGGACTTTTAATTTATTTTTTATTTGTTTATTCAAATAGGTTACAGCTGCCAGACTCCAACATACTTGAAACCAAATACTGAAACCAAAAAAAAATAAATCAGAACATGTCTGGTAGCACCATCTTCAACTAACCTGTTTTATTAAAGCCAAAGGTTGCAGCGTATGCTTTTAAATAAAATGTGTTAGCTAGAAAAGATACTGGCAGACTCCTTCTGATGTCTGTTCTGAAATTGAGGCTTCCTTCTCTTCTTTTAGGAACTAAGACCCATGGCCAAGAATTTTTTGCTGATTAATAGATGAGCCAGCCCTCCTGAAACAGACTTACGGGGGACACTAGGCGTCCATTAGGTTGGGGAAAACAAATACAGATTTAGGGGGGGGGAAATTGCAGCAGATTTTCTAAAACAAGCTTGGCCAACTCCTGGCAAATACAGAGGAGCACAGCATGGGATGGGAAAAACAACCCTTTTTCTTTTCTTTTTCTTTCTTTATATTAGCTTGCATTTGTTTTTCTTTCTTCTTAAAAAATCTTTAATAAAATTATATAAAACAAGGAAACACAGCCCCTTCAGCTTTGAAGGGCAGCCTATTTACTTCCAGAATTCTGCAGCCCCCTTCTCACGGAGAAAATAAGGGGGGGGGTGCCATCAATTCAAAACTTTTAAATCAAACCCCTTTAAATTCAAGCCCCTTTAGAAATCAAAACCTCTTAAATCAATGCAGAGATGGTCGAGGGCAGACGTTGGCCAACAGCAAAAAGCAGGCCAGGAACGTCAAGACGGTGGCCAAGGACCGTCATCCGTGCTGAAAAGTCAAGCGGGAAGACTCTGAAGCAATGTGCACATTCCACCCCAAAATAAAAAAATAGCCCTTTATCTTGGCCCACGCCCTATTCTGAGAATCCACGCATTGCCTGGCCCTTGGAAACCGACCTGGTGCCACAGGGCTCCCATCAAGGTCGCCTTGCAGAGAGAAAGGCTATAAATTCCAGAAAAATGACTAACTTGGTTTCCTGCAGCCCTCTGGCACTATTGGCAAAGGATGGAGCGATTATCAAATGCAATCTCTCCTAGGCCGTTTTCTTCCTCTTCTTCCTCCTCCCTCACCATTTTTTTCTCTCATTTTCTCATTTTCAACCAACAGGTGTGGCCTGGGTTTAAAAACGCTTGCAAATCTGTCCCAAATCTTAGCCCTCATGTTCTAAGAGCTTTGGGGCATTGGAAATCTGCAAGCTGGGACTGGACAGTTGGAAAAAATAAAGTAAGACAAATGGAGATAGCTGAGGCCACTGGACAGTGTGTGTGTGTGCGGGGGGGGGGGGAGAAATAGACATCTTGGGTTGACCAAGTACAGCCCAGGTGGGTTGGGACACTTATTTGTGACTCTGGGCAAGCCCCCACCCCCCCTCAAATTTCCACAACAGCAGTCGAAGGGAAAGAAGGAGAGAAAACAAAAAATTAAGAGGGGATCAAAGTTTTCATCCCATTTTGAAATATGGGTGTTTAAAAGCAAACAAGTCCATAACTCGTCCTGGCCTTCCCTTGGCTTGCGAAAGGGGCTGCGGGGGGAGGGTGGAAAAGATAGACAAAGTCTGGTTTTTGCACTGCAGCAGCTCAAGAGATTAAGGATGACATTTCAGGAGAATTTGCATACTTTTTTTTTTCCTAAGTACTTCTCCAAGCAGGTCAAAGGGGTTTCTTCCTTGTTATTATTTTTTAATAGACAGAAAGAGCTAGAAACTTGCATAGGCCAGTGCTCAGGTTACAATGCACAGAATCTCATTTCCTAGTCAAGGAACAGACTTTATTCCTAAAATGCAGAAAGGCTCTCTGAAATCTGCTTCTTTTAGCCTGGCTTGGAAGCCCACAGTTTTGTACAAAGTGGAGGAAAACAACAGTCAATAAACTACTGCAATATCTGGTAAATGTTTGCAAAGGCAAAGAAAATAAACAAATGGCAACTGGGATGAAGATGATGATGATATAGTATGCACAGCTGTTCAACGTGCACAGCTGTTTAAAGAACATAAGGTAGACAGTCACTGCCTCTAAGATATTATAGCTGACTCTTTGACAGGAGGGATTCAAAGCAGAGGAAAGAAGATGGAGAAAAGGGGATATGGTATACAGGTAGTCCTCGACTTACAACCACAATTGGGACTGGAGCCTCTGTTGCTAAGCGAGGCAGTTGTTAAGTGAGTCACACCTGATTTTACGACGTTTTGAAGCAGTCGTTAAGCAACTCTGGCTTCCCCCACTGACTTTGCTTGTCAGAAGCCGGCTGGGAAGGTCGCAAATGGCGATCACGTGACCCCAGAATGCTGCAGCCATACTAAGCGCGAGCAACCTGCCAAGCACCTGAATTTTGATCACGTGACCACAAGGACGCTGCAATGGTTGTAAGTACAAGGACCTGTTGCAAGTCACTTTTTCAGCACCAGCATAACTTCAAACGGTCGCTACACAAACGGTTGTAAGTCAAGGACTACCTGTACTAAATTCCTTAATGCCTTTCAGTGATATGGTCCCAGCTGATCTCGTCTGATATTGAAAAAGCTACGCGTGTTGAATGCAATTAGCATTTGAATGGGAGACACCAAGAAATCCCAGGGCTGGAGGCAAGTCTAGAAGCTGGAATACATCCCAGAAAAAGGTAGTGGCAAACTATTTCTGCCCTGTTGCCAAGAAACCCACACGGATGAGTCCTTGGCAAGTAAGAGTCAGGCTCAGCCGGAGGACATTTTACCTTCACCTCCAACGACATGTCCTGTATGGAGGATCAAAGCCCTCGAGCAAAGATATCCGCAGCAGCAGAGACAGGAGCCCACAGCTAAATTTGACGGAAGGAACAGGTATTGTGGCAATGAGTTCCAGGGATAAGGGGAAAGGAGCTTTGCAGAAGGTGGAGATGGTGGAGAAGATGGGTTGGGCGAAGATCATGGATGGGGAGTAAAGGTGAGGCGTTAATGGCTAAGAAACAGAAGCAAGGCCCTGTACTTCACTGCCAGAGATGCAGCTGCCGTAAGAAAGAGAAGATACCTTGGATTTGATGGACAAACCGTTTGAGAAGCAGCACGGGACTTTATTTCTATATATGATAACAACAGCAAGACTTTTTTATGCCCAAAGATGGAAAGATCCGCAAATTCCCACAATGGAGAGTTAAGTTAACGGAGCTGGCACAAACGGCTACATCGACAGCATTGATAAGAGAAAACACTGTAATCGGATTTATTCCTGTTCGGAAACCGCTTTTGGATTATTTGCTTGTATCTGAAAAAGATGAGGTTTTGATTTTTTTAAAATTTGGTTTTGATGATTGGTTTGATTTTATAGAAATAACGTGACTGAAAGTTTCACTAGTGGTAAGAGATTACATTTGTATACTACACATTTATATCTGCATTGGAGGCCAGAAAGGGATGCGGTGGCGCTGCGGGTTAAACCGCTGAGCTGCTGAGCTTGCCGATCGGAAGGTCGGCGGTTCGAATCCGGTTGGCGGGGTGAGCTCCCGTGGCTAGTCCCAGCTCCTGCCAACCTAGCAGTTCGAAAACATGCCAGTGTGAGTAGATTAATAGGCACCACTTCGGCGGGCAGGTAACAGCGTTCCGTTTAGTCATGCCAGCCAGCCACATGACCACGGAGGAAGTGTCTTCGGACAAACGCCGGCTCTTCGGCTTTGAGACGGAGATGAGCACCGCCCCCTAGAGTCGGACACGAATGGACTTCATGTCAAGGGAAACCTTTACCTTTACCTGGAGGTCAGAAGTCACTTTCCTGCTATATTTTCTATCTATTTCTGCACTGTTACAGTTTTTCTTTTCCCCTTTGTTTTGCATTCTATCTTTTCTGTACTTTACATCTTGTATTTTACTTACACTTTGAAAATCAATAAAGTTTAAAAAAAAAAAGAAAAACGAGAAGAAAGCATCATTTTGCAAAGCCGGAATCTATCCCTGAGCTCCTCCAGCATTAGAATTGGTGAGAAGGACAATTCCCGAGCATATTAATTTGGAAGTTGAACATGAAAGACAGTTCCACAGAGCTTAGCCTCTGCCTCTGGAAAGAAGCAGGACGTTTCCGAGCAGCCGAGTCTGATCTGCAATTCCTCCATCTCACAACTTCGTGCCTAGTTCGGCTCTTCATTTCCAAGGGGGAGAGCCGCGGGAAAGGCCAAGGAGGGGGAAAGAAGTTTCGGGAGGGAAGACCCCAGTTTTCGTGTTTGTGTTTCAAGTCTGCACAGAAAAATAAACTCCAATCTCTTCCCACGCTTTGCTGGAAAAGAAGAAAAGGCTGATCTCATTTTATAAGGGTGTGGGGCAACTTCAGGATGTAGCTTCGCGGCTGCTTGACAACAGACCGTGAAACTGCGTGGCCCCGGCTGCACGTCAACAAGGTCTTTGAAGATTGGAAGATAAGGGACCAGAGATGTCCTGTTAAGCCATCATTGGGTGCCTGATTGGTGCCTCGACCACTCTTCCCCAACCTGGTTCTCCCAGAATAGGCTACCCTGCAGTGTCCATCACCTGTAAGAAGAGCCCATCCAGATGCACGTGGGAAACTCACCAGCTTGGACAGACTTAACTCAGTTAGCCAAAAGCCATCAGGTCCAGTAGCCTGAGAGCCTGACCTGGTTTAGCTTCCATCTACATGGGCAACAACCACATCTGGCTGCCAACAACTCCACACTTCAATTACCTGTTGTGCCAAGGAGGCCTTGCTCTGACCAAACTCGAGCTGCCCCATGTTCACTTGCCAATTCGCTGTCTTGGTTCTAACACTTTCAAACAAGCAGAAACCTTTCTCTCTACAGGTAGACCTCAACTTATGACCATTTGCTTAGCAACCATTCGCAGTTACAGTGGGGCTGAAAAAGTGACTTACAACCAGTCCTCGCACTTATGACGGATGCAGCAATCCAGGGTCACATGATCACCATATGCAACCTTCTCAGCTAGCTTCCGACAAGCAAAGTCAATGGGGGAAGCCTGATTCGCTTAATGACCATGGTGACTTGCTTAACGACCATGGCAAAATAGGTTGTAAAATTGGGTGTGACTCATTTAACAACCGCCTCACTTAGCAATGGAAGTTCCAGTCCCAATTGTGATCATAAGTCGAGGACTACCTGTACTTGCATTTTCCATACCAGTCTGATACAACTCAGTCATGTTCCCTTTGCCGTTGTTAGAGTCCATCTCATCAACCATGACTCCTGGCCATTGTTCAGTCAAATCCCTGCAGTTTTCTTGGCATGATTTTCAGAAGTGGTTTGCCCTTGCCTCCTCCTTTCTAGGACTGAGAGAGAGGGGCTGGCCCAAAGTCACCCAGCTGGCTTCACGCCTAAGGCAGGACTAGAACTCACAACCTCCCAGCTTTCAAAGCTAAAAAATCTACATTGCAGAAATCCTTCCACGGGGAAACCTCTATAGCACCGTAATCATATGGCCTGCAACTTCTTCTTCGCTTGCTATTTTGCTGTAACTTTTTCCAACTCTAAAACACCCTTTCTGAGAATGGGACACAATATTCCAAGTCCACCCACATCCGGATTTGCACACAGTGATTATTTTCTTGCACAGCCAGCTTGGTGGCTGGGGAACACCAGAATGATCATTTTTCCACAGACCCGAAGGGCACACATTGGAAAAATCTTCTAGGTTTCCAACACCTGGTGCTTTATTAAATATAATAGCTACTTTATGCCCAGGGGGGCTGGGAGAAGCAAAAATACAGAAGAGGAATGGTATAACTCACTAAGCAATTCATTGCTGATAGATCTTTTGAAAACACATGACCCCCCCCTTTTTTTTCAATAGAGAGACAAGGAAGAAGACGACTGAGAAATTAAGTCAAACTTCCTTGAGTTGTTTTGTCTGTGACTTAAAAAACGATAACCCTACCTGAAAATTCTGTTCTTCCTTTTTTAAAAAAAGCAGTTCAAATACATGCACGGTATTTACAATTACAGGTAGTCCTCGACTTACAGCCCCAATTGGGACCGGAGTTTCCGTCACTAAACAAGGCGGTCGTTCAGTTAGTCAGTTTTTACAACTTTTGTAAGCCGGTTTTACAACTTTTGCCATGGTCGTTAAGTGAATCACATGGTCATTAAGCAAATCTGGCTCCCCCATTGATTTTGCTTGTTGGAAGCCAGCTGGGAAGGTCAGAAATGGTGATCACGTGAGCCCGGGACACTACAACCATCATAAATGCATGCCAAGCACCTGAATTTTGATCACTGCAAGGGATGCTGCAATGGTCATAAGTGCAAGGACTGGTCGTAAGTCACTTTTTTCAGCACCATCGTAACTTTGAACGGTCACTAAACGAATGGTCATAAGTTGAGGACTGCCTATACTACCTCATTCACCTGAATACTAGTCCACTTTATTTTGTTAATGTAACATGCCTGGTAATATAATGTAGTGGTGTTCAGTTTAGGACTGATAGAGGTTCAGCCCCCAACTTCAACATTGAAGACAGCAGGAAGACTCTGAAAGCATTGCCATTTCTCAGCTTAATCCATCTTGCAGGGTTGTTGTGAGAGTAAAAAAACCCCAGAAGAATCATACATTTTGTTCTGAAATCTTTGGAGCAAAGTGGGAGTAAAATGCAAGAATATGCTTGAGAATAAAGCATGACTGGGTCATGAGACAAGCCAACAACATAAACAAATATTATTGCCAGAAATGTACATCTGCTTCATTTTATTTTATGAACAAGGAACTATTTCAAATATTTACTTTGAATCAGCTGCTACCCACTTTCAAACCGGATGTTTAATCATCTTCTGAGGTCCATTCAAAAAAAAAACCAAACCCAAAAAAACTTTCCAAGAAAGGCTATCAGCTCAAGTTTTCATGCATTGTCCAGAACTACCAAATCAAACCATCTCATCAATTCTTCAGCTAACATGAAATGCCTCTAGAAGAGATTAAAACAGACGCACCGCCGTAAACACCCTTTGAAGCTTTAATACAGCATAATATGTTTTTGTTTGCAAACAAACAAAGGTATGGAAATTCTGTCCACCCAGCAATTTGATCCACTCAACACCCCTATCTCTGAAACAGTATTGTAGGAAGTATTGTAAGACCTCAGCAACTAATCTTCCTCAAACTTAAAAATATGACAAAGATCCATCAAAAAGTTATTTGGGTTTCGGAAAGAGGGAGAGGCAAGGATGGAAATAAACTCTTCAAGTTGAAGAGTTATTTGATTCTTTTTAAAAAGTGTCTTTACCTGTGCATCCTTGTTTTGTTTTTCTTTTTAAAGCCAAAATCTACCCTGAAACATCACACCAGCTGCCACCACCGCCCAAAAGGGTTTGAAGTTGTGCCTGCTTTCCTTTTAAACGAATCCCAGGCTCAAATCTCATAGAAAACTATGGTGATTGGAGGAAAACAGATCCAGACATTGCCAAAGCTTGCAGAGAAAATATCCTTTCAGAAGAGTTTGGATGAATTGTCAGGAGGGGGGTGGGGGATAAGCATTCTCATGTTTTCTTAGCTTCTTAATCAAGAGTGGCCAAGAGCATATGAAAATGTATCTTTTCCAGGATAATCCTCTTTCCAACACTTTCCAGCCTCCCTAGAATATCAAACTTCCATTCAATCCCAAAGAGGCATCCTTTCTCCAATTTTTACTTCAGACTGGGAAGTTGAGGCAGCCAAGAAGATGAAAAGAGGCATTGCACGGAACAGCAACATCAGCCACTCTACCCTCCATCACGACCCCAGCCGGCTCAAAATACAGCAAGAGAAATTGGAAAGAAATCCTCAATCATCCTGAGAATGAGATAGAAAAACAGAAGCCTCTTTCCTCGGGGGAGTGGAAGCCAAATTTCAGAGCAGCATTAATGCCAATAATGGCACACAGGGTGCAACAGAGTGCAGTGACACTGACTGGGTTCAGAAGAAATGGCCCTGTAGCCTTTGGTCCTCATTCCACCAAAAGCTTGCCTGTAGCGAACTTTTCCTTCTGAGCAGATCCCTGAAAGATGACTTGCAAAAAACACACAACTGAAAGGGGGTCACTGGGCAAAGTTGCTCCTAACTTCCACGCAACACCATCCTGAATTTTTTGCTGACGGAGATGTTTTTCTGCAGCTTTGGTGACCCGATGCATCTCTAGGGCGGCAGAAAGAGAATTTCCCCCTTGTAACATTTCAAGAATTCAGGAGTTAGTTAAAAAGCACAGATTGAGGAAAGGGGAGGGGGAAAAAATAAATGTTTGCCCCAACTTTTTTCTTTATTGGGCTCAAAGAGCTGGGGGTGGGGGAGATCTCTTTCAAATACTGCAAGCCAAAATTATGATCCAGACTGTGATTTAAAACAAAACTACAAGGCCAATATATATGGCTTAGATAGGAAAAGAAAATACTTCCAGAGGAAAAATAATAGCTTAAATGACTCTCGGAAATTAAGCCAATTGCTGGGAAGTTCTTTTGCTTGCCTTTCGGTAGAAGAGCAGCCAAACTAAACACTAACCAAAAAAAAAAATCCCCTAAATATCTAGTGCTGCAAATCACATTTGATTTTTCCACTGCTGTAAAATAATTCTCTGGTTTACATCCCGTGTTTGGAACGTCCATCATTCTTAGTAATACGGACAACTGAAAAAACATCTATTGCAGTCTAAAAGGTGGGGACTTTTAGAACCGAATTTATTCTGTTTATTAGATTGATACCCCACCTATCATTCGGGAGCTGGAGATCACACACATCATATTCCCTTCTGTTTTTCAAACAAACATCCAGTGGGCTAAGTTGGCCTGGGAGAGAAGGACTGGCCCAAAATCACTCAGGAGCTTCTGTGGCTGAGTGGGGACCAGAATTGGGGACTCCCCACTCCTAGCCCAGCACCTTCACCACTACCCCACACCACCTCTGTGGCTGAGAGAGAAGGACTATCCCCCCACATCATCCAGAGAGCTCCCATGCCCAAGGGAGGTCCAGAACCTGGGTCTCCCCACTCCTAGCCCAGCACCTTCTCCATTGGACCATTCTGCCTCTTGGGCTGAGATGGAGGGCCTGGCTCAAAGCCCTCAAGCAGCTTCTGGTCAAATTGGGTCAGATTCGTTTAATGGCTGCATCACTTAGCGACCAAAATTCTGGTCATTAAGTGAGGAGTACCTGTATATACGTTTGAAGTATTTCTCAGAGATCCCTGGCCCATGAAACCTGCCGCCTGCTGCATTTCTTTAGCTCCTCCCCCTTTGCTTGATTGCATGCAAAGCTCTGACACCCCCCCCTTAATGAAACTTCTCTTGAGGCGACTGCACCAGGAGTCTCTCGGGATGTGCTTTATTTGAGCATTCAAATGTGCATCGGCAAACACCCCGTCGACACAAGCTTGCACACGGTCACCTCCAGACCAGAGCGGCAGACAGGTCCAAGCGCTGCTCATTTAAACGTCCATCAGAGGCACGAAAGGTGAGAACAAGTGCCAGCTGACCACAGCGGTTGCAAGGAGACACCGCTATTATTCAGAATTAAAGCCGAGAGGTTCAGGAGGTAAAACCGGACCTAACGATGAAACAATTTCAAGCAGAAGTTTAAACAGCCAGGAGCCAGGAAGGTTTTTGCTTGGCTTCGTGTCTCGAAGGGCCTTTCTGGCTGCAGACTTCTGAGCACTGCCTCCCTTGGCCTATTGCTAACCCTGTGGAACTCCCTGCTACAAGACGTCGCATCCTCCGTCCACTTCAAAATTAAACAAGTCATACTGAGGGGGGGAATTATGGTTATTTGCCAAGATGGTTATATGATAGGTACCCTCTTGGCAGGATACTCTGATGCCCCCCAACTCTAGCTATTGAAGAATATTCCTTTCCTGTTTCCTATCAGCCAGAGATGCTGTGTGATTAATAGGAAGAGACATCTCTGCGTGGAAGAGGTGCCAGATTCCTTCCGGCCACTTCTCCAGTTAAGTTGGATAAAAGTTATGGGTCAAACTGAAAGTGAAAGGCAACAACCCCTCAGTTAGGCAAACCACAGGTTGGACTGAGAATCACAGGGCTGAAAGGGATCTCAAGGTCATCTAGTCCAACCCGCTGCTCAGGGCAGGCCTCAGCCACAGGCAGATTCCTTGCTTAAGCTGAAGTGCTACATGATTTAGGGCCTAGTATTCTGGAACAGCAGTGCTTACAATGGGTCCTGCCTCCCAACAAAGAGACTAGGTTCACAGGTTGCCCTAAACCACAGTTTAACCTTCATTTCTTGAACTAACTGCAGCTTGATTAACAAAACAACCAGCCCTAAACCACCAGGTCTGCATGATTACCTACTCAAATTAAACAAACCTCATTATGACTTAGCATGAAGTAGGAATCCAACTATTTGGCTTCTAAACCACGATTTATGGCTTAACAGGTTGTGTGAACCCAGCCAACTAAGGCTTAGTTGGGAAAACATGTCTGACCAAACCAAAAGCCCTCCGAGTATTGCTGAGTTACAACTCCCAAGAGTTACAACTCCTAGGATGCATGGGCCCAAACGAAGGATGATACAAGTTGTATATCCAGGCCAACAATGGCTGGGATAGGCAACTTGGTGCCCTCCGGCCAATAACAAAAGATTCTCAGAATTGTAGGTTAAAGCAAACAGGAGGCAATCAGATGGACGGTCCCTGTCCTAGAGCTTCAGACAGAAAGGAGAATTCAGGTTTTCTTGTGCTCTCAGAGAAACCTGCCCATCTTTCATCCAACTCAACAGCTTCACTTTCGGGCAAGGCTTGCTGGCAAACTGCCCTGGAGACCAGGTTCCATATCGACAAGAGATCTGGCTTTCCTTTCTTCCCTGGCCTCCAAAACAACAAGATCCCAGATAAAATGGACAGGACACCAGATTTTGGAAGCCCAGCCCTTGTTTGTCTTGACTGATAAGCCTGTAATCTTGGCTTCTGCTCCCTCAGCAAAATGCCGATCGTTCAAAAACAGTGACTGTTGGCCTGGAGAGGCTGGCTGTCCCGTTCACCTTTATCTTACCCATCCAGTTCCCAGCCATCCAGAGTTTCAGGATGTTTCCCATTCCATGCAACCCCCCCTCCCCTTTAGCAATGCCAAAAACATTTCTTTTGCACAGCGAGAGGAATGGAGGCAGAAAATCGGATGCACAGATATCCGTTTGCATCGAAGAAGGCAGCGCAAGGAAACCGGAGCCAAGAATTCGAGATCTGCTGCCAAAGTAGATCCAGGCTGGCATCTGAACCAAAGCAGAAAACTGGACTTGCGCATCAGTAATGTAGATTTGGCTGAGCAGCAAAGGGCCAAGTTATGGCCATAGTGAATTTTGGAAAGGCGCTAGCCAGCCACACCCAACACTGACTCTGGATTAAATGTAGCCTTGCCTTGATCCTATGTCCTTATGCAGGACTTCACCCACTGCATTCAACCTTGGTTTCACTGTAGCGTCTTGAATAAGCCATCATTAGCTGGGTTTGTAAGAATACACCAACCCACACTACGGCTTAAGGGGCCATTTGAAGCCAGTGCTTTGCTTATCCCTTGTTTTAGGACAGGGTGACAGTGATCCGGAAACTGCAGCAAAAAATCTCAACCCTCAGTGCTGTTAAGATGGCCTGTAAAGTCAGCTCACTTTCCAGTATCTCTGGTTTAAAGGGATTCTTTTAAACGTACCATTGTATTGGTAGTTTTAGGGTCACTCTTAATTCCCCTGGTGGTTGTTAAGCTCTGAGCGCATCATATTGGCTTGATTTGTAATCTGATTTCTAATTGTGTGTTTTTGTCTTGCGCCTCGCCTTGGTAAAGGTGAGTAAGAAATAAATAATAATAAATATGAACAGCAGCAGCAAAGCTATTTCAGGACACGGGGCAGACAAAGACCTTGTTATCATCAACCTAGCTGATATACCCACCAGTTAATAATATCTTCAGGACAGGGAGCTGTAACAGAAATCATAAAAAGAAACTAAGAAATTTTAAAAAAAGTTAACCCCCGGAGCATTAAATCAACGGGCAAGGCAAAGTATTGGAGCAGCAGGATGAAACTGAGAGCTTAAGACAGTCTCCATCTTTATTTTCAATTCAAGTGGAAGGTTAAAAGCATTAATGAAAGCATGTGTGACTACATTGTATCAAATATGTAAGATGAAATATATAAAATATACCATAAAACACACATATACTGTATATATATGAATTATTCAATTTAATATACAAAACAAGAAGATAGAAAATAGAGAAAAGAGAAACAATTGAAAAAAGGAAAAAAAAAACACAGTTATGCCTTCCACCCTTCTTTCTATTGAGTAATTATCATCTTGAGCTTTCCCCCAACCTCCTTGCCCCCTTTTAGTCCCCAAATCTTCAATATACTGTAAAAACTTAAGGCAGTTAAAATGCCAGGTAGATGGGACACAACTCAAGGGAAAAAACCCTGCTTTGATCTTCACTGAGTCCAAGGTGGGCTGAAAAAAAATGTTGAAAACTATTAAATAAACCCCAAGGCCTGACCCCATACTCAGCAGTTCCCTACGTTCTTGGAATAAAAGGGTGTCAACCTTCATCCACAAACTAAAAATGTCCATTTCTCTGGAAAACACATGCTTTGCATCTAAGCAAAAACTCATTCAAACCAGACCACTAGCCTAATTCATAAATCTAGAATTCCTTAGATTTCATTGCACCAAAGAGCCACTAGATCTTGCCTCTTCAGAACCAAGGGACACTGTGAGCAATGAGCAATTCCCACACTTTTCAACATCAAAACTTGTGTGTGGGGGGGCAGGGGATATTCTTTGTTTTTTGATAATCTGAATGACAACTTTGTGAGATACCCAGATCTTCAGGAATGGGCACCATACCAATCAATCAATCAATCAACTGACTATGACTTTAAACAGATATAATAAAAGGGAAGGAGGATGGATGCAAAGGGGGAAAAAAGAAACAGACTGCATCAATACTGGATTATGAAAGACCCTCTGGACTTTATCTATTAGATCATTCAACTTGTCAAGTTTCCATCATTCATTAAAAAGTCAAGGGCAAGATGTTTTCAGGTGTTGTCCTGCTCCTTTGAGGAGCACCTGAAATTTGCAGACAATCCTAAATAAAAACACAGAAACAGGAACCCATCAATAAGAAGCACTGCATAAAGAGAATGGTCCCTCCATTTCTTTTTTTAATTTATGCATGTGTGTGTGTGTATACACAAACATATCCATATCCATATCATTACAAGTTTTAAAAAGAAGATAAAAACTAACAAAAACTAATACAGAATAAAGAAAACAAAGAAAGAGAAGGAAAAAGAAAAAAGTGCAGAAAGGAAAGATAAAAAGCAGCTTCCAATCTCCTTTGCAGCAAATGCAAGAGGAATTACGAAGTTCTCTCTTACTCTATAGTTACACACACACACACACACACACACAACCTCACTTTTTTCTATTATCTAATTTTTTTTCTAATCCTCAAAACCACAGGTCATCAGTGCACTTTTTTCTGTTTCATGCAAGAAGTCTTATTAAGGGTTTCCCGTCAGCCATAAATGTAGAGGTGGTCTTTTCTTTAATCAAGGAAGCAATTTAGCCATCTCTGCACATACCATCATCTTCACCCACCATTCCTCTATTGTAAAGAGAAAGATCCCTCCATTTCTCCACCTGATATTCTGAGAACCAGGAGTTTTATTATTTAGGGAAGGGGAAATATTTTCTGTACTGCCTTCTTCCACAACTTACCTAAAGTGATAAATCCTGAAAAGGCACTTTTTAAACGTGCGAGCTGAAGAGAAGCTGCCTCAAACAGCAGAGAGGAAAGATCCAAACTGTAAGCTAACTTTAAACCTTTTGGTCTGGCACAAGAAAAATTATTTTGCCACTGTCTCCCATGCGAACACTTTCTAATTATTCCACTTTGAGACCCACCGCTTTTGCTAAAAAGGCCCTAATGGGTTGGATCTAAAACTGTTTAAAGTTAATTGAAAAAAAATGTGCCTGCTCAATTCTTCCATTCCAGTCCCAGTTTGGCACTAATTCTATTCCGTTTCATTTCCACAAACCATTTATTATGCTGCCACAATTAGCAATTGTAAGCAGACTTGTTTTTAAAGATGCCCGACGGGAAAGACACTGCAGAAGGTTTTCTTTAAAAGGGGGTCAGTGAGAAATTTATACAAAAGTAAGCCAGTGACCTGCTCGTTTAAGAAATAAATAGGATGTTAAAAGCCGGCACCTTCTCGAGGAGACAAGAAGTTAAATCCGCACGATCCATGTCCCATTTCCAGAAAGCAGGGACAGCCAGGATGACGACAAAGAACCACTTATCTTTAGAAATTCAGGACCGCAGGCTCTCCAAAACAACTTTGCACCGAAATCCAGAGAGTGTCTAACCTACTGTCCGGCAATATCAAAACAGAAAGTGAAAACCTATGTCAAACAAGGGGGAGCTTTCCCAATCAATCCACACCCTGCTCGCCCACGCCCTAGTCCTCATCAAAGCTCTTTCAAAAGAAAGAAAAATTTGCAAACTTCTGCCCAAGCCAGGAGCTGTTGCAAGAGACTACGGGTGGGTTATGAAGCCCACTGCATTTCCAGCTTGCGGACTGGGATCTGTGCAAGAAAAGATCTGCTCCTACTGACAAAAACTAATGGGGTATAGCGGGGAAGGGAGACCCAGTCTCTCATTCTCAGCCCAAAAACCAGGGGAGGGGTCCGGTAGAGAAGGTGCTGGACAAGGCCTGGGGTGACCCAGGGTCTGGTCCTCCCTTGGAGATGGAAGCTTTCTGCATGATGTGGGGGGGACAGCCCCCCTCTCTCAGCCCCAGAGCCAGTGTAGGGTAATGCTGAATGGCTTGTTTAACAAACTTGGTTAATACAAACTATGGCTTGGCATGATTTGCAGGTGAACAGACAGAAAAAAGGCAGAGAGGAAGCGTAAGAAAAAACCCGACCAACATGGAAGAGTTTATCCTGAATACATGGTAAGAAAGATACCAGCCATTGATGTAACACAAATTCTGCTTCCAATTCATTAGAAACACAGAGAGAAATTAAGAACTTTACTTTGCATGCTGCCCTTCTAAAGAAAATAAGTACTGTAAAGCAGTGTAGTTTTTAAAAGCTGGTTACAAAGCCAGTGACTACATATTAAGCCCAATCCACCAAACTCCATGACCATCCAGAGCAATGTTTCTCAACCTTGGTGACTTCAAGACGTGTGGACTTCAACTCTCAGAATTCCCCAGCCAGCAAGGCTGACTGGGGAATTTTGGGAGTTGAACTCCACACGTCTTGAAGTCGCCAAGGCTGAAGAATACTGGTCCAGAATGCTCCATCAACTCCATCACAGCATCTGATTATGATTCAGGATGCCCAGGTTCAAAATTCCCGCTCGGCTGTCTTTGCGCCAATTCCTGGCCTCTCAATCGAGTCCACCTCACAGGGAGGCTGGGAAATATACCAGGCTGTGCTCACCTTATAAGTCCTTTAAGAAGAGATGGAAGCTCAACACCATCAAGAATAAAAAGGAACTGGAAGAAAACATGAAAGGTGTCCTAAATATGAGGCCCCTCCTGCCCACATCAACAGAAGCACCTGGCTGATCTCAAAAAGCTAAGCAGAATTAGAGCAGGTTGATAGTTGGATGGGAGACCACAAGGAAATCCCAAAGGTATTGGATAGACCAAGAACCTCAGCAATGAATTCCTCTTTTTTTTTTGGTATAATTTTTCTTATTAAAGATTTTTAAAAAGAAGATAAAAACTAATACGAACTAATATAGAGTGAGAAAAAGAAAAGAGAAAGAAATTGAAGAAAAAGCTAAAAGTGCAAGAAAGGGAAAAAAAGAAAAAGAAAAATAGAAGAGAGAAAAAAGATACAAAGAAGTAGCTTCCGATCTTCTTCACAGCAGTTACAAGTACAATGATATTTTAACCTCTAAAGTTACATCACGACTCTCTCCTTTAAGTAATCCATCCTGTCTAATCATCAAAACCATGAATCATAAGTTCATCTTTCTGTTTCACGCAAAAAGTCCATAATGGGTTTCCAGTCAGCAATAAATGTAGGTATCTTCTCCGGTCAAAGAAGTCAGTTTGGCCAAAGGATTGAGTTGACTCAAAGGAAATGTGACCTTAGTACCAGCCCTGCAATTTAGGTAAAACCTAAGAAACTGAGGAAATTTCTTCTGAGGGCCCTCTGCACCATAGGTGGGCACCTGGTTGGCACAGCCAATAGATACTATGAGTGCTAGTAAGGGCAACAGACCCAAAATGCTCTCCCCATGAGAAGATAAGGCCCCATCATCTCTGGAAGGGAGATATTTCAAAAGCAGCAGATGAGCATCGGATACGTTGACAGCTCGGCAGAAACAGGATTCGCTTCCCCTCCCACCGTTCCATACGAACAAAGCCATGCTCCAACAGAGGTCTTCTCCTCCCTCACTCATACATGACTTTGCTCTAGCAGAGGGCAATGCAAACCCTGAACATCTGTTGTGACCATTTCTAGCTCAAAGACAACAAGCACCTCTCGCTTTGAAAAACTGAACTGGCTGGGTCTACCCTACACTAAGTCCTAACTTCTTTTGGCTATCATTTATTAAATCGGCCAACGTGGTTGGATTTGTGGACTGGTTAAGCCATAAACCCCAGTTTGCAAGCAACTGCAGCTGGTTTCCTATCCCATGTCGAGCTGTGACCAACCAACCCAGGTCTGTCATAAAGCACCATCATGTGCGAACCCTGAGACGGGGTACAGAGGAGGACACACCTTCAAATCAGAGTTGGGGGTGACCCCTGTTCCACCACAAACTCTTCAGCTGGCTAAACCAAAACCACCTCGAAGGTTTTCTTAACAACAAGAAGGGGTGGGGCATGTAAAATCTTGGGAGAACCTCCCCCCATCCAACTTTGGTAATAGAAGAAGACTCTTGGGCCACTTCATTGCCTTATAAACCTAGAAGTTCCAGCTCTAAGGACAAGAAATGAAGCTTTTTAGATAGAGGGGCGCAAAGTTAGGGTTGAAACGTTCTAACTTTGAAATGGGAGTCCAAGTCATCTGACCATACCACAGGGCTCTTCAAAGCTTGAAATGGAGATAGTACCATTTCTGGCACGTTTGGATCAAAGGCAGAACATGGGGCACTGAAATGTTCCAACTTGATCTGGGCAGCAGACCCCTCAAGTTAATTTTGGGAGACCCATCATCCTGCTGCTCTGCAATGAAAAGAGAGCGCAAAATGAACTTTGCTCAGGTATTATCCTTGGGGCCAGTCAAGTCTGAGCAAATGCCTTCTCTGTGTCACAAAAGCACAGAAGGATATCAAGAGAGTTAGGAAATTGCCTTCTTGTGCCCTGTGCCCCTGATTATTTACTGTATTTGGAAAATGTCTTTTCCTCCGTAGATAGCTTGTAACGAAGATAAGAACAACAGAAAACAGAGCGAAGCAAAGCAAACAGCCGAAACTGACAAAAAAACAAGCAGGAAATTGAACAGCGGAAGCATGCTAAGGGGTAAAAACTCCATGGTGGACGTCTCCAGCACAGATCCTTCCAGCAAACCTCTCTCCGGGGTGGTGTTCTCAGCAATTTCCGGAGAACCACAAATTCCCCCACCCTGATGTAAACAATGACAAACTTCCTACAGGTAAGGAGCCAGCCATAACTAGAAGTCATCTGATTGCTTCTAATTGATTTCACATTATTCCTTTGCAACTACAGGTAGTCCTCACTTAATGACCATTAGTTTAATGATGGTTCAGACTTATGACGGTGCTGAAAAAAAATGACTTACACCCAGTGCTCACACTTACGACTGTCACAGTGTCCCCACAGTCACGTGATCACAATTTGGGCGCTTGGCAATTGGTTCGCACTTGTGACTGTCGCAGCGTCCTGTGGTCACATGATTGCTGATTTTTGACCTTCCCAGCTGACTTCTGGCAAGCAAACTCAATGGGGAACCATGTGATTCACTTAACAACTGTGGTGATCCCCTTAATGACCACAAAAAAGTCATAAAATCGGGACGATTTGCTTAATGACCACTTTGCTTAGCAACTGAAATTCCAGTCTCAATTGTGGTTGTTAAGTGAGGACTACCTGTAACTGCAAGCCCAGGTCCATGCCAGCTGAAAGGACAAATACAGTTTCTAGAATGTAAGCTTGCAGTCATGAACCACCTTCTATTTTTCCTCTTCGTAAATGCCTGAGGGAGCGTTCGTCACAGAACACAGTGAAAAATGTTGTATAATAAATTGTGAAGTTGGTTTTCAAAGCTTCCTATTTCTTGTTCATTTTTAGCACTGTCAGCTCAAGCCAATCCCAACACCCTCCTAATGCATTAGGACTTCATCTCCCAGAATTCCTAGCTGGCAGGAGCTGAGTATCAGACTGCGAAAAACCAAGCTGCAGGAACATTTCTCCTCCAAATATAAAATATTACCCAGCACTGTTATGGAAGTGAAAACAGGAAGGGAAAATGCTTCGAACACAATACTGCGTTGGGGTTATCTCCCCATAACCACAAGTTACACTCTCCTTAATCTAGTTTTTGTATCAAATCCTAAAGTGGTTTGTTAAGAATTAAGGTTTATTTTGAGTGGAAGTTCTCAGAGTAGAGGCCAAAAAGTCACCCATCTCCTTAAGCTGATTCAAACCAGTACATATAATTTTAAAAACAGTACTGACAGAGCCCATCTAGTACCTGAAGGCTGATCCACAGCTCTTCAAAACAAAACGGTATTACGAAACTGATTAAGAACAGATTCCAAAATGATCAACATATCCCTATTCTTTCTCTAACTAGCAGGCTGCTCAAAGTTTGGCATACACAATCATTTTGTGATCAGTGATCTATTTTTCAACCTGGTGGTAGCTTTGTCATCAATTTGTTTTTAGTCATGCATTTTCACTTGTTCTTCGGAACGCAACAATTCTCAAGCTGGCAAGCTTTCAATAAGCTGGGACCGCCACTGCCAGACAACCCAGCCATTATTGTCAATGACTGCCTGTTGAGTCTGACGGGAGTTGTAATCCAATCCACTGAGGCAGTGCTAGTTTTGCCTCTCTCACACATTTACCTAAGTTGAAACTGAATGCCTTCAAGGCACTGCTATTCTGCCCCCTAATCAAATCCTTCTTTCTCTTTTGGGGGGGTGGGGGGGGCAGAACTACAGATAGTCCTCACTTAACAACCATTCATTTAGTGACAGTTCAGACTTACAACAGTGCTGAAAAAACCGACTTGCAACAGGTCCTCACACTTATGACCGTTGCAGTGTCCCCCCAGTCACCTGGTCATGATGTGGGCATATAGCAACCAGTTCACATTTATTACCATCACAGTATCCCATGGTCGCATGATCGCCATTTTCAACCTTCCCGGCCAGTTTCTGGCAAGCAAAATCAACAGAGAATCGCCTGATTCATTTAATGACCATGTGGTTTGCTTAACACGTGCAGTGATTCACTTAACGACCGCAGCGAAAAAGGTCGTAAAATCAAGTCGGATTTGCTTAATGATCGCTTCGCTTAGCAACTGAAGTTCCAGTCCCAATTGTGGTCATTAAGCGAGGACCACCTGTACCCTACATCAATAAAGCCATCAGAAACCGAGGCCCTGAAAGAGTGAAACAGACATCTGTACAAATCAACCCCATTAGAAACGCAGCCTGAAAGAAGTTTTGTGAAAAGTTGGGGGGAAAAAAAATAATGTCTTTGCCCAGGTCAAAACTCACCAGGGTCAGTTTCCCAGGATTGTAGAGCAAACGGCTGGAGGCATCCGTTCAGTTTTCTCAACCATATCTCGCATTTTTAAACATCGGGGCTGGCCTGCTCCTTTTCTTCTTCCCAACAGCATTTTCGTTTGGAAGACGGCAGTCCACGTCATTCTTCCCCAGCTAGATGTCCCTCAGACGTGGCCGAGCTAAAATTCCCAGATCCCCCCACCAGCATGGCTGGGAATCCGGAGACATATTAACTATAGAGACGGCTTTCCTTCCCAGCTTTTTAAGCTCCTTCGCCTGAATCAACAAAATGAACCATCTGGAGAGGAACGGGCTGGCCAGGCCCTCCCATCTCTTGTCCTGGGGCAGGTTTACCCTCTGAAACGGACTCATGCCTAACCTTGTTGTGAAGGCATTCCAAGAATGAGATTCCGCGTCTTCCCAAAGACAGCCTGCCCTGCTGTCCAGCTCAACCGAGACCTTACAAAACTTGATTATCTACTTTCAGTCCCCGCTTCTAGAGGCTTACTTCCATCACTCCTTAGCACACTCACAGGCAAAGCACGTAAAGAAAATATTTCTCTTCTATAATCCCCAGATCTAGGTCCCTATTTTGCCCGCATCCTTTCCAAAATGAACCTTTCTACTTCCTCAATCCCTTATTTAATGGAATTCCCAGAGGGAGAAACAGCCATGAAGCTTGACTTGAATCCCTGAAGTTCTGAGATGAGTTGAAACCAACTCATGCATCCTGGGATCGTATGCAATCAGGAACTTTTTAAGATCCACTCTTTTTCAGGGCCCAAACAGGCCAAAGCATTCTGACTTCCCCAAACCAACATTATTATCCAATGGCTGACAACAGCAGGCTCATTCCCTGAAAATATCACAACCCGCAGGATCAAAGCTGTTCCCACCCCTTTTCTCCATCCAGCCTGGCCTTAGTTGCTTTGGACTACAAAACCCTATGATCCACCGCCACAGCTCACGCTGACTAGCAGCTGGCAACAAAAACCTCAGAAGCTTAATAAAGCCAGCGCAGAACAAGGAAATATAACACATCCAAAAAGATCCACGCATTGTGCGTAATCCTTTACATCCTGCCCCAAGGAACATTTTGCAGCTCTAAAATCTCCGGTGGGAGGGTAGGAGAGTCCTGGGGCAGGATTACTCCTGCCTCGATTCTCACTTTTTGGCACGTTTACCGAGAAATCTTTCCTGCTGCGGGTTCTTCGAAAGCAAGGAAGCGAGAAGTACTAAAGCAGGAGCTGCGTATTTTTTTCCAGTCTGCAAAGAGCAGGTGGTAAACTGATATTTTCCCAACCGCAAGAGGCTGAGGAAGCAGAACAATCTTGGATTCAAGCTTGCCAAAATAACCAGAGCTCTAGAAGGCATCTCAGGTTGCTTTCAAAGAGAGAGAGAGACAGACAGACAGACATATGGCCATGAAGCGCAAAGCAGCCATTCAGCAAGGAAGCCCATAAAAAAAAAAGACGATTTTTTTTTCATTACTACAATATTATCACAATTATCACACTGCATCACTGCCATTATCATTACTATTATCGTTACTCATACACTACTGGGGCAGTTTCTCAACCAGATTCAATATGTTCCTTTTGTCCAGGAGCAATGATAGAAAAACCGTTCACCGGTTCTTAGAACTGCAGACCCCATTTAGGTTGCCTGTCCTGAAATTGTGCAAATAATTCAACAGATGGCACAGAGTCACTTTACACGTGGATGGTTTAGTAACTTCCTGAATTTGAAGCCAGCTAGCATCAAATAGAGACCCAAGCTGGTGTTGAGGTGAAGGCATCAGGCTAGAAACCAGGAGACTGTGAGTTCTAGTCCTGCCTTGGGCACAAAGCCATCTGGATGACCTTGGGCCAGTCCCTTTCTCTCAGCCCTAGGAAGGAGGCAATGGCAAGCCACTTCTGAAAAACCTTGCCAAGAAAACGGCAGGGACTTGTCCAGGCAGTCTCCCAGAATCAGACACGATTGATCGGATTTTTTTTTAAAAAGTGTCGAATTTTTTAAAAAAACTTATGTTGCAACCTGTTGGGTTCATACATTGTGCCAAGCTATGGTTGACTTATCCATGGTTTATTGCTTCAACCACCACTGAGGGTGCCCAACATTTTAATCACTAGAGCACAGCGGCTGAGCCTGCACACCACCACCAAAGTCCACAAACCACTTCATGCTTTAGGACACAATTGGTTCAGAAAAGAATACCAGCTAATCACCACCCATACTGGTCTTTCCAAGACATCAAGAATTAAGCAAAAGCTCTTGTTTATATCGATATATAAGGATTATGTACATATATACATACATCAACAGGCACACATATTTGATTGGGGCAGACGTATTTGGTAGCTCACCTTTGCCACTGTAGTCCTTAACCTATTTAAGTTTTAACACTGAATTGCCAGCACTTTAACTCATCATGGAAACAAGTTGGAAGCTGTTAACATCCTCTCAATGAAGAGACAACACAGTGAAAATGAATTACTAATTTCTTCAAGGATTTACTTACACCACGGGTGTTGAGTTTCTGTCAGCTCAGCGTCTGCACCGGATGTACCAAGGACCATGCTCTAGGAATGGCTGGATTCAGGAGTACTAAGGTCAGAATGAATCCCCAGTGGGAGCTTTCAACTCCCATTTCACCCCGTAACCCCACCCAAATCATGCCAAGCGGGACCTAATTTTTGATCCCACCCATTCTGGGAAGACCTTGCTGGCATTCCTCTTTGCACCCGACTCACATCGAGCTCAGGGAAGTAGGTTAAGTTTAGTCAAGCAGATCTGGAGAGGAGCTGAAAAGAGTAACTTTCAACCATGAGAACGTCCTCTCCAAATCTGGATGCCAGAAGCCCCCATAAATCATTTTTCTTAAGAATAACAGGAGGAAGAGGAGAGGAAGATTTATATCCTACCTTTACTTTGTACAACTCAAGATGGCATATATAATATGGCATATATAAAATCACTCATGCCCTGATTATCTCCGATATAGACTGCTGCAGTGCGCTCTACATGGAGCTACCCTTGAAGAGTATCCGGAAGCTACAGCTGGTGCAAAATGCAGCTGCGCGGGCAATCTTGGGTTTCCCAAGATCAGCACACATCACTCCTTTGCTCCGCGGGCTGCAATGGTTGCCAGTCTGCTTCCGGGTCCAATTCAAGGTGTTGGTTATCACCTTTAAAGCCCTACATGGCACGGGTCCAGGTTACCTGAGGGACCATCTCCTCCCCATCACATCAGCCCGTCCCACCCGGTCGTGCAGAGAGGGCATGCTGCGGACCCCGTCTGCAAGAGAATTCCATCTGGCGGGGTCCAGGAGGCGGGCCTTCTCTGCAACAGCTCCCGCCCTTTGGAATATCCTTCCCCCGGAGGTGAGATTGGCTCGCTCCCTCCCTCCTGGACTTTAGGAAACAGCTAAAGACCTGGTTCTGTCATCATGCCTGGGGCGGGAGGGAGAGTAGCCATTCTTGGGGATGGTTAGTTTCTTAGAAGGACACAGCTCTGCCTGCAAATCATAAAGAACTTCCAGCCATTGAGGTTTTTATCATATTTATTGTATTATGTATTATGTATTATGTTTTACAGTTTTATATTTTTATTTATGTTTTATTGTAAACCGCCCAGAGTCCCTTTTGGGAGATGGGCGGTGATAAATTTGATTAATAAATAAATAAATAATGCCCTTGCCTCCTCTTTTCTCCACAACAATGACCCCAGGCGGTGGCCCAAAGTCGCCCAGCTGGCTTTCAGGCCTACGGGTGGACTGGAACCCAGATTAATAAATAAAACTCCTGGTTTCTAGTTCAGCACCTTCCCCACCACACCAAACTGAGTCACATATGATATAAGAAAGAAATGGCAAAAGACAGTAAGCTTTGCTAACAGGACGATTATTTTTCTGGAAGATGTAATTCACCCTTGCAATTTCCCTGAGAAAGCTGTTAAGATGGCTGGGCCAGTTCTAAAAGGGAACTGGATAATTATACAGAAGATTCAAGGGGTCAGTCACTTGTTCCTGAAAGAGTGAAGTTTCAACGTGGGTGGCTGAGGCAAGCCATTCCCATCTCTGCAACACAACTGTGGGTTGGATAGCAAGAAACCTCAGCAGTCAGAAAAGGGAAGCAACGAAGAAAACAATACATTTCAGATGCTCTAGGAGGGAACAGAGACTTTGATCCCCCAACTTTGAATTATGCTCTCCAGGCAATTTCCAGCTGCATCAAACCAACACCACCTGAAGGTTGGCTCCATGTGTGATGTTAAGCCATAATTTACCCAAGCATGACATTAACTCACTGGATTCACAGGTAACACAACGCCATCAACCATAGTTTACATGGTTGGCCAAGTCCACTCACGTCAACACCAAGAAATGGAATGTATGTCTTTACATGAAGTATTTATAATACAATTTTTTTTAAAAAATGGAATGGAGGAAACATTCAAAGGGAACAAGAACACCTTCACTAAACATACAAAATCCCTGGGTGAACTGAAGTCTTGAACTGGTGGCTAAGCAACGGAGACAGGTAGAAGGAGGCAGTTGGCAGGTAGAACATTTCTATCAGGTCTGCTCCAGAAAATACGTTATATAGACTTCTCAAAATGTAGTCACAGAGACAGGGAAACCATCCATCCATCCATCCAACCAGAAACTCTTAGAGGAAGTGGGTCCTAAGCCATGTAGACACAGTCCACCTTTTTAATTTGTCCCAGCTCAACCAAATGTTAGAAAGAAAAGGAGCTCCAAACTTTGTCTGTCAGTCTATCAAGATAATTCTCTGAAAATAGAACAGAATGGAGCCACATTTCCTGGGGGAGAAGCCACTAAAATAAAGATTTGAAAACAGGCCAGATCTGTTTTGGGTCTGCAAAAAAAAAACAAGGTTCCCCCAGTGCATCCATATGGCATGGACAGAGGGGCAGTGTCTTGGAATGTTGCTGACTGCTTCAATCTAAGTCCCTCCCTTCTGGTCACATGACCTAAAGCAGAGTGTAAGCAGTCTGCTTAGTGACTTCCCCCAACGTGGGCACTGTAGAGATATATGAACTTCAACTCCCAGAATCCTTAGCAGTAGCTATCTGGAAAGCACTCAAAGTTGGGGGTGCTGGTCACAGATTGTTCATCCCCAGTTAACCTTTTCAATGCATCACTATCTATTGGAGTGCAGTGGTCATCGCTATGTCCTCAAGTGTATCATAATGTCAACTGCACAAACGGCACGAATCACCTCATCGGTGACATTTGCCTGATCACATCAAGGTCTGTGTCACATCACTTCCCCCTTTGTGGATTCTCATGCCAGGAACGTGAAACAGGGTTGGAAGGGAAGAGGCGATGACGGATGCTCTTTCAAAAGCCAGTCTTTCTCTGTTCAGGAAAGGTTGCACAGTTGGCCAACGAAAGGTAGAGTTTGTCACCAAGAACACTTGACCTTCAGTAGACAAGGTCTGAATCCAGACAATGTCTTGAACTGGGGACAGCTAGCGCCCAGGCACAGCAATCTCCAAATCAAACCAAGCTAGGCTGCAGTCTAGGCCAGCCTCAACACCCCTCTTTCCAAAATGGCAACCAAACACTCAGAAGAAGGCACTTCCAAACATCTGTGTGGCTGAGAAGAAAATGAGGCTCACTTTTCAAAGTTCTCCTATGGCTTTCTTGAAATGAGCTGGTAGAAACAGTTCCCTGCCAATACACTTCTGATCAAACCAAAACTCTTTCCCAAGAATGTCAGGAGCCCAAGTCTTGCTATGTTCTGGTACCAGATCACCCAAGAACCAGGAGGACAAACACAAGGCTACTTCCCAGAAAGGTTCAGAAAGGGGCTGAGCCTCTCCAAGACAGAAGGGGGAACTTAATCTCTTTCCAAAAAGAATGGAAAGGACCATGAATGCTTACCTTTTGAAAGTCATCACTGTCTACTTTACTCTACTCCTAGAGTAAAATGGGTATGAAAAGAGGAATAGGGATCTAGTTTTTCATCCATGGAGTACGAAGCAGTATATAATTTTTAGCAGCCATATTTTACCCTGCCATCAATCTAGATGAAGTAGGCTGGGCTGAGAGACATGGTCTGGGCCATGATTCTCTCAATGCATTTTAAATCCAGGTTTCTATAATCCAAAAAGCACAACATCCAAATGTATGTGTTTACCTTCCCCTTCCCTCCCTAGATTTTTGTTTTGTTTTCCTTCTGGACATTTACCTTCCTGTATTATCCGCATCCCAACAATTTTTAAAGCCTTTCCCATACTGATACCCTCTAAATATCTTGGGGATACTACTCCTAAAGACCCAGCTAGGAATTCTGGGAGATGTAGTCCCAACACACATGGTCTCACTTGGGACGCTTAGTTTACTGGTCTTCTGACTCAGTCTCCCCGAAACCAGCGAAACTGACCAAGGCAAAGATAAGCCTACACAGCTTCACAACTTTTGCCCTCCCTTTTTTGAAAAATTGAAGCACTGCCCTGCATCTATAACAGTTTTCTGGAAAGGAGGAAGGAAACACAGATGGTCAAATTCCATCAGATTTTCTTTGACCTCGGCTGCTTCACTGGAAAACAGATGGGTGGGGACAGAGATGCAGAGGAGGAAGGGAACAGTTGAGCTGAGAGAAAGACTTGAGGAACAAGACACACTTACTAACACTGATCACAGATAATGCGTTTGTGCAAGAGAGAGGCTAAAACATGAAAGGAGCCATTCCTGATGCGTGGGGGCGGGGAGGGGATGAAATGGAGAAGTTATTTGTCCGCGTGTAGCCCAAAGACCTTTCCTCAAGCCCTTCTTCCTGATCAGATTAAAATACTGTCCTGAACACATTCACAAAACCATGTGGATTTTTTGGGCATGCACTCTGCCACAGATGCTCTCCAAGGCATTAAAGCAGGGCATGAATCATCGGTCTAAACTGGCCCAAGAAATCTAAGGACAGGAGGAAAATAAATCAACATACTGCTATATTCTCAGGAGGATGAGAAACAGCAGAGGCACCCATCCCCAGTCCCAAGGCAGCCTATTCAGACGTGCATTCAATACCGAGAAGCAAAAACGGCAAAACTACTGAGTTTTCGCAATACGTAGAAGAGAGACCGACATGAACTGACCTGTGGGTTTGCCCCCACACGGAAGTGTAAGTGAGTCAGAAAATAAAATAATTCAAATTGTGTTTTCCTCATGACATACACTCCGAAGTAAATGCAGTGCCCTAAAGACACCTATTTGCCCTTGTTTCAAAAGAGGGAGGGTGGTTAGGGTAAAAACTTACAGTCAAAGTTGAAAGAACACTGTCAGGGAATCCATGAAACAAACAAATGAAGAAACATATGCCTGTTGTTCTCTTCCTGAATTAGGTATCCAGTAGCCCAGTGTTTCTCAACCTTGGCAACTTTAAGTGTGGACTTCATCTCCCAGAATTCCCCAGCCAGCATAGCTGGCTGGGGAATTCTGGGAGTTGAAGTCCACACTTCTTACAGTTGCTGAGGTCGAGAAACACTGCAGCAGCCTAATGTTTTCTTGCTTGAGCACGAAGGAATGAATGAAATCATGGTTTCATTAAACAGGAGGTGGTGAACCAAGCCAAAAGCAAGCCAGCTGCATTATGGCAGTGCTACAATCCATCAAACAATGGCTGCTTCACGAATTCCTGATAAATGGAACCATGGTTTCGGGTAATGTCAGCCCATCTACCACAGCACTGTATTTTCTCAGCAGACTGAATATTGTATTTGCCTGGGGACAGACAACCACCAGCTTCCAGACAGGTAGAAAACAGCACAGCCATTTATTTATCTTTTTGCTACTTTCCAAGAGTCTGACAACACAACAAGGCTCTCATCACAACAGCGATGTGTGTGTGCGTATGGAAAGGGGACCCTCCTACTGGCTGTAATCTTGAGTCAAATATTACCGGTCTCTCAAGTTTTGTCCTTCAAGCCTTAGGACATCACCGTTTGCTGGTGGGTGATGCCCGGGTGCCCTATAGCCATTACAGTGGGCAGAGATAACCAACTTCGCTTTTTGCAGTCATGCAACCATCATCGCTCAATGGGCTGTTGCACAAACATGCAAGCATTCAGTTCTGTCTACTACCACACACTGAGCCAAATCTTGGTGGAAATTAGGGGGCCATCCCAACCCAGATAAAGGCCAAATGAGTGGGCAAGACAAACAGCTTTTACCATAATCTGGAACTGTGGTAAATCCTTAGTTTAGGGTAGTCCAGTCATAAATCTCCGTGTCATGCAAACAGGGAGTAATGGGTAGATCATGGTTAAGCAGCCCCACAAAGTGATTGGGCCATACTTTACAGGAAACTCCCATAGTCCTGGGTAACTCAGAACACTTCAGCATCATGGGTAGACATGTCCAAAAGACTCTTCCTAACGTTAGCTATCCCTAGATAAGTGTTCCTCAACCTCGGCAACTTTAAGTGTGGACTTCATCTCCCAGAATAGCTGGCTGGGGAATTCTGGGAGTTGAAGTCCACCCATCTTAAAGTTGCCGAGGTTGAGAAACACTGCTCTAGATGTTTTCTCCTCTCAATCTCAGAAACAAGATGGAGCTGCTGGTGGACAACTTACTGGACAGCCACCTACATGGACAGACAGTTATGACTATGGTTTATGTTTTGTTCCACTTTCCAAAGCCAGGGTTACATTGCTAATAGAAATACTGGAAGAGGAAGGTATGGGACTACATGCTCAGCACCTGACAGGTAGAGCTGAAACCAAATGAAGGAAAGGCAGGACCAGAGATGGTGAGGAATAAACTCATAACTGGTGCAGGAGCTTAGCAGAGAGGTAAGGAAAGGGTGGAAGAGTGCCTAGCCGATGAGAAGCAGGCTTACCCAGCTGCAAAAAAAGGAGCAACTGTTAAGACAGGTTGGATGAGGCAAGAGTCAAACCAAGGGCTTCCCACGAATTGATGCTGGAAGGGAAGCTGAGCCAAGCAGCAGAGGTGTGCTCTGCATGCCAGGAGAAGCTTCTCTGCACAACGCCCCCAGTTTGAAGGAACTGGGCTACCAAAGCTGGTTGGGAAAGGTTTTCTCTGCCTGAGAACCAGAAAAGACAGGGAACAGTGGTCTAGCACGGAGTAAAAATTTTTACACCATGCTAGACAAGGAGGTCTAGCATGGTGTAAAGATTTTGCAAGCCACTGTTCCTCCACGGCCCATTTCCCGGAAGTGGGTTTGCAGTCGAAGTAGAGACAGTAATAATCCCAGCTGAGCCTACACACGTCCTGTTACAATTCCTAGGATATCATACTTGGAATATTCTGCAGGACTGCAGTGCTTCTGCTTCACGTCTGCTTGGAAAAGGAGGAACAATATTTAAAAGGGTAAAAGGGTAAGCCTGTGAAGTGTTAAGACTGCAGACCTCCACACCTGGCTTTCTGTATGACCATCATTCCCTAAGACCAACAGGAGAAGGCTACAGAACAGTGTTTCTCAACCCTGGCAACCTGGGTTGAAGAAAAATGTGTGGACTTCAACTCCCAGGATTCCCCAGCCAGCACAGGCAGTTAGGGAATTCTGGGAGTTGAAGTCCACACACCTTCAAGTAGCCAAGGTTCAGAGAACAGTGCCACAGAAGGTAGTGAAGCTCTGCAGAGGATGAGGAACAGAAACCATAAAAAAAACTTCACCACCAAAGTTAGTGTTTAAGTACAGCAGTCCCCGGTTTAAGAACGAGTTCCATACCCAAGTCTGCCCTAAGTCAACTTTGTATGTAAGTCAGGACGGTTACTTAGCATCAGTTAGTCAAATGTTAGTATACAGTATATATTTTACCTTTCTATGTATATAAAACCCGTAAGAAACACTTCCAAATACACCAAAACATCGTAAACATAATACACAAAGTAGTATTGTGTATTTAACTGGAAACAATGTACTTAACTCGAATTGTTAACATACTAGGCTTGATGGCAGTCCGTTCTTAAGTAGGAGCCATCCATAAACCGGGAAGTTCTTAAACCAGGGACCTGCGATGCTCAGAAAGAGATGGGGAACCTGAAGTTATTGGATTCCAATTCCCATTATTCCTGACCACTGCCCAAGTTAGCCAAAGCGATGTGCTTTGGAGCCTAACATTTCTCATTCCTGTAATATGAAGGAGAGGCTGAAGTTCTCCCCTTTCTGACCAAGACACTTCCTTCTAATCGAAGAGAATCTCTGTAGCTCAGGGTTGAACTGTGGAGTCCTTGCTGCTCCCTGAGCTTGGTGGTCGGCTGGCAGAGGTTTCGTCGCCCAACTAGGCAACGTCTTCACTGCGATGAAGGTTGCACTTCAAACTGAATCAGCCTTCTCACCCTGAAGATGTGGCCTAGTCGGGCAATGAAACGTCTGCAAGGAAACCACCGAGCTCAGGGAGCAGCAAGGACTCCGCACTTCCTTCTGTCTTCCTCCCATTAGAGAAAAAATAAGTAAAACTTAAGATTGCCCCGACAGCAACCAAACAATCCTCAAATCAAACCATAAAAGCTCTTGGATAACCCGAAGCTGTATTTCAATAATGCAACACCCTCCACCTGCCTCTCCGCTCCCCCCCCCTCGCCCCATGCTTCTCCTTCAAACAGCTGACTTCCAACTGCACGGCTCGGCATGGCTTATTAGCAAAATGAGAAACCTGATCTACAGAAGGAAAACACTATGCGGAGATTAACTCTGGACTGCAGTTTGCAGCCAAGAACAAGACTTCATTCAATGCAGATATTAAAAAATCACAAACCACTCCCCACCCCACCCCCGGCATCACAGGTAAAGCCAACTTCTGCTCCCTGCGATCATTCGCGTACCTCACTTCTTAAATGCTCCCTTTTTCATTGCTATCTTTTGGCATAATTTCGCCCTTGAGATCCAAGCGTGCACTTTCCATGTTGCCTTACTTACGTTTCATCAAAGCATGGGGGAGTGGACAGGGGCTTTCCGTCCAGGAATTACACACTGAGGCATAACTAATTCTTGTACACTTGGATGCACAAAGATGCTCGTGGTCCACCGTGAACAAAATATCTATATATGCAAGACGTGGGGCTAGCTCTGGGGAAAAGGAATGGGGAAATTGCTTAAAGTCTGGAACAGAAGTACTGCAGCGAAAATGCAAGGCTCGGACATTATTGCTGTATATTATGAGCATCCCTTTACCGTAGTAACTCTAGTACAGTCGCATGGAAAAATCTCCACGGTCAAAGAAAGGCCCCTTAAAAAATGCACATGCGGCTTCAAAGGTTCAGAGGCTCTGGCCATCATTCCTGCCACAGGGTTAACCAAATTGTGGTTTATTCCACTGGTTGTGGTTTATGCAAGCCTACCAAGGATGAGGAGCTGAGCTCACCCAACAGCCAGGACTAAAATGCGGCACAGAAGCTGGGAGGTAAGATGAACCCTGCCGAGCGTTGCTCGCAATTAGGGCAAGATTGCACATATCCGACAGCCACTCCAGGCCCTGTGACGACAAATATCGCTGGATAAAAGCAGCAAAAATGAGCAGAACATCCAGCATCGCTCTGCAGGGCGAGAGAGAGCCAACCCCTCATGGCACGGATGGCGTGGCGGAGGCATTAAAACTGCCCCCAAGAAGGCAAACAAGGATCCGCATATTTTTTCTTAACAAGTTCAGCATGGTTTGAATCAAACTGTTATCATCTTTTTCCAGCAGCCTAGTTTTTTCACTTCTCCAAGGGCCAACTTGCAACCTCTTTGTGGAACAGCCACCCTCATTTTCCTACTCAGCCAAGCAAGGGCTTTCGACGTTCCTGCAAAGCGTTCCGTTGGGTCGCCCTGTTTGGAAACGGATCAGCTTTACAGCCAGCCCTGGCATAACTCTACCAGCTAAGCCCGGTTAATTTTTTGCCAAGCCCAGCCAAGCAGACGTGCCCAGGGATCAGGAAATGCAGACCGTCCCTCTCTGCCCAGCCCTTCCCCCCACTTCTCCAGACCCCACTGCGCCCAGGCTGTCACAGCCCACATAATGGCTGAATCACAAATGCAATTCATTTCTGCCTCTCCGGCAACCCGCCAGCCCGCCCCGAACCTTTGCAAGGCAACATCTGCTGCGGAGTTGTTGAAACTAAGCCATTCTTGGAGGCACAAGGTTTCACTTGGGGCAAACCCCCAGAGGGCTGCTTTGGAGGAGGAGGAGGAGGAGGAAAGAAGGAGCAATAGTAGCCATGGTGGTTATGGAGGAACAGGAGGAGGAAGACGATGAAAAGTAGCATGGTGGTGGTGGAAGAGGGGACGAAGGAGAAAGGAAAGGGAAAGGAGGAAGAAAAGTAGCAGTGGTGGTGGTGGAAGAGAAGGAGAACAAGGAGAAGGAAGAGGAGGAGGACTACAAGTAGTCCTCATTTAGCGACTGCCTCCTTTAGCGACCATTCACAGTTACAAAGATGATGGAAAAGTAACTTTACAAAAAGTAACCTTACAAAAAGTAACTTTTTGCAGGTCCCTAAAGCAAAGGAAAACTGATCATAAGCCCAGCTGCAGTTTCACTTAGCAACCGCTTCGCTGAACGACCAAGTTGCCGGTCCCAATTGTGGTCGCTAAACGAGAACTGCCTGTAGCGGTGGAGGAACAAGGAAGAGGAGGACTGCAAAAACATGGGTAGGTGGGATGCTTTTAAAACTCCAAAATCACGAGCTACTTCTCTTTGTGCTCAAAAGATACCCCACAAGGAGGGAAGGTACTTGAAACAGAGGCTTCCCACCTCTCCCCTCACCGCCAAGCTGTTTTCCACACCATTTTCCCATCGACCAAGAGAATCCAGAGCAGGAAGCAAACTCCCGAGGGTGGGAGCAAACAATCCAGCTTAATCTCCAGAACTCGAGAACACTTATCACCCCCCTTCTCCTGCTGACCTATTGAGGGTCGTTGGACAACGCATGACTCAAGAGCATCCACGGGCCAAGCATCTTCCCAGGTCACGCTTCAGCCCAAGCAACTCAGCCCAGCCGTCTGGATCGAGGCTACCCCACCACTCCTTCCCTCATGACTCTTCTCTTTGGTAGGTCACACCCACCCCAGTGAAGTTAAACACTGTTTACATGTGCGCGTCTTCAGATGAGCCCTTTTAAGATATTAAAATGGTTCAGCCAGGCCCCAGGTTTACCAAAAAAAAAAAATCCAAATCATTAAGCAAGCTGATTCCAGTTTCTCGGTTCTTAAAGCGGGGGGGAAAAACGGTGCAAATTCTTCAGAAGATGCAAGACACGTCCTAGAGAAAGGTGGACATCTTAAAGAAAAGCTGACCTGCCATTATTCCACTGAAATGTTCAGCTTTCCTAAATAAGACCCACCTACCCCCCCAGTACAAACACAACCATTCTGAACACCTGGTTGACCCAGGAATGTTGGTGCAGGGAAGGTGCCTCCCCAGATTTACTTTTTAAAGAAACAGGTCCCTATCTTAAGGAGCATTCCCATGCAAACCCACTAGGAACGTCTTGGAGATCCCAATCCTACAAGACAGCAGCACCCTAGGGCCCACCAACATCCTAAAAGACGCAGAAGGATTTAGATGCAAATGTATTCTCCAGCCCTCATTAGCAAGCTATTTTATTTTCCTTGAGAAATAAAGAAAGGAAGAAAGTCGGGCACATTTAGCTCAGACACGTCAGGGAAGCTGGCAGAGAAGACGACAGTTTTTTGCTTTCTCATTTTTTATTTATTGCTCCTTTTAGGGTTTCGGGAGTTATCCTGGCTTATACAGTCCAGGATTGTAGTCCTGGATCACAAGCCAACATGGTTCGAAATAGTTTAACCCCTGCAGGAACCCCCCCTCCCCGCATATAAATGCTTCCAGCACAATTAGGCAATGTGAACGGAGAGAAAGTTTTTCCTTTACGGCAACTGACCCTACTGTGCAGAAGTGTAACACGCAAACACTCAAGACCACTTATAAAGATCCTTCCCACTGTCCAAAACATCTCCTCTTAATACAGTACCAGCCATGCAAAATATCCATACCTTTGAATAAATTAACATTTCACTATTAAAAAACGCATTTTGATCCTGAGAGTTATGGAAGGGCCCTCCACTTTCTCCCCACCTTGTTCCCCTCCCACATGTTGAAAACAAAAATCATCTATACAAGCAGGAAATTTTTAGCCAGGTTTTATTATACAGAAAAACATCCCCTCCTTTCCAAGGGCCAAGAGAGAACACCAGGGAATGCACACACCAAGCAAACAAGACTTACGATTTTTGTTAACATTATGACATTTCACCTTCTTGCCTACAAAACAAATTTTGGAAGCTTAAAGAAGGTAGCCATCATTACAATTTTAAGTGGAAAGTTACAAGCCCTGCCTTTTCGGAAGGCACTTGGTAAACCAACTGAATGAGAAAGTGCCAGCTGGTAAAGCAGATAAAAGAGAAAAAACTTGCTACAGGACTGGGGAACTGCCATTTCTGGTCTCCCCAACTTCCACTTGGAAGAAGTTTAAAAAATCAGCCTTTCTACTAACTTTTTCCTCCCTTTTTCCAAATTAAATGGAAGGCGCTCTGAAACAGAAATCTACCCCAAAGTCTTCTTTAGCAAAAAAGAAAAGAAAAGAAAATCCCCAACGGGGCAGTTCTCTCTTGTAAATATTATCCTATTACTTAGAGATCAGGCTGCATCTTTTCTCATGTAAAAAAGAAAGAAAAAAAAAACATCTTCTCTGATGCAGGAAAAAAAAAAAAGGCCCACCGTCAAATGGGACTTGGAGAAAAAATGCATACCCAGACTCAGCCATCCAAGACCATTTTCCCTGCCTTCTTTCCAATGCCAACCTTGAATTAAAAAATGAAAAGAAATCGAAAAAACATCATGAAGTTCAGCCTTCCCTGGTTGGAGTGAAATTTCCCGGCAGATAAAAGCAAATTAAGATATCTATTTTAAAGAAACCCCTCCCCCATCCCGTAGATTCTCCTCACCCATCCTTGGAGAAGGGGCAGGCCAGGGGGCCAAGGCAGGACAGCTGCAGGCTTGACAAAAAATCCAGGTTTCTAGTCCCTTTGAATCTGGGAGCAACAATAAAAGCCTCCCAGACCTCAACGGAGGGGGCAGAAAGAGAAGAAAGGAGGAAGAAGGTGGCCAGAGCGCAAACCCAGCTTGCAGGAAGAGAAAGCAAGGGGTCCCGGCCAAGGAGGAGGAGGGACGAAAGGTCGTGGGGACGGGTCACCTTTCAGCCCACCAGGGATGAAACTCCCCGCACCGTGGAGAGGAGGAGGAGGAGGAGGAGGAGGAGGAGGAGGGGGACCCTCCCCGGCTTTTCTCTCTCCCTCCCCTTCCAATCCAAAGGTGCTCTCCTTCTTCCCTTCTGCACCGGGCAGCCCCGCCTGGGCGTGCAAACACACGCGCACCCGCCTCGGCTCGCGACTCCCTGCCCAGGCGGGGACCCCGGGGGCGGGGGGGGGCGAGAGAGGAAAGAGGGGGCGCTTCGCAAACGGAGGGGGGGACTGCCCGCCCTCCTCGCCAGGCTCGCCCGAGGCAGAGGCAACGCCCCCCCCCGGCATGGAGGGCTGCGGGAGCTTTCCTAATGGCCCCCCCACGCCCACCCCCACGCCCACCCCCTGCTCCCGGGAGGCCCGGGCTGAGCCGCGGGGCAGTGCAAAGGCACCCGCGCGCGCGCGCACAAAGGGGGGAGGCAGCGCCGCCCGCCCGCCCGCCCGAAGTTCTGCAGGCGGGGGGGGGCGGCCCGGCCCGCGGAGCCCCCCGTCCGCCGGGGGCGGGCGAGGATGCGCGAGCGCCGAGACCCCGCGCCCCGGCCCCTTTGTGTGGCGCCCCCGCGGGGAGCGCCGCCGCGCAGCACTCGCACCCAGCGCCCGCACAGCCCGCCGCCCGGGCCCCCCCCACCCGGACCCGCGTGCGCGCATCCCCACGTCCGCGCACACACACGCACACACAGCCGCCCCGCCGCCCGGCGCCGCCGCCTTACCTCTGCGCAGGCATGCTCCGGCCCGGCCCGGCTCGGCTCGGCCGCCGCCCCCGCCGCCGGCTCCCGCGCCCCCCGCCCGCCAGCCCGCGTCCCCCGCCGGTTCACCGCCGCGCGGCTCCCATCTCACGGCCGCCCTCCCAGCGCCATCTTGCACGCTTGTGACGTCGGGAGCCGCGCTCACCCCTGACCCATATTTGAATAGTAGCCAAAATGGGAGAGGGGAGGGGAGGAAGGAAGCGAGCCGGGGAGGGGGGGCCGGGGAGGGAGGGGCGGCCGGGGCGGCCAGCCGGCCTCTCGCAGGGCCAGCCCCGGATCGGGGCCCCTGGAGTGGCGGCCGCGGGGTCGGGGGGCTTCGGGGCTTGCTTCGCACGCGCCCGGGAATTGCACGGGCCGGCCGCGAGGTCCGCACCCCGCTTTCTGCAAGAGGGGCAGCCTGTTTGCACACGCACCAGGACGCCGCATGCATGCATGCATGCATGCATGCATGCTTGCGCGCGCGCACCCCCCCCGCACTCACACGCGCTGCTGGCCTCCAACCACGCCCCCTCCCCGGCAAAGCTGCTCGCGAGGCGTGCAAAAAAAAGGGGGAAGCGAAAGGGGTTGCGCGGCGGGGGTCGCGTTAATTGGGAGGCTTCTCTTGACAGCGTCTCTCTCCCTTTCTCCCTCTCTCTTTCTTTTCCCTTGCTCCTCTTTCTTGCAGTGCTCCTTGCCTGCGCCACTACCCCCCCCCGGGCTGGGGAGAGGGGCGCGCGCGGTCACCTGCGTCCAGAACTGCGCCGGCGGGTGGGACGGGTCGGCGGGGCTGGCCGCGCGCGCTTGCGGAACCGGACGGGCAGCGGGGTTTGCTGGGGGTGGGGGAGGCTGGGAACCGTGGGGGAGGGTGCTGGAGAAGAGCAATTGCCTGGGAGGGGGTGGAAAGGGTGAGGGGCGAGCGGGCCAGAGTTCAGGATGGCGCGCAGGAAAGATGCTCCAGGGTCGCACCGGGCAACTCGCCTCGCGTGCCTTGCCGCGCGGAAAGCGCGCCGCGCGGGGCTCCTCGGAAGTAAGAGCCTCGGAGGGCGACCGGGGGGTGGTTACTCTCCCTACACAGCTCTGCAAAGAGATTGCTCTTAAAGCGGACCTGTAAGCCGACATCCCGCGGATGCATTGGACTACAGCTCCCATCATACCCGGCCCGCCCGTCCGAGGTTTCTGCGGCTTGTCGTCCAACCTTTCCGCAAGACCCGAAGGTGTGGACCCAGGATCTGGGAAGACATTCTGGGGCTGCCCTTTAAGCTTCGACGTGGTTCTCTCTGGGTCCTCCTCCCTGGAAGTAAATCTTGAATTTCATAGACAGGCTACTTCTGAGCAAGGCGTGGTGGAGCCCTCTGCGGATCCTCTTCTCCCCTAACTTTGGCTCTGAGTTAGCAGCAAGATCTCAGCCTCTTCCCCATCTGTCTTGCTTTGGCCGGAGTTGAGTTGTTAAGCAATAATAAGAATACTCTTTAAAGCCCAGCATTGGAAAGAAAGCGTTGGGAATGAGGTCAGCCCCCCCAATTCTGCCAAGTGGATTCAAGGGGAAAGATTTGTGCCTTGTTACGGGGGTGCCTGCCAAATTCCATAGGAGATGCTTTGTTGGTCCAACTTTCCCCAACTTGATGCCCTCCAGATGTGATGGTTCTACCAGGGCTGGCTGGGGAATTGTGGGCTTGATAGTTGGATCACATCTGGAGACGATGGACTGCATGCACACGTGCCTTTGTTCACGGCAAAAACAGGCTGTGACAAAATGAGTAGAAAATCTGAGGAGGAAGGAGCAATGGCTGGCTAGCAGACTAACCAGCATGGTCAGCCAGGAACATGTGAGTTTAAGGTACTTGGTTTATTTTTGCTTGCTTAGTTTCCCAAAGCAGTTCAGGTGGTCCTGTGTTTGGCTTTTTAAGAAGTGTCCGAAGCTGCTGACATTATGAGAACAGATCACCACCACCAATATTTAGAACAAATCAACCAAAAGCATTTCTGAAATGAAATAAAACAGGCAAAAAAAAAGGGGGGGGGGATAGAAAAATTACTGGCAATAAGGTAACTACAATTTTTCAAATTTGAGTCCAGTTGAAAAAGGTGAGTAGAAATTGGGGTCTACAAGTCCTTCCTGGCCACCAGAGACATTATTTTTGAAGATCATCAAGGAGAGATTGGCAGATTCTTAAAGAGCAGCTGGACCATGGTTAATCAAGGCTGCAGGGCCCAGCATTCTTCCTAGATTTTCATCTACTTTTGTAAAACTAACCCCCACCCCCCAATCTCATATTACGGTCACGTTATCCGGACTACTGCAATTTATTCTACACAGGGCTGCCCCTGAAGAACATCTGGAATTGTCAACAGTGCTCCTGGGGGCAAAGAAGATTTTATAGCTGTATTGAAAGAAAGCCAGTTTGCCCCCTTCTCCTGCTGCACTCCCACATGCTGTATTTGCACCTTAGTGGTGGGGTTGGCATGTCAGTGTGGTGTGTTGCCGTCAGTTCAGCTTCAGAAGCTCTGTGCAACTCCACAGACGGTGGAGTTTGCACAATGCAGCCCCAAGCTGGCCAACCACATTTTGCCCAACTGCATTGTGCAAATGAAGTCCAGGTGGGCAGTTTAGAGTTCAGTATGGCATATAATCCATCAATCATGCCTTCCAAGGCCAGAACGTGGCTAAATTGAGTGTGTGGTGGCCAAATACTGCCCAAAGGCCTTGGTGATCACCACAATGAGATCTCGCATGCTTCCTTGCTCAAGTACCGCTAACAAGCAGAATCAGGTGAGTGGTTGTGAGAAACATAATTTTTCTGGAAATTACGGTTGTGAGTTTCTCACCTGTAAAACTGTCCCCTTCCGTCCACCTAAAAAAAAAAGAAAAACAATTAAGGCTCTTCAGCAATCTAGCTGTCATTGCTGAATTGATCGTTGGTTTTTAGGAGTCTTATAGCTCCGTCGATGGCTAACCTCTGGAATAATTAACGCTTAACGTTTTCCGATTTGGGTTCCCAGGTTTGTAATTCCACTTTGGGTAAGGGAAGAGTAATTTTCCTCTCCGAGCTGACAGATAAAATGTTGACTCTTGTTTCCCTGATCTTAGCTTAGCCTCATGCTCACCACTGCCTTCACAAGATGACGTTCTTGCAGATTTCCCGGTAATAAGTCATCTGGGCGATGCCAATGGAACCAAGCTGATGGGGTAGGAAGAATGGGATTTTATTTATTTATTTATTTATCAAACTTTATCATCGCCCATCTCCCCCACACGGGGGGTCTCTGGGCAGTTTACAGTAAAACAGGATTAAAAATTCAGAACGATTACAAATACAATAATACAATAAAAATAGAGATATAATAGAATCTAAATGGCTAAAAGATCTTAATCAGTCCTTGAGTGTAATAGCCCCTCAAAATCATTTTAGGGCGCCAGCCAAACCCAGGTATGACTGTTCCCCCTCCCATTCCAATCCTGCCTACAGAACCAGGCCTTTAAACTTTTGCGGAAGTCCAGGAGCGAGGGGGCCTGTCTCACCTCTGGGGGGAGGATGTTCCAAAGGGCGGGAGCTACTGCAGAGAAGGCACGCTTCCGAGACCCTGCTATAAAATTCTTTTATAGATGGGGCCCGTATAGATCCTAGATTTTTATAGGCCGTTGCCTTTGGTTAGGTATTTTTGCCACATAGGGCAAAAAAAAAAAGGGAGGTCTTAACCAATTGGGGAACACTGAAAAGAGAATCCTAGCCAATCAGGAAACACATAGGCAGAGAACCAGGCTGGGTCTGTCACCCATCCAATTTAACAGTGGGCCAATATGACTCAAAACAAACCAATCTTAATTAGCAGAAGGACAGATATATAGGACAGATTATATATATATATATATATATATAAATAAATAAATATATATCTGTCTTACACACACACACACACACACACAAATACATACATACAGAAGGACAGAGACAGATATCTGTCCTTCTGTGTGTGTGTTTATATATATATACACACACACACATAAATACATACATATAGGACAGATAGATAGATATCTGTCCTGTGTGTGTGTGTGTTTCTGTACACACACACACACATATACATGTACATACATACTGTAGTTTTTCTTAACAAACACTTTCAAGTTGATCACTGTTTATTTGTACAGTTGCCCATCTCAGCAAAGTGACTCTGGGCAGCTTGCAACAATTAAAACAGCCTCCAAAACAAATCGAGAAAAGCAAACATACAAACCATCAATGAATACGTAAAAGGTAAAGGTAAAGGTTTCCCTTGACATGAAGTCCAGTCGTGTCCAACTCTAGGGGGCGGTGCTCATCTCCATTTCAAAGCCGAAGAGCCGGCGTTTGTCCGAAGACACTTCCTCCGTGGTCATGTGGCCGGCATGACTACACGGAACGCTGTTACCTGCCCGCTGAAGCCGTACCTATTAATCTACTCACATTGGCATGTTTTCGAACTGCTTATTTAATTTGTAAAAAATAAAAAACACCATCAAGCCTGTCCCCCTTTTTCCACAAAAGGTTCCCTCCCTTTGGCCTCTGCCTTCCCCGATTGTAACTGTAATGTATGGGTGCTTTTTTAAAAAATGAGAAATATTTTACGGTTTGTTCTGCTTCAAGCCCCCATAACGTTCCTAAGACAATGGTCGGATGGTAATAAAACCAGGAGAGTTTGTAGAAACTGAAGACTCGCTCAGCCTTATCTGCCAGGCACGTTAGTTTGATTGTTCCCTTACTGGGGGCCCAAATTTTTTTGCCCCAAAAGTCTTTTATTCCAACCAAAAAAAAAGCTTGCTGGGGCAAATAAAGATAAGAGGTGGACCAATAGACGGTTGTGGAAGATCTGACCTTTGGCTTTCTTGCAGCGCGCATAAACAGAAGATGCCTCAGCCAGAATGGAAAAGCCCACAGGGAGCGTGCAAACATTCCTAGGAATAGCACCACCCCAGGGCTCTGCCACTTTCCTGGAAAACATGGGAATTAAAATGGCTTGTGATCCGAATCATTGGCTGGGCTCCGGCAACACGCAAAGCCACCTTTTAGCACCATGATTTCTGGAGTAAACCACAATCAGCTGGGTTCACATGACCCTTTCAGCCACAACCCTTGTTTTGCTAATCAAAATATTCATCAGAGTTAGCCCACCAACAGCCTTTTCAGTGTTTCTCAACCTTGGCAACTTTCAAGGGTCTGGACTTCAACTCCCAGAATTCCCCAGGGAATTCTGGGAGGTTGAACTCCAGACCCCTGAAAGTTGCCAAGACTGAGAAACACTGTGCCTTTTGGTTGGCATGTGGCATGAAGACAGGCACATTTTTATTTGTTTACATTTTATTTAGTTCATTTTTTAAAAAATTACTTAATTTTTTTTTAAAATACAGATTTTCAAGCTAAAGGTTGCAAGGAGTTCAGGTTGCACACACACCACACAGCGAGGAATATCTCACGGAGTACGCAAGAACCAGTATGCCCAGGAGGTGTCTGAACACTCCTGCATGTATGCTTCTCTTCCATAGTTGCATTTCCCCCCTCCCCATAAATCCCCTTTTCGTCAACGGTGGGGGGAGGGCACAGGCAGTGGGTTTAAGGCTAGCAGTAAATGAAGCTAACTTATGCAAGTTAAGCAAGAACTTGGGAATGCATGCTTCTAATCTCATTGGTTCCCCTTACCAAAAAGAGGTTGCTGTTTAACCCACCTAGTCCACCAAATGAAGGTTGCTTTATCCCTAGAAATGCTTGTTGTTGTTGTTTATTCGTTTAGTCGCTTCTGACTCTTCGTGACTTCATGGAACAGCCCACGCCAGAGCTTCCTGTCGGTCGTCAAGACCCCCAGCTCCCCCAGGGACGAGTCCGTCCCCTCTAGAATATCATCCATCCACCTGGCCTTTGGTCAGCCCCTCTTCCTTTTGCCCTCCACTCTCCCCAGCATCAGCACCTTCTCCAGGGTGTCCTGTCTTCTCATGATGTGGCCAAAGTATTTCAGTTTTGCCTTTAATATCATTCCCTCAAGTGAGCAGTCTGGCTTTATTTCCTGGAGGATGGACTGGTTTGATCTTCTTGCAGTCCAAGGCACTCTCAGAATTTTCCTCCAACCCCACAGTTCCAAAGCATCTATCTTCCTTCTCTCAGCCTTCCTTATGGTCCAGCTCTCACAGCCATATGTTACTACTAGAAATGCTAACAATCTCCTATTGCAGGAAGACTTTTTAGAGCGATGTTTCTCAAACTTGGCCACTTTAAGAATTCTGGGAGTTGAAGTCCACATGTGGCCAAGTTTGAGAAATGCACTTTCAAGAGTAAAGGTGAAGTAGAAATCCTGCTGTTCAATTCTTCTGACTTCTTCCAGCTACAAATTTACATGTGGTAAGATTCAAAAGCCTGCTTATCTTCTCATTCCCTTGCCGCGGCTGAAGCTGGCTGAGAATTCCAGAATATGCATATTAATTATGACTACCAAGGACGGAGGTTAATGGAATTGCTGAATTAGCTGGATTAATAGCATTTAACATGCTGTTTTACGCAGTTGATGAATCTCAGGAACTCCATGGGTCCACTGGGGACTCCCACGGTCAAAATTTCTTGAGCAGTTTGTGGACAAAATGAATCAATTTCCTAATTCTAGAAATCCTCCGTGTTTTGTTTACTGGAGGATAGAACTGGAATCCTCAGCCCAAACCTTGATTTCCTCTTGCCACACCCACCTTCGTTGAAGCATTGCCAAGCATCATCTAAAGATGATTTATTGGCCGCAGAGCTGCCAACGCGCCTTGCTAGAATTTAATTTCAGGAATGTCACTCTGGACTTGCTGGCTGTGACAGAGGATAGCCTAAGGAAAGAGAAGAAAATGGGATTCGTTCCAAAAAAGCTTTAAGGGGAGCAAATATATATGTGAGTTTGCACACACATGTGCAGTCACTGTGCTAATTGGACCCCAAAGGGTTGCAGGAACCATGCAGAGACCCTGTGGCGTTTCAGGCATGGTTCAAATGCCGTGCGACCAAACCATGTCTCTACAAGGGAGGAGCTGCACCAGGTAACTCTGTTACTTGGTAAAAACAACATGTGAATTCTGTAACTTTCAACTCTGTTGAGGGCACCCAAAGGTACAGGAACTACTTTGCTTTGGAACTAAACCTCAGTGTTCATTAGCTGGAGAACGGCGTGAATCTGTCAGCCCCACCAGGTAGAACCCATAAAATCAACTCCATAAGAAGGCTAAAACTACTTTTATTGAGATTGGGAATAATAACAGAATCTTGCAAAGTCTGATTGTGCCGACCTTCCTCTTCCTCCTTGTACTCCAATGAATTAGGGAGGTGTCTGAGCCACTTCCGAATGTTATCTGGGTGTTCTGGACTTAAAAATTGCTTCATCTCCTTTTGCCTAGGTGACAGTTCCTGCATATCTCCATTGAAGTCATCTTCCTTACTCTCTAAGGCAGTGTTTCTCAACCTCAGCAACTTTAAGATGTGTGGACTTCAACTCCCAGAATTCTGGCTGGCTGGCTGCCTGGGGAATTCTGGGAGTTGAAGTCCACACATCTTAAAGTTGCTGAGGTTGAGAAACACTGCTCTAAGGAACCACACCAGGCAGCCCCCTGCTTTTGTCTAAGCCTGATTTGCCAAGCAAACCATGCTTGTCTGGGGTCACATAACTCTAAACCACAATTCCTGATTAGAAGGTACAGTAAATGTATCATTTGATTATGTGCCATCAAACAGGGTTGGCTCTTAGAGACCCCATCGGTAGACTTTTTCCAGGATGAAAAGCTACGTTAGAGAGTAAATAAGTTGGGGTTTTAAGCATTTTATGTAATATTTATCAAATATTTTATTTGTTAAACTGTTCTATCTCATGCCAAATTTTAGATTATATTTGTAACTGGCTGTTTGGGCCTTTTGGCTATAAATAATAATAAAATAATTATGTTTCCCCCAGTTTTATGGTCCTTCCTTCCTTTTAAATTGCAGGCTGCCCAGAGTCATCCTGCGCTGGGTGGCATTCCAATTTAATTTAGCTTAATTTAAACAAACAAATATCGATAAACTGAGCATAGGCTGGTGTGTTGGGGGAGCCAAGCCACAAAGGGCTTGTCCTGTTCATCTAAAAATAAAAAAATAAAACTGAAACTTCTCCTCAGTGGGCTGGTTACGCCTACTGAACACAGAGGCAGTCAAGAGGAAAGCGAAAAAGACAATCTTGACTAGAGAAATGCATAAATTAAATAAATCAAGGTACCTCTTTGAAATTTCACTTCAGTATTTTGAAATAGTAATTATTCTCACTTCACCCTGGAAAAAGCAACCGCACTCTGTCTGGCCCTTGCTTCCTGCTTCCCCTACCCCACCAATTTTGAATTTCTCATAAATAAAATTAGCAACCAATTCTCACCCCGGACAGGATTTGAAGACTAGGGCTTATACAGAAGGGCAAAGGGGTAGGGAGATGACTTTGTTGGCAAAAGATTTGGGAGACAGTGGGAGAACGATGAAGGAAACCTAACTGTAGAGATGGCAAACTTCTGGACTTTTCCAAGAGACCATGACTGCTCGAGATCGGATATAATGTGGAATTTCTATAGCTTTCCTCAAACTTTCCCCAAATGGGGCACCTTCAGGATGTGTTGGATTGCAAAATCCATCATGCTGTGCTGGCTGGGGATTAAGGGCATGGCAAGAAAACACTACTGGGAGTTGTTGCATTCAGGATGACGATAGTTTAGAAGTTCCTGGGGGTGGGGGTGGGAAGGATACTATTAAGAAGTTATTAAAAATCAAATTTTAAACCAAAAATACCCAATAAACCCAGTATAATTACCTAACTAGGGCTATAAACCACAGGACATTACATCAATACTAAAAATCTAATCTTCCATGAAATTAAAATATTGACTCCATACATAAAAGAATCTGGATTTGGGGGGTGATTTCTATTTTAAATATTGACAATATTGTAAGTGATTAATAACGTTCTGGGAAACAGCAGTTTTGATATTTTAGGCCAGTGTTTCTCAACCTTGGCAACTTGAAGATGGGTGGACTTCAACTCCCATGCTGGCTGGGGAATTCTGGGAGTTGAAGTTCACCCATCTTCAAGTTGCCAAGGTTGAGAAACACAGTTTTAAACCTTTCATTTATCCACCTCTATCTCATTATGTGTACTTTGTTCTTTTACCTCTTTTATTAGTTTTATAGCTCCTTTTCTTAATATGCATTTTTTCTAAATATGTTCAATACTTTTAAAAAAGAATTATTAAAAACTACTCAGTGTATGCGTGCACCATCAGAACTCGATCGGGATTCTGAGAGGTTTTCGGTCATGAACCCAGGAATCCCGTTGGACGATGACTCCCCTCTTGAGTAACATCAAGCCATTCACTTGTTGTGTGATTAACTGCAATTCCTCAAAAGAACGGGATGGGGGTGGACAGACGGTGGGCAAAATTCTTTCCTATCTGGACATGTTATGCTCTGTGTATTCGTTCTTGTAAAACCCCAACGCTGCATTAGCACTGGCACTTAACTTGGTTCCTGAATTAACCCATTTTCCAGCTTGGCAGAAGTCATTGCATCATAAACCAGGCAAGGAAGCCAGTCTCCCATCACGCTAAGCCCTCCCCGCTCCCATAGGTTCGGGGAGCAGGTTGGGTGAAAGCAACTGCTAGATTTTAACTGAGCTGGAATTGTGGAAACCCAGCAAAATAATAATATATATCACTTTATAGTACTGTCAAGAGGCTCATCAATGAGAGTAGGGGGGACAGTGCTTTGCCCATCCTTGCCCATAGCTGGATCTGCCCAGGATCCGGCCTCTGGGCCAAATTTGTATACATCTCCTAAAGATAAGTGCAAAACTGCAGCCTTGTAATTACTTGCATGCCTGGAAGAAGCTTTAAGGAGAATACAAATAAGTAGAAGTTCTGGGAATCATGCTACTGCTCCCAATAGGTGTTTATGACTCAACAGATGCCTTGCAGTGTGTTTCTCCTTTTGGTTAGCCCTGGTGATTCCAGCGGCATTCTAGTTACTCATACTAAATTGCTAGGAATTACAAGACTTACACCAAACAGCAGGCAAAATATCTAGGTAGGTAGGTAGGTAGGTAGGTAGGTAGGTAGGTAGGTAGATAGATAGATAGATAGATAGATAGATAGATAGATAGATAGATACAGTCACATGCAGTGGGTGGATGGGTGGATGGATGGAGTGAAATCTTGAGTTACAAGATCTTGGTATAAAGGATGTGACATGTGATGGATGGATGGATGGATGGATGGATGGAGTGAAATCTTGAGTTACAAGATCTTGGTATAAAGGATGTGACATGTGATGGATGGATGGATGGATGGATGGATGGATGGATGGAGTGAAATCTTGAGTTACAAGATCTTGGTATAAAGGATGTGATATGCAGTGGGTGGATGTCTCATGCAATAGACCAAAACTCCCTAGAATTTATGTCATTTCTAGAATGCCAGAAATGTCATCACTATTCAAATTGCATCATTAACAAAAAGGCCATAATGGAAATGATGTCTCCTGCCACAATTATATATTCTCCAATTTAAGAGACAGATGGCAATAATGAACTCCCCCACCCCAATTTGACCATAGCTGGATTCCCACCAGACTTTGAACCATCAAATACCCAACACCGTTTTAACTGGACTGATGTATGGTATGAACCCAGTTTATGCACTTGGGCTCCCAGAATACACAGGAGGACCTCAGGTTAGGGAAGACTGGTGTAAACCATTTCAAATGGACCAGCCCTCAAATCGACCAGCCCTCAGGCTCCCTTCTCCCATTTACAAGATTGGCTAAAATTACTTCCTGTCTTGATAGCATCTGAAAGAGCTTAAGGCATGAAAGCAGCCACTTCCCAGCCTTTTTGTTTGTTTATTTCTTTTTCTTTTCAAATAACAGGCAAAGCCAATGTTCATAGGCCAAAAAGGGACCCCGCACACCAAAACGTAAAAAAAGTCCAGTTGGATAGAAAAGCTTCATAAATTTTTACAGCTCCTTGGAGGGAAAGAACGGCAGAATACTGATTATTAAAACATGAAATCTGAGCTTTTCTGTAATGCTTAAAAGATTAATATGGAAAGTGACATTACTTGAGCTGCTGCAGGAATGAACTTTAATGGGAATGTTACAAGTTATTTTAACATAATGCAAACATTGCCACTAAGGAATGATCAGAAGTGGAACTGAGCTGATGCATTTTGCAACCCTACAGCGATAGTCCAGAAACCATCAGTGTTGATAGTCAGAATTTGAGAAGAAGAAAAAATGCTCTCCCTGAAATATAATCTCCTATGTGACCTCTCTGATCTCCAAAACTGAATCTGACCTCATTCATCATTTCCTAATCCTGCAACAAGCATCAGGAACTGGATCCAAAATTGATGAGGAATTAAAAAGACACACTTCCTTTTTTCAGCTGGAGAAACACACTATTCTGGGAGGGACCTATCTGTGACCTGCGGCTGCCGGGGTGACTCATAATCACTTCAGAGAACTTGCTCCATCACATGATGGAGCAAAGAGAAAAAGATACAAAAATCTTAAGTTTGCTTTTCATTTGGGTGTTTTGGACTTGGACCTCACTTTACTGTCAAAACACTAATGTATGCGGTGAGCAATTAATAATCATGACAACAACACCAGGAAACAAAACAACGGAAGACCATATCCATTCCAACGATTCAGAAGATATTCCGAGACACAGATGTAAGTTGTCAGGGTGATTAATTAATTTTAAGAATAAATCAAAATCACATAAATGATGCTAAAGGAATTAATTAGAGCAGTGTTTCTCAACCTTGGCGACTTTAAGACGTCTGGACTTCAACTCCCAGAATTCCCCAGCCAGCATGGGGAGTTGGAAGTCCAGATATCTTAAAGCTGCCAAGGTTGAGAAACACTGAGTTAGAGATAGAATCTAGTATTAAATGGAGCTGAAGCTAGCTTGCTATAGCTTCACTCCTAACTCTTAGGGAGCCCCACAAAAGGGGGGTGGGGGAGATCCCAAGCACAGCTTACTAAATTCCTAGTTGTAAGCAGATCAACGTGATCCCTCGCCCATGGCCTTAAAGCAAAACAACACCAAGGAGAGGTCTTGAAGGCTCAACCACATAGGCTGGAATTTTGCCTTCCCTAAATTCTACTGATTAGCTTTTTAATGTGACCATTCACTCAGCCACGGAGATGCTCACCAGGCTGAGGATCACAGGCTTGCATTTGCCTGCTGATCATCTGCAAAAACAGAAAGGAACCACATAGTCCCAGGACTGGGGAGGCAGGAAAGGGGGTGTTTTTCAACTTTGCAGTGTAGTCTAGATGCCTGAGCCCCCTTTGCTTGCAAGCCCAAATGGGACAATCCATGGGCCTTCACAGGCTGAGAAGTGGATTCTGCAGAACAGGTGCAGGACTATGGCAAGAAATGCAGGATTTGAAAATAACATCCACCCCATCTCCCCTAAGCTAGGAACATGAGCCTGTGGTAGCTATTCTACCCACACTTAACCTGCAAACAAGTTACTCTCAATGGCTGGCTTTGCCCATTACACTAAGCCAGTGTTTCTCAGCCTTGGTCAACAATTCTGGGAGTTGAGGTCCACATCTCTTAAAGTTGCTAAGGTTGAGAAACACTGCATTGAGCTATAATTTACCAAATCCCGGTTGACAGAATAAGCTACTTGGGCTGGGTTCACACCATGCACCAAGCTGCAGGTTTGCAAGCCACAGATGGTTTAATTCACACGTTGCATGAAGGCAAAGACAAAACAGGTTACGTGAAGAGAGGACACTTAGCTCCCAGCTCTTGCGTGCTCTCAAAGATGACAAAGGGACTGAGAGCACAGTGACCCCCTGACCTCTTGTGGCTTTGCTGTATAGTACAGCTGATCTTCCAATCTTGCTTCTCCATCACTGATCACCCTCGTTCTAATAATGCAAATATGAGTCCTGCCCCAAAGCAGACAACTTTGGATTGCAATCCCCTAAGAGGTTCTAATGGTCTTCTGGAGGAACACCATCAGCCTCTTCTAAAAGTTGACATTGTTTATGTGCGAAGGTGAGGTTGGCCCTGATTCTTCTGGCCTTCAGGAAGAGCGTCAAGACTGGGCTCTGCCAACTAGCTTGGGGGTCCAAGAGTGGTAGGCAGCCCTGGGCGTGGTTGGTGGTTTGAAGATGCTCTCTCTGCCTTTTAGTTTCCCTCTTCTATCTTCTTCTGTCTTTTGTAATTTTCGTGTTTTTATAATGGATTCTTTATGACTTTTTTATTTGTAAACCATCTAGCATCACTTTTACAGTGAGATGGGCAGTGTATAAATTTAATAATAAATAAAATGTTCTTCTCCCCCCTAGGACCAACCTTCTCTTTTTCTCTTCAGGCTACAAACATAGTTCTGCGTTTTGTTTTTTCCAACTTCTACTTATTCAGCAAGTTACATGCCAACCACCAAGGTCACCCATGAATAAAACATAAATTCAAGAAGCAGGTTAAAAATAGCAAGGAAACACAAAGACGAATCAATGGTTAGATTCACCTAATAGACTTCACTAGGTATGTAACAACTAATGAGCGTGTTCATCAAAATTCTGTCTTTGGTTAATGTTAAGATTCTCATCTTACTCCTTCTATGGCATTGGGTGTGGAGTGTACCCCAATCCGCCTGATGAGTTTATGGTTGAGTGTATTGAAAAAGGTTAATTCTGGAACCCACTGTGTTGTGCACACACAGATGATGTGAAGCGAAGGAGAGAAATCCCATCAGCCCCAGGCAAATATTAACCCAATTTTAAACAGCTTAAAAAAAGCAGCACCTGATAAAATTAAACAGCAGGGACAGAATCTGATGCCAACAAGATTGCACCATATCTGGGAAGGATGTGCCAAAGTGGAATGCCACCCTCTCTGACTTGTCTCATTTGGTGAGTGCAGAGGACATCCTAGGTTTTCAATAATTTTATTAAAAATTACATTAAACAGATAAAATTACAAAATACAAAAAACTAATAGAAAAATACACTAAAAAAGAAAAAAAAATATTAAAATGTTCAGAACACCTCCCTCGAAAAAAGGGGAAAAAAGGAAAGAAGAAACTTCCCCCTTCATCCCCAGTAAGTACATTCAACATTAACAACTTATCAATGTCTCTTAAAAGACAACCAAATCCATCTTCATTCCATACCTCAACCCATTTTCTATAAATTCATCTCTAAATCTTCAGCTCTCCTTAATAATCAGCAAAGGTCCAGTAAAAATTAACAACAATACCTAACAACGTAAGTATTCCATTTAATCAAGCAGAGGACATCCTAGGACAGGCTTAACTGTAGTTTGAGAACAGCAAGGAAAAGATACACCCCAATCTCAGCTAACTGCTCCCCACCCAAGAAAAACAGAAAATCCTGTCCCTGCCAATTATATGAAATTGCCACACCATTGTGAATGGTTCCCACCAAGTGTGGCCTTCTGATCTTATGTGCCTGTACCTGGATTAAACTACAGGGTCTGGACGGTACAATAAAAATTCCCTTGCTTTGTTGGCTGCAAAATGAAAAAGGTCGATAGGAAACAAAAATCCAAAATATTTGAAAGTAGGCTGCCTCCCCTAGGCTCCAGTTCAGATCTGAAGTGCCAAAACCTGATTGGCCACAAGATGGCCCTAGAGAGACATAGAAAAGGTTAACCCTTGGCTGCCATCTGGTGGTCAACCCAAATGTTTGCAGTCCTGATCTGAGCCCTTGACGTTGTGCCTTTCAACTAACCTTTTTTGCAATGTTTCAGATGCTCCATATTGGCCTTGGAGAGGCTTGGGAAAATTGGGTTGGATCTTTGGGAAAGAAAAAAGGGGAAAGATCCTTTGCAACCTCTGGGTCCACAGCTGTATGCCCCACCCCTGCCTTGCCAAATTTGTTTAGGTCAAATAAGAAGGAAAGTGATGGGCTTTTTCTTTGACTTCCCTTCCTCTGTTCTGCTTAGCTTCTTGGCAATCAATGCATCTCAAGGTCAGGCTCTGGGATGCTGTGAGGCCAAACCAGCACCCCTTCTCTTTCTCTCCCCCAACAAACAATGATTCCATCATCCCCGCATCTGAGCAACAGGAATCACATGATAATGCTTTGGCAGTGTTGCTAAGGAGGTTGCTAGGTTCAACTGGCTACCACGGTCCGCGGTTATAAATTGCCGCTGCCCTTCTGGTGTGCTTCTCGGCCCCCCATAACACAATAACCTCCAAGGTGGCACAGCGGCGTAGGGAGGAGGAGGGAGGCAGGGGCCGGCAATGCTCCCAACTTCATGGCTGATACAGCCAGAGATCTGTGCAAACAAATCTACTGCCTGGCATGCAAAGAAGTTCTTTTTCAGAACTCAATCAAGGTTTTTTTTTTTAACAGGGGTCCCCCTGACTTCTTATTCTAGGTATTTTAAAAAAAAAACAGCAACAACATGGGATGAACATCTGTCTTGCATTTTGGACATTTTTCCCCCCTCTCTGAAACAAGCATATTCTTTTAAACGTTGCAGCTGCGTTTTTCTGGTCTTCTCAACTGGATAATCAGAAATCTTCCAACCAATTAAGTGCTTGAGCAGAGCAATCCAGCTGCTTCATTCCTGGAATGCTGCAATATCGGAGTTTTTTGATAAGCCCCAAATCTTGCTAGCAACAGACCAGTTGCTCCCCGCTCTCCCCGGTGTATATATTAACTGCATTCACTTTCAAGTGATGTGTTAGCTGCCGGGGAACAATCCCCATTTTGAAATAACTGACTTTGGCTGGGTTCTACCCCCAGACTCTTCTTCTGTTACTGGCAGATTTATGATGGGTCAACCTATCAGCAGGTGTTCACCAAGAGAGCGAAGGATAGTGCCTCCATGTTGGATGGCAGTCTACCACTTAAGACAGAGGATGCCAAGAGAGCTTGTTCTTGAAATCTGCCCCAAAGGCGTTTGGATGGCACCAAAGTGACATCCACATTCTTCTTAAGCTCTTCCCATGCAATTACATTTGGGGTCTGGGGAGAAGCAGAAATTGGAGCTTTCACTAGACCCCAATCTTTACACACCCACCACTAGCATCTTAGTAAATGAGTCCCATTTGCACATCCCGAAAAACAGAATGCTTCTGCAAACTCTAATGCCCGTTTTGGTTGTTGTTTTTTTTAAGATTTTTATCCCACTTTTTTTTATATACAACTCAAGGCGGGGAACATACCTAATACTCCTTCCTCCTCCTATTTTCTCCACAACAACAACCCTGTGAGGTGGGCTGGGCTGAGAGAGCAGGACTGGCCGAAAGTCACCCAGCAGGCTTTCATGCCTAAGGCAGGACTAGAACTCACCATTTCCTGGATTCTAGCCTGGAGCCCCAAGGGTCATGCCCAGTGATGCCCCCATTGTGGCTAAAGGGGAGGACTGGATTATTTGGCACTGGAGTAGATTGTTTGTTTTGCACAAATAAAGTGTGTTGAGTGGCTTAAAACTGCAAGGGGGTCAGAAAATCAAGATGGAGTGCACACTTACACAACTGAAGTCCTACCCCTTTCTTTACACCTGTTGTGATGCGCTTAAAAAGGGGATGGGGTGTGATCACTTAAACGCAGCTGCCATCTTGACATTTTGGTCCTTTCCCCACCGCCCTGCCCCCAGGAAGCCCCAGCATCTGGCTTCAGTTCTTTGAAATGAGTCCCTACCAGAATTACTGTATGCTTGGAAACGAATTGCTTGCAGTTTTAAATGGCACTAAACAGGCTTCCTTTTCATGAGCCTCTTTGAAATTGCTTTAGAAGAAATGCGTTCTTACCTGCCACTTTGAATCGATGGAGGTTGATAGGATTATATGGCATGGATCTTATTTTAGCCTTATTTTATGTTTTGATGTTATAAACAATTGTAGTAGATTACTGTATTAATTCTGGAAAAGATATTCAAATGTCATGATGTGTCTATAACCACAAAGATCAGAATCGTGCAAGCCGTGGTATTCCCTGTGACAATATGGAAGCGAAAGTTGGACTTTGAAGAAGCAGGACAGGAAGAGCATGGACGCCTTTGAACTTTGTGTTGGAGAAGACTCCTGAGAAGGCCATGGACAGCCAAGAAAACAAACCAATGGATCATTGAACAAACCAACCCAGAGGTCTCACCAGGCTCAAGTTGTCCTGCTTTGGACACATTATGAGAAGACCCAGCTCTCTGGAGAAGGCTGTAATGCTGGGAAAGGGGGAAGGAAAGAGAAGAGGATGATCAGCAGCAAGGGGGATGGACTCAGTTCCAGTGGCGATGGGGGCACCATTGGTAGACCTGAAGAACCAGGTTAGGATAGATCATCATGGAGAAGAGCTATCTATGTGGTTGCTAGGAGTCAAAAACAGCTTGATGGCACATAATCAATCAATCAATCAATCAATTGTATTAATTACTGTTTTCTGTGCCTATAGTGCACTTTGTTATGAGTGCCTTCTGATTAAAACTACCACAACTACTAAATCATTCCAACAGTTTTAGCAATGGAAGAGAATGGGTGTCCTTTCAGCCTTACAGGTATCAGCTTTGGGGCAATGATAAAAACAGACAGCATTTATCTTTATTGTCCTGTTAATTTTCAAACAAGTGGTAGAGGACTAAAAATCCTCTGAGCATCTAAAACAACCCAGTGAATCTTCCAGGACAAGATGAACCTCAAAAGGCAATCTCTATAGCCCAGGGCTATATGCCAAGGGATATTTAAAACAACTCTGGACAGGGTCTTTCCAATGATGGCCCCTTGACCCAGGGGGTGGAATTCCTCTTTCCCTCTGACCCAGACCGCAAATCACAGCTTTCCCCAAAAGTATAGATAATCCTCACTTAACGATCACAATTGGGACAGGAATTTTGGTTGCTAAGTGAAGCAGTCATTAAGTGAATCTGACCCAATTTTATGACCTTTTTGCAGTGGTCATTAAGCAAACCATGTGGTCATTAAATGAATCACGTGGTTCCCCATTGATTTTGCTTGCCAGAAGCCAGCCCGGAAGGTCGAAAGTGCCGATCACGTGACCACGTGACCCTGCAACAGTCATAAATGCAAACCGGCTGCCAAGCGCTCAAATTGTGAGTACATGACTGTGGGGATGCTGCGATGGTCATAAGTGTGAGGACTGGTGGTAAGTCAGTTTTTTTCAGCACCTTTGTAAGTCTGAACGATCACTAAATGACTGGTTGTTAAGCGAGGACTACCAGTATGTGTAAAAGAAAGAAAAGAAAGTGAAAAGGCAAAGCACAATATAAAGAGGGGTCCCCAAATTCTTCAGCTCATCAACCCCTTCATGCAGTTTCAGATTGTTCATCTACCCCCCAAACATTTATTGTATGAATATAAATCTTAATTCAATTAATAGTACTACGAATAATAACTACAACAGCAAAGGATAGTCCCATCAACCCTTGGGGGTCAATATTGACCACTTTGGACAACCCTGATATAAACAAAAATATATTAGGAATCAGCAGTTACCAAGAGAGTAGTTGGGGGGGCCTATTAAGGCAAGGCTGTATAAAGTGGTGTGTGGTGACTGTGCAAAGAATGAAGAAACCTAGTTATCTAACAGGAAGGAAACTGCCGGGGTCCTCATACAATATACATTAGAAGGAGGAAGAGAAAATAATTGAACAGTAAGTAATAATCCATTTGCTCTCGTGCCAGAGAAAGCACACATTAGGGATGTTTTTATCCCAGTACCCCATATTTAGCGACCTCACGAGGCGCCTTGTAAATACCCATTAAAGTCCTACCAGCCGCTGAGTCACCGCAATTGTGTTGGAAGTCTGCTCGGTCCTGAAGTTACATCCGCTCTAAGATCGGAGCCTGGCTCTGCATTCAGAACGTCAGCTCTCCCTTTCTTCAGAGCACGGACAACATGCAGTCTGCCTGGGGTCAAAGGATACATTATGCAACGGGCATTTAATCCAGAGTAGGAAATCCCTCGGTAGACCTTTCCAGATCATGTTGGCAAAAGTCAGCAGTGGGCTTAATGCGGCCTTTTTCAACTTTTTGACCCTGGAGGAACCCTTGAAATATTTTCCAGGCCTTGGGGAACCCCTGCACATTCAGGCTCAAAGACTGGGCCTCACCAACTCACAGTCTACTCCCCTTCACTTTGGAGCAGGTGTCCACACAGTGGGGCAGTGAAAGGAATGAAACTAACACCCGGTCGTTGCACCCAAGCCCTGATTCCACTCACTTCCTTGAGCTTCTTCATTCATTGGGGGGAAAAAAACAATTCTAAACCAGTGATAAGACATCATTCACACCATTGCCTGCATTTCTAAATTGTTCTTGCTTGATCTTTTGGCCTGAGCTTGTTCAAGGAAGACTTAAGGGGGGAAAAAATTAACAGCTCGTGGCAATGAGTGCCAACACTCAAACAGGCCCTAATTTAATTTTAATTAGGGCCGACTTCTGCTTCCCTTGCTAATGAAACAAGTCTCATTAGGAAATATAATTGAAGCTCCCCAGAGGGAGGAAAGCCTGCAGACCTCACTGTTTGGACCCCAGGCATCTTGGCCGATAAAAATTCCAGTAGCCAAAAGCGACATCATCATTAATATATACCAAGGAGGGAGGGAGGGAGCTGACCAACAGATTGTGCTTTTATTCTTACAAAGGTGCTGCTGTATTGTTCAGCACTTAACCATATTCAGTGGTGTGTAAGCCTTCATGCTCCCCAATTATACCTTGTTATTAATTCTCATTTATCTTGTGTTTAAGGGCTGAATCGAAACAGGGAGAGGGAAATGATTCGTGTAAATATCCAGCCTTCAATGAAAAGTCACTTTCCCTCCCTGCTGTTGCATCTATTTCAAGGATAATTTGACCAGCCTGTTTGAAAAAAGAAGAAGAAGGGGGGGGGGTCTGCTAATTCAGAGCGAGGGCCAAAAGCTTTGCCTTCACTCTGATCTAGCTTTGTGATCTCATTGCATCATAACCAAATCTTATTGGGTCTGTGGGCTGTCAGTTCAGCCCTAAACTGGTGATATGGTCCCTGACTGGCTAGAATACTGCATCCCCAGCAAGATAGGCTGTCTTTTTAAAACGAAGTGAAAAAGCTTACAACAAAAATTGCATTAAAACAACTGCTTGGAAGAGGAATAAGAGGAATTGAGAGGAATTGTCTTTTCTTCATAGCCAGCATGGCCTCCATGGCACCTTTCTCTCCATGGAATCCCCCAAATTAACTTTGAAAAATGGAAGAATATTCTGCGATTGCCATGCCACATGTGGTTGTTTGCCATCTTGTGAGATTTCAGGAAACACTGAAATCTCTTTCAGGCAACTGGGAAAAATCTCATAACACCTCATACATCAGGCTGCCAGAATCTTGTGAGGCTCAAAACTAAACCAACCAACACAAACTTACGTTTGTTTCATTGCGTAAGTTTTTATGCTAGCTGTTGAAGCTAACAAAAAAATCACCAATGCCTGCTTTGAAATTAAGAATATTTGCAAGCAGGTTTTGAAGCTCACATCATACAGTATTTGAAGGCCAAGTGTGTTCCTACCTGGAAAGGCCAAAACAAGTTGGCTGTCTTCAAAGCCACAGCAGCTAAATTCCCACAATCTCTGAGAGAACACCTCTTTTGGAGTCTAGCGTTAATGAGAATCTCTAAAAATTGGAGTTGGAGCACCATTTGAAATTAATTTTTCCATCCCTAGATGAAGATTAGTTTCATCACAGAGCATAAGCCATAATATGGTTGTTCTGATTATGGTTATGTCTTACGATACTGACAAACCCAGCTACCTGTGGTTGATTGAATAAGTGTGGTTAAACAAAGAAGGGCTTAGCAGAATGGATAGAATGGAGAGGTGCAATTCCGAATCTCCTTTTCCTGTATTTAACAGGAATGGTAGGATTACTTGCAGCTCTGAGATAAGGAAGGCTCAGAAAAGTATATCAGAACCTTGGACAGATCAATGTGGCAGAAGTTGGCCAGAATTTGCTCCAAAGAAGCTGTTGTCCCAGCAAGACCTTTGTGTCTTCTACACCCAGCTCCCCTAACCTGCATATTCTCTAGATTTGTGGACTTCAATTCCCAGAGTTCTCAGCAATGCCCCTGCTGTCTGGGAAACTCATGAGCTGGATCACCCAGTTGTAGAATGCTCAGGTGGAAGGAGGTGGTTCTGAAGACTCTCTACCTGATGCTTTTAACCTCACCCCTTCCAAAGATCTCTTTCTTAAAAGTCCATTGATTGGTCTTATAACTGCTGGTTTCTACAAAACTCTAGCAGTGCAGAGTGCTTTGTGAAATGCCCTTCAAATCTGACAATTCTATGACAGTCATGTCCTCTAGCTTAAACAACCCTGGCTCATTGAATAATTTTTTTTCTCTTTCTTGAGTCCTCTTCTAGTTAAGAGGAGCCCCAAGGCCAGAGTACTGATGCTTGCTTGAACAACAAGATATTCCAAAGTTCTAGTACATATTATTCCTCTATGCTGCCCATGCGCTCGCTCCTTGATCTGGCCTTCTGGTTTCTCTTTGGGGCCTGACAACTGGCTGGCTCCCAAGTCCCAACACAACTAGTCCAATATTGTCAACACTAACAATAGCAGTGTTTTGTCGTTGTTACTGGAAGGCATTGTTTTCTCACCCTTACTCCCCAGTTAGGAACTAATTGCCAGGAACTAAATCTACAAGCATCTGCCTGTACAACAAGACCTCTTCAAACACATGGATTTTTGTGATTATATGCCATCAAGCCAGAGATGACTCTTATCAAACACAAAGATTTTCTCCAGGAGAATTTGTCCCCAACTTGGTGCTTCAGGTCTTTTAAGGGTACATCCATCACTGCTGTAATTGGGTCCATCCACCATGCTGCTGGTCATCTCCTCCTCCTCCTCCTCCTCCTCCTCCTCCTCCTCCTCCTCCTCCTTCCTTCCACGTTTCCCAGCATTATAGACAAAGGCCATACGCCATACCTACTCCTTGGCTCTGTTTGCATTTCCCGAGGGCTATTTTCCTCCTTAAATAGCTCAGGGGCTAAAACACCACCCCTCTTCCCCCCCCCCCAAATCCCCCTTCTCCCTGCTTAAACCTCATCCTGACGAAGACCATGTGTTGGATATTAATTATGTGTCCGGGCCCCATGAAAGTCATTGAAATTTAGTGAGAGTGAGGGCAGGCCCACCAAGCCAATGGCATACATTACGGGTTGTCATGGAGATCTTGCTGCCAAGCCTGACCCACATGGAAGGAGACCGAGGTCAAAAGGGCAGCAGGAACAAAAGCTGTGCCAAGAACTGCACCGAAAGATGCGGACCTGAGTCTGCTGGGTTTCCAAGATCCAGTTTCTTGGAAAAGAGCCCAAGGAGGGGTTTTGAGTGGTCATCATCTTCATCATCATCATCACCATCACCATCCAAAAAGTCTTATCTTCCACTTAGCGATACCAACACAAACCCCTCTTTCTCTACCAAGCACAGCAGCATCGGAGCCTTGGTCATGTGGAATTGTGAGCTTTAATTGTAAACCACTTTGGGATTCATTTATTTTCTGAATGAGAAGGGGCATACAAATGTTTACATCAATTTAAAACAAAACCGCTTGGACTTTTTTATCTTTTATTTATATTATTTATTATTGTATTTTTATAGTGTATATTTTGTGATCGTTGTTTTAATTGATTGTTGTAAACTGCCCAGAGTCCCCCAGTGGGAGGAGATGGGCGGGGACAAATTGGATAAATAAATAAAATAAATAAAATGAAAACCTTACTCCGCACTGGAGTAGCTGCTTTGCGTACAGAAAATCTCAGATTCAATGTCTGAGAAGGGCTGGAAGAGACTCATTTGGGGTGGAAAATCTTGGGAAGATCTTCCTTCTGCCAGACAGAACAGAGTGGAATTGCTTTTTCTTGGCTGAGAGCTCGTCCTTAGCCTTTGAGGAGATACAATTCAAAGAGTAGCGGGTGTGGCCAGGACAAAGCCTAGATTTTATCTCCTTCTATGTAAGTAAAATCCAGGACAGGTAGTCCTCGACTTATGACCACATTTGGGCCTGGAACTTCCATTGCTAAGCAAGGAGGTTGTTAAGTGAGTCACGCCTGATTTTATGACCTTTTTTTCTGTGGTCGTTAAGCAAATCTCATAGCCGTTAAGTGAATCCGGCTTCCCCCATTGACTTTGTCAGAAGCCAGCTGGGAAGGTTGCAAATGGTGATCACATGACCCTGGAATGCTGCAACTGTTGTAAATGCAAGCTGGTTGCCAAGCACCTGAGTTTTGATCATGTGACTGCAGGGATGCTGTGACAGTCGTAAGTGTGAGGGCAGGTTGTAAGTCACTTTTTTCAGTGCCGTTGTAACTTGGAACGGTTGCTAAACAAACTGTCATAAGTCGAGGACTACACCTACAGTCAATAGGGTTACTCTCTTGTCATGCATTTAATCACTTTCCTGCTTGTGAACCAGAGGGACCACTGACCATTGTTCTGAATTAGTGAACCCTAATTCAGGGGTAGCATCCGAACTCTCCACACCAGTCTGTAGTTCAATCCACACCATTTCATATGAAGAACTAGCCTCTATAATATAAGGCACATAGATGCTGCTGTCTGGACTGCTAATCCACAAAGGACCAACACCATTTTCCCCAGAATGATTTTTTCTAGGAAATCATGAGCTCCAGTTGGCTTTGAAAACAAGTTACAAGAGAATGAACAAGCACAGGAGGGAGCTGGAACCTTTGGCAAAATGGAACGTGGGTGGTATGAGAGTAATCAGAAAACAAATCAGTAATTGTGGTATTAAAATGATAAGGGAGTCTGTGTGTGTCAGACCTTACCAGCTAAGATGTCACACTTATAGCCTTGGATTTCCACCACACCTTCCCATCAGCAGCATATTTGTTGCAAGCCCTGGCGGCAGAAAATGAGGGTAGTCTCCCTTGCACCATCAGTGACGCGCTGAGCATGCCTTGGGCTTGCATTATTAACGCTTTCCTCCATCTTCCTTCTGCCAACTCCACTTAGTATGCAGCCCTGCGTGCCCTGTTGCTATAGCAATCCATCAGAGTCATCATAATACTGCAGGAAACAAGATCAAAAGTATTTTACTGTAATTGGGGGGGGGGGAGGCTTGGCTTGGATGGGATGGCCGTCCCTGCCACCTCTCTGAACTGTAGTAGAATGCAACTTCTTTCTGGTTTTCAGGCAGAGAGAATTAAAAGTATAGTAATCTAACCAGTTGGAAATGCACATTGATATTGGAGACAAAGTGAGGAAGGAAGGGAGGAAGGAAGGAAGGAAGGAAAGAAGGAAGGAAGGAAGGAAGGAAAAGAGAGACAGAGAGAGAGAGATGGAGGGAGGGAGAGAAAGGAAGGAAGAGGGAAGGAGGGACAGAAGAAGAGAGAAGAAGGAAGAAAGGAAGAGAGAGAGAGAAAGAGGAAGGGAGGGAGGGAGAGAGAGAGGAAGGAAGAGAGAGAAGGAAGGAAGGGAGAGAGGAAGGGAGGGAGGGAGGGAGAGAAAAAGGGGGAAAACAAAACAAATGAGGATAGAAAGAAAGGGAAAACAACTGAGAAAACGAGAATATAAAAGAATGAGAGACAGCTAACTTTACTGTCAATTCAGCATGGACTTTTTGTAGCATTCCTTCCAAAGACCTCTTTGCTCCCTCTCCCCCAGATCTTCATGGAGCTCTCCCGAGCACCACGAGAGACTTCCCCAGGTCCTGCTGCCCACTGAAAGCCAAGGAGGTCCCCACAGTCCTCCACCTCCTCAAAACAGGAGAATGGGCTCCAGTGAATCATAGAGTAAACATGAGGGTCAAGTGTGAAGTAGGGAACAAGAGTTTTCTTTGTGTAAGTGCCAAGGTATTTTCTGGCAACCAAGTGTATGATTGATTCACACCAGTGGGCTGCTAACAGTGGTGGGCTTTTTGATCAGCCTTGGCCAAGCTGTCTTGGCCATGCTCGCTGGGGAATTCTGGGAGTTGAGATCTCAACACATCCAGATGGCAGGAGACTGGAAAAAGCTAGATTAGACGAGATCCATTCTTACTTTCAAACTTTACAGCAAGACAGTTCCTTCTATTCCAATGACAACCCTAATTCTTACATGTGCACCGATTCATATAAATTAGCAGATGCTAATTGGATGCAAACCAGCATTCTTTCTCTTTTTCTTTTGGAGATTTGACCTTCCTTTTTCCCACCCTGTTCCTTCCAAATGCCTTAAGAAGAAATTAAGCAGATCGAAGTTGGAAACAACACATCTTTAGTTGAAGATACCAAAGAGCTACACCGAAGGAGATCGAACGGTGTGTATATCTATTTCAGTTGCTGTTTCATATGATGAAGGGCATACAAAAGGCACACTATGGGAAATCAAATTAAGGTATCGCACTGAAAGAAACAGCATACTGAAGCCCATTCAGAAATGTTGGTAGATCTTCCAACAGATGTCCAGCAATGGGCAGGTCACATTCAACCTCCAGGTTTGTAAGCTAGCCACAGGGCCCCTGCAGATGTGTCAGATTCCGATTCCAATCACCCCCGTTAGTGGGGGCAAGAATCAATCTGGTTAGGAGTTGATGTTAGCCCATCATATCAGAAGAACATTCAAGAAAAACCCCAAATAACACATCTTCCTGGGTGGTTATTTGGGACATGCTGAGATAGGGTTATTAACAAATGTACCCTACTTCGATCAGGAACTTTTGCGAAGGAGAAGCGCATTTAAGGCCATAGCTGCAGACCTATACATGGGGGAAAGTCCCGTGGAACATATAGATCAATATCTGAAGATCGGACAAATCAGTTCCAGTCATTCAAGGCAGTAAAACTCAGAATTTAAGAAGACTCCCAAGAGTTTTCCAGGATTTGGGGTTTTTCCATTTGCTCCCATTTACTGGACTACTGGCTTTTTTTTTCCAAAGAGAGAAAAATAAAATGATTCTGGCTTAAGAATCAGTAAGAAGAGAGGGAGCTTAAAAATCCTAGACCTCGTAGAGACTCAGTAAGGCCCTGAATTAGATAGACAAAGATAGCTCTACCCTTTAAAATAGATTAGTTTCCTATCTGATATCTGTTGACATGATGAACAGGAAGTGCATCACCTGCATTCTCCATTTATCATCCAAGGAGTTAAGTCTGCAGGTCCTGGAACTCTGCCGTCCAAGAAGGAACTATTTGCTGGCTCCAGAGGCAGTAGAAACCAGCTTCTTGCTAATGCCCATCCTGTCATCCAATTAAGACTCCTCTGTATCTATTATTTATGAAGATCCTTAGGAAGCCAACATCAGGCAGGTCCTTCATGAGAGACAGTTGTCTTCTCCAGAAATAGGAGGCCCTCACTGGGAATAAAACAAGGTCAGACTTCAGCAAATGATTAGAAGACTGGGACCAACCAATCGTTGGAGACCAAGTCCATGTACAGACTGGACAAAGAAGGTCCAAGAAAGAAGGACTAGCATGAAAGACTTGGATTCAGGATACTCAAATTCAATCCCCACTCAGCCCTGACTGTGAACCAGGCTCTCTCCCTCTCAAACCAATCTAGCTCACAGCATTATAGATGGGATAAAATGGGATAGGTGCCCATGTCTTCTAGTTCCCAAGAGAAACAGTGGGACATAAATCCAAGGGCAAATAAATTCAGATTCCTTCACTCCAGGCACATCTCATCTCTCATGGCATCCTCTGGAGATCTTTGCCACCTGGAAAAACTAAAAAAATCAAAAGTACCATCCCTCAGTTCCCAAAAGGTTGATGGACCCACTATAGGCTGTTGAGCTAACCCACCCTCCTCAGCATCCAGCACCTGGTGGGTTAAGAAATAGCCAAGCTTCTAAGTCTCCTGGGTGTTTGTGGGCCAGTCACGTGCCCGAGAGAGCACCGTGTTGTTACTTGTTCTCTGACCCCAGGCATGTAAACACAACCGCATTCTGGCAAGATGTTGAATATCCCTGATTATGTCAACATTCTGGGCTAGTTGCCAGCTGGGAAGACCCTTGGCTTATGCTTCGTTTGGCAAGGAGCCCAGGTCTCTGCTGACATGAGGTGGCAGGAGAGAAGCAGTAAACCAACAGCAGGGGAGTAATAAAAGTGAGAGAGAGAAAGACTGAGCTAGTCTCACCAAACAATTTTTTACTCTAGTCCCAACTACCAGCAGCAAGCAGTAGCAATCACCAATAGCTACTTCATTGCGCTAAAGGAAAACTCAAAGGCTGGGTGGGCGTACCCCTTCTTATTCCCCGGAGGTGCAGTTATTATATCCCCTATCAGTCCAGCAGGTCTGAAAAATTCCAAGACTCCACTTCATCTTTCAGAGATGCCCTAAATACCAAGAAAATGCACCGGTACCTTAAAACAAGGAATCTTCCAGTGCAAAATATGCAGTGCCAGACCTTGGACGGTGGGGTGGGGGGGAGTATTCATGTGCTGCAATTATATTTTGAATCACAGGTTGGAGCAGCATTGTGGAGGAGGAGGAGGAGGAGGAGGAGAACAACCAGGTTTCCCGATCCCTGTCAGAATTCTCCTTATCTTTGGTTGATAGCAGTTTATTGCAAGAGAAGAGAATGCCAGTAGAAGGGCAGTTGATAAGGGCAGAAGGGGGTGAATCAGACCAGCCGAAGAAAATTCTTGCAATCCACTCCCTGCCTTCAATTTTTTCAGGAAGAAGGGACAATATCTGCATTCCATTATATCTTCCTTTTTACGGCATGCACACACACGCTCACAGAGTCCAACAGCCCTTTGTACCCTGGCCGTGGATTAATCGAAACCAGAAAGTGCTATTCTTAAAGTTATGTGGCTGATCCTAGCAGCGACGCAGAAATTGTTTAGATTCTGTTGCTTTTCCCTTGAGATTCACTATGGAAGCAAGATTGGCAACGATTAGTTGAATGGATGCCTTCTTTAGATTCCCAATAGGTCTATTTCATCTTTGACTAAGAATTACAGGTGGGAATTGGACATCCTTATTTACTGCTTGCTTTGCAAATATCTGCTACCTACTTCCAAATTGCTCTAGGTGGCTTAGAAAAATGTATGTTGCTTAGTTATAGATGGACACATTCTTCCCTGGGGAATTCACCATCTTTATTATATGGATTCTCTTCCTGACTCCTTCCACAGACGTATATCCATGTCTTCCTCTTTCCAACTCTAAGAATGTGGAAGATGGCTGAAGTTGCTAATGTACACAGTCTTGAACGAGAACACTAGACAATGCCAGAGATTAAGCAAAATGAAAAAAAAAAATTAAACAGTACAAAAAAACAGTAGCCTAATTTTCTGATAAGGAGCAGCGAGAGTTTTTATTAATTGTGGTGATTAGCATGGAAATAAGATGGGTTTATGCTGCCTCCTGAAAGATCATGCTGATAGAAAGAAGGAAATTCTAGAATTCAGATGCTGTGATAGAAATACCCCTGTTGTTAGAAGATAACGGTTTATTATTTAAAGACAGAAACTTCACCATTCATTGGTATGATATTTCATTTTGGACACCAGTAAGCTATCAGGTGCCACAGGCATCTGACAGAAGCTGTGTCAAGGGACGCGGTGGCGCTGCGGGTTAAACCGCTGAGCTGCTGAGCTTGCTGATCAGAAGGTCGGCGGTTCGAATCCGCGCAGCGGGGGGAGCTCCCGTTGCTAGTCCCAGCTCCTGCCAACCTAGCAGTTCGAAAACATGCAAATGTGAGCAGATTAATAGGCACCGCTTCGGCGGGCAGGTAACAGCGTTCCGTTTAGTCATGCCGGCCACATGACCACAGAGGAAGTGTCTTCGGACAAACGCCGGCTCTTCGGCTTTGAAACGGAGATGAGCACCGCCCCCTAGAGTCGGACACAACTGGACTTAATGTCAAGGGAAACCTTTACCTTTACCTAAGCTATCAGGTGCTGTCAGGCATCTGACAGAAGCTGTGTCATGACATCAATGGGCAGATGAAATAAAAGATGTGTGATGTCAATTGCCTTCCCTGTTGGGTGCCCTCCAGACATTTCCCCAATCCGCACTCAGCTGAGGCAATACTTCTGCTCTGCTCCATTTTGCATGTGGTTTTTTTTAAAGTTCCCCAATGTGTATTTTAATTTTGACCTGCCCACTTAAAAGCTAAATGGCATCTCCAAATAAAAATAAAAATAAATAAAATAACTTAAAATAAAAATAAATCAACTGGGAAACTGTGAGCATCCTAGACCAAACCAAATTCAAAAATGCTAGGAAATTCCTAGAAGCTTGGTATTTGGACAAATCAGCCATCAATAGACACAGAGAGATAAACCACATTTACATGCCATTCAAAAGAGACAACAAATAAGCTAAGAAGGAAACAAAAAGACCAGAACAGGTCCTCTCCAGCAGCCAACACCCAGATAAGCAGGGATTAACACCTGACAAACAATCAAGCAGAAAACAATGTCCTAATCAAGGAACTACCAAGGGGAAAACCACACCCCCATCAACACAGGCAGGGCAAGCAACTGTATGTAAACAGGGAGCAAACCCCACACTCACTCGCACTGATAGTGTTACCTAGTGGGGTAATGAAATGTCTGCAAGCCAACCACCAAGCTCAGAGAGCACCAAGGACTCCAAAATTTTTAGTTTCTGTTTTTAATTATGTGAAGAAGTCAATGATGGTGTTTTTATATTTTGCTCTGAAAGGTCATCAGGAGGGACAAATCTCGCGATGACATAGAAAAGATTGGGTTGCGCATCATCTGAAGACACCCTTCAGTGCATTCCAATGGTCAAGAATTGAGTTCCAAGGAAATCTGGGGAACCACTCTGTCTACTTGATAGCTTTCACAAGGGCACCATTTGAGTCAGATGAGCTTGAAGCCCACTCAGCAGAGTTAGAAAGTTGACAAATGACAACTTGAAGGGAACAGGGGAATATCGGGGAAACCATTCAATGGATAATCAGAAAATTCCTAATCATAAATGGCTTTGACATACCTTTTACCTTTTCCAGGGGCGGCTCAAGATTGGGGCATTTCTTAAGCCAATTTTCCTTCCTTAGGCACTCCGTGATGGTACCACAATCATGCAAAACCAGAACCCTGTTTGTTTGGTCCATCAGGATTTATTCCTCTGAGTCAGTCTGTTTCAGTTTTTACAACCCCGTATTCTGCCATCAAAGATGTTGCTCAAGAGAGGAGGTAAGAAAAAGGCTACAGAATTAATCCACGGTGGAAATATTTTTGAGGACAGCAGCTTCCTGGACGGGTTAATAAAGTTAAAGGATAATGCTGATGAGGGTGGTGAAGATTTTTATTCATTTTCGTGACAAGAGGCAGCAAAGGAAAGAAGAGACTCCCTGCCTGGAGACTCGCTGGGAATTTTCAAGGCTGTCAATCAGAACAGAAGCACCTGTTGAAATCCAGCAGAGAGGCCAGAAACCATGTTACTTGGGAAGCAACACAAGTCCCATCTTGGGCCTAAATTGCCTCCACCCTGGTTGTAAAATCAGAACCACTATGAAACAACTCTGGAATTGTGTGTGTTTTAAATTACAGAGATGTTGTGAATTTTTCTTTCTTTTTTTAAAAAAAGACACAGATTCCCCTACCCGCTGTTTTCTAGCTTAGCCAACAGTAAAACCACTATATATTTTTTCTTTTTCTTTTTTTACAGAAGAAAGGGGGTGGGGAGTAATAAAAACATAAAGAACAAATTATATAAGCAGTATAAGGGTACATAATGTCTTAGACAACAGTTTCAGTAAAGGATGATTGCGCGGTCATTGTTCAGGAGATTGAAGAGTTAGACTTAAGTATTTCAAGAAGTTAAGTCCCATTGAATCCATAGGACTTCCTTTCAAGGAAGCTAACATGGTAGCCTATCAAAAGGATTTGGAAACCAGGCTTTCAGAAATTTGGGGTGGGGGTGGGAAGTCCTGAAAAAGTGTATTTGGACACAGGACCATGGCCATACTTTGCTTGCAACTGGTATTTTTTATGCCTCAATCCCTGATTGGCCATGCTGTCCAATTCTGCTCCCAACCAATCAGTGTTCCTATACCTTGACTTCCATTACAACCTTGTCAGCCTTTTGCACTTGGATCGTAATCTCTTGATAAATCTGATTGGTCAGCCAGCCCAGCCTGGGCGTCTGAGCCCAGCCCTAAGCAAGGCAGTCATCTGTGAACATTTTTTCAACATCCGTCACCAAATGGCTCATGGTCTAAGAATTAAGCCCAAATAGCTTAAGGAAACAAAGAAGGGCAGACTAACTACAAGACCTTCTTCCCATCTGATGTTTTTTTCTGACTGCTTTATTACACACACCCAACGTTTACAGAAAAATAAATGTTGGGGGAATGATAAAGAACAACTTTATCTATCTTTATAGAAAGATTGTAAAAGCATTATCAATGGAATGCTAACTTCCCAAAGAGTCACACCACACTGATTATTTGGGTGCAACAGGAAGCTAGAGGAGAGAGGACAGCAAAGGGAATCAAATATTGGTAGCCCCCAAGAGCAACATTCCTCCCACATTGCAATGTCTTAAGTCGGCATCATTACCTGCCAGGTGAGCCAACATTAGTATCTCTCGTTCTGGAGATGAGAGATGGAGAGAGGCTGGGAGGCTGTGGCTTGTCTGCAGCTGCCAAATATGCCCATAGGAATGGTGAGATCTGAACTGGAGACACAGAGTCACTTCTGTGCCTGTGAGCTACAGACCTTAATTCCTCAAGTCTTATCTTCTCCAGCTGAGCCACATGTGCTGGCTAGATGTCCTTTTGAGATTTCAAAGCAAAGGTTCAGGAAAAGATGGGGGAACCCAGGGACAGGAAGGAAGTCACAACATGCAGTTCATTAACTTATACCTGGTATGCAGGATGACTTGATTTATGCCAAGCCAGTCCTTCAGAGCAAATGCATGAGAGATTCATAAGGAATGTGCCTTTGATTGCAAGCACAAACTTCTTCTCTCTTGCGTTATTTCAGCTGCTTCTACCTACCCTGTGTGGGAAACTGACAGAGGAGATAATGACATATTTCAACCACAACCCTCTCCTTCAGAAGGTAAACATCCACTGGGGAAAGAAGGTGGTGGTGGTGATGGCAGAAAGTGACATCGCGTGAGGAGCTGAACTGCAGCCTTTGCGCATATTTTGCTCCGTCTGGGAGACATAGGAATGAAAGCACATTTCTCTGTGTTAGGAGCACCGTATGTTGGGATCGACTGGCTTTGATGGATTAAAACGATGCAACCTAGGGATGGATTAAACAGAAAAGACCAGTCTCTGAAGTTCTGCTTCCTGATCTTCTCAGGGAGGTTATCATCAAAAATAGGGGAGCGGGGTGGATTTTCTGTTTTACCAATAGAAGAGAATCTCTGTAGCTCAGGGCTGAACTGTGGAGTGCTTGCTGCTCTCTGAGCTTGGTGGTTGGCTTGCAGACGTTTCATTGCCTGACTAGGCAACATCATCAGGGCTAGTGAATGTGGGCTTTGCTCCTTGTTTATATACAGTCACTTGCCCTGCTGGTGTTGGTGGGGTGTGGTTTTCTCCTTGGTAGTTCCTTATTAGTTGATTAATCAACTAACAGTAGATTAATCAAGGGACTACCAAGGAGAAAACCTCACCCCCATGAACATGGCAGGGCAAGCGACTGTATATAAACAGGGAGCAAAGCCCACACTCACTAGCCCTGATGATGTTGCCTAGTTGGGTAATGAAATGTCAGCAAGCAAACCACCAAGCTCAGAGAGCACCAAGCACTCCATATTTTCTGTTTTATTTCTTCCCCACAGTTGGGCTGGGAGTTCAAAATGGAAACAGGAATCTGGTTAAATGGCTTCTTTTTCTACAGTACTCTTAATCTCCCTCCATGGGAAACTTGATCAGAACTGTGTTGTTGATATTTTGGCACCAAAATGACTCAATTCCAGGAATGCAAGTTTGGGCCATTTGGGGGCGGGGGGATGTTTTATGGGATTTTAAGGGTGGGATAAAATGGTCCCCTTCCTGGAGACCATCTGTGTCCATTCCCACCCATAATTTGGAGAGGAAGGTGGAAGCAAGGAAATTTCTTCAGCATGAATCAGCATTTTCCTGCGGAATTTCAGCAGGCCAGTTTCAGAAACTGGGGGCCCCCCATGCAGGTCCTGAGCTGCCCCACCTGGATGCAAACAGAGGTCCCTCTCTAATCTGATCTTTTACTTCTGGCACAGACATACTTGGCATTCTTTTTGAGACAGCACAATCAGAAAAAGAAGAAGAGAGCTGATAAAACACTCATCTGTAGAAAGGCCAGCTGGGCGCTGAAATAGCAATTTTATAAATAGATTTCCTGGTGAGTCCAGGAATTTTCTCACTGAAATGATCAGCCAATACATTTTCCTGATTATATTATGCTAATCTAACAGGTGCATCAGAAGATATTTCCAAAGCAGTGCCACGGGTTAAAAATTAAATAGGTAGCCAGCCAGTTTGAATTGGCATCTGTATCTTTTCCAAGATTTTTCTTTGGTTTGGCTTGGCTTTTGCTAGTCCTCAGTCGAATTCTTAAAAAAAAAGAAAATCACTGGAACTCAATGGATAAGTTTAATACGACGACGAATCTTTTTCCCTCAAATGAGATGCTGCTCTACCAACAGACACGCAACGTTGTTGTCAAAGTCACACTATGACAACTTCGGGGGAGTTTGGCTGTGTTTCTTCAACTGCTCCCAAGTGTTGTTGTTTTCATTGCTCTGTTGGCTGAGGACGATGGGTCTTGCAGGCCAGCACATATGGAAGGTGCAGGTGGAGAATGTGAATTTAAGCAGTAGCAGAATACAGTCCCAATATCAGATCCTGGTCAGTAGGCTTGAAAGTTGCTTCAGGTTGTTGTTGTAAAAGTAAAACATTTACTTAGGTATTCCATAAAGGCAATGTTTTTCAAACTTGGCAACTTTAAGAAGTGTGGACTTCAACTCCCAGAATTCCCCAGCCAGCATTCACTGGCTGGGGAATTCTGGGAGTTGAAGTGCACACATCTTAAAGTTGCCGAGTTTGAAAAACATTGCAAAAAGGCATCAGGGGTGTTCACGCCCTGCAGACACCCAGAAAGTCATCCACCTTTGGTCCTGCGTTTATGCTTTATTGGTTTCCCTGGGCATTTCTGGATGCTTGGATTACGAGGAAGAACAAAGCAGTGATCCACACCTATTTCTCAGATGTTTTGCCCTGGGAGACAGATGGGATGTAAATCTAATACACAAATAGATATCCCATTAGGTAATTCCTTTCTTCTCTGAGAATGCACAACCCATCCAGCCAGAATGGGGCCTTTTGTTGTGGCTCAGTCACTAAATAGAGAGATACTCGGGGCTGTTTTAATGATCGTAAGCTGCCCAGAGTCATTGGGAGTCCGGCAGCATATAAATTTGATGAAATTATTTATTATTATTATTATTATTGGAGGTCCTACAGAGTCCTCTGAGGTAGAACACAGAAACTGGACAGTTTTGACATATTTGATGTAATGGAGATTGCTGGTGAAGAAGAGGGAGGCCCTCTCCAGGGGGAAAAGCGCATGCGCAGTATAGAATCCCTTGGGCTCCCAATCAAGATAACCGGAAGAGAACAGCTTCGGTTTCTGGGTTTTTCTCTAGCTGAGTTTGCTAGTGCCTTTTCAGTTTAGCAGGATTTTGTCTAGTAGAACAGAAAAATAAACACTAGAGCTTATCTTCTGGTCTCAGTGTGGTTCTTTGCTCTATACCCTGACATTTTCCCAGTTCAGTGGTAGCCAGTCCCACCTTCCACAATATGGTGTTTTTTACTGCTCTATAAAATCTTACGACTTGGAAGGAACTACAGAGGCCACCTAGTTGAGTGGAGGACCAGATGGAACATCTCTGACAGATGACCACCTAGTCTCTGTTTGCCAGCCTTCAGCAAAGGAGAAAGCACCCCTTTCGGGTAGCAGTTGGCTCTACTGGCTGACAGCTTGTACGGTCAGGCAGTTCCTCTGAATGTCTATCCTGAACCTTCTTCCTTGTAGTTCTAAGCCCTGTTTTGGTTCTGCCTTCTGAGGCAACGGAGAACAAGTCCACTCTTTCTTCTGCTGGACGCTTCAGATACTGCTGTTGTATCTCCCGACAGTTGTCCTTTCTACAGGCTTAACAGACCAAAGCCTTTAATGGTTCCTCATAGGGCTTGGTTTTCAGACCCTTCACCATCTGGGTAGTCCTCCTCTGAACCAACTCCAAGCATCACCGAATTAGTCACAGCTGCGGGACTCCCTAACATGCACAGGTCAGATTAAGCAATCCACATGACAGTTCAGAGCAATGTGGAAGACCTCTTTGAGATGGGGTCATTGGGATGTTTGCCAGGGTCACATTGACTACCCCTGGGGTAGATGCCATTATTAGAGGTCCAGCTATACCAAGGCATTCCTCCATGCAGGAGATCCATCCCTTGGTCAATCTCCTCTGGTTTCCTAGTTTTTCCTCCTTCCAGACTTTGACCGTTTGCAGAAGGAGCCTTCAGCTGAATTATTTACGATCCTCGCCGACGACAGGAGCTGCAGATAGCTGGCAAGTGAAACCCACCCGAGACCTTCGCCTGGGAGGATGCAGAGGAGAGGAGATGGAGGAGAGGATGTTTAATTAATTGCAGCCTCCCCCACTGCTGCCTCTCGGCTAAATAAACCGCTTCCAGCAAAACCTTCTGGGAGGACCAATCTTGGTCACCATGGTACCTACAAAAGACATGCTGAAGTCCTATCTTAATGAATATGCCTCTTCTCCCTGCTTGGCCTCTCCAGCTGATGCTCTGCCAAGATCCACGTGGTCCTCACCACTGGGAAATCCTATTCTCTTTCTCATGGCATATAATTATCCCAGGAATGCCATTAGGCTGTCAAGAAATCGTTCCATCGTTTAACCATGCCAGGTCTTGCCCATATGGTCTTTTGGAAGGTCTCCAAAATTGGCTTATTTTCTGTTTCGTTTTGTTTCATCTTTGCTTTCTTCCCTCCTCCCTCCGCACCCACAAGCTCACTAATAAAATTAACAAGCACAGGGCGCATCACTGGAGCAATGAATTAGTCTCCAGTGCTGGTTACATCTCCCAAGGTGTCCTAATTAACTGAAGCCTTAAAGGAAAAAAACCCCAAAAATCTCACAGCCAAAGAGGCTGCGCTAAGCTCAACAGCAAGGTCCAAATCTTCTCCCTTTTGATGGCACGTGTGGGTCACTTACAGTCACCCTTTGCGCAGTCCCTTGCACCAAGCGGCCAGCTAAGTACGGTGGCCTGCAGGTATAACTTGTGCACAATCAACACCAAGTCAACCAGGGACAGATTTGTTTTCTAGCTCAGATATAAATAAAGCATTGATTTGTCCATCTTCAGGGTTGGCATCAAAATAGGAAGAGGGTGAGAAGATTGGCAGCTGCCATACCATGTCACCCTACAAGTTCCCTCACTGATCCACTTTGCATGGAGCATCCAATAAGATCAGATTAGAGAAATGTGTTGACTGTTATGTCCTAACCCTTCCAAGCTAAGGTCAGCCCTTCAAGGGAGTCCAGACAAGAAACCAATACCATTAGTACTAAGTACTATGAGTACGAACCAGTACTCATACAGTACTGGTTAGTACTAACCAGTACTAACCATGAGTACTAACCTTTATTGTAAGGTTACCATAACGAGAGCCAGTTTGGTGTTGCGGCTAAGGCACCAGACTAGAAACTGGGAGACTGGGAGTTCTAGTCCCACCTTAGGAACGAAGCCAGCTGGGGGACCTTAGGCCAGTCACTCTCTCTCAGCCCTAGGAAGGAGGCAATGGCAAACCACTTCTGAAAAGCCTTGCCAAGAAAATTGCAGGGACTTGTCCAAACAGTCTGCGAGAATCGGACACGATTGAATGGATTAAAAAAAAAAAAAAACAGTAACAGGATCTTGCAAGTCTGAAAGCGCATCTCCCCCCTTTCCGGGGAATTAGGGAGGGTCCCTTCTGAGATGCTTTCCAGACCCCCATTCCTTCGGTGGGCCAAGATGCCTCTTATCTGACCATTGCCTGGCCGAAGCCCTTCCTCTCCTGACTCTCAAGGATATCTCCGCAGACCGTTCCACTAGGAGATTGACAAGCGGCATCAGGCTGATCCCTTCCCCTCCCAAACCTGGAGCCAATTTGCCATTCGGAGATGCAGCAAACTCAGACCGGCACCCCGTCCGTCCCTCTAAAAACAGGTCTGCCCAACAGGAAATCAAGCATTACAATTGCTCATCTTGGCAGAGATGGTTTGCCATGTTAGTCCAGCTCAGTGTCAGGGCGCAGCGGGGCAGGGACATGGAGGGGGAAATGCCTAGAGCCTGCGAAGCTGTTTCCAATCCGTTCCAATTTCCCAAGTTAAATCAGAGCCAAGTTGTGTCTAGTTTTGAAGCTTAAACTTTTCCACCGTTCCCACCCGTACTCATAAATCTCCCCCCCCCCCAATTCCCCAACACCGCAGGCTTCGGTCCCTGCATGCTCAAACTCATGTCTGGAACAATTACAGCAAAGCCAGAACCAGGTTCATCCAGAGTTCCCCAAGCCGGTCGCCTTGTGCAATCAAGATGGGCAAGAATTTCATCACGTTCTAGTCAATCGGGTGGGTGGGTGTGTGGGGGCTCCCTAAGGGGATGGGAGCAGCTCATCTACCATCCAACTCAGCTAATCCTAGATGGCCTGCTGTGGAACCAGCCAGGAACATCTCTTTCCCTTCACCTGCTTGTAGGAGCTGGAGGGTGTAGACAAAAACCTGAGATCTCCCCCCTGTGCCACTTGCCTTCTGAGGTGTGGCAAAACAGATGCTTCATTTGGGGAGAGGAAGCCCGCAGCTCTCCAGAAGGAGCCAAGGGACCTCTCCCAGCACTCCTAGCTGACATGGTTTAGGATGAAGGATTATGGATGCCGTAGTCCAGCAATCTCCAGACTTTATTAAACAACCGGTTTCTCCTCTAAAGAGCATCCTTAGGTCAAGTCGGACTAGTGGCAGGGTTTTTTTAAAAACAATTTTTATCCCTTTATTATTTTGAATTTTTTTATTAAAAATTACAGGTAGTCCTCGACTTACGACCACAGTCGGAACCAGAACTTCCATTGCTAAGTGAGGCGGCTGTTAAGTAATTCATGCTCGATTTTATGACTTTTGCTGCAGTTGTTAAGAGAATCACATAGCCATTAAGTGAATCCGGCTTCCCCCACTGACTTTGTCAGAAGCTGGCTGGGAAGGTCACAAATGGCAAACACACGACCTCAGGATGCTGCCGCCACTGTAAATACATGGGGGTTGCCAAGCCCTGAATTTTCATCACATGACCACAGGGACGCTGTGACAGTTTTAAGTGTGAGGACTGGTTGCAAGTCACTTTTTTCAGTGCCGTTGTAACTTCCAACGGTCACTGAACGATCGTTAAGTCTAGGACTGCCTGTATTATTAATTCTTTAAACTTTTAAATTAAATAGCTTTGCAAGCAAAACGATTGCCTTTTAAAGGGGAAAAACCTGACATCACATCCTCGCTCTACTAACCAATACGTTTCGTGATCAATTCTGAATTTCCCTTGCTGGCTCTGCAGGGTTGTGTTGAACTGGAAAAAGGGAGTGGAGGGAATCCCTCACAAAGTTGTTCTAGAGGATAAGAAACCAAATGATGGGTTTAAAATACAAGGAAGCCCATTTGGGTTGGACTTCGGAAGAACTTCCTTCGCTGTTAACAGCTGTTCGGTGATGGAACTGGTTGTATCAGAAATGCGGCGCTCACCTTCGCTGGAAGCATTAAAACAGAGGCTGGCTGGCCATCTGTCAGGGATGTTGTGGGAGCAGACACCTGCATCAGCAGGGGCTGGACTAGATGGTCTCCGGGCACCTTCCAATCCCTTCCTTCTCCAATTCCTTGCTTGGTGCACTGAGCAATTTGGGAGAAGGCTAGACAAAGGTTAGGAATGAAATAACGCTGGATGCGGGGAAATGAGATGCTCCCACTGTACAGCTCATGTTCAGGCACATTTTGCGGGGTTTTCATGTGCTTATCCTGCCTAGGGCTCTAAGCTGCAAAGGTGCCTCTCCGTGGCCTCTTCCTCCCCCCCCCCCCAAATACCTTCTTTCTTTTCCTTCCAAGGTCTCGGATCACGTTGCCAAATGACTCTCGGCAAGCCTCCCACCTCTCTAACTCTGGTTCATCCATTTAAAGCGTCGTAGCATCAAAGGCCAGGTTGATGGTGAGAACAGAAGCGGGCCAGGAGCGAAAAAGATCGAAAGAGGACGCCAATGTGTTTTTGGCTTACGGGGCAGACGTTGGAAAGGGGAAAGGGGAGAGGGGAAAATGTGGGAACCGATGGGGAACAACCGGCCCGTGGTTGCGCTATTGCATTCCGCAGTTTGGAAGACATTTTGGAGCATGTTTGAAAAGCAAATGTACCAGTTGGACCAGAAATCATATTAAGGCATTACAAGAGGAAGGATGGTTAAGATAAAGTAAAATTGAGATGCAGCAACCAAATATTGAGCTGAACATCCTTAACAACTTCCCTGAGTTATTGTGTTCAGGGTTCCAGCCCATCTGCCCTGTCCTCTTTCAAGGATGGGCCATTTCATCTCTTCACCCACCACCCGTTCAATTTTTCTTTTTCCTTCTCTAGCTAAAGTTCTACATTTGGTAGCTACTGGTTATACACCACCTTCAATCTAGTCCAGTGTTCTCAACCTTGGTGACTTTTAAGATGCTGGTTGGGATATTCTGGGAGTTGAAGTCCACACATCTTAAAGTTGCCAAGGGTGAGAAACACTGGACTAATATTTTGGGTGGGAGGGGCAAAAGCTGTCCCCTTAAGGGGTTTTCAGAAAGGGGGCTTCTTGGAGTCCTCTGCTGAAGGGGGTATCAGGATGTTTACTCAATTTGCACCAAGCCCAACATTTGTGCCTCCCCCCCCACCCCCGAGAAGCTAGTCTGCAGGTCTGCAGATTCCAGCAGCCAGCAGAAATTGTCCACTCTAGCTGAGGCGGCCCAGGGCTGCATTAGACAAGGCGGCCTATTTTCAAGGGAAAAACGTCTCGAGTTCAAGAAAATTCCTCACGGGCAGATTCAGGTGAGTGACTGGGGCAGCGTCTGGTGACGTTATCTGGGATTTGTTTGAGCTTGTGGATTCCAAGGAAGTGGACAGCATTTTTCTGTAGCGTAGGCGTTGGCACCCATGGGCTGGAGCCTTCCTTCCACCGATGTGTAGAGTATGCACAACTGGATTCAGAAGTAATGCTTAGACAACTTCTTCCCCTCGTCCTACTGGACCTCTCAGCGCCGTTCAGTACCGCTCATCCTCCGTCTTGTGAGATTGTTTCACAGGGCTTTCGGAGTTCGGCAATCGGCTTCTAACCCCACTGCATGGGGGTTGGGCGTTCCTATTCCTGTTTTATTTAATGACCTATTTTTATGGTTTTATGGTGTGATGGCTTTACTTTGAATTTTTATAGCCGCCAAGAGTCATTTTGAAGTTGGCAGTGTAGAAATCGTGCACTAAGCAAGATCAGGCGGCAAGGGATGTGAAGGACCTCTACGGGTGCACGATTAATGAAGATGTTCCTGAGCCACCACACCAGCAGCTCAAACCAGCCACGGACTCTGCTGAGGGTTGCTAGAGGGTTCTATTATGTATTCATCCCAACATATGCTTTCGTTTTCTGTTCAAAAGGGCTAATTGAAAAGCAAAATCCACATACCCAAAGCAAAGCATCGTCATCATCATCAAAAGTGATAAACAAATGCCTGGAGAATTAGATGTGTCTTTACAGACTTTTTAAACACCAAGAGAGTCCTGAGCTGTTAAGGACAAAGCCCTCTCACGCATACCAGCTAAGTGAATCTTGGACAGCAAAGGTGTCTTTCCAAGACCTCTTCTGGAGATCTTAACCTCTCATCAGGCTTGAAGGAGTCCTTTGCACAGACAAACTCAAAAGCTCAACACCCCCAACCAACAACTACCCTGGTAAACAGACAACCCTCTGATAGGCCATCATTTGCACTGCAGCCTTGCCACGTTTTGCACCAACTGCAACATCTGGATACTTGTGGAAGGTTTCCCCATGCGCTGAAGGAGTTCAGCAACATTTGGAGGGCCACATCTATGACCCAAAGGTGGAACATTCACCTTTCATCAGCTCAAGGGCTGCACCAGCTGCATACCAAAAGCAGGTGTGGTCAGGGGTTGCAAGAGAAAAAACAGAGCACGCTCCCTACCTACACAGACTCATTCCTGTTTGAAAGTACTTAAAGGGCAAATCAACGTGGCTGGGAAGTGGACTTCTAGGAGGTCTCTGTGGGTTCTTTTGAGTATCCTGCAGGTGTTGTCTTAAGTTTCCTTGCTTTGCGGTAATGCCAAAAGCCCTACATGTGCCTGAAATAAATCAGTGGGCAAACCTGGCTTCAATAGCGTTGCTATTCTCCGGGGCTCCTTGAGGAATGAGTGTACCAACCAACCAACCCAAACTGCCAAATTCCACAGACTCAAAAAATTGGTCCACCGTTTTGGGGCCCGCCCACTTCAACGGTAATTTTGGAGCCACAAAAGGGATGTTAGCAAGCTGGGGATTTTTTATCCCGCACCTAAGGCCTGGAGAGCCATGCCTAGCAAGAGAAGCAGTTTGATTCACTGGAAGACTTTACATGTTCCTGCATCTGTTCCTTTGAAAGTTGAAGGTTGAGGGCCAAGTCTCAAAATGATGATCGCTCACAAGATGTTCCAGGGTGGCAAGAACCGCACCGAAATTACAGAGGCAACCAAATACTAGACGAATCCTGCGGTACGAATCCTTACCTTCAATTTGTTGAAGACTGTCCTCTGCTGGCAGCTCCAGGCAACAGTCACAGAATTATTACTCACTCAGCGAAGACTTCAGAACTCCCAAGCTAGCTTAGACTTTGAGGACATTTTATTGAGGCTAATAAAGGTTCTTCTCAGCTATCAAAGGACTTTCTTCTTCTTTTCCATCACCCAGCAACTGCCTTTTTTTTTGGTGCATCTTGAACTGAGTTCAGCTGCTAGGTATAATCTGACACCATCACACCAATCAATTTATGCACTCAGCCTACAAACGCCATCTCGATTCTGACCTGCAGACCCAACTGGTCGAAGCATAGCATGGGCACACACACACAACCTTCTGGCTTTTTCCACATTCCCAGGTGTTCAAGGAGTATGACCTCCAGTCAGGCTTGGAAAATTCAGAAAGGGCTGAATTTCTCAGTTGGGGGACCTGTTTCAAAAATCCAGAATAAAGCCCTCTTCTTCCTTCAGTCTACCTCACAGCCCTTCTTAAGAAGGCTTCTGAAGCAAGGGACAGGAGGCGGCAATGGAAAGAAATAACGTAAGCTGAACACCCCAAATCAAATCCTCATCATTTTTGATACTTGAGAGAAGGGGAGCAGAGAAATTCAACTTTCCCCTATATATTTGTTGCCGAAGAGAGGACAACAGTGAATCAAGTGCCTCCTGCTAGTATCTTATCTTAAAACTAGGTACCTCTCTGTACTTTGATCTGTGTATCCATAATACAATTAGCACCAACCAGGAGATAGGAAAGTCAAGAAATTCTTAGATGGATCATTTGTTCCTCTGCTGGTTTTCTGCTGGTCTTTTGTGTGTTTACATGAATAAAAGCCACACTATGGCTGTGCAGGCCTTTGGACTGGATTCCAGAAAGTTGCTTTCTTGGGAAGGTGGGTGCAAACTGGACCTGAAAATTGAAGACTGAGCTCTGAATTGAAGGCTCAAGGGAGAAGTGATGGGAGTTTTAAAAGTTTTTCAATTGTGACTCTGAAAATACAAGCTCTTGTCCCTTGTCAAACGTGGTTTAGGTGTGTGAGACGTTCCCACCGCCTTTGTCAACGAGCATCTCAAGACCCCGGTGCCAAATTTTCTTGGTGCAGAAGGTCATCCCCAACCCTCAAGGGGCACGATGGGGCTAAATTCCCCAAAGTGGGCGGGGCTAGCACAGATAGAGCATTGGTTTCCATTCAAACAACTCTTAATTGAACCCAATCCAATTTAATCAATATAACGATATGCTGGATATATCAAACTCCCCTAATCGTAGTGGGGAATTTGATAATTTCCTTAAGGCCATCACAGATACCTCCCGACCAAAACTGGGTGAGGAATCTGATGGGAAAAGTTCCCAATAATTTATCGCCTTTAGGAAACCTTTTCAGCCATTCAATGGAGCTTCTATAGGAGAGTTTTGTAACGGGCAGTGGGTTACTGGCTCCACCCCCAACCTGCCATTTTGCATCTGACTCCTCCCACATGCCGTTATTTTACATGCATTTCTATTTAACAGACAGTAGCATTCAGGTTGGAGGGGGGGAGGAGATCCTTGAATTTGCCCACATCTGGAAATAAGCAGAATAAAATCAAAGGTCCGATGAAAACTGTGTTACATTCTTTATAACCCTATAAAATAACTTATTGCTGAAAATTTGGACTCAAAAACATCTATAAATGATCAGCCCCTTTCCACCACCTTTGGCAGCACCTTCAGGCCTTGATCACCGTTTTCCTGGGGGGTTAATAAGGATCGTTGGTTTGAGTGTCAAAAACCTGGTGCAGAAAATATTCTAAGGCTTTTATTCCATTTTTTAAAAGATTAAATATAATCTCTCTTCAGTAGAGTTTCTCTCTTTAAAACCTGGGGGGTGGGATACATTCTTCCTGAAGATATGAAATACTGACCATGGAGCAAGGAGATTTACAATGCAAAATACAAGCTATTCACACAGACAAGTGCAAGATGATTATCGTTAACGATTTCTACAGCATATGCCAGAACAACAATTTTTCACTGCCCTGCACTAAAATTCTACAGCACCTTGTTTCCATCAGATTACCTAGAATAACCATTTTCAAGATCCTTGCTTTGAGAAAAGCTAAGAAGGATCTCCTGACTCTGCTTGACATCTGCCAAACGTTTCAGATTTACCCGCCTTCAGAGGTGCAACAGGATTTTAAGTCTATGACTGTGTCTAATTTCTAGGTAACTCACAAACATGAGGATCCCAGGAAAGACGAAAGGAACGAGCTAAGATCTGGTTGATTGCTGCAGTATCTGCTACCAGAGTTATACCCATGTTTGCATGCAAACATGCCCACACACAAAGGGGTGCTTCGAGGGCAGGAGACAGTGATCTCAGAAATTCACATTTCCAGGCTGGGATGGAGGGGAAGCAATTGTGGTGTTTCTCCGCCATGATGGTTTCAGTAAGGAATATCGTTTTGGTAGTACTGGATCATATCATAGGTCTTACTCCTAAAAAAGGAAGAGGGAAGGAGGGAAAAAAATTAGGCTTTTTGAGAAATGCGCCTTGGGATTTTAACCTGGTTTCTTCGGTGGCTCCAGAAACAGACAAGCTTTGTGGTCTGGTGCTGCTCTGGATCAGGGCCAAACGGAGACAGAAGATTTGCTGCAGCACTGAATCATGGATTGGTCAGAAATATATTTCCCACGTGCGGTGGTTGGGGGGCGGGGTCGCAGGCAAATTGGGACCCTGGTGTGGGAAGAGAGGCTTCAGCCCTATGACCTGGTCAGAATCAGATCCTGACCTCCACCCCTGCTATTGACTTACAGCAGGAGAAAGCTTCTTTGGCCCCGCATTCAGCAGAGAAGAGAAGGCTGGGCCTAATGTTATTCCCCAGCCAGGATTGCAAGTTCAGTTTAGTTCTTTCTCTTAAGGGAGACATTATAACCAGGAGAGAAGCAGCATCTTTTTATCTAGCTTCACTTCCCAGGTGCTGTGATGGTGTGTGGGAAAGACCTTGGGAGACTGGGCCAAGAGACGCTGCCAAGGGAACAGTCAGATAAGAGACAGCTTAGCCCGCAGCTGCACAATGGGAAGGACAAGAGGCTCAGGAGGGACCCTCCCTAGTTTCCTGGGCTGTAAAGGAGACCAGGGGGAGAATTGTACTTGCAGACCTGCAAGACTGATGTCAGCCTTACCAGGTAGACCAGACAGGAAACACGACCAGATGAGCTACTGCTACTTTACTATAAAGCTACATTGACAGAACCTTGCAAGTCTGAAAGTAAAATTCTACCCCCTCCCTGTCTCCTTTCCTGGAGACCCAGTTTGATCTGGAAGGACTCAACTTTCTCTTTTTCTCTGTTGCCTAGAACTGAGCTGCCTTGCCACAAAGGGGCCATCAGAGAGGAAGTAGCCTTACCTATTGCTGAGGAAGCAGTTCTGGATTATCTTTATGATGAAGTTCGCTGCTTCTCGCTCTGTCATGTTGGGGCTGAATCTGTTTCTGTTTGAGAAAGCAGTAAAAGCAGGAGGACATCAACAGATTGCTCTGCAGAAGTCTTGACCTTGGCACGTTTGCTCACAAGCACGGGGGCAAGTTCGGCTGCCAGTATTTTTGGAAAGACTCTCAGTTGGAGGGGTACAATGTGAGACTCCAGGGTTGTTTACCTGTTCCCATGCACAGCCTGCCACCAAGTTATAATTCTTAATCCAATAAATGATTAAGTACGTGGGGAATGACACCGTAACTGTACTTCATGCCATTTGAATTCAGTTAAATGATCTTGAATGCTGGTCTTGGCTCTGTTCATTTCTTTGTGTGTGTCTGCCTGCAAGGAGGACACTCAGATGGTGGTCAAGACCTGTTCTATCTCATGTGGGACACCGAATAAATAATGAAGTTAAATTAAGGAAGTCAATAGTCTGGTAGGAAAAAAAGCTTCTTAGCAGTAGGAGCAGTTTGGTAGTAGAACCAAAGACTCGCCTTTTGGGGATGGATTCAAAGGGAAGCTACAGAGATGTCTGTGATGCTGTAATTTGCATTCTTGCTCTGAACAGGGGGTTGGACTTGATGGCCTCAATGGGCTCTTCCAATTCTGGGGTTCTAAGTTTTGGAGCAAAGAGCAGTTTGGTATGGTGGTTAAGGCACCAGGCTAGAAAACGGGAGATGGTGAGTTCTAGTCCTGCCTTGGGCACGAAGCCAGCTGGGTGACCTTGGGCTATCTCTCTCAGACCTAGGAAGGAGGAGGCAAGGGCAAACCATTTCTGAAAATCTTGCCAATAAAACTGCAGGGACTCATCTAAGCAGTCCCCAAGAGTCAAAATTAACTTGAAGGCACCATACATAAATAAAAATTGGATCACACCTTCCATGAGACCACCAAAGGGCAAGCGTGTCCCTCTTCTAAAGGTAAAGATAAAGTTTTCCCTTGACATTAAGTCCAGTCGTGTCCGACTCTAGGGGGCGGTGCTCATCTCTGTTTCAAAGCCGAAGAGCCGGCGTTTGTCCGTAGACACTTCCTTGGTCATGTGGCCGGCATGACTACACGGAATGCCGTTACCTGCCCACCGAAGTGGTACCTATTAATCTACTCACATTTGCATGTTTTCGAACTGCTAGGTTGGCAGGAGCTGGGACTAGCAACGGGAGCTCACCCCGTCACGCGGATTTGAACCACCGACTTTCCGATCGGCAAGCTCAGCAGCTCAGCAGTTTAACCCGCAGCGCCACCTCATTTCTATCCTCCAAGCTTCGTGATGAGTTCTATCCACCCCTCCCTGCTGTGGAGCTCGAGCAAGACAGTCTCCCCCTTTAAGGCGCTAAGCCGATCAGGCCTTGCTCAGCTTGAGCAAGACCGATGTGTCGTTTCTGCTCCCAGCCCTATCAGTGCAGGCAACTTACTTCAAGAGTTTGATGGTCTGCCCCCGGAAACAGGGGAGCCCTGTGTCTAGCATCAAGGTAACCAGAGAAACCACCGCATCCATATAAGGCCTGCATCAAGAGAAAGAGAAGGGAAGGCTTAGTTTTTTTCCATTGGCAGGAAGAATAATAATTAAAAAAACCAAACAAACGAAACAGAGGAGCTCAGCTGACAACACATCACACCTTATTGCTGTAATTAAATCTACACGGGTGAAACTTCTTCCGTTTGCTGATGAAGCAGCCCTGCCATCCAATCTGTCACTCTAACGAAGTTACTGAGACACTGCACTCTCCTGAGCTGTACAGCTGCTGTAAAGGCCCTCTCCGTGGGCAGAGGAATGGACGCCGGCTGGGGGATGGGTTATTAGAGGCAGGGCTGCTTTTGAAGATGAGGGTTGTGAAGAACACACCCAAGAAATGGCCACACTGTCCAGTGAAAGATTCTTGTTTCTTCCTCCACGCTCCAACATGATTTGGCTCATTCCTTCGTCCTCCGTATTTTCCTGCTATTTCATCCTGGTGCATTTCTGTTATAGCCTCGAGTCAGCAGAACCAAATCCCTATGCCTTTTCTTCACTGTGGCCTCTTCTCCCTGCAAAGCCCACCATTTCTGTGCAATCTTTGAAATAATACTCTTGTCCTAACTAACCAATGGTCTTGGAAACTAAGCAAGATTGGCCCTGGTTAATACTTGGATGGGAGACCACTTGGGGATTTCAAGGCTGGGAAGTTGGAAAAACATCCTGGAGGAAGGTAATGGGAAACCGGTTCTGTAAGACTGCCAGGAAAACCATCTGGATGCAGTCACCGCAACTGAAGTTGGATTTGAAGGGTGTTCTTTTTTTTTAACTTTTTTGAACTAAGGAGCGAACTGGGTGGGCTGCTAACTGTGCGAAGGTAATTAAGGGGCATGTTAAAAAAATTAACTAGCTAGTGGCCTGACAAGCAAAGATGAAGTGTGCCACCTTAGTTATTTGTAATTGTTTTTTATACTGTGTATTTTTATATACTGTAATTGTATTATATATTTATTGTTTTGCTGATTATTTTGTTGTAAACTGCCCAGAGTCTCTCTGGTGGGAGGAGATGGGTGGTGACAAATTTGATAAATAAATCTGGACATGAGTGGGCAATTTAAAAGAACATGACTTGTGGGGATGATTATAACTGAAATCAAGGAACTATTAACTCAGGCAATCAACCAAGCAGCAAACAACAGCCCAATCAAAGAACTCCCAAGGAGAGAACGACACCCCCACCAACACAAGCAGGACAAACCACGGTCTATAAACTGAGAGCAAGGCCCTCTCCCTCTTCGCACTGAAGATGTTGCCTAGTCTGGCAATGAAACGTCTGCAAGGAAACAGCCAGGCTCAGAGAACACCAAGGACTCCACCTGAAGAGGAGCTGAGGTCCATCACACCTGGATTGATTGAGCCTGGCTGTTTTCTTGCAGACGTTTCATTGACAGACTAGGCAACATCTTCACTGTGATGAAGACTGCACTTCAGACTGAATCACCCTTCTCACCCTGAAGATGTTGCCTAGATGGGCAATGAAATGTCTGCAAGAAAACAACAAGGCTCAGAGAGCACCAAGGACTCCATAACTGAAATGGCCCTAACAGATTTAATGTAGCTGTAGTTCTGAGGAAGTGTCAGATCCCTCTGATCAAAAGGTTCACAGAACCCCTTATCGGGGCATCTGCCAATACGTTCTTATCAGTGCTTACAGACTCCGTGTCACCAGATGGGAGGGGGTTCCGGGTTGGAGTGTGAACTGCATTATTATGGCTAGGAATTTATGGCATTAACACATCAAGGCCAGGGAAAGGAGATACATCAGAGACACCACTTGGATTGGGAAGTGGGGGGTGTGTGACATAACCTAGTGGGAAGAGGGGTAAAGGGTAATTAAGTGAATGTAGTTTTAAATGTAGGTTTGAGTGGGAATTCTCCATTCGCAGCTTTTTCCTTGTGCTGGACATTTCACTTCCTTAAAACAGTAACAAGAGCTTGGTCTCTCGACTGTCATTGTGTGAATGCTTGAATGTGCCAGCGCTTACAGGAAGAATCTACTTCTTCAGAAGCATGAAGGGTTTTCCTTCATTGAAATAAGTAGGGAGGGGGGGGAAAGTGTCAGACGACATGAGTCCAACCTGTGACAAGCACAAGTGAGTTTTCTCAGCAACAGTAATTGGTAAGGACTCACATTTGCCTGGTTTTGCCATGTTCACCAACAGGTTTATTGGATCTGGAAATCCCTGTCCTTGTTCAGGCTGGAATGAATGGAATCAAACATCTGAATCCTATGGATGGTTCTTAAGGCAGAGGCCAGGCAGGTGTCACTTAGGAGTGTAAGACAGGGTGATCTCAGGGTGATCTCTTGCAAGAGGGTTGGGGAGGAGGAGGTATGGCTCAATGCAAAAACTCAAGACGGAAACCCAAGCAGAAGCTTCCTCACCTGACCGCCAGGTAGCCCCTGACACACATCTCCATGAACCACCTGAAAGGCGTGGCTTCCATTTTGCCTCCCATGATCATGACCATCTCATCTGTCAGCTTGATGTCGGGCTCCCAACCCAGATTTCCACCGGGGGAACTTTCAAACATGAATCCAAAATCTGCCAAGAAGAAGAAGGAGGACATTGACACGTCCGTTCTGTGCCTTTGAATCCAATGATCAATACTAGAGTGGCTTTGAGAAGCTGGAACAAAAGGCAGAGCCTTAGAATTTGACCACAGTTCTGTTGTCTCGGGAGATGCTGCATCCCAAGTGCAACAACCCATTGCCCATTGAAGAACAACATTCTTCTGGAAAAGACATGCTTCCTCTAGATGGGGGGTGAGCCCACACGCAAACAATCCCAAGGGGTAAACTAACCAATATGAATGAGATGTCCATGTTTGTCCAGCATGATGTTGCCATTGTGCCTGTCTTTAATTTGGAGAAGGAACAGCAGAAGACTATACGCAGCCATACTGCGGATGAAGTTGTAGCGAGCCTGCATGGATGAGACAGCATTGGCAGTACTGAGAAAGGAGGAAGAGTTCGCATCATGGGAACTCAGCAGATCAAAGGTGAACATCTAAAAGAGGAGCATTTTCATAAGGGATGGACTGAAGATAAGTGACTAATTTTCAGGAGAGGAGCAAAGGAATCTAACTGTTTTGCTTGGTAGACTTTGAGTTGCCTTTACTCCTAGTAACAAAGCTTGGCATCACCAGACTAGTCACTGTTGAGGAATGCTCAACTTGCTAATTACAGCAACAACAAATGAAGAAATGGTTGGCCTTTTCCTATTTCTTCATTGGGGGCTTATCAATAAAAGATATTCTCCAATTCTCTCCAAAGTCAAATCAACTGACAATTAGAGAGAGTGCAGAAACACACACACACACACACACACACAATACCTTTTGGAAAGCAAGAGTAGATTCATCTCCGTACTGCCTAGTAAAGTAATCATACATCCCAAAGTCTGTCTGCCTGCCCAGCTGATCTCGGGAAGTACAATCGGGAATGCATTCAATGACGCCACACTAAAAGAAAGGAGGCAAATTAATGAATGGGGGAATTCGGGCTCCGCATGAGCTCCCAAGAGCCACTTTGCAAAACGTCTGGAACACAGAGCCATCTCCTGCCTGATTGGATACACAGAAACTAAGCTGGAAATACATCTCATTTTTCTCAGGGACCTTCTTGGAAGAAATCAAACGGAGGAGCAATGGAGAAACAGGAATGGCTGATGAACCACGGAGGAGATCTTGTAGATATCCAACCGCGTTCCTTTTCTGCGACTACTTCTCCGAGGAACGGAGTCAGGAGCCACAAAATGATTTTGTTCTGAGACGTTTTAATGCCACTGACCTAGCATCTTACTTTTGTGAGAGCAGGAACATCTTCCTACCGTTTTGATTTTTCTTAGGCTGAGCAGCCTGGAGGACTATTCTACTCTGAAGCTGTGTGCGGGCATTATTAAATAAATGGGAAATGGAATAGACAGGAGAAGCTGCCATTAAATAAGGCAGTCCATCCATGCGTTTTCCTCAGCACTGCTAATTATACTAGTTTTCTCCAACTCACTTATTTTATTTGAATTGACGCCGCCTGACTCCAAAAAGACTTTGGGCAGCTCACAATACGACACAGCTTGGTGCACTCCTGGGATGTTGGGCCTGGGTTTCCTAGAATTCCCAGCCAATCCACCTGCCCCCTGCCCCCCAACTTTTATAAGGTTTTTATGGTGAGAGACTGTCTAAAATCAATGTTCAAGTAAGCACTTACCTATTTTAATTTTCAAAAACTATATACCGCCTTTCAAAACAACATTGGGGAGGTCCTTTTTCCTTCCATTGTAATATGATAAATCTTAATACCCTGTATTATTTCAATGCGGATTTCAATGCAATAACATTTATGGAATATGATTATAAATTATGAACGTTCTCTTATTTAGAAGACTTAGAAGTATTGACAATAAGAAGAAAAAAGTAAAAATTCTATCAATCGAGAGACTTTTAGGATATCAATATTGCAAGCATAAAATTATTTAACTTTTCATCCGAAATTGAGTATAATATAAAAAAAGGACTACTGCATATCATATCAAAGTAGAAGTTATGGGACCATAGTTTTGGTCTAAAACTAGTAGTATTAAGATTTCCACTGTATTATTACAGTGTGTGTGTTTGTGTGTGTGCGTATAACAGGAAATAACAGACAAAGCAAATTTAATTTCAAAACCAAAATATAACGCATGTAAATATAACCTTTAAAGTGCAAGTTGTTTAAAAATCCATAGAAGTGTGGAAGGCTAAAGAAAATTAGCCAGAAAGTCCTTTGCAACTGAAAAATTGTAAATAAACCCATAAAGAGAACAAAAGGCAAGAAATTTAATCTCACGCACGCTCAAAACCAAAATATAACGCATGGGTCGATGAAGACTTGCAGTCCAACGCACTTGCAGATACTCACCCCGGGAGCTGTAGCCACTACTCTATAGGGAAATACATACAGGTCCAGGCCCACCAGCTGAAAGATGTTCTTGAAGAGATCAATGATTTGCAAGGCCAACATGTCCTGTCCAGCATCAAATGAAACAGGGTTGAAGTAGGTATTCAAATATTACGCGCAGCCGTGATTGCTGCAAGTAATCAGCCCCAACTGGCTGCTGACAAGACAACCCTGGAGCTTTCTTACCTGCCTGCAGTCATCGCCCACTTTAAAGATGGCAGCCTGCCAGCAGATCTTCTTACTCTCCATCCTGTCTTCTCCACTTTCGTCTATGGAATCTGAACGGCAACGCAGACCTAGAAAGGGGGGCATTGTTGAAGGAGTTACGTTCTGAATTGTAATACGTAAGAGATGTCTTTTAGATGATTATCACCAGCCTTTTCTGTGATGCAGAAGGGACGCGGTGGCGCTGCGGGTTAAACCGCTGAGCTGCCGATCGGAAGGTCGGCGGTTCGAGACCGCGCGGCGGGGTGAGCTCCCGTTGCTCGTCCCAGCTCCTGCTCACCTAGCAGTTTGAAAACATGCAAATGTGAGTAGATCAATAGGTACCGCTTCGGCGGGAAGGTAACGGCGTTCCGTGAGTCATGCTGGCCACATGACCACAGAGGAAGTGTCTTCGGACAAACGCCGGCTCTTCAGCTTTGAAACGGAGATGAGCAGCGCCCCCTAGAGTCGGACACGACTGGACTTTACGTCGAGGGAAACCTTTACCTTTACCTTTCTGTGATGCAGTTGCAACTGTGAAATTGCTCAAGGGGTTGAGGCTGGCCATCTGTACATTAACGTTGCCAAAGGGGTTTTAAACATTTCGCAGCGCTCTTTGAAGGATCGCTGCTGACTTTTCCGCTGCATTTTCGTTACTTTTATGTCCTGGGAATATCTGCAAGCTGTCTAGAACCCCTAAGAGTAGGAAGCCTGTGCAGTGGCAATTAACCAATTGAACAAAATGTCACACAGCCTTCCCCAGTGTGTGTTCAACTGCCTGAATGGACTACAAGCCCATGGAGTCCTAGCCAACAGGGCCTAGGTTTATGGAAGTTATCACCCCATACATCTGAAGGCAAACAGATTTGGGAGATGGTCCTCCAGGAAGCACAATTAAAATTGAAACTTCTCCTTCCAAGGGGTCTAAAGTATTCCACGTGCCTGCCAGGGTCAATTCTGGCAGTCTAATCAAATCCCAACCAGGAGCCTTTGCATGACACAAGTTCTCTGGACACCTATCAGAAGGTGATTAGAATCACAGGACTGTAAAGCTGGAAGGGATCACAAGAACCATCCAGTCCAATCCAAGCTCCTCAAATATTTTGGTATACAGGTAGTCCTTGACTTATGACAATAGGGGCCAGAAAATTAATCACTAAGCAATGTGGTCGTTAAGTGAGGCATTATGTGACTGCACCCAATTTTATTACCCTTTTTGCCACCATCATTAAGTGAATCATTGGTCCCCCACTGACTTTGCTTGTTGGAAGGCAGCTGGGAAGGTTGCAAATGGCGATCACATGACCCCGGGACACTGCAACCATCGTAAATACATCCCGGTTGCCAATCACCCAAATTTTGATCACATGACTTTGGGGATGCTGCGACGGTCGTAAGCGCAAGGACTGGTCGCAAGTCACTTTTTTCAGTGCCGTCGTAACTTCGAATGGTCGCTAAGCAAATGGTCGTAAGTCAAGGACTACCTGTACGTAACAGAAGGAACCACTGCACTAACCTTCTTTTTCAAGTTCACTAACTCCACATCGCTTCACCTTAAACTTGGCCAAGTAAGGGGCCTTGGCAGCACTGAAACGAAGAAGAATTGGACATTGACAGTAAGTGATAATTCCTATTTTTTACTACTGAAGTAAAACAGGCTGGAAAAGACTGCAAGGCCATACCTTTGCATAGGTGTTCCAGATTTATAGTCTATATCCAACACGATGGCTTCTGGATTGCTTGGCAAATAACAACCTATTGTGAAGCAAGGAAGAGAATCCCTTGAGAAAGCAAGCCAAGTGGTTGAGCTGGCAGGACTAGTTACAGAAGACACCAGCCAAGACTTTTCTCCTCCTGCTTTAAGGAAGAACAGAATGCAGCTGACCTAGACAGAGCGTAGCCTGCTAAGCCTGCAGTCTTTGGAAGAAGTCCGAATTCCGATGTAGAATCACACTCAGTTTACATGTGTGTCATGCAGATGGGGTACTTGCTTGGAAGAGAAAAAACTTCCATGTGAATAGTTAAAACAGGAGGCTGAGGAGCACAGAGATGGAGGAATAAAAATGGAACTACGAGGGGGCTGTCTCCTTCATCACTCATTTAATGCAATCATGATTGGGGAACTTGCCCAGGTCTTGAGGCTGGCCGTCTCCACGTTAAAGTGGCCAAAGGGGCTTTCAACGTGTGGAGAACTGAAGAACTGCTGCCAAGAGACTTTCAATGAGTTTTAATCAATTTCATTAAATCAATTAATTTCAATGACACTTCAGTCAATTTCATTCAAGCATTTCCAAAAAACAAGGGTTCTCAGGCCAGCCTACGTGGGGCCAGTATAAATGAGGGAGCCTTCTTGATATGGGGAGACAAGAATACACAACGAAGTTCAAGCAGCAGATATCAAAGCTGCAAAACTGTTAAAATGACCCAGTGGGACAGAAACCATTTAGGTGGGAGAAAGGGGGGGGGGCGTTGATGGAACCCATCTTCTGCAGAGCAAAAGATTTGCAAAGTTTGTTTTGGAATCCTTCAAACTAAGACATGAGACTGAAGTATTTTTAATTTCCATATACAGATGCCAAGGAAACACTTATAATTGTTAATTTCTTACCAGGTTGCACTTTCACTTCAGATAAAGCATTCAAGCAAGCCTTTTTTCGCTCTTCACCTTTAGGATAAGGCCTATGGAAAAAATATATATATTTGGGGTATTTTAATGATGAATTCTGTTCCACAAGGGAACTTGTTTTCTTTTTAAGAGACATTTCACTGCAGGAAAAGAATGGGGTTCTTCTGTGTAATTAATGATAAGCAGCAAAAGAGTTGTGCTTAGATTCTCCACTTGTGAAAAATAGGAAAATGTGCCACTGCGTAATCCACAAAAAAGTTACAGCTGGCCAAAATAAAGAGCGGTGGTTTTATGCTCTTTTGCATAATTACATCACAAAAATCTGAAAAACAGGAGAATCTAAATCTCCGACAGGCAAACACTCAGTGCAAATGCAGATAACCTTTATTTATTATCCAAATACGGACTGACAGTGCAATTTGTGTAACTTGCTCTACAGTTGTTTCACTAATGTTGTCCTCCATCTTAGTTATGTCTCTCCAAAAATAATTTCACGTATTCTGTTTATAAAGCAAGTCTGCAGAATGTGGACCTTGAATGCACAACAAACCTAAATGACTGCTTTGCCTTTCAAGTATCCAGGTATTGGATACTGCTCTTAAGACGTGCTGTTTGTACTCTAAGAATTTTAAAAAAACCTTACTGCTCACACCATTTAGTATGACTTTCAGCAACAGATGCATTTGGGAAGCTCGTAAGACCATCATTGACCACTCTTGCTTCTTGATGACTGACATTTAAAGGCCCCCTGGTTGCCTCTGATGCAGGAGACTGGTGCAGAGGTCTGGTACCCATAGATGTTTTTCATGAATTTGCCCAGTCCTCCTTTAAAAACATTTAAACTGGTGGCAGTGAATTCCAAGCCAAGTAATGGTTCCATTCCATATGTGGATCCAGTTAAGTCCCCTTTTTTATAAGAGCCGCAATATTTGTCAAGTGGAATCCACGTAGACTATGTCAGCCACACAGTTTTGATAATCAGAACAAAGCACTAACCTGAATGGCTTTAAAAGAGGACTGGATACATTCCTGGAAGACAGGTCTATCAAGGGTTGTTAGTCTTGATTCAAATGATAAGGGCAGCATGCCTCCAAATATGAGTGTCAAGAGAACAAAGGAAGAAGGAAGAGTGCCTCTGCCTTCTCTTGTGAGCATCTGTAATTGCATGTGGGAAAGATCTTGGGAGACTGGGCCAAGAGATGCTGCCAAGGGAGGTCAGATAAGAGACAGCTTAGCCCACCACTGGATAGTGGGTGGGCAAGAGGCTCAGAAGGGACCTTCCCTAGTTTCTCAGGCTGTAAAGGAGATGGGGGAGGATGAGTTTGAAGGGGAGGGTGGTATAATGGTATGTGAGAAAGACCGTGGGAGACTGGGCCAAGAGATGCTGCCAAGGGAGGTCAGATAAGAGACAGCTTAGCCTACCGCTGGATAGTGGGTGGGGCAAGAGGCTCAGGAGGGACCCTCCCTAGTTTCTCAGGCTGTAAAGGAGATGGGGGGAGAGATGTACTTCCAGACTTGCAAGCTTCTGTCAATGTAGCTTTACAATAAAGTAGAATTAGCTCATCTGGTCGTGTTTCCTGTCTGGTCTACCTGGTAAGACTGACAGCATCCCAGATGCACCTGGTTGGTCACTCTAAGAAACACACTGTTTTGGGGGCTTTTGTCATGGCCTGATCCATCCATTCTTATGATCTTGAGAAATGTATGGATCCAGCTTTTTTGAATTTTAAATCCCTAATAAATATTCTGCCCGAAAAGGACAGATCATACCTTTAAAAGACAGAGGGCAGGTTACCTAAATCCTTTGAAAGCCCCATTCTTTAGGTCCCCAAATTTTCAAGCAGTCAGTAGAAAGATTAAAATGGGAGTTTTACCTGTATGCACTTGAAGACAAAGAGAAAACCTATGGAGGACTGAGGTCCTTGATTTGATCAGAATTCCTGAGTGCAATGAGCCTGACGTATGAGTTCTGCCAGCTGATTCTTTTTTTTATAGGAGGAGATGCCTTGTAATAGGCCTGACTTAAATTACTGGCAAGTGCTTTACCACTGAAGCATGTCCCTTCTCCATGCTGATCCATACATACAATACCGTAGAACTTTTTGGTAACCTTGAGTGCCGTCTCTGCATCTGTACTTACTTGATGATGGCTGAAACGTTGGTGATTTTGTTGAAGAAATCAAATTCACGTTGGTAAAACTCCTTTGCTGGCCCGGATAATGAGCCAGTTATTTCCTCAACCAGCTGCTCCAGCAGTTCCCCAATGTCAGCTATATAAAAGAACAATCCGAGGAAGGAGCGTGAAGTTCCCCAAGTCATGTTCCTCCAAATCATTTCACAAGAGTTCAGTAATTAAAATATTGGGTGTGATTTGTTCATTCAAATGAATTGAAGCTCGTCTTCCTAATTCAAACCCTGATTGTCTGGGTTGTGCCCATGTTCCAACAGAGGAGGTTTTTAAAAATATTTTTTTCCACAAAAGACTCTCATTATGTTCAAGTGTTATATTTTGTCTTCATCTATCCCTAGAATCAGGGTCAAAATTGTAGGTGTCCCCATGCAAAAACTCCCAAGTCAGACTTTTTTCAAGATCGTTTGGGAGGAAGATGTAAGATACCTGAAATTAAACATGTAAATGGAGCTGAGAAGGAATGACAATACGATGTCAACTGTTTTGGATCCCACCTCACTGCTTTATTGGCTGTTCCTTGCAGGGAGATGTGGGGAGAAAGGAAGCCATGAACAAGAGGACACCTCATCACACATCTTTCTCAGCTACAAATCTCCAGACAGAACATTATACAACATGGAACCTTGGGGTCTTGGATGAATTTATATTCCACCCTTCTTCTGGGAGTACAAGGAGGCATACTTCAAGTAGAGCAGAATCACCCTTCATACACCCCCACAATGACCCTTAGCTCATGAGGAAGAAGAAAGTGAACTGAATTTTTGGAGAAAGCCCAAGCCTAGCTATTCAAGAAACTTGTATGGCGACACCTCCAAGCATAATGCACTCACGGTCTTTCTGGTGTCCCTCTTCATCCAGGAAGATGTTCGTTTTCATATTCCAAATGAACTGGTGAGCCAGGAGCTGGGACTTGGCAGCTGCCCAGAGGATGTACTCCCTGACGTAGCCCATCTGAGAAAATACAACAGGGCAGGTCTTATGATACCTATCCGGCTCCTTCCCCTGGCAAGCTAAGACTCATGATGAAGATTCTCTACTAATCTTCTTCTCTACCCTACTGGGTTGGTAGGACTTGCATCGTATTTGTGATTTACTGAAACCCTCTAGTTTGTCTAGGCGTTGTAGAAACAATGAATATATATATACACAAATGGCATGACCCAAATATTTACGGTATGCTAAGAAACCTTAGGGGGTAGCTGAGGGCAAGGATTCCATGAAGAAGGCCTGCAGTTCAATCCCCAGCATCTCCCAGTGAAAAAGGATCAGGTAGCAAACAGATCGTGGACAATCCTAAACTCATCTAACTGAGCATACTCCTTAATGAACATCTTGTACAGTATTCATCTCTCCTATCTTAGAGCGAAGAACCACGCTGAGACGGTCCTTCGAGTCTCTAGTGTTGTTCTACTCTACTAGACAGAAAATCCTGCCAAACTGAAAGGGCATGGGAAAACCCTCACAGATTAAATCCAAAAATCAAGGTGGATCCACTCTGAGTTTCTTCGAAGGGAAATTCAAAGCTTCTAAACTACGCATGTGTTTTTCCCCCTCAATAGGGGCCCCCTCCTGCTCACCATCCGTACTCATGACATCATCTGTCCTCACCTTATCGTATCGAAGAGCCTGCACAATCTGCGGAATGTAAAATAGAATAGCATCCTGGAGATGTTGGGAGGGGGAAGAGGGAAAAAGAAGTTAGGGTTTCTTCTTTTTCAAAGCGCAAACATTCTAGCTTCAAGAGCATCTCCTCCCATCATTAACAGGCAAAGGGCTCCATTTCTGCCTTATCATAAAAGACACGCAAAATGTGGAGGGATATTCAATAAGCCTGCCAAAGTTACAAGCCCATAAAACATCTATTATTATGATTACTGCTGCTCTTGTTATTGTTATTGTTATCTATTCAATTTGGGTGCCAACTACCTCCAGGCCTACTCTGGGATATAATTTTAAATAATTAAAAAAATAATTTTTAAATAATTAGCAAAAAATCTTCCTCTTCTGCTGCTGCTTCAACTGGTATTGTTATTTTTATTAACCTGGCTCGTGGGGGAAGTTTCTTCCCCAGCCAAGAACAGAATAAGAGGGCTAGCTTAAAAAGGAATGAGTCAATAAATAGCCTTGTATCGAGCAGAGGAATAGAATAGGGATGAATCAGTTTGCTCATTTTCTGCAAGCAGGCTAGTCAAAGAGAATGGGACTCTCTTGCCTGAAGCTTACAGAGAAATCAAACACACCAACAGACGATGAAGTGAGAGACAGAGCTCTAGCCATTCTCTAACAGCTTATTCACTTATCTTTTCCAGAAATTTCTTGTCTATCAGGCAAATGGTTAAATACAAGACAGCTGTATCTCAATTGTTCCTCCTCTAAACTTTGGGGCAGGAAACTCCACATATACTGCACCCAACAGACCTTTAACCCGGCTGCTATGGGAAAGGAAAGTTGTGCATGTCCTTTGCTACTATTTCACAGATTTTTTTTTTTTTAAATGCATGCTGTCTGCAAAAAGAAGCTGCGAGCCTCTCCGCAGCCAAGGGTGCTTTTCAATGCTGAAGTTGGGAAAAACGCAGAGAGGTCGTTTAGGAGCCTAGGATCTACTTGAGCACAAAGACATTCGAAGAACCTCCTGGCAAAGGATCCACCTTCTTACCGGAGGGAAAGATCGGAGAACTTTTACCCCATACTGAGCTGTCAAAGGATGAGGCGGGTACATGCTGGAGAAATACGAGAGGCCTGTTGGCGGGTCTGTGGGGGTCCAGCACAGGATGTGGCTGAGCTCAGGAGCGTCTGCGTCAATGGTGTGCCAAGTAACAAGATACTGAAAAGCAAGAGAGGGGGAAAATAGAGCCTCATGAACCCCAGTGCTAGCAGGAGGGGGACCTCATCTAAATTGGCCAAACTGAAATTATAAACCGGAAAACCCAGCTATGGAATCCCCCTTTGATCAGTACAAGTCTAGAAGAAAATTTGGCTCCTGCAAAGCCATTCATGAACTGCAGTTTTTGGGAGATTGAAAAATATTTTTCGTGATTTTGTGACTTAACGGTTCTGATGATTAGAAAGAATAAGTTACTGAAAAAAGGGAATTTCGACGTAATCTTAGAGAGAGAGGTTTGATTAGAATTGTACATATAACTGCCGAGACGAAGATCAGAAGCCATTTCTTTATATTTCTTTACAGGTTTTCTGTTCTTTTCTTTTCTCCTTTTTTCTATGTCTTTTTTCCCTTTTCTTTTCTTTTCTCTTTCACATTCACTATAGCTTTTTCTTTGAATGTACTTACTATATACGTAAAAATTTTAAAATTAAAATAAAACTATTAACAAATATTTTTCACAGTGGCTAGGTTCCAACACTGTGCTAAGGCACGGCTTCTTTTTCATCCTGGTATCGTGAAGAAAAGATAGGCTCCTGGTGCAGATTTAGCACTAAGCCATATATTCTGATTTACAAGCCACAATGGTTGGGTTCACCCACTGTGGTAAACCAAACCCAAACCAGCCATTTTATGTCCGCCAGCAATGCCTGAATCCCTGTGAATCAACAGTTCTGATCATCCCCAAATGCCTACCTTGATTGCTTCTGGCACATCACTAACGGCTCCCGGGTCCAAGCGAACCAGACGGGTGACTTCCATTCCAATGGCTTCTGTGTTCTTAAATCTAGGAACAACCAGGAGACATAATATGCTTCTGAGCAATGCTGTGCATTACATTACAGGTAGGCCTCAACTTAATGACGGTTCAAAGTTGCAACCACCTCAGAAAAAGTGCTTTACGATCTATATTCACACTTATGACCATCATATCATCCCCACGGTTACGTGACTGCAATTTGGGCACTTGGCAACTGGCTTGCATTTACGTTTGGCTGCAGTGTCCTGCGGTCACATGATCATGATTTGCTACCATTTTTGCTGGCTTCCAGCAAAAAAGGCTATTGGGGAAGCTGGATTCGCTTAACGACCCATAATTCGCTTAACAACCATAGTAAAAATGGTCGCAAAAATCGGGTCTGGTCACGTGGTGAGTCGACGTACAACTGCAATGTCTGCTGTCAATGACTGAAATAAAATGACTGACTGACTGACAACCACAATGACTTATGATGGAAATTCTGATCCCGATTGTGGTCGTAATTCTGATCCCAATTGTGGACTACCTGTATTGCTTCTCCCTCCTTGTGGCCAGGAAAGGAGTAGAAATGCAGGTTGGCATTCCAGCTCAGGTGCAAATGAGGCATATTTCAGAAAGACGGCTGACACTGAGCTGGGCTTGGACTTCTAACAGAGAAGGGGTCTTGGGGCAACCCGAGACTGGGGCACAATGCGGTACAAACATCCTTCTGTGCTTTGGGAAGAAAAGCAAGGGACTCACCTGGTGGGAAGCTGCACAGCAAGGTGAGGAGAGATGCTCCATGCCAGGTTCACATTATCTTTCCACTGCTTCTCACTCAGACTGATGTATTTGGACCTCCAGTTTGCCACACTGTTCTCTCCTGTCTGATCCAACTCCAGCTCCGGGGATGAAAGCGGGTTGTACCAAGTGATGAGGCGCTCAATTTCCGTAGCCTTTAAAAAAAACAAAGGTGGTCTTGGGGCAGAAGACATGTTTTGGCTTGTCCAAGGTCAAGTGTCTCTTGAGCTGCACCCAACTTCCGGTGACTTGAGAAATGTGCCCGTATAATTTTCATTGTTTCAGAGGGGAAAAAATTATATGGAATGTGAAACAGCACTCATGTAGCATGGCTTGGCGACTCTTTAAAGCAGCTGCATCTTTTCCTGGGCTTAAACAGCTGCTTTAAAAAGCTGCCAACAGGAGTTACATGCACTCTGAAGCACCCTTTCTCCTTCGAATGGGAAGAGCTGTATGATCCGAATGAACATCTATTATGGGCTGTACTGGAAGGACTGTACCAGGTGGAAGTGTGTCTCCTTTGTATTACAGAGCTTTGCAGTTTCACTCCCCAGAACCTCCAGGTCAAAAAGAATGGGAAAAAATGATGGGACAGACCCCTTTCACAGACCATGAAATTAAGCAAAACCTCTACTTGAGGGACCCCCCTTCAGTGGACTTGGGATGCAACAGACAACATTTTAGTTTGGATTTCATTCCCAAGGCCAAATAAGTGATATAAATCACATCAATTACATACATTCTCATTTAACAGACTGGCTCCCCTCCCCCACCCACAATTAGTTCGTAAAATCAAGGCTTTGCTTATTACAAGCAACTGGATCTGGGCCTCTTTTAGAAGAACAGACTTACTAGAAGTGAGAGCAGCAGGGTTCTCCTTTTCATATAGTACTTGTGGAGCTGAGTGCCTCTGTTGGTCTTCTTAGACATGCCTTCGAAAGACAACAAGAGAATGTTCTCTCAGCCTCTTTCCTACCTTGCTTTAGAGTAACTTCTGCCACAGGATCCCTCCATGCAACCAAGCAGGGAATGTTCTACATAAACAGAAGACTGCGAAAACCCACTTCAATGATGAAAGAGGTAGTCAAAATAATGAATGCTGGGCTTCTGTTTGAGAGCTGGTTGGTGCCTGCCAAACCCATAATGACCACCACGCCCTTAGATGGTACTTATTCATCCACAAATCATTTGTGGGGGCAGGATTTGTAGCATCACGCAGAATCATGCAATGGTGCCTCCTAGAAAAACTGCTGTGTTAGGGGTCCGTTTTCCATTCTGCTGTGAAGGCCCATTGCCTAAGCTTGGACCAGGCATTCACACACAACAAATCTACCAGCCACAATTGCTGTGAGGATTCAATAGAAGGGGGTTAGCAGCACTTAAGATAAAGCAAGACAGACCTGATTTTTTGGAGATGGTTGACATGCCACTGGATAAAGGGTATGTATTGATCCATCCCTGGGTGGCTTGCTGTCGGGAGCCCACCGTGATGTCCAAGTTGCTCCGGGTGTCTTGATTATCTAAAGGCAAAACATCCTTTTGGCACTGAACCAGGCAATCAAATAAGAAGAAAGAAAAGCTATAGACAGAACCTATTAAACGCATACCTGGAGGGACAAGCTGGCTGGCTGTTAAATATTTCTTGTCGGAGAACATGGCAGTCCAGAACTTGATTAGGATGATGATATCCTCCCGTAGTCTCTTCTCGCCTTGAGTAGGACACTTGGGGGCGGAGCTTCAAAGGACAGCGAACACATTATGATAGGAAAGGCATTTTGGCAAGAAAAGACACGTACCTCACCCTACACCATGTTTTAGTGTTCTGTGAACCAGCTTCGGGGCACCTGTGCGCCTTCCTCCCTGCTGCTTCTCTGGTGTAGCCAGATGATTTCATGCGTTTGCAATCAATGGTGTTACTGCTGTTTGGTTTGCCCTTTTATTATTTCATGATTGTTTGTAGGTTCTCTGCATTTTTGTTAGGTTGTTGTCCTAACTTAGAGCAAAGTACCATGCTGAGACGGTGATCTGGTCTCTAGTGTTTATTGAACTGCTCTAGTAGATAGAAAATCCTGAAGGAGCGTGGGAAACCCACACAGATAAACCCAAAACTCAAGGCAGGCCTGCTCTGAGTTTCTCTGAAGGAAGGTTCAAAGCCTCTAAACCACGCATGCGTTTTTCCCCCTGGATAGGAGCCCCCTCCTGCTCACCATCCGTACTCATGACAGTTGTGTTGCTTTTTTTTTTTTTTGCAAGCTGCCAAAGTCACCTTGGTTGACTTGGGCGGGCATACATTCTGAATGAACGAACTATTGTCACGTTTGAATCCTCAGCTGTGGTTCTTAACTTTAATTTAGAAGAATGACGCAAGATAACTTATACCACAGTTGGAAGTTGATTTGTTTCAAGAAAACCTAGCTAAGACAAAACACTGAAGTGGATTCACAGGTTGTGCTACATTCCAGTGTGCTATGAATGAATATGGATTACTGCCGAGCCCAAAGTTGGTCAGTCAACCTTGGTTTATGGTTCAGTTTGACCCAGGCCATTGAGCTTGTTCAGCAAGCTTCCAGCTAGAGTCACAATCTGCTAAACTTGAACTTGCTGAACATGCCACAATAATCTAGTGTGAAGCCAGCGTATGCATATCCCAACGGCCAAGATTATGCACTATGCTAAAACCAAATCAACCACATTTGTGTGAAAAGATCAGATCATTAAAAAACACAGGGCTAACTTGCTCCTCAATCTCTGCCTTGTGGGGATGTTTCAGAGAGTGCAGATAGCAAGTAGTCCGTGAGTTTAAAAAAAAAAACTTACCTAGCGTTAGGGAGATTTGTAATACATACTTAGCTGACCTTGGCAAGAAGAAAAAGAAGGATAACGGCAATTACCTGAAGTAATCAAAAGCCGTAGAATAGATCTTCTCTCTCAAGACGTTGCGGATTGTTGCGTTTGGGACAACGTCGGCGTGAAGCAGAGACAGGCCCAGCGTTAACAGCCTAAACGAGTCCAAAAAAATTCCATCAGGATATTTAGGCAGGATGCTCAAAGGGGTCAAGTAGGAAGGAAGGGACGCGCACAATTTAAAGCCAAGCAGCTGAGTGACGAAAGCGACGTTGCATCCTGAGCCCTGCTTTTTGGGGGGGGAGTGAGTTGTGATATCCCACACCTGCCCAGAAAAGGTGGAACGTGCAGTGTGATGCTGCTTTTGTCATTTTGATGACAAGAAATTTCTGAGGACGCTCACGAAGGGAAGGTATACGACCAGCAAGGGTGGGCCTACATCTTTTCTTCTGAAATGATCTGAGTGCTGTCAAATCTGGTCTGGCAGCCTAGTGACTGAAGAAGCAGAATTAAGCCTGTGGAGATCCACCTCTGAAGCATCCCAGAGCCATTAGTTCACTGTGTGACTTTGCACACTCTGTCCCTTGTTATAAGCAACAGAACAAGCGGAGGGCAATATTAAGAGCCTCCTTTTAACGCCCTTGGAAAAACAGCGAGGTAATACAGTATTAATAAATATACTTTAGCAGATGTTACACTTTTCCTAAACAACGTGAACATGGAACCCTGGACAGCTGCAATAACCTGAGAAAAACAGCTCTGTGCAATCTGACAGATAAGTTCAAAAATTACCTATCTTTGATATTCTTCATACCTGCTCCCACCTCTAAAAAAAATAAATGAGCAAGAAATGCAGGGTGCCTCACTTACTTAAAGCGTGGTCCGAGGGCTGCCACGTGCCGATTCATGCTACCCTTCGATCCGCCAATATTTAAAGAAAGGGACCTCTGGAGTAAGCTGGCAAAAATTTCCACCTGGTCAGAACTGCAGTACTTGGCGATTTCAAACCTCTGCACCAAGAACTGTGTATAGAAAACAAACAGACATCTCACAAACAAGCCAGTGTTTGCCACAAGCTTATTTCCAACAGGAAGAGATCTCTCAACTCCAAAGAATGGCGATGGCCAGTCCCTTGCTGGACTCAAGGGGGGATGAGACACTTTTGTGAAGGTGAGGTGTTTTGGGCTGTTAATCTAGGTGATATGAGCCTGGTTTGTAAATCGCATTAAGCCCTAATCTAGTTGGGTTGGGGGCTTAGTTTGATGTACGAACTGGTTCACTTTGGTCACACAACCACGGGTGAAAAAGATGTGATAAAACGCGGCCACTACGGAGCAACAAGAGAGGAGCGCCACTGGCTTCACATCCTGTTTTCAAAGCTTCAGGCTGGCCGCGACAGATCAGGATGCCCAATTAAATGGGATTTTGGTGTTCTTAATATCTCAAAAACACATTCCCATTCATACAAACGCACCATCCATGTTATCAGCTGAATTATGCAGGTCATCCCCACTATATATTTATTAACCACCAGTTTCCAAATCTTAAATTGGCCAGTTGTCTGGACGAGGTCACTGTTCCGAAATTTGGAAGAACCTTGTCCGTGGCCTGTTTTAACGCTTTCCCCCCCAGCACTGCTGGAAGGAAAATACAGGAAAATAACTTTGCTAAATAACGGTGTCCCTGCAATGCAGATATGATGGTAACTACAGCCCGTGTTTTGCTATACTATCAGTTCTACAGGGATTCTGGTCTGCAGTTGGTTTTTCTTCTCCCTTCTAAATTCCTGGGGCTTCCTCGGTTATTTTACTTACATAACTTTACTAGGCAAATAAAGACAATTCTGAATCCTTAAATATTGCTCAGTTTTGTCCTATCACGCATAAATTCCACCTTGCTGTGAGCTGTAACTGCTGACAGTTGTGTTACGTTTTTACCATTTTTCCCCTTTTGGTCTACGATCGTAATAAAGTGTCTCTATCACAGCCCTTCTCAACCTTTTGGCCCTGGGGGAACACTTGGAATATTTTTCAGCCCTCGAGGAACCCCTGCACAGTCAGGCTCAAAGACAGGCCGGAAGTTGCAAAATTATTCTATTTGTTTCATGGGTAGGCCTGTCTAGATGCATTCACAGTGTTCTTAAACTCAAAATGAAGAATGAAACTTCCCTCTTTACTGTGAGGTTGCCCGAATTTGAAATAATTTTTAAAATAAATCGTGATCTCCCAGGGAACCCTGAGTGACCTCTCGCAGAACCCGAGGGTGCCGCGGAACCCTGGCTGAGATACCCTGATCTATCATCTTTGTCTTCTTATCTACCTGTGCTGTGAAAAACAAAAACCTAGCTTCTTAAAGAAGAAAGATACTTGCTTCTATCCAGATGTAATGTGGGGTGACCTCTGGTGGACACGGTTTAGGTTGGCTTTCCTCCGAGGCAGCTAAGGGATCGGCTTCTTTCTGCTCGGCGGAGAACAGGCCAAATTTCTGCTCCACAGTCATTTGCCATGCCCCAGACATCTCTCTCATAAACTAAGGAAAGCAAAATCATTACTTCTTTTGGTGCGGCAGACTTTCAGTTAAAGCAAGTCAACTGCAGAGTAGGGGGAGCAACAAAACAAGAATCATTCCATGATGAAAATTTATTTATTTATTAATTTTTCAGATTGCTATCACTAAATGCAACAGTCCAAGCCTGTAAGAAACTCGTTCGACAATTTTGGGGAAGTTCGCTACATGCATTGCTTGTTCCAGAAGCCACAATGCACCATTTCGGAAAAAAACTGATCCTACCCTAATGCATTCTTGTGAGAGGCTCAGCTAACACACAGACACACATGCTATTGCCTTTGGGGGTAAATATTATGCCGAATACAGAAAAGGAGTAAGAAATAGTAAGCGAAAGAAAGAAAGAAAGGAAGGAAGGAAGGAAGGAAGGAAGGAAGGAAGGAAGGAAGGAAGGACATAAGGTAAGAAAAATGAAAGGAAATATAGCTAAATCTAGTTTAGTTTAAACTACCATCATTCACTAATAACTTTCCTTGACTTTCTATCCCTGTAAGCCATCCTTGTTTCCAACATGCTTATACTGTGCTCCAGTAATTGGTTTAATGCTGTGGTTTGTCAACCATGACTTAAACTTTCATACTATATGTGAACCCACCTGTGGCTCATTCAAAAAACCACAGTTAACAAAATCATAGCTTAGCTCAATGCATCAATCCGGCCATTGTGTAAGGAAGGAGAAAGGATATTCCACTCTGATAAGGCCAGTGAAGCCCAGATAATGTGAACATCCTGTCTCCAGGCCATACAGACCAAGTCTGAGAGAAGCTTACTGCTTGATGCGTCATAAAATCTTATCGTGGGAATGAATGGGAGCAGCTAACACAACCAACACCTTCCCCCATCCAAGCTAAGGTGGAAGTATTTCTATCTCAACTAAATTTGAACTCCACTAACCGGAAGATTAAGAGCCAGTTTGGGGTAGTGGTTAAGGCACTGGGCTAGAACCGGGAGACCGTGAGTTCTAGTCCTGCCTTAGGCATGAAGCCAGTTGGGTGACCGTGGGCCAGTCCCTCTCTCTCAGCCCTAGGAAGGAGGCAATGGCAAACCACTTCTGAAAAACCTTGCCAAGAAAACTGCGGGGACTTGTCCAGGCAGTCTCCGAGAATCAGACATGACTGAACAGATTAAAAAAACAACCACCACCAGAAGATTAGATGTGCCTGTTCCTAGGCTCAGATTTTATTTCAGATTGCTTCTTGAGAACAAATCTGAGGTTACAATCCTTAGATTTAATTGGAGATTAAACCCTACTGAAACCCACTTGGCTCTGTGCTGTGTAAACAGGCTGCAACTGTGCTGCTCAGAGATTTTAGATTTCCTTACCGGTACCTCTATCCCATTCTTAGCAGCAAGCAGCCATTCCCAGCAAGCAATGGCTGTTTGCATGACCAGTTCGCTGAACATACGCAGAGGGCCCCAGCAGAGGTGATGTAAGAGCTGGGAATCGGTGTCTGAAAAATTTACAAAGACATGGTGTTTTTTTTAAAAAAATAGTATTTTCAAGGTATCTTTATCACACTGTAAATAACTCCCTACAGACACTGCTTGACAGAACCTTATTTTGGGACTGTAACAAACAATTATGTACCTTCTTTCAGGGCACAAACACATATGTAGTCACTAGAACTGCTAAGTTTATAGCCAGGGCTGTCCAATTGAGAACACATTTTATAGATCACAAAGGTGATGAATCCACCTAAACATATATTGTTTTTGTATTTTATTAATCGTTTTATTATAAGCCTCTGTATTATCTTACGCTCTTCTATCTTACTCTTTTATCTCTATTTCACTTTACTGTATTTTATCTTATTTTATCTCACTTCAGCCTATTTTATCTTATCTTACCGTATTTTACATGCCTTATGCTACTGTAGTTTATTGCGGCTGATGCCCAATTTTTTTTGATATCGTCAATTGACTAATCCATAAAGTTATACTACTACTTCTGTAAATAACTCTGAGCAACTCTCTGGGGGCAAAAAAAGTCCATGTAATTCATTTGAGCTACAAAATAGCAAGTCTGATTCTTTTTTTTCAAATCACAGGATGTCTGGACAAAGCATGAACAGCTGTTTACTTACAATCAACAAACACTGTAGGAATAAAGTAACACAATCGCAAAATGGGGACCAGCTGCCCAGGTAGAAAAAGACTGCCACAAGGGAGGTTTTTTAGCCTAAGAAAAAGGCTAAATGTGATGGCAGTAATGGGAGATACACCGTAGAATAGAATTATATATGGCACCAAGAAACCAGATAGGTAGGAATTTTCACCCCACCTCTCTCACATTAACTACGGGATATGCACTAATGCTCAATGTTGGAGATTCAGGACTGATAAAACCATCAGTTCAGCTTCAGAATTCGCTGCCACCAGATGGGAGCGACGGCCAACATTTGGATGGTTTTTAAAAGAGGACCGTACACTGTGAAGTCCGTGGTGCTCTCTGAGCTTGGCTGGTTGCTTGCAGACATTTCGTTGCCTGACTAGGCAACATCCTCAGTGCTAGAAGGGGGTGGGGTTTGCAGATGAACAATCAAGCAGAAAAAGATACCTTAATCAAGGAACTACCAACTCAGACAAACAATCAAGCAGCAAACAACAGCCTGATCAAGGAGCTACCAAGGAGAAAACCACACCCCACCAACACTGGTGGGGCTGTATATGAACAGGGAGCAAAGCCCACACTCACCAGCACTGGAGATGTTACCTAGTGGGGTAATGTCTGCAAGCAAACAGAGAGCACCAAGGACTCCACAGTTCAACCCTGAGCTACAGAGATTCTCTTCTACTGAGGACCATACAATTTTTCAAAAGTGAGAGCAATTGGGGACTCCTGGTCTTGACAGCTGCGTGCTACCTCTAATACCAAGGCATCACGCCTGTTGCTAGGGAGCAACAGGAGAAAATGGGTACCACTTACCAGATGTACCTTGTTGGACACAGAGGGATACTAAAGAATTGACTGAGAGGCCACAAGCCTAATGCAACAGGGTTCTGGTTTCATCCTGGATGACTCCTCTCTGACTCTCACGCACACATCTTTTACAATATAAACCCGTAAGGTTTTCGTTATTACCTCTGCTACTTATTAACAAGGCAGTCATCTTGAACATAGCCTGAGTATAGTGCTCTGGTTGGCCGGCTTCCAGCGCATCGTTGAGCTGCTTGATCATGAGTTTATTCAGATCTGAGGCACGGCCTGTGGCGCCACAGTACTGAATCATCCCTGCAACCTGTTCAGAAGAGAGTTAATAAAAGTCAGAAAAGTCATACAACAGCTAAAAAATACAAAGTTACAAACAAACAATAATTATAAGTAAAAACAAGATCCAAATGCCAGAAGATCTAACGCAGTCCTTGTATGCGATGAGCACTCTAGGGCATTCACCATCCCCAAACATGACGACTCCCCGCCCCGCCCCAAGCTAGGTGGCAGAGCCAGGTCTTCAAATTCAAATAAGAGAATATAATATCTGTCTTCAAAGATGTTATCTAGTTGGGTAACGGAACATCTGCAAGAAAACAACCAAGCTCAGAGAACACTGAGGACTCCGCACGACTCTCTCAAGAGGCCCTAAGTCATATACCAGATCTGAAGACCAGAAAGCAGAAGGCATTGCGCACGCTTTCTCCAAACCCCACAGAACGATGGAGGCCTGCACTGAGATTTGCACACTGTGCTCCAATCCCCTTTAAAGCACGTGCCCACGTGCACGCAAACCAAGAAGGGGGAATTCCTTCTTTTATGAGCCTGATGGAACTTGAGGAGCGTGGTACTCACTTCTCCAGCATAGCGATTGCGCAGGTTGAGAGAAGCCATGAAGTTGGAATAATCTTTCTTCACGCAGGCGGGCCTTTCTGTCAACTGAGTGGCCTAGAAGCAACACATACAACAGAACATTTCAAGTCCTGAGAATAGAGGGAGATCTTAGATGCTCGTTGGAAGCCAGGAATGGACGGGGCTTTGGGACAACTAAATTCTGGTCCCCCATTCCCCCAACACACACACACACACACACACACCATATCAGGCATTGACAAAAGAGGGTGGCAAAGAAAATGGTTGAACATCTGGAAGTTCAATTTTTTTTTATTTTTTATTTTCTATCCCACCTTTATTATTTTTATAAATAACCCAAGGCGGTGAACAGACCTAATACTCCTTCCTCCTCCTTTTTTCCCCACAACAACAGCCCTGTGAGGTGGGCTGGGCTGGACAATCACCACAGAAACTCACCCCCAGTGTAGTATTTTGCCTGTTGTAGCCTGCGAAGTGCAGAATGCTCTCGGTTGCCATTGCCAGCCCTGTGTGCTGCGACAGGCCTGATACCCAGTTCTGGTGCTTGTTCAAATATTCCTGGAAAAAGGAAGTCAAGAGCCACAATTCAGAAGAAGCAGATTCCAAGGGGGAGCATCGCTTTGCTTGGCAGATTTCCTGCTGTCGGGCACCCCGTTTTCCAAGATGCAACGTATTTCAGGGACAATGTTATTGGATTTGGCTGACTCTGGATCAAAATCTACATTCTTCAAAAGGAGGAAGGCGAGGGTGAACAGGTTTTCCTGCTAAGATCGTTGGGGGCAATCTGGGAAGCTGATCCACTACTGCTACTTCATGATTTGCCCCAAAGCAAAACTTTTTTGGGGGCAAACAGCACATAGAAGGTGGAGGATTTGTAGCTGAGAGCGCAGAACTGGATTTCTTTTTTAAACAGGGGGTCTTCATCAAAATAAAAGTGGCCAGTCTAAGCGAGTTGTTTTTATCCTAAAGAAAAGGAAAAGCACACCTAACATCACACATAGGTTTGATCCTCAATCACCAGCTTCCCCTTAACCTACTTATCTTTGTGCCCTCAAAAGGAAAAAAAGGGCTTGAATTAGCAGTCGCTGAAAAATTAAAGGACAGGAACACACAGAGATACTGTCAAGATAATATATTGGGGCGGCAACCTTTTTCAAGGAATGTTGTCTGATTGGTCTTGGACCAGTCTTGGTCATTAAACTAAGATTGTGTAGCAATAAAAAACAATCCTGAAATCATGAGCTTGCTTGGTTTTTAAATAGGGGTAGGAAAGCGTAGCAGGCATTATTTTAGACGGCGTATCCCCTCCTAAAAGAATTTCTCCTTCCAGTTGTGCGTCCTTCGTGTCTTTTAATCTAAATCCCCAATTTGCAATCACAGCGACATGGAGGATTTACCTGCAGGTGGGATTTGGTGACTGAAGGTGCCCATTTCATGGCCTCTTGGAGGATCATTCCACACCGTGCAGCAAAATCTTTGACAATACTCTAGAAAGAGAGATGCAGTCAAGTCAACTGGTAATGGAACACACACGCTTGACAGCAGAAGTATAATAAAGCGAATGTTCCACGGGACAGATGTGGCTTTTTAAAATATTTTTCTTTGGTGCCTTGAAAGTAACTTGGTGACTCACTGGGCAAATCCAGGCAGATTTCTTGGCAACGTTTTCAGAAATGGTTTGCCCTGACCTCCTCCTTCCTAAAGCTGAGAGAGGGACTGACCCAAGGTCGCTCAGCTGGATTTGTGTCTAAGGCTGGAATAGAACTCAGTCTCCTGGTTTCTAGCTGGTGCCTTAACCACCGCGCCAATCTCTTACTTTGCCTTTGAGTCAACCTTGATTGCTGGTGACTGCAGGAACAAGTCTGTGTAATTTTCTTAGTAACATTTTCAGAGGTGGTTTGCCCTGGCCTCCTCCTTCCTAGGGCTGGGAGAGAGGGACTGGCCCAAAGTCACCCAGCATCATGCCTAAGGCAGGACTAGAACTCACCGTCTCCTGCTTTCTAACCTGGTGTCTTGAACCGCTACACCAAACTGGCTCTAGGTTACAAAAAATCCGGATGGTGTTTAGATGGTAGCAATGGGTTAGGGTTTTCTGCCACCTAATGGACATCTGGATTTCTGCAGCCCAGATATCAAATGTGTAGCAGAGAATCAGGTATCCCCATGCACACAATGGTATATAGGACAGGCAGAACAGAAAGATATAGGGAAGGCAGAATTTTTCTCAACAGCCACATGCATGCACCCTGCCACTGTGGCCTATAAAAGAAAGGCCATGGCGTGGCACATTCTGTGACCCTAAGGCATTCTCTTTATTTCAGTGAAGCAAACCACGGCTTAAGACAATGGGAGAACCAGTCAAATACGTACAGCATTTGTATTCTGGACTACTTACCTCTCTAGCTTCATATGTATCAGGGACAGTAATTCTATATGGGGCATCTGGAATGTCATAATATGGTTGGTCCTTATGGATGTCCTAAAACAGAAAGGAAACATTTAAGAAGAATCTGATGCAAAGCAACATTATTCCAAAACGGTTCTGAAGGACAGACCAATGTCCTAATGGAAGAATAGGGAGGCTTGCACTGACCACGTTTCTTGTTGGATGAAGTGACTGCACAATCATTCCAAAACATTCTTAAGCTATTTAATTCATAATATCAGTGCTGCAGACAACCAACCAACTTGCAAAAAAGGGGCTACTTTTGGAAAACATAAACGTCATCTGCTCCATCACTAGCCAGGACTCTACAAAAAGGGTGTTGTTCATCAACAAGAAACAGATTGTGTGTGTGTGTGCCTCCGAGTCATTGTTGACTCCTGGCAACTGCCTGGACTAGTCCCTGCTGTTTTCTTGGCAAGATTTCGGAAGTGGCTTGCCATTGCCTTCTTCCCAGGGTTGAGAGAGAGTGACTGGCAGAAGGCCACCCAGTTGGCTTTGTGCCTAAGGCGGGACTAGAACTCACCGTCTCCCGGTTTCTAGCCCGGTGCCTTAACCACGACACCAAGCAGGCTCTCCAGAAACAGATCAGTCTGGAAATACAGTAATTAAAAAACTAAACAAGACCATAGCCTATGTCAGATGTATGTAAGGAAATCAAAGTAACTGGTAGCACTTTTATTCCTGTTGCAATTTCGACAGGGGCTATCACGGAATGCTCTTAAAATATGATCAGACTGAGAAGTCTTTTTCTTATGCAGTGAAGGCTTTCTAGCATCCCGCACAGGTCAAGAAAAGAACCCCTATTTTCTGGCAATGCTAGCCACAGTTTTATATTGCTTGCAGTCGTTTGAGAAGTACTTACTGCACTGAGGGACAGCGAGAGTGTTTGGAGGATGTCTAACATAGTCTTCAGAACCGTTCCACTCCAGAGTAAGTGAGGGAACCTTAAAATGAACATGCAAAAAATCACATATCTGTATAAAAACATCCATATCTGGGAAGCAACAGTACCTGGCCATTAATTAGCAGCTGGCTAGTTTAAGACTTAGCCCGACACCGGAGGAATCACGTAATTTCTTGATGGTGAGCTAAAGAAACATTGGCCGCTTAATTGGTTGAATCGATGTGCACCTCTATTCAGGCGGCTTAGGGATTTTAAAATCAGGAAACCGAAACAAATCTTAAAAGGAAATCCCGTTCTATCTACTGCCAATATCCTAAAGGTGACATCCCACCACGTTTCTTCTAAACACTTGTATTCGAAACAATTTCAGTTCTTCTGATTTCAACTTTTTGCCCTGTTACGTTGGGGAATCCTTTACCTTCCGAGGGCAAAGGATGGTAAAATCTACGGGATCGGTTGTGCCGCTTAGCATTACATTCTGCTCAACAGCATCCCCCACTGCTGCAGGAAGCTGAAAAGTTCAGGATAGCTTCTCAGCCTTGTGGGAATGGAAAAGAGGACACCAGAACCTGTGTGAGTTCCACACAGGGAGAACATGGCAAAAACGAAAAGACTTCTTTAATAAGGGTAGCATAATCAGGCAACACAAGCGATAATAGTCACCTGCAAGGCTTGCTCCACATCTATGATCTGAGCTTTTACCTGAAACACCAGGATGGAACCCAGGATCTTCTGTTTGCAAAGCAGGTGGTGTAATGGAATGTGAGAATGGCCTTGGAAGATGGGGGCAAGAGATGCTGCCTATGGAACGATTTGATAAAAGGGGGAGGAGCCCGCAACTGAGTAATGGGAAAAGAAAGCAACTTAGAAAGAATCCGCCCTAACTGGTTAGGCAGTAAATAGGGAGAGCGGGAGATTTGTACTTTTCTGTTAATGTAGCCTAACAATAAAAAAGCAGCAGCTCATCTGGTTGTGTTTCCTGTCTGGTTTATCTCGGAGGGCTGACAGGTGGAGCTGTGCTACTGGTCCTTCCCACTTAAGCGCTCGACAGACAATGAATCCAAATTGCAATTTCAGTTCAGCAGAAGCGGAAGATCTGAAACCTGCACTACAGTCAAGTCATTACAAAGTACTTACTTGTCTACAAGACCTGATAAGTATTTATCCGCAACCCGTCTTATTCTCTTATGAATGTGGTTAAAGTTCACTAGCAAGAATTGGGCGTGTCTCTCCAGCTCTTCTTCATTTTCTCGCGTTTTAGCCTAAATATCAAAAGAAGAACCGTGGAAGTCCTTTATTCTGGTTTCTTTTTTTCAATCAACCCATCGCTGCTTACCAACTTCTGAGTAAGCATGCAGAAGATATATGGGCATAGTATACGCCAAAATTCTCTAAACCTATATTTTAATCACTCAACCAAACTTGCCCATCACTGGATCACTTCGTTCACTGCTATAAATCATTCCTGAAATGGTTCTGTTGCTGGGAGTTTGATATGGATACTTTATTATAGAAGCACTTATCCTAAATTCTTTCTGTGTTAAGTGTCTCTACACTGCTAAAATGGCACTATGTACTTTTCAGCCACAGATAAAGAAAACAGAAAAACTAACGGGGGGCAAATTCCCCTGCTGGAGGGAAGACATAGTACGCTGAACAAGTCACACAGACTGGTTCATATTCATGATGAACCTTAAAACATGATTATATCAAAACTAAATGAACTGCAATATAGCTTAGAATGAAATGTGAACCAAGCCAGCATAGTAATTATATCAGTGTGCGCAAATTATGCAAATAATCTTTGAACATCATAGCCTATTTTCTTCCTCTCCCTTCATGTTTCATTCCCATTTTCTGTCTTTTTCACTTCCAGTTAGTATAGTCCGCTACATCAAAACTGAGCAAAATATTCCCAAGCAAAGCTCACTCCCATAATGTCAAGCCATGGCTTGGTTCTATCTCTGAACGGATCTACAATCTGCTCTACTCTACTGTAGGGCTCCTAGCTCTGATACACATTTCTCTACTTGCATGTGAAAGTCTTTTAGGTGACAACTTCAGGTCAGCACCTGATTCTTCTGAACATTTTTATAGGATGGCCCCTCCATCGCCTGACTACTTAAAAACCTTCCTGTTCCACTCAGGAGCTCCACCAATATGTCAGAGCAAAAGTAGAGAAATTATTTCGGAAGACCCCCCAAACTACAATGGGGATATCAGAGGTCTGTGACATCCAGTATTAAGTGATGCTTGCAAGCACACTGGCTGTTTCGAAACGACCACCATACACTCTTGTTTGACCAGCTTACTTTGTCTGCCATCATGCTAAGGAAAGCTTCAAACACCTTATCTGCGACGGCTATCACACACTGCATCATACCTGAAAAAGAGGAAATAGCTTAATGTTGAAGGTAAGAACCACCAAAAATCAAATCAAATCAAACGTAACTGCTGCAGTTGAAAACTGGGCCCAGCAGGCAACATCTCTCATGAGCTGTAAAAAGACACGTATTTGCTTACAGTGTTTATTTATATCCCAATAATTATGCAAAATCGTATCACACGATTGTCTTGAAAATTTCATTTATTCTGCAAGGGTTTGACGCAGGCACCCATCTAATTTAAGTAACACAGAATCGGAACAGGCTTACCTGACTTGTCTTTCTGAATAGCTTTGTCCTCAAAGTAACAAAACATCACCTGGAAACGATCTGGGTCTGTTGAACGTAGGACCCTAGCAGACCAGGGATCAGGAATGAATTTTACCAAGATGGATTTGAAACAGAATTTTTATAAAATTTTATATTTCTCTCTCTCTCTCTCTCTCTCTCTCTCTCTCTCTCCATCCCCATCCATCCAAAATAATGTCTAGCATTTTTCAGTCAACACAGAATTCACTGGCAAAAGATGCCAATACTAGCAATTTAAGCATTTTCAAAATAATGAACTGAAAAAAATTACCAGAAAAGGAAAAACTTCAAAGCTACTAGTGAGGAAGCTAAAAGGGACTCATAGTCCCTAGTTCACAAGTTCATCCTACTTCTCAAGCTGCCAGGATGGAAATTCCTTAGTTACAGCGGGAATTCACAAAATATTATTAAACCCTGCATCTCTTGGCACAATGCCCTTCACCTAGGCTGCCACTAACTGGTCAAATTTGCTGACCAGTGGTTGTGGCAGGAATTATGTTAATGGGTCAAAAATGGCCATTTGGGGAAGAGAGAATCGCTGTCCACTTTCTACAGAAAATGTCTGATCTCCTATAAGATGCCAGACAATGACTGGTAAGACTTCCTTACAATCCTAACTCCTTTCTCATTGACCAAACAAGCCAGGAGCTACAGCTGGAGCACCACAATCAATGTTCGGGAATTGTATTTAGTGCTGCCAGGCCATGATAGAGAGCTATGTGAGGAAAGGTTTGGGCTCCCCTACTTCCAAATATAGGTAGTCCTCGCTCAACGACCATTCAATTAATGACGGTCCAAAGTTACAATGGCCTCAGAAAAAGTGCTTTATGGCCTGTGCGCACACTTACGACTGTCGCAAACTGTCACACCACCCCTGCGGTCAGGTGATCGCAACTCAGGCACTTGGCAGCCAGCTCGCATTTATGACCAGCTGCAGTGTCCTGCCATCACGATTGTGATTTGTGACACTTTTTGCCTGTTTTGGGCAAAAAACGCCCATTGTGGAAGCTGGATTCACTTAATGACCATCGTAAAAATGGCCATAAAATTGGGTCCGGTCAGGTGGCGACACACTTAACCAATTTTCCGGTCCCCACTGTGGTTAAGTGAGGACTACCGGGAGCCTCTCCCTCTCTTTCTCACCAGCTCTTTTCCTTGGAGGACTGAAATGGCCAAGTGGAGTCCGTGGTGCTCTCTGAGCCTGGCTGTTCTCTTGCAGACATTTCGTTGCCAGACTAGGCAACATCTTCAGTGCGAAGAGGGAGTGGGCCTTGCTCTCGGTTTATATGCCGTGGCTTGCCCTGCTTGTGTTGGTGGGGGTGTTGTTCTCTCCTTGGGAGTTCTTTGATTGGGCTGTGAAATGGCCAAGTTTTTGTCTGGGTTAGGGTGTCATTATATCACCGCTGAAATGGGAGAGCAGTTTAACTCAAAGGAACACTGGGATGCTCGGGGGTCAAAACCAGCCCACCCTTGCTCCAAGACTGTCTGAGTATGTGCGTGCAAAAAGACTTGCTCCGCTGTTGTCCCAGGTAAGTATGTTGGGCGAACAGGGCCCCTCTGCAACCCCGGAGCAGGGTTTCAAGAAATACCTCATGCATTCTAGACGGTACACAGAAAGAAGGTAGGTAGACATGGCAAAGTCCAATTTATTGATCAGGGCTGACACCTCCGGAGGGGGATCCAGAAGATTTATGATGGTGCTCCGTAATTCATTCAGTTCAGCCTAAGGGAAATTAAAAAGAAAAAAGAGGAAGCAACAACTCTGGTTTGGGTGGCTGTTTCTGGCAGAACATCATTATTAGCACCCTAAAGCTCTTCACCTTCTTGACAAGCACAAGCCTCTATGAGTCTAGGCAGAAGTAAACTCCATGGAGCACAATAAGGCCCCCTGAGAAGTGGATTCAAATGACTCCTGCAGGAAGGCGTAACTTCGCTCTTTTAAAGAATGAGAACCCAGCAAGAGATGCTTCAAAGCATACAAGGGACTCAAATATTTGCAAGCACATCCCGGGGAGAAGACAAACACCGCCTGTTTGGCTTAGAAGCGGTGAGGAGCAAGAATGCTGATGCTGCGTAACCCAACTCAAGGCAAGTCAGGAGGAAGCCTGTCAACAAAAATTAAGAATCTTACTGGAGTGCTTCACCTATAAGCACCAGCCTTGGAGCTGCTATTATTATTACTATTATTATTATTATTATACAGCTGAAAAGGTATTCTTCAAAGCCAACCTTCAGAAGCAGAACTGAAACTGGGACAGGACCAAGATAGGTGCTGTTTGAAATCCAGCAACAGTATGAAACCAAGTCTGTTTTTTTTTACAGCCTTGAATATAATAAAAAGAAGGGAGGAAAAGGGGGGGGGGAGAAGCCAGTAATTCTACCTTTTTGAATTAAAATACTTGAAGTTAGTGTGATTAATCTAAGAGATGAAATTCACATTCTCCCAGTAATCCTAGGAAATGAGGCTGGGAAGAACTTCTAAGAGGGGGTGAAACAGCAGGCTACCTACTGATTCTATCCCACAATTTTTGGTTTTGACGCGCTGGTTAGTCTTGAAATCTTAAGGGAGCAGGACACTGGGACAGGGATCTGCCCAGAAGGGGAAAAGCTTGAGGATACTTCCTTTCTGATTCCTTTCAAAATATTCTCCCCCTTGCCCTGCGAATACACACCCAAGAAACAGCCCGTTGCACTGCAACTGTAATGATTTTTTTTAAAAAAGGAAGAGAAAGCTCCCTGACTGAATTGTGGATAAACAGAGGGTCTGAAAGGGGATCGCTATGGACTTTGCAGAAGGCAGGGGGGAAACGAGAAAGGAACCTGATGACAAAAGGCTTTATTTACATTTACTTTAAAATGTATATGCTGGCTATGCCAAAATAACTCTGGGTGTTTTACAGGACCTTTGGGGGGGGGAAACCCTAAAGGATGGAATACAGGTAGTCCTCACTTAACAACCATTTGTTTAGTGACAGTTTGGACTTACAATGGTGTTAAAATGACTTATGACCACCACAGCATCTCTGTGGTCATATGATCACAATTTGGGCACTTGGCAACTGGTTCGCATTTATGACTGTTGCAGCCCTTGCTTAACAACCACAATTGGGACCAGAATTTCAGTTGCTCAGTGAAGGGGTCATTAAGCAAATCTGACCTATTCTATGACCATTTTTACAGTGGTCATTAAGTGAATCACCACGGGTGTTAAGCGAACCACATGGCCATTAAGTGAATCATGTGGTTCCCCATTGATTTTGCTTGCCAGAAGCCAGCCGGGAAGGTTGAAAATGGCAATCACATGACCATGGGACACTGTGATGGTCATACATGCGAACTGGTTGCCAAGCACCCAAATCGTGATCACATGACTGTGGGGACACTGCAACGGTTGTAAGTGTGAGCTGTCATAAGTCATTTTCAACACCGTTGTAAGTCCAAACCATCACTAAATGAATGGTTGTTAAGCGAGGACTACCTGTATATACTGCACATTATTAACTGAGCAAGAAGCGGACAAAGAAAAGGGGGGAAAAGGACTTACAGAAGTGACGGTGTCATTTTTCATGGCAGAGTTATACTGAAGAACAGAACGAAGGGGCTCTTTGGTTGGGAAGGTCAGGAGAGGTGACTTGGTGGCAATCTCACAAACACCCTCATACCACTCTTCGGGCCAAAGACCTGAAGTGACATTTGGGGGAAATAATTAGAACCAAAAGAACAGTAAATATTATTTCCAGACCAGCTCAGTAGGTTTCCAGTTCATCTGGAGCTTTTATCAACACTCTGGATTCCACCGGAGCCCAGTAAAGCCTGCGTTAGGCTGCTAGGAACAAGCCCCCATCAAACTGTGATGTCTTCCCTAGGGCTTCTTTCAAAACCACAGCTTACACAAACCACTGATCCCCAATGTTAAACAGCTGCCAATTGATTTGGAGCCGAAGACTTCCGACACCTTTCTCAAGGCTAGTTCAGGCGAAGAGCCAAGCTTTACCTGAGCCTTCCACAGCAAATCCCATCAGCACCGAGTACAACCAGAAGTCACGGAAGAGTTTCTGCAATCTTGGTTTGGCTTCCTTGATGGGTGGCAGGCGCCTGGTGAGCTGGCGAGGAAACAAGCTTTCTTCATTTTTGTTTACAGGAGGCAGTGTTATTAGCATTAGTTCATTATTGCTTAGCCATTAGGCCACGCCAAAGTACAGGATATAAAACACCGAACTTTAATAAGACCAGATATAAAAATAGAATAAAATAATAAAATAATTAAAAATGCAAATTGTTTTTCTGCATCACCCTCACAGTTTACCCCAATCAGACTCACACATGCAGACCTCAACCGAACCGTTTCATTCAAATAAAGGGCCGTGGTATGTGTTATTTCTGAATTCTGACTGCACGTGAAATACGTAGTTTTAATATAAGGATCCCAATAGGCTGTTCGTCTAATGTGCAGTCCTAAATACTGATCTCTCTCTTTCTTATACAACTGACATTCAAATAATGTGGGTGCTACATCTTCTACCTCTGGAGCTCTGCAAATACAAGTACGTTCATTGTAAAGGACTTGGTTAAAGCTCCCATCTTCAACCACTGTGTCCAGCTGATCAAATCTTGCCTGAGTAAATACTGCCCTAAGATGCTTAGGCATTCTGTGTTCAAATACTTAGGAGTTTGGAAGGTGCTCATCCATTGCAATGTGCCAACCTTAATAAGGATCACTGTTCACAGAAGGGACAAGCTGGCCTCGCTAACTACCAATACGAATGGATAAGAAGTCGATTTTTTGATCCTTCTCATCTTGGCTTCTTTAGCCTAAGAGAGTCAAATCAATTCCAGATTCAGCTATGTCAGCCTAACAACCACTGTGGTCCAGCTAATAACACATTTTTTGTGACACACGTTATGGCCTCACGTCTTAGGCTCAACTGGTCCAAGAAGAGTCGCCAAGCCCATGGAGAGCTATCACATACTGCCCATAGTACCAAGGTAAAGGTAAAGGTTTCCCTTGACGTAAAGTCCAGTCGTGTCCGACTCTAGGGGGCGGTGCTCATCTCCGTTTCAAAGCCTTGGAGCCGGCGTTGTCATAGACACTTCCGGGTCATGTGGCCAGCATGACGACTCGGAACGCCGTTACCTTCCCGCCGAAGCGGTACCAATTAATCTACTCACATTTGCATGTTTTCGAACTGCTTGGTGCGCAGAAGCTGGGATGAGCAACGGGAGCTCACCCCGCCGCGCGGTTTCGAACCGCCGACCTTCCGATCGACAGCTCAGCGGTTTAACCCGCAGCGCCACCGCGTCCCGCCCATAGTACCAAAACATGTATTTATTTATTAAAGGTATTGACTTCTGGAATCAGGATTGACTCCCGGTGGTTTAAAACAAACAGGGTTAAAAAATAATGCAAGAAAACACTGGTGTAATATACGAGCTTGTAAAAACCAAGGTGCCAATCTCAATCCTGATTAAACTGTAAAGATATATTTTGAATATAAGATATATGAGGCAAAGGTCTTTCTTTGCTCCTATCCATAAAAGAATGTTTTTTTAAAAAAAATTTAACAGAGCAGGAAATCAACTAGCAGAAACAGCATACATAAGGAATTTTAGCTGACATGGGGAGCTTAGCAGTGATTGATTTACAGCCTGTTTACTTTAGCAGGCACCCGCAGCACCAAAGTTCACATTGAAACATTTTCATCTGCCTTTGCGAGTGTTCCCTTCGTCAATACAAGAGGTAAGGAATATTTCTTATTTTGGGGATGCGGATTTCTTTTCTTTCAAGTACTTTTAGGGTGAAATTGAGACAGAGAACTCAATGGCTGCAACTCAAGGCAACAAATATACTGCTCAGCATAATATCGTTGCCGCGGACACTCATGCAATGAAATGGCCAAAATACAATTCAACCTCTTGGATTTTATTCATCATTTCATTTCTACGCCACCAGGCTTAGCATAGGACTCTTAGCGGGTTACACGATGAAAACAAAACTGTGAATGCTGCTGCAGCAGAAAATTGTGCAAAGGAAGGACATTTAAAACAGTTGTCTCAAGGCAATACAGGCGGTAAATAGGTTTGCCTAGCAGAGAGTAAGAAAAGACCATTATATTTCAACCTTCCATCAACATTCATTCCTGTAGCACTTGCTTTCGTACAGGATTAATTTGCTTTCCTTGAGGGTTTGGCTCAGAATTTTTGAATTTGGGAAGAAATAGCCTCAAATGTATAGGGCAGGACCTGGAGCAGCCTCTTCAACCTGATGCCCCTCTAGATTCCAAACACCCTCACTGCCCATCCCTCCTGCTGGTTGAAGAACTCTAGTTCAATTCATCTTGCATTAAAAAGTGCAAGAGATTCTATTCAAGTAAGGGAATTGCTGCCTTGTATCGGCTAGTTTATCTAGATTTAAGCCTTTTAAAAAAACTTATTCAGAAATTCAGAGTCTACATATAAACATATTTCTGCAAGACGAATGTTATTGACTGACTTGTGTACCTTCTTTTCATAAGATGGCCAACATTCTGAAATTTTGATGGAAGTCAGTAGTGGTATACAAGAATTGCATGGGTAAGGGTGCAATTCTCCCCACAAATGACAGCAATGTAACTGCTAGACTCAGAAGAGGCAGGGTTGTATGCTAACGAATCACGACGCAGAGAAAAATTAAGCTGAAAAGACCTCTCTCTCTCTCGAGCAATTGCACGCTGAGAATTACATTAAGGAACTTCCATAGGGGCTTCACAAGTATTTCCACCTGTTTTAACGCAGACATCATTCTCTCCTATAAGCAAAAGGACGCAACTGCGGATGCTGAAAATATTGGGTCTATTTTGACTTGAGACAATGAGACTGTTGTAAATAGTTGCAGCAATGTTGACTTTAAGCTGCTGCTTGAACTGTATTTCCCATCATCCTTGGGCTGTGCTATCTAAAGCTGATGAGATTAGCACCCACCATCTCAAATAACCAAAGGATCCCAAGTCTTAGTGTTATTTTTCAAAGTCTTAATACTATTTTGGCCATTCTCAGATGAAGGCTGGTGTCCACATGTTTTTCTTCATATTGTAAAAACAATGACTGGAACAAGACAGAGGAAGAAAAATGAGGGGGAGGAAGGCAGGTGAGGACCACTCAAAAGCTCATCATCATGTTTATTACAGCCCTAAGGCCAGACACAATAAAACTATACAACAACCACCACCTTACTTAATACATATATATAAAACAAAAGCAATTAGCATACTACGATCCAAAATTAAGAATGAAAATACTAAAATAAATTGAAATAAAATACTACGTTAAGAAATTCTAAATCTAAGTGATGGAGTTTTCTATCTCATGCCCCATGGGATTCACATTGTTCGTATTTTCTTTATGAGTGCTTATATTGTTCGTAAGCTGCTTTGGAAGGTTTGTTAGTTTTCCCCAAAAGGCTGGAAATAATCATTGCCATAAAATAAAAATAAAACAAATAAATACACATGTCCAGTTATAGAGGGAAGTCAACTAATTTATACCATTACTGGTGCTTTGTTTCTGCAAGTCCTTAAGCTACGGCCTTATTACTTTCCCATTTGGACATCTGACCACCACTATCTCAGGAAGGTGGGCATGACACTTTCTCCCCTGCCTTCCTGAGAGACAGATTTGGAAAGAAAATCATGGGTGTAAGGTTACTTATCATCACTTGGGGATTTGAACCCAGTCTTCCTTGGCCCATGTCCAATATTCTGGCCAGTTTCATACACTCAAGCATGATGCATGGTTCTGACTCAGTTTGAGATGGGAATCCAGCCCCTGTATCTTATCAATGTTGCTTAGTGCAAACCATGTCCTAGCCCAACGTGTGAACCAGAAGCCTGTTAAATTCCACTTGCTCTTGAATGTAAATGACTCAGTGTACAACACTGCAATCATATGAACATTGATCCAAACATCCAAACCATATCTAGCTGACTTTACTCCTCAGCACCCAGTTGTAATTTTCACATACTATGCGAGACAGAGATTCAGCGTGCCTTCTAAACCTGTGCACATCCTGTTTTCTAGATCAAGAGCATCTAATTGTGGGCTTTTGAAGGATCCTACTTCTAGCTCATAAAGATGAATTTGTTTTGGTGTTCAGCTGTCTTCTCCCTCACTATATCGTTGGTATGGTGTGGAATCAAGGACTTCCACGAACATTTTGAACATGTTGGTGAGGCACAATCCATCCACCCTCGTGAGCTTCTCAGAAATGAAACTCTTCGCGTGACTGTTTTGTCACCTGAATTCCATCAAGAAAATACAATAACCAAAGACCTGAGCATTGAAGAAGAGGAGGACGACGACTACTTGGACTTTGAAAAAATCTTAAATGAAGACGATGACTACATCGACATAATTGATACCATTCCGGAGGCTATTTCTCATTTTGAGCAAGGAAACATTATGGAACTTTTTCGTGGGAAAACCAGAATCCAGCGTCTCAACATCCTCAATGCTGATTTTGGCTTCAGCCTTTACCAAAGCATTAGGGATCGAGTCAATTCTTCAGATAATATTCTCTTGGCTCCAGTTGGCATTTCCACAGCCATGGCTATGCTTTCTTTGGGACTAAGAGACCAAACGCAGGAAGAAGTCTTGGACGTTCTAGGTTTTGGAGACTTTATTAATACCAGTTCCAAGTATGACTTCATGACTATTCATAACCTCTTCCACAAACTCACTCACAGGCTCTTCAGGAGAAATTTTGGCTACACACTCAGGGCAGTCAATGACCTCTATATTCAAAGGCAATTTTCTGTGCTGAATGAATTCAAGGACAATATGAAAAAGTACTATTTTGCTGAGGCTCAGCTGGCTGACTTTTCAGACCCAACCTTCATTGCTAATGCTAATGGGCGAATTGTAAAGCTCACCAAAGGCTTAATTAAAGAAGCTCTCGCTAACATACACCCTGACACACTGATGATGGTCCTCAACTGTCTGTACTTCAAAGGTAAAGAAACAAATATCAGCAAAGGCTGCTTTTTAAATACATAACCCTTGTTGTACAATATCTTGTAAGAGAAAAGAGTGTGAGTGTGTGTGTGTGTGTGTGTGTTTTGAATTCCACTGCAAGGGAGTCTAGATATTCTGCTCCCAGTGGACTTCACAGTGAGGCAAATGTTAGCATAAAGACTGTCAACATTTGAGTTTCCTGAGTCAACATTCTGAAAATAATCTTTAAAATGTTCACTACCAAAAGTTCTGTACAAGCAGCACCACTGTTATACTTAAGAACAGCTTACATCATGGGAATGTTTAATTTAAAAAACTGACATCAGAACCACTTCAGTGTCAACAAATAATAGCAGTGTAATTTACAATGAAAAAGCTTCTCAGGCAATTTAATCATGGGTATTGGGAGAGGATGCCCAGAAAGCCTGAATATCACATTAAACTTCACAATATAAACTACTTGAATTTGTCTATGAATGCTAAACTACATCAAGAATTATGGACTCGTGTTTTCATTGTGTTACCAGGAACCTGGGAAAACAAGTTTCCAGTGGAGATGACCCACAAACAGACCTTCCGGCTGAATGAGAAAGAGACGGTGAAGGTTCCCATGATGAAGACCAAAGCCAAGTTCCTGGCCACCGAAGACAATGAGCTGGATTGCAGAGTGCTGCAATTACCCTATGTGGGTAATATCAGCATGTTGATCGTGCTGCCCTATAAGCTATCTGGCATGAAGACTCTGGAGAACCAACTTACTCCCCAGGTGGTTGAGAGATGGCAGAAGAGCATGACCAACAGGTATTCGCAGTCATGGAAATGCTGTCCTTCCTAAAAATCTCAGACTCTGTGATACCTTTTCAAAACCTTTATTATTTTATTTATTTATTTATCAATCAAATTTTGCCACCGCCCATCTCCCCTCAAAAGAGGGACTCTGGGTGGTTTACAATAAAGCTATTATGCCCTGCAGCATACAATTTTACCGTAATCCAGCAGGGTCGTGCTGATGGGCACGTCCCACTCAAGCAGAAGCTTGGAATTGGCATGCCATGATCACATAATCTCGGCTGTGCTGGGGGTGGGTGGGAGAAGATACAGCTAGACCCAATGGTTGTGAAGAAAGACTGACAAATAAATACACAATGTGGAGAACCAATAGGGAGGAACACAGCAAGCCACTTAGTAGAGCTTCCTCTCCAGGGTTCAGGACGCCTTCCCTAACCAACCTCCACGACTGTTACTGAAGGTGACGCAAGGTCTGCTGCGTTATGGCAAGAGTGCACCAACTTTTTTTGAGCCAATGGCTGTACTTGGCCTTGAAGTGGAGTGATGGTGGGTTGCGCAGCAGCAGTGGGTTGGGTGGAGCCAAACAACGCAGGCACCATGGATTTAAGCACTGCAGATGCAGCTGAAAAAACCATTTCGACTTCTGGAATCGGGACTTGCGCCAGTTAAAAGCTTAACTTTCTCCTGCTCTCGCTAGAACTCGGGAAGTTGTGCTGCCCAGATTCAAGCTGGAGAAGAACTATGACTTGATCGAGCACCTGAAGGCGATGGGCATCAACGAGCTGTTCACCCAGAGCGGCAACTACTCTGGTATCTCGGAAGAAAGGATAACTATCAGCAAGGTAATGACCTGCCGGCGCAAATCAAAATTCCAGAGGGGCCAACTTTGCACGGGAAATGGAGCAGAGGCATTATTCAGTTCCGGCTACTTTCCCCCCCAAGCCTGGTTTAGTTCTATGGTCAGAAGAAGGCTAAGAGAAATGTACTATAATTCTGAATTTGTTAGTTCAGGAAAGAGGACCGAGAGCAGGGCATATCAGAGAGGGAAAGGTGGGCAAAGAGGGAAAGGGATCAGATGTCGCAGAAAAAAAAGCAGGTTTAATAAGAGCCACATTAGAAAATTACCAGCCACGAATCAGGTACTTGGCTCAGCTACAGCACCCCAGATATTGCTTTTGTGCCGCTTCTGAATTTTAATCCTCCTCCTGACAGTTTAACCATCAAGGGACTATTACGGTGAACGAAGAAGGGACCGAGGCGGCCTCTGTAACCACTGTGGGCTTCATGCCCCTTTCAGCTCAAATCCGTTTTGTCATCGACCACCCTTTCCTCTTACTCATCTATGAGCATCGCACCAGCTGTCTGCTCTTCATGGGGAGAGTTGCCGACCCCAGCAAGCATTAAGCAGCAGAATCACGCTTGCCCGACAACTGCAACCTGAAGAACCACCACCATGAGTACTAATACCTGCTCCCAGTTTGTTTCAAAGGATGGCCTCTGAGTCTTTTTAGGAGCGCTTGTGATCAAAATCGCCCTGTCTCAATGAAGATCACCGTGATTATAAACCTCATTTATATTTAATAAAAAAAAAAGTGTGAAACATTCGTTATTAGACACCACCCAGCGTTCTTAGTTTTTATTTGGGTTTGTGTCGGCATTGTGAAGTTCTGCCACCGTAACTACGGGCCTTGCAGTAGCTGCAGAGAATAATGCTGAAGAGATTGATTTGAGGTGCTTCTTAGGTCAAGCTACACAGAAAGCACCAGCTGGACTTTATTACTCATTCTATATATTTTGACACAAGAATAAAGCATGTGCTTAAATTCCTTCCGCTGGAACACGGGATTTTTTTTTCCTCCGGACCAAATCATGCCCAATATAGATGATTTTTTTAAAAAAAGAAATCCTTTTAGTGTGACAATGATCAATTCCCCAACCAAGTCAAGTCAAGGCTAACTTGGACGTGGTTTATTGAATAAAGCAGAATTGCTTTATTCGCACAACACACGAAGCCAGGGTTTCTCAACCAGGGTTCCGTAGCCTACCCATGAAACGAATACACTAATTTTGTAACTTCTGGCCTACATTTGAGCCTGAATGGGCAGGGGTTCCCCGGGGCCTGAAAAATATTTCAAGGGTTCCTCCAGGGTCAAAAGGTTGAGAAAGGCTGCACTAAGTTATGACCTACAGTTTACAAGCCTCAGCTGCTGGGCTCACACGTGCTCAGCAGAAACCAAACAAACCACCTTGTGGCTCAGGGTGTGGTGTGAACACAATTTTTCAGCAAAGCAAGAGTATTTGAAGAACAGTCGACCCTTGCAGTAGATCGAAATGGTTAAGTACCATCATAAAATCCAGGAGTTGGAAGGGGTTGTATAGGCCATTGAGTCCAACTCTAATATGTGCAGAATCTAAATTGTAGAAGCTATGAGTAGCAGTTCTTCATATTTATTGTGTTCTTGTCCCAAATTAACTTTTTATGGCATACCTTAATGCTATTCCCCCAAATCCTCAAATCCCGCCCACTTTATAAACACTTACTGGTGATCCTCAGCTATTAATGTGCTCATTGGCAATTCAACTGTATACAGAGATATTCCTGTATCTCAACTGTCCCTTTAACCAGTCATTATGTCCTACCACCAAGTTTTTAAAAAGAGGTGAAGGGAAATACACATGCCACCGCGCCTGAGATCTCGTGAGCATCATAAATTTTGCAAGAAAACTAAATATTTGCTTTAGAGACCCTTAATGTAACCATTAACTTCTGTAAACGCTCAGGACAGTATTTACTGAGTGACAAACGGCTGGGGGAAAAACAGATTAAAGTCTGTCTGATCAAACATCAAAATGGCTTTGAAGTAGCGCATGTTGAAGCTTATAGGGTAAACCACAGTCCTCTAGCGGGAGGGAAGAAGCTGTTGTGGGGCACTGTATAAAGACCTAATTTCCTGAAGCTAAATGCAACCGAACCAAGAATTAAAAAAAAAAAATTCTTTCTTCCATTGGAACAAATCAGCAAGGCAGTGGAAAGTAAGTGGAGCTCCCGTAGAAAGTTTCATCACACATTGTTCCGAGGGACTAGGTCTGGTTCCTAGGTAAAACCCCTAAATGGACTGAGTCCAGGCGATTAATGCCTCTTTCTCTAAGGAATCAGCTGAGCGGGTGAACCTACAGGGCTGCCAGTTTGACCCTCCCTAATGCGTTCTGGGGACGGCTCTCTTGGTGGGCCTTCAAAAAGACCCGTAAAACACCTCTTAAGTGGTTTATCATAGTAGCTCTGGTTTCTACTGTAAACTACCAAGAGACTTTGGAAGTCGGTCACACAGCAAGTTCAATCGGTCAACAGAAATTTTATCTCAACCATCACATTGTCCTCCTCCTCACCACCTTGAAGAACTGGACCATCTCATACAACCTGGGCCACTCTGGCTCCAGTAAATCCAACCTTTATCTCCCAATGTGTTTCGTTCTTATTATATAGCACAATCAGAATGTCTGTTGCTTTAGAAAAACTTCCAAGCTCAATCTGCAGTCGGAAAAAAAATCTGGAGGCAAAGAACAGCTTCCCACACCTTGGGCTTTCCATATCAGTTGGGTGGGACCACAATCCCTAATGCTTATAGTGCTTCACATTAAAAGGACATCAGTGTAGCCTACCAAGCTGTCCACTTTTTTGTGGGGGCAGGTTTAAAAAAGAACAGCAATTCAAGATAAAGCTATTTTGACTCATGCAAGAATGGCTTTTGTCCTTCACGAACACTCTGCACAATATTATTTTGAGAACCCAGACTTAAAAGGAAAAGTATGTTTACACGTCAGGGTCTCAAAGCTCCCTTCTGATAAACCTGCAGCAGTAAACAAACTGTATCACCGGGAAATGTTTTTTTTAAAAAATAAGTTCTGCATTTTTTAATACTTCCCACCAAGCTGCTAAAATACAGGCTCTTATATTTTACCGTCTTCTTGAGTATCTTTCAACTTTTTCCAGCTGCTTGCAGAAGCCAATGAATTTTCTCAATATAGCATACCCACAGTTGCATTTAGTTACCATTTACTACAGCTTTCTCCAACCTGTGCCCCCAGCATGTCCTCCCACCAATGCGGGGAGAACCAATTGACAAGAATCATCTGAAACTTCATATGGAGGTTCATGGCCTTATAACTTTTAGCAGAGCACGTGCACCCAGTCACAAAACTCTCGGGACATGTTTCTCCAGATTGCCTAAAATGCTTCTTCTTCCCCTTAAGATCATGCAATGTCCCAGGACAGGAAGCAAATACTCACCACAGCAATAACAGGGATCAGCACTCCGAGGTTGCCTGCACTGCTGGAGGCCTAAGAAAAATGATGGAGGTCACTTGAGAAAAGGAAACCGGAAGAGGCAAAGGGAATAGCCATTCTCCTGGCTGTAAGTGCAGGTTGGGGCTGTGCAACTTGTGCAAAGCCAGAAGTGGGAAACTTAGGACTATAGGGGTGCAAAGGATATACTTGATCTCTCAGCAGCTCTCAGAAACCCCTTTGAGCATGACCCAAACCTGACCATGTGATTTTCCATCACATGCGATGGGGAAAAATAAAAACAATAACGTGAGCTCTAAACGAGGCCAAGCAGAGTTACCAAGAAATTCTCCCCAGAAGGTACAACCTGGCCCCTGTGGGATGGGACTCTGTTCAATTTGCTGTCCTCAGCCCCCTACCCCACCAATATAAGCACAGCCTACAATCCAAAGATTGACCATCCCGTGCTAGGCCATAACATGGTTTGCTTGGTTCGGGTTAGCATCCCAAGCAAATGTATGCTTTCAAGTTTGCCAGCCAAACTGAGATTGAGATTGGACCCAACCCCGTTGGCCTTCTGGAAGGCTGTTAAAGCTTGGTTTCATCATTGGGCCTGGACATCCCACAGAAGGGCGGGGCCCATTAAATGGTTGCAGAGTGTTGACATTTCAAATGCCCTCTCCCCTGTTTTTATTATAGTTTTTAACAGTTTCAATTGTATTTTTACTGGTTTTGTTTTCAATTGTTTTGAATATTTGGTTTTTTGACTGCGTACGCTGCCTGGAGTGAGAAGGGAAGCTATATAAATTTAATAAAGAGAGAAAGAGAGAGTATGGCTTTGATTCTGATGATCGGTAAGCCACGTCCCTTCTTTCCTCGCCTACCTTCAGTGCAGGCCCTTTCTCGCTTGCACGCTCGCTGGCTCTCTTTCCTTCCAGCCCCAGTTGCACAAAGAGTTCCAACAAGTTCATCAGCAGCTCATCCACAAGGTGTTCATCCTGTATATTTGCAGCTATGTTAGCCAGGGCATTAATAACAGCTAAGGAACAGTGTCTGATGAGAAGCCAGAGAAGGGCAGGGGGGAGAAAGAAGACAAAACCAGAAGCATCAGCTTTCTGATGGAACATTCAGTCTAATTTGCTTGTGTTCAGAGCTGGGCAGGATTATGAAAGAGACCGTGAAACCCATCTGAAAAGCCCGGAGAAAAAACAGGACTTCAATAATCCAGAGGGCACCAGATCCACATGCCCCGATAAAAAAAATCTGGGCAGCCATTTTTACAGTCTTGTGAGGCATCCATTCTAGACTAAAAACATTAAACGTGAAACCTTTCGATGAGAATCTACAAATCAATCAATAATTAAAAAAAATACTGCAATAAGACAGCAAAAATAAGTTACCTATATCCATGATCTTTGTAGTCTTTAGTTGCAGAATATACAATTGAGCTTGCTTTTACGCTGATCTGCTGAAACAAATTCCACACCTCCTGGTAAATATATTGCTGGAAACAAATAAACAAAACTGAAATTAGCAGTGAGAACAAAAACTTACAAAAAACCATCAAAACAAATAAAAACATTAACATGGACACCATTCATTGGAAATGAATTTCGAGCATGATCTTCAAAGACATCTAGAACTTCAAGGAAATGTAGCTTTTGAGCCACAAGAAGTCGTCCTGAGAGGTGGGACTTAGAATAGTCTTTGGAGGCTATTCCTAGATGTAAAAAATTCTGTTGAACTCAGCTTGTTGCATTTTGGAGCAATTCTCATTTGGCACGTGAGGGTCAAGACTTTGGGTAGACCTAAATACCACTTCGGCAAAGACCCAGACTTAACAATGGGGGGGAGGAGGAGAATTTTTTTTTATAATAATGGACAAAGAGAGGGAGAATTTTTTCATAATAATGGAGGAGGAGGAGGATAATTTTTTCATGATAATGGAGGAGGAGGAGGAGAATTTTTTCATAATAATGGAGGAGGAGGAGGATAATTTTTTCATGATAATGGAGGAGGAGGAGGAGGAACCTGCAGAAGAGCTGACATGCCCACTGAATCTCTCCCTGCAATGTCACCCTCTAGCCAGTCTCTCATTTATTTGGTGGGGGGGTGATAACACTCCAGGAATTAGACTATCAGGAGGCAGTTTCAGAGGGAAGTTCGTTGGGGACGGAGAGGAAGAAAGCATTAAACCCTCCTTGCAATAAAGATCACACAAGGTAAATGGAGCAAGGCAACTGCATCACAGGGTTGATCAGCCTTCAGCGGAAATTGACATCACCCATCCAGAGTTAACAGTTGGAACTGACAGCTTCCTGGTCCACGGATACGCTCTTACATTTCCGGTGATAACCAAACAGCCCAGCTGGTCGATGATGAGCACATCAAGAGGAGACGGCGGCTGGCAGAACTTCTGCTGCAAGATCTGGAGAATTGGTTCCATCACTTTTGGGGTGTCTCTCAGGGCCACTGCAATGTGGCCCAGCGCACGGATTGTGTGGTCTGGTATGAGGTGGGCTTCCCTAAACAAAACAGTGCATCACCATTTAAAAAAAAAACTGCATGCACGCAGGTAACATGAAAAATCTGTTCACCTAGGAATGGAATATTCCAGAGAGCTCCCACTTCCCTCTGGATCACGCTGAATGTTCTCCCAGACCATGCCAATTCAGGGGTGACTAGACTTTCTGGAAGCAGAAGCAGTCTGAGATGTCCTGGACCTGGTGCTCAGGATAAAACAGGCCTGTTCTGAGGCCAGAACATCCCTGGAACATCTCAAACTGCTTCCACTTCAGAGAATTTATTTCTGGAATCTGCTAAACTGCTGAACAGCACGGAGAAGAGAAAATGGAACATTTCGTTCCCAGGCCGATAAATTTTTCACATCCCTAAGATACTCATACATGTGTGCCTCTTTTAACAGGAAGAACAATTGTAAAAAGCTTTTAGGTTACAGTACACAACTATCTGGCAAAAAAAAAATACCAAATTCCTTTCAAGAGATTTTACTAAGGAAGCGTACTGAAGCCAGCTGATTTGTACCTTTTAAGGGAACCGCAAGGAAACAGTAACCCCAGAATGAGGCCTTGAGGAAGGAAGAAGAGGTCGCTTTGCAGCATTAAGGCCACTTACTTATCACTTTCTTGTGAGATGTAGAGACGGTTAGATAAACTGGCTAAGAAAGCTTCAACAATGACGGGGTCTATGGTCAGGCCAGCTTTCAAGCATCTGCAAGATACAAAACAATGGACATGACTAGAAGATTCACGCATTTAAAGCCTCTTTTCTTGCTAAACCAGTAAAATTTAATAAAAACAACAACAGATATCGAATATTGCTGGCTTACTCTTAAACAGCCTTAAAATCTAAGAGGAGATATTTTGCAGGGGGTACCTTCTCCATCCACTCCCTCTGCATTGTCCATCTACATATGATCTAAAGCAGTGTTTCCCAACCATGGCAAGTTTCAGGTACATGGACTTTTCATCTCCATGAAGAGCTGGCTTTCCCCCCAGGCCCTGGGATAGTAAGATTACAGTCCCAGGTTTATAGAGATGAATGGGCATAGTTGATGGACTGGGCACTTGTTTTTTCTTGTTGCTGTTGTAATGTTTTTATTGCCTGTGTTCTTATTATTGTGGTTAGGCACCCAGGTGTGTGTGTCACAGGATGGGCAGGCATATAAACCTTGTAAACTCCCAGAATTCTTATCAATGGCTGTGCTGGCTGCAGCATTCTGGGATTTGAAGTCCACACACCTGGAAATCACCAAGATCAGGAAACACTGCTCTTAAGCATCCTCCTGCTTTCTGAAAATGGATTCTTGAACTTGTACGAACACCTGATTCTCACGGTCTTTCATCCGGCTGGTTTTCACCAAGGAGAGAAGACATCAGAAAGTCACCAGCAGAAGTATCCTGACTTCAACTTTAGAAGTCTGTCTGCTCCCTTTACATCTAGCTGTGTTGGCTTGCATCCCGGGGTTCAAGGAGAACTTTCTACAAGTTCAGCTTTCAAAACTTTTGGAAAACCTGCTCTTCGCTAAGAACCAAGGGTGGCTTTTCCACTTGCCGAGAGAACCACCCCTTGGCCCACCTGAGATAAAACCTACCTGCAAATGTTATCAATTGCAACATCCCGGAGCTGTTCATACATGGAGGACTCGTTCTTCTTGCCTGACATTATGCTCAGAGTAGACTCAGCGTGTTCATTTGTGATGCTGATCTTGATGTCATTGGTGCCTAACAGGGAAAGAAATAGGGAGGGTCTGATGTTGAAACCCAGTCCTGTACCTGCTGTGTGACTAGACGACAATACATTTTGAGCCATGAATAAGACAGTTCTGGATATGAAGCTCTCATGCACCCTTCCATTGTATGAGAGGCACAAATTAATGTGTTGTACTAAGCCAACGTGACATATTTGCCTTCAACTCGGCATGGTCTCTGCAATTGTGGCTTGTTCGACAAGCCTGAATTTAGTGGACTTCAAGTTAGTGCCATGTTTGAGCTCAGTCGCGCTCAGTGTAACCTAACGCTGAAAACAGCTGCAAGGGTACAATGAAGATGTACCAGTCTGAGAGTCAAGTTAGACTACTTTAAAGCAGCCATTAAAAAAAGTTATCACTAATTCTCAAATGTTTAACATTTGAATAGCATTTATTTTATTTTATACATAGGTTAAAAGAAACAAACGCCTGACTCCCAGTGATTCTGGGCACTTTGCTCTATAAAACGCTAAAACAAGAAAATTAAAGAAGAGATATGCACCCAGAGGAAGACAAACTAAACCAAGCAAAACCAAATCTTACAGGGACTCACTTCCATCCTACCCCAAGGTCTTGGAGAACAACCAGGTTTTTGATGCCTTCTGGAATGTCGTGAAGGTGGCAACCATACAGATCTCTAGGAGGACACCATTCCAGAGGGCAGGCATCGTGACAGGGGAGACACACTTCGAAGATCCCATTTGATAAACATTATTTCACTGAGGGGCCCTGAAGTGCATCCACTGTGCTGGATCTTAATATTTTAACACTCATCAATGCAGTGCCAAGATACGCTACAGCCGTGTTACCTTCGTAACTTTAAGATGCCTGGACTTCAACTCCCAGAATGCTGGCTGGGGAATTCTGGGAGTTGAAGTCCAGGCATCTTAAAGTTACTAAGGTTGAGAAACACTGGGCTACAGTAAAGAAAATCAACTGACTGCTTAATTGGTCAGGAAGAAGCAACAGAAAACTAAAAAAAAAAAAGAAATACTGGACAAACGTCTAGGAGGCCATCTAGTGAGCAAACAAAAATACCTGTTTGATACTGGCTGTGATATTTGTACAATTTCACCAGGACTGGGGAGGGAATCACAAGGAAATCCCTCAACGATGGATTGACAGAGTGAACCACCACCGGGAATCTCTCGCACAAGCGGCCGAGACCCTATGAAAAAAAAAGGATACGGAAAGTTACACGCAGAAGAAAGGCCACACGACCCTGGGTGGGTTTGTTTGTTTGTTTGCTAACTGGCCCCAAAAACCTGTTCGCCAATTGTGGCTTCACTGCTTTTACACTTTCAAGCCTGGTCATCTTTTCAATGTAATCATTTTAATTATTTTTAGACTGAAACACGCTATCTAAATTCTTTCAAGGGTGAAGAGGTGTGTTTTGCATACATGTCCATTAAACAGGCTCCTTTACATCCATTCTATGGTTTGCGTAGGGTTAGGGTTGAAGTTCCCACTCAACTGTGCAGCTCCTTCGGTGACTTTTTGGCAGACCCTCTTTCCCAGCACAACCTAATTTACAGGGTGGTTTTTGTGAGGATAGGGACGCGGTGGCACTGCGGGTTAAACCGCTGAGCTGCCGATCGGAAGGTCGGCGGTTCGAAACCGCGTGGCGGGGTGAGCTCCCGTTGCTCGTCCCAGCTCCTGCTCACCTAGCAGTTCGAAAACATGCAAATGTGAGTAGATCAATAGGTACCGCTTCGGCGGGAAGGTAACGGCGTTCTGAGTCGTCATGCTGGCCACATGACCCGGAAGTGTCTATGACAACGCCGGCTCCATGGCTTAGAAACGGAGATGAGCACCGCCCCCTAGAGTCGGATTCGACTGGACTTTACGTCAAGGGAAACCTTTACCTTTTTTTTGTGAGGATAAGATGAGGGGATGTTCCCACAGATGTCACCTTGATTTCCCAAGAAGACAGCACAGGAATACAATACTAAATAATTAAGTAAAATAGCAGTTGCCATTCAGTGACACTCCAAAAAACCGAAACAGATTCCTCTGCGTCGGCTGGAAATAAAGGGAGCTGTCATTGGGCCCATCTGGGAGACACCAGACTGCCCTAAAATATATTTGTACTTGCAGGACTGTCATTTGAGTATTGTGAAATTACTGAGTTATGCTTAAATCAGACCAGTGAAAAGAAGAATACCGGAAACCAAAATTGTAGAATGCTTATGAGTCTGTTACACACACACAGGCAATGAGAGCTTCTTTGCAGACCTGTAAGCAGCAGATCAAAAGAGGCAAGTGAGCGATGATCACTTTGCTGGACGTCTTGGACTGCAACTTTTCAGACAATCTGATGCACAGATTTTCGGCTCCTTGTTTGCAAGGGAACAAAAAACTATATTAGAGGAAGCGTCTGCAGGAAGAGATGCAAACTCAGACGACACCAAGAACTAACAGATACAGGTGTGCTCAGGCATGCATTTAAGTGCAAAACCTGTGCAATACAGGTAGTCCTCGCTTAGCGACCACAATAGGGACCAGCGACAGTTGCTAAGTGGAAAATCATGTGACCTCGATTTACAACTTTACTTCCAGCTTCCGTACCGTATTAACTCTGCTTGTCACAAGTGAAAACGTGCACCCGTTGCAAGGCACACAGATGGCGATCATGCAACTGCGGGAATGATGCGATGGTCGTAAATGCGAGGATTGGCAGCAAAGTTGTTTTTTGAGCAGCGTCGTAACTTCGATCAGTTGCTGCACGAGGCAGTCAGTAAGTGAGGACTACCTGTACGAAACTCACCTTGCTCATCCTTCACAGCCCAAACCATGAGATCCACGCAGGCGGCGTTTGCCTGGCAACGCAATTTCAGCGGATTCAGCTCATTGTGCAATTTATCGACCTCGTGAAGGAGCTTCTGAAGCTCTGGCTGACTGCTGTTGAATTGTTCCAGCACGAAATCATGGATTTCTTTCACAAAGGAGTTGGGAAGATCTAAGAGGCGGGGGAGAGAAAAATAGCCAGAATCCTCACAAAAGCCACGTCTGGATGAGGAGCAAGAACAGAAGAGATGATTCCATAGGAAAAGGCACCAGGTTGGGGGAAATGCTGGATCCTAAAGCGATCCACTCATTTTTCAGAACCAGAAATGTTCCCCGTTCCCTTCGGACAAATGCTCCTCGTACTAAACCACTCTCAGTTATCTACAGAAGAGTAACAGGGATCTGGGGCATGTTCAGCGGGAAGCGGCTGCTCAGATATGACGAGACCCCTGCAATTTCTACTCTCGCACGCCACCAGGAAGTCAAAAGCCTATCAACACGATCACCATACCTTTCATATAATACAGGGTATCTCGCAGCATTTTGAACTGGGCAACGTACAGAGGATCGCTAAACATTTTGTAGAACAGCTCCACGTGTGGACTGGCCTGTAAGGGATTTGTAGGAGAGGGGTGTCAATTCAAGAGCAAACTTCAAAGCATCAGATTTACCCGGTGGACATCTCTTTAAAACCACTCCCGGTGGAAGAAACGGATCTGGAGTCCAGGCATTTTTTTGGCTCCTGATCTGCATTTCAGACCTACATTCCCCACCCCCCCTGCAGATTCTACCGTCAACCGAACCCAGCAACGGTGATTTCTACTCAAAGGGGAGTACTGTGAAAATGAACATACCTCAAGAACTTCAGTGACCACTGCATCTAAGTTTTTGAGCACAGAATCCCCAACTAACTGTTTCACCTAGAGGTAAAGAAATAAAAATAGATACGTATATAAAATCCAAACGCTTGCAAAACACTGTGTATTCAAGCGCAACGTGGGTTGTATCTGCATGCATATTATGCGTCTTTGATGAAGAATTCAAGGTAAGCCTTGGAGGTAATATTCATTTTGTAATCAAAAGTAATTACTAGCCACAGCTTTTAACAATTTGGCACATAACGAGGAGGAGTTAATGGCTTTTACACCCCTCGTTATTTCGTCTTGACATTTATCCTACGTTGCCTTCCCAATGGCTCCCCACTTACCATGTTCAACAACTGGCGAAGCATTTCTAATGGAATGTTAAACTCCTTGTTACTAATCCCATTAAAAAGCGGCGAAACAGAGAAACTGGAACTGATTGTAGAAAAATAATATTCAGGATCTACTGCGCTTCCATCAGGCAGGTAGGAGCCTGCTTGTCAAAGGAGAAAAATGTAACCAAATGGTTTGTGACCCACCAAGAATGAAATGAAGACCTAGAAGCAAAAGACACGCTCGCTCCCAAAGCGAATAGCTAATTGAAGTCAAAGAAGCTAATCTTAATTGGGTTTCTTGAAGCGTGCAAGAAAACTGCAGTATAAACAGAGCTCACACACACTCGCCTTCACTCCAGGATTTCAGGATGCTGCAACTTCACAGATGTTTGCACAACAGGCTGACCATGGCTTAGCATTATGCACGGGTGGTGAACACGGGATAGGTAACATCACAAGCTGAGGCTGACCGCAGTTGGCAGTTCCCCAGCACGCTGGTGGTTGCTGTCCAGACGGCACTTGTTTTATATTTAATTTTAAAAAGTATGCAGTGACCAACCAGAGATGGAGCCAAGTTGGCAAAAGACCCTCGTTGGGTTTCTGATTTGCCTCCTACTGTGTAGGAGTGAAGCCTGTGGTTTGTGAGCTATCATGTACAATTACAGGCTAAACACAACCTCGGTCCCTAGGTTTGTTCAGCAAAGCATGGTGAAATCTAACCATGCTTTGGCACAATGCTGGAACCTAGCCTGGTGACTCTTGCAAACATGAGTCAAGGTATACAGAACCATTTCTCAGAATAAACGGATCATCGAAATGGAAAAGTGGTTGGTCAGGAACTGTCAAAGGGAAAGAACATCTCTCCTATTTCCTTTACATCTAAGAAAAGCAGAGCAGAATCTCATTTCTTGCTAAACATCAGCCATGTTAACCGACCAGCGTATCCAAGGATCCCAACTGACTCGTTTTCCGTACAAAGAGCCACACACCTCTTCCATTTCCCTTCTGAAGGTCCCCCTTTTGCTCTACTGGCACTGCGGAAGGCAATTCTGATCAAATCAGCCTGCACCAGCCCTGCACGGTCAAACTTTTTACAGAACTTGCGAAAGGAAAAAGAAATACCTTCAAAATACTGTATAGCCGTTCCTCCTGGGGAGCCGGGAGGAGGGATCCCACGATCTGGACTGACCTGGAATGAAGCGACAGGCATGGAATACCATCAGATGGGATCGGGGTTCACGCTGTCATACCAGTCGGTGGGAAAGGTTATGATGAGAATTAAGATGTTTTGAAGGAGAGCCACAGCCCCTAGTTTCCCTGGTTGATGGCGTTTTGAAATCGAAGGATCTCAGCTCTCCATAGGCAGAACTGGGACCCACCTTAGAACACCTCTTGTCAGACCAGACAAGGAAACCACAGTCATGCAGGCCAACATTACTTTTATTATTAAGATATAGTAGAAGAATCTTGCAAGTCTGAATGTGCTGCCCCGCTCCCTCCCTTTATCTTCATGAGAACTAGGGAGGGTCTTGCCTGAGACGCTTTCTCAGTTTACAGTTCTGTCCCGGACTCAGGTTTCTCTTATCCGGCTGTTGTCCTGCTTGCGGCTCTTCCTCCTGTTCCTCAAGTTAGCCCTTTTCCCCAGTACGCTCTTCCCTTCACTCCACCAACACTTGAAGACACTAGTTTCCACCTGAACCTGAGCTATGGAAAACGTCCTGAGTTTTTACTGAGATTGTGAAAACACTGTTTGTTTCTAGGGGAGACTGGGGCACAAAAGCATGCTTTAGATTTTTTAATCCTGCCTTTATTATGTTTATAAGTAACTCAAGGCGGCGAACATACCTTATACTCCTTCCTCCTCCTATTTTCCCCACAACAGCAACCCTGTGAGGTGAGTGGACTGAGAGAGAGGGACTGGCCCAGGGTCACCCAGCCGGCTTTCATGCCTCAGGCGGCACTAGAGCTCACAGCCTCCTGGTTTCTACCCTGGCACCTTAACCACTAGACCAAACTGGCTCTCCAGTTTTCTCTCTTTTGTAGTCACCAGAGCCCTCTAGACTGAACGAGGACACACATTACATTTTGGAAGCGAAACTGATGTTTTGAAGGCTTAAAATTAGCTAGGTAGACCTATTTGACTAGCAATGGCTCTTAAGTGCTTCAGGCAGAGTTTCTTCTTATCATCAGCGAGATCACCATTTTTACCTGGCAAATTCTAAAGACTGAATACACCTAGGCATGTGCCCAGTTTTTGAACTACATTTGAAATGCAATTATACAGGTAGTCCTCGTTCAACGACCACAATTGGGACTGGAATTTCAGTTGCTAAGCGAAGAGGTCATTAAACGAATCCAACCCAATTTTACAACATTTTTGTGGGTGGTGGTCATTAAGCAAATCACCATGGTTGTTAAGCAAACCACATGGTTGTTAAGCGAATTATGTGATTCCCCATTGATTTTGCTTGCCAGAAGCCGGCCGGGAAGGTCAAAAATGGCAATCACGTGACCACAGGACCCTGTGATGGTCACAAATGCGAACCAGTTGCCAAGTGCCCAAATTGTGATCATGTGACTGCGGGGACACTGCAACAGTCGTAAGTGCGAGGACTAGACACAAGTCAGTTTTCCCAGCACCGGCGTAAGACAAATGGTTGTTAAGCGAGGACTACTGGTAGGCACCTGGTCAATTAAAAGTTAGCCTGTGGTTCAGAAAATGGACTACAGGTGGATTTTAATTCCAACAACAACCCAACCTGTGAGATGCTGGACACACTGCTTGTTTTTCTCTTTAAAGATCCTTCTTGGCAGACGGTCAGCAGGGAGTTGGGAAGGATTGACCGGAAGTCATTGAAAGAACGTCTCCGAATCCCGTCCAGTTCATTTGAGGCCCGGCGGGAATGGGGGGTCACTTTAGGGAAAAGCTTGGATAGGAGGGACTCTTCTGAGTTGCTATAGCGCCCAAATGCTCGGGATATTCCAATCAGGCAGGGCAGGGCATATTTGCACAAATATTCTGGAAAACAAGAAGTTGGGCGTTCATCTTCCGTGTTCAACAGTACATTTCTTCTCACTGGCAGTTGCTACCTTAGTTTTCTAAAAACCGTATTTCACCAAACTCCTGATTCTGATGGGCTAGGAAGCCGTAATTCCAAATTATGGCCGGGACAGGAAACTCAAAGGCTTCCAGATGTTGTGTGACCCCAGTCTGCAGCATCCTCACTCAATATGGCCAACAGTCAGGGATGATGGGAGCTGTGACTCTAATGACATTGAGGGTTCTGTAGCCCTCCCCATTATGAATGAGCTTCTGCTGAGCTTTGGACTAATACATTTTTCTTTCTCCCTCTTTTGTAGGTGCAAGATCATCTGCTATGAATTGCAATCCACAAAATTACGCAATAATGAACAGACAAATGTTTTAGACCAGTGTTTCTCAACCTTGGCAACTTTAAGATGTCTGGACTTCAGACATCTGAAGGCTGGCTGGGGAATTCTGGGAGTTGAAGTCCAGATACCTTAAAGTTGCAAGGTTGAGAAACACTGTTTTAGACATTGCAAGACTCTCGTTTTTCTCCCAAGAGACTAGCAAATTATCTCCACTAAAACTGTAGCTCAGCCATACCCAGGTATGCGGACTTCATCTCCCAGAATCCCTCAGCCAGCTAAAAACTGTCCATACATCTGAAGATCATGCATATTGGGGAAAGCTGCTGTAAGTGTATTGAAGCTCTGTAGACAGTGAACAAACTGAAGTTTCAGCTCCTGGTGGCCTCTAAGGACATTCTAAACCAGGCATCATTCCAAGAATAAAAGGAAAGCTGATTTTTTTAATAGCAGGAGGCGGCACTGGGGATATTGTTTAAGGCTGTGAAAGGGATGAAGCTCCCTGCAGCTCATTCACATAAATCCTAATTTCCCATGAACTCTGGTTATTGAAGCAACTAGAAATACAATAAAGAAATGAAGCTTGAACAGAAACGAGAAAAACAAAGCAGATTAATCTCATTTATGAACAAAACACCCCAAAGTTTTTGGATACAACAAATGGTGACAACTGTTCTGGGTATATTAGTCTTTTGCAGATTGAAAACCGTGGGAGAAAGAAGAGGTGAATTTAACATTTGCTGTTACAAAGAACAACATTACTTGGGAACCGTATTTTACTTACCTTTATCCTGGATCTGTGGAGACTGACACATCCCCAGCAGGACTTGCATCACTTGTAAAACTGCCTCTAAAACCTGTAATAATAAAGGGCAGCAACTTAAAAAAAAATCTATGGGCAGAATTAACATTATGTCAGCAAGTTTAATGTTGTAACAATATAGGCTAGCATAAAATAACAAAAAATGAACAGTAGTGTAAGATGATAACGTGAATTAAAAGAGTGTTAGATGCCAGAAGGTTGAAACAAGATAAAGCCAAAGCTACAAATAAGAACTTAAATATTCCTTTCTAGGTTTCTAAGCAACCTGACTGCTAACAGCTGGAAACATGTCTGCAAGGAGACCGTTCAGTTGTCTGAGCTCTGAGCCCTTGAGTTTATCTACCATTGATAATTTGGTCCTGATCTGATTGTAAATGGGGCAGTGGAATGAAGAATGTCCTCCATTTGGCCAATGCCACAAGGACAGAGTCATTGTTCAACAAGGCGCTTACAAATTCTCCCTTTGAGATACACTGAAGATGAATGAACGTTACGTTGCATCAGAAGAATTTCTTCCTTATATTTTTATAAAGAAATAGTTGCGCCGAGATGTTAGTGCTGCAGTTTCAGCCAATTTCATTTTACCTGCTGAAATGGAACTGCTCTCCTTCTGAATTGAAGGTTTTTAGGAAGGAGTTTTGTGGAAGACATAAGAATTAAGTATTCATTACATGGGGCCCCACTCTATATTAATTCAATACAGATGACCTTACAGGAACTTAACTCCTACCATTCATTCAGCAAACCAGTTTAAAAGAAGCCATGGTGTAATACAATGGGTGAATCCAAACTTATATTTAGAACTCCCAGTGAACATTTAGAAGTTGAGGAAGGATACACTGGAGGATGGACCAGTGAACCCCAATCCCATATTATCCTCCATGTCTTCAGGGAACATGTGAAGAGATGCACTTCCAGCTATAGGAGAACCTCCATTTATTGATCTTCAGTACACCAGACTTTGTGTGCAATGGACCAATTTCCATAGCAATTTGACCACAGTGTTTTGTAAATAATATTATGACAATGTCCCACAAATATTACAGATTACATCCCACAAACGATATAAATCATTGCAATGACATACTCTCCAATTTAATGGACAATCAGGAATCACTGTAAAAGAATGTAAAGGTGACCTTGGTCTTGGAGAAGGAAGGAAGGAACTGTTAAGGGAGGAGAAATGTCAGCTCAATCCTGAGAAAGCAGAAAGCATGAAAGAAATTCAGAATAACCCTGTCACGTTACTGCTTGATGTGAGAGGGGGCATAGGGAGATTTTGTTATACCCTCGAAAAATAAAGTAGCATTCCTGGAATCCTTGTGGAATCTGTTTCCTGACCTAGCCTATCTCAAAGAGCTGACAAACGGACACCATACGATTCATGTAACTGACTCATATAAAAAAATCTACACTCTGCTTTGGAAAAAAAAACGCCACTCAGTTTGTTGAGTGCCAAATGACAAACTGAATTTTACAGACTGTAACTATAGTTACTTCCAAGTATCCAAGAGCTTTCCAACAAACTGTGGTGCAGTGATGCAAACTAGATACTGGTTGATTTGCTCAGCCTAATTAACAACATAATTTTGTTACTTCATGGTAGCTTACATGACCTGACTCCCTGAGGTTACATTACAGGTAGTCCTCGCTTAACAACAGTAATTGGTCCCAAATTTCTGTCACTAAGCAACACAGTCATAAACTGCAACATCACATGACTGCACCACTTAGTGACAGCAGTTCTGGTAGTCCCTGGGTGCCATCGTTAAGCAAATCACTGCGGGTCATTAAGCAAGGACCTCACGTGACTGCAACCTACGACTTCCTGCTGGTTTCCCCATTGACTTTGTTTGTGGGAAGCTGGCAGGGAAGGTTGCAAATCGCGATCACATGCCTGCGGGACGCTGCGGTGGTTAGAAATGCGGGACAGTTACTGAGTTCCCAAATCGCAATCATATGACCGTGGGGGCGCTGAATCAGCTGGAACTTCAAAGACCGGTCATAAGTACCATTCATTCAGCATTGTTGTAAGTTTGAACAGTTGCTTAATGAGTGGTTGTTAAGCAAGGACGACCTGTGTTGCAATCTTTAAAATGACAGAAAAACAAGTTAACAGTCAATGCATTGAATTTCATGTTACCACTTTTACCTGTTCTCTTAAAGATGCATCCCTGTAGGCAACATCTGATAACAGGGTCACCAAACAGAAGCTGAAGTTTTCTGCGACTGGAAGCGTGCCTACAAGTGTGATAACAAATGGAATAGGATTGTGAATAACCAGCTGGACATGCCAGGGGTCCACCCAAAACCAAGAAGCCTGAGGCCGAGACAGCAATCCGGGTCTGAAAAACTATGGCTTTTTGGAACGGGAATGAATGCTGTGCTAAGCCTTCACTCCTTTTCTTACCACCTTGCCTCACAAACCCAGATTTAAGACATGAGCCTACTTTAGGTAGTCTAAACAGAAGAATTCAGGGTTAAGGAACAAGAATGAACTCTGGTGGCATGAAAAAAAAATTAAAATTAAAATTAAAATAAATGGACAAGGACCAGCTTTGCTTCCCCTCTCCTCTATGATTTTAGGATAAGCTTCTGAAGCATCTTCTACCCATAGAGAGCTGAGCAGAACAAGGGCCAGGAGAAATGAGGCTGACCAACTGGGTTTCATCTCACTCTCCCTTCTTGCATGCTGCTGTAATTAAGCAAGGTGAGAAGTCTCTTGAGAAAGCCACCCAGAGGTCTCTGATCACCTTGTGGGTCTTTTTTTTTTTACCAAAAGACACTCTAAGCCACTATTTCTCAAACTTGGCAACTTTAAGATGTGTGGACTTCAGCTCCCAGAGTTGAAGCCATGCTGGCTGGGGAATTCTGGGAATTGAAGTCCACGCATCTTAAAGTTGCCAAGGTTGAGAAACACTGCTCTAAGCCTAAAGCCTGGATGAAAAAACAAAGAATCTGAAAAGTCACCTCGGCCTTTTCGTGAATTGCTTTCTTCAATCCACTGCACTTTGGGAAGACCTCTCAGTAGACGGAGAAGGTAAGGGATGAGTGAATCCTTATGCTGGAACAAGAGGTTTTTAAAAAATGTCATAACAACAACAGAACCCATACAGGAAAGGGAATGGCAGTATGTCTCTAGATACACTAAGGATGAAATCAAGCTCATTTCAAACGCACTTCACAAAGGATCAGACTTCCAGCAACAGTCATCTGTGCCACAATGGCTAAGGAGGGAAAGCAGAAAATACGGAGAAAGAGATTCACAAAAGGAACAATCAAAGCCAACCAAACTGTCTGAACAGAAGCAATAAAGTGGGCCCAGTTGTTCGTTGGAAGCTATCAAATGATACCGTTGCTAGGGGAGACAGCAGTCAGCAAAAAAAAGTTAATCATCCTTCTCCTAATTAGTTTTTCCTGCCCAGGTGAGCAGATACAAAAAATACATTATTTTAAAAAGTTATTGCTGCAAAAGTTATATTCAGGCTATTATTTTGATTGTGGGCCACTGTCATCAATTAATGGGTGGCCAAAATAGCTATAGAAGAAAAGAAACTGAAATACATTCTTAGGAAAGCTTGCATGTTTAGATCAAGGCCAGTTCCAAAAATGCACATATCAACAGGGCTTTGTTCCTGGTTTTTAAGAGAGAAAAAGGAGGCATGCAAGGGAAGAAAGGGAAGAAAATTCATCTGTGTTCCTTGGTTGATTTTCCAAAGATCTCCCATCTAGGTAGCCTTCCAAATGTGTGGATTTCTATTCCCAGAACCAAATATAGTTGGTTACAGTTGAGAATTCTGGGAATTGGTGGTTTAAATGCGTGAACCAAATGAGCATAGATTTCTGTAGACTAGGTTTAGCAAACAGAATATATTATGGTGTTTTAATAGTTTGCTTTCATTATATTGAGCTTTTTGTCAGTGCCCCTGAGAGCCTGGTAAAGGAGGGGTTGTAAATATTTTTTTAAGTACGTGAACAAAGGGAACAGTACCTGCAGGTCTGACTCTATTAGAAAAATTCCTACTGCAATCACGGCATCTCTGCGGCGCTCGTCCAGCTGAAAAATCCCATGGATATCCACTGGGCACATGCATAGTAGCTTTTGAACCTATGGGGAGAAAGTTTAAGGGGGTTTTTTTCCCCAAAAAGGTCTAAGTTCTGTGATTATGGTGGATAATGAGTCAGTATGGAAAAGATGCATCTGCTGTGAAAGGAGGGTAACAGTAGCTACCATCAACCACTACCATAATATGGTAAACGTCACTACAATATTGATCCAATTTAAAAAATCACCCATAATACAGCCTCATTAAAACAGGTCTCTCTGTGCCTATTTAGGGTGTCAGCTCATCTGATGAACCATTCCATCCTCCACAGAAGCAGAAGGCAATGATTCAGAAATGCTTCTTTCAACAGCATGCTTCTTGGGTTATAATCTAGGCAAAAATTGACATTTACCCTTTTTATTCATCTGAAACTTAAATAATCTGTACTTCTATCCCTGAGACTCTTGTTCCCTGTCTAAAGTTTAAGGGCTTTTTCCCCCAAAGAGGTCTAAGTTCTATGATTATGGTGGATAATGAGTCAATATGGAAAAGATCATCCTTGCGAAAACTGCAGCATTGTGGGTTATGATTGAGTGACGACTATATCCAGGCAACGTGCTAGAGACTTGGAAGGCCAACTGGATCCATTTGTCCTACCCAGGAATGTGTTTTTGAGTACTTAAGACCCCTTCTTTAGGCTAGCAAGGTAGTTAAATTGAATAACAATCCCCAAACTCTGAACCACTAATATTAGCACATTTAATGCCCTCTTACTGGTATTCCGGAGTGCAAATGCAAAAAAGGTCCAGATGAGATAAGATGAAGTGAAGGACTCACTGAATCTACAAAGAGGACAACCAGCAGCAGTTACAGCAGTGATGAGTGCACCACTGGCAGTCCTGAAGGGCCAGGCTGGGGACAGGTCTTCCTGGAGAGGGTCTACGTATGCGGTCACTAAGAGCTGATACTGCCTTGATGGCTCATAAGCAATCGATCAGTTGGAACCTCATAACCAGCCTCTTTTTTTAGGTTCAAGAAGCAGGACATAAATACCTTTATGTTCCAAATATTTCTTATAGCTGAACAGTCATCTGCAGGTGCTTTCAAGAGAAGGAACCTTCAAGCAATTTAATACTGATGCTTTGAAAAAATTTAGTTGATAACTATAGTATACTCATACTGTACAATGCCATCCTATGCATGTTTATGCAGATGTAAACTCTAAGTAATTCTAGAGGCAAATCTTTGTAAGACTGCTCCATGAGACACTTTTCAGAAATCCATATTTCTGTAATTAGTATTGTTCTTTCATTGTTCTTAATTCTTAATTGCTATCCACTCAACAGAGACAGAGCTATATCCTAATCCACTTAAATGCCACTGCCATGTAGAGTTCAGGCATTCAGGAAAGGTGGGGGGTAGGGTCCAAAGCAAACCTTTCTGCATCCACACTGTGCATTATTAAAATTTTTACCCAGCTTTTCTGTGAACAGTCATAAAAACAAAACGTGTAGAGAATACATCGAAACAATCAACAAAAAATAAAACTCATGAATACAAACACCAAAGCAACATCATTAGAGTCGTTTGTTGAGATGGGCAGCAAAGAAATGAAATGAAATAAGAGGCACTGTATAAAAAGTAGAATGCATGGAGTGCCGTCATGATAAAAGCCACAGCACTGAACATGGTCTCAAATGAAAAACCTGAAATGGCAGTTGGATTATACCATGAGCAGAAAGGCAGATGAATGAGAATCAGTTGGAGATCACTTGGTATAAAGAAAAAATGGTGAGTACACGTGTGGAAGAACACAAAACAGGTTGCCATAATTTGGGAGGGCATTACATTTATGCATTTCCTTCTATTTTGCCCTCTTTTGCTGTCTGTAGCAATTTTCTTTACTTTAGCCTTTAAGTCTCGAAGTCTAGAAAATGTTTATTTTTATATTTGTTTCTTAATGTATTATCTTTAACAGTCTGACACCCTTACAACAAGATTATCAGGCTCGGTGAGAAAGAAATACGAATCAATTCAAGGCTGAATGCGTTTTTACCGAAACAACTACCAGCCACCAAGTTTCCCCATGCTGGCTGGGGAATTCTGGGAGTTGAAGTCCACACACCCTAAAGTTATCAAGTTTGAAATACAGTGCTCTAAACTAACACTGAGCCTGTGCTTGATTACTTAAAAATTCCCACAGGGATCTATGAGATTTACTCCCAAACAGCACCATTCTATACATGTCAACTCAAGACATAAACCTCATTAATGTGAGCTACACCTATACTGCATAACAATAAAAACTCACCAGAACTCAAAGGAGCAATCACAGTACTGACTGACAGATCATCTTAGCAAAAGGATGTATACCAAATCACAAAAACTGGGAAGCAACTGAACAACTTGAGAACAGCACCTATATATGATGCAGAGATCAAAAGATGTTACAAAATACCTCATTTAAAAAAAACACAAGACAACGAACAATGTCTTTGATGCTACACTTGCAGCAGATAGAAACATTTCTTAATTGCACAGGGATGTTGTAAATGCATTCCATGTGCACAGTATTGCTAAAGCACACAGCATTTCCCAATAATGCATACCTGATCACCTAAACCTTTATAAGCACCTGAGAGATGAAAGCACTGAATTCTCACTAAATTTTTAGACTTGTGAGATAGAGATTGCATAATGCACAAAAACCTCCTAGTGCTACTCAAGTTTTGAAAGACTGCATCTCTAAGGTGGTTGAATTACCCTGAGTTAAAAATTTCAGATTTGCAGCCTTGATCTTTCTAACGTAGTAAGACTTCTAGCTGGAAGAAAGCATCAGCACATACAATGATTGGATCCAATCTAATACAATCCCACTTCCATTTCCATGAAATCAATAAAGTTTTACCATCGTGACTAATTCATTCCTTTGCTTTTAAGAGGATACAAGTATGATGAACTTGGCTTGCAATACTGCGCATGCTTACTCAGGAGTAGACTCGGTGGAACTTCCAGAGAGCAGCCGAGGTCAACTAAGTGCTGTCTCAGCAGGTGACAATATCTGGTGGGTCCAAGCTTAAGCCACATTGGGTTTATAGCACTTGGACGGGAGATCAGGATTACAGACTAGGAAAGGTAACACCACTTCTGCAGTGCTGCCAAATGCATGGCCATATTCATGAAGTCTGTTGGAGACGAGGTGGACTTGAAAGACACTTTCATTTTACCTAGAAGTAATTAGAAGATGAGGGACGCGGTGGCGCTGCGGGTTAAACCGCTGAGCTGTCGATCGGAAGGTCGGCGGTTCGAAACCGCGCGGCGGGGTGAGCTCCCATTGTTAATCCCAGCTCCTGCTCACCTAGCAGTTCGAAAACATGCAAATGTGAGTAGATCAATAGGTACTGCTTCGGGGGGGAGGTAACGGCGTTCCGTGTCGTCATGCCGGCCACATGACCCGGAAGTGTCTATGACAACGCCGGATCCAAGGTTTAGAAACGGAGATGAGCACCGCCCCCTAGAGTCGGACTCGACTGGACTTTACGTCGAGGGAAACCTTTACCTTTACCCTTAATTAGAAGATGAGTAAGGACCGTGGGAGCTAGGAGCCTAGTCCCTGAAACATCTACATGGGCTTAAAAACAAATGAACAAGGGCTAGAAAGAATGACAGCATTTACTATCTTGCTAGAAAGTTCTAATTAGTGCTGTTCTAATTTAAAAGCAGAACTCCCTGATTTTGATACCAAGGGAATTCACTTCATCTGAAATGAAACTGATTAAAGGAAGGGTCTTCCGCAGTTGATATGCATGGATTTATAAAATATCTTACAGCTTAATGAACCAATTATCCCAGTTCAGTAAGCCCCTCCTTACATAGCAGATTCTAGCTGCAGAAATAGTATCACTTTGGAGTTTAGTACATTGCTTAATCATGCACACTCAAGCAAAACAGGGTGTGACGTGTCTATTGTATGCTGCATATTTAATTTATTGCATATTACATTTCTAGTTAAACTACTTCCCAATATACTAGTTTTAGCTGAAATTGCAGATGGACTCCGAAATCCCATAAACCAGATATGAAAAACTTAAAGACTGTCAATAACACTGTGAAAAATTCCCCTTTAAATACATAAAATCATGCATTCTTTCACTTTTCAGTGTTGAAGATATCAAAATAGTAAATATAATAAAGAACATTTCATTAATGCAGCAAGCTATACACAACTACTAAAAAGCCAAAGGAAACTCAGAATAGCAAATGTTGGAGTTTAGGTTTTGGTGGCCTTGTTTTTTTTAGGCTGCCTTTTCAAGATGGAATGAGAAATCTTCCTCATTATGCATTTACAGAGTGCCTAAATCCAGACATTTTACCAACACATAGCTTGCGCCAACCACCACTGACCATCTAAAGCAAATATTTCAAATGTTCAGGAACTCTATAACGTAAAGTCATTGTTCCCAATTCTGTTATTTTAGCAGTCTGGTCTTTACATTCAACAGCCCCCTGGAACAACCAACAATACTGTAGTTTATGCCAGGAGTTAGCATAAACCATGCACATTATATGTCATAATTGCCACCATTTGACCTATTAGCTAGGAAAATAAAGGATTATTGTCCCAATCTCCTGAAGATATACATTGCCTATCCCAACTAATCTGTTCAGAGCACATCAAACCAATTTAAACAACCAGACATCACCAACACAATGCCTTCAAGTCACCTGGGGTTTCCAAAAAAAATGGTTGAGAAATCTCCTGTCTAAAAAGCACCAGGCTGGGGAAAACTTCTAGAACGTATGTTGCAAAAGCCAGTATCAAACCAGTTTCTCAATCTAACTCATCAGACACTTTCAAACCATGATTTTTCTATCCTAAAGGCAAGAGATTGTTAATACCAGCAATGGCTCAGGCTTAACTAAGGAAAGAAAGTCCTTTTTATGTAATAATAACACAGCAATAACAGCAACCATCCAGATGCACATCAATCCTAGTAGTACATGTTCATAATTATTATTAACTGCTATATAAAACTGTAGTAACTGCTAAAAATGACTAGGTGTGTGAAAAACATGCCAATCTGATGGCAAACATGTACCAACCTCAAAAGGGGTTGTCCCATCTTTGAAGTGAGATTTGATTGCCCATTTTGAGGTTTCCATATCCTACAAGGCTAGAACACAACATTCCAGAACTGGGGATTCCAGACTTGGAACTCTTCTGCACATTTCTAATAAATACCATTTAGCCAGAACAAAGATGGACCATATTGCCATATGAAGCGGATTGCTGGGTTTTAAGAATAAGACCAATGGGTTCAAGTGATATCATTATTACTAATACTTTATTTATGAACAAGGATTGCAGGCAATTATCACCAATACTGTTGATTATTTCACCAAGGAGGACATCCCTAGTCCTCAGCTCGTTTATCATCATTACACATTATTTATAAATTACTGTTTCTGGCAGATATTAATATTTTTGAGTTGTAATGCCAATGAGGACACTGCAGGGCCTCAGCTCCCAAATTAAATTTCCACTGCTACTTTATTTGTGCTGTTAGTTGCCCTCATGATTAATGCCAATGAGTTTTCCCAGACCTCAAGCTACATCATTACTATTGTTTTTATTTTTCAATTTCTAATAGTATTTTATTTTCTGGCAGCAGCAATCTTACTGATTAATCCTGGAGCCTGGGGTCATGTTGCTATTATTACTGGCAACTAGCCTTGAGCTATAATAAAGCAGATCTATTATTTTATTGCTATTATTACACTTCTACTGCCACTACATTTGCTGGCAGTTGCAATCATAATGGTTAGGTCAACGACCTCCCACAGAACCTCAACTGGTATTATTATCATGCTACATTTAGAAATGATTGTGGCTGGCTATTTAATAATAGCTCATAACCCTAACCCTTAAAAAAATTAATACTAAGGAGGACTTCCCTGGGCATGGATTCTTCTTCTTCATCATCATCATCATCACCATCATCATCTTACTATTATTCTACTGCTACTATATTTGCTGGAAGTTGCAATTTTAACCTTTAATACCAATGAGCTCCTGCAGAACCTCAACTCACATTGTTATCATGCTATATTTATACTTGATTTTTTGGCCATTATTACTGCCACTTTTATTTATTTATTTAACACATTTTGTCACTGCCCATCTCAAAGAACGACTCTGCCATTGCCCTTAAAATAATTAATACTAATGAGGACCTCCCTGGGCATGGGTTCAGCATCATATTATTTCTATTATTATCATTATTATTCTACTGCTACTATATATGCTGGATGTTGCAGTGATAATATTTAACACTAATGAGCTCCTGCAGGACCTCAGCTCTCACAACTGTTTGGCCATTATTACTGCAAACCTCCTTAAAATAATGATTTCTAAGGGGGATCTCCCTGAGCATGGCTTCATATTATTCCTATTATTATTATTATTATACTACTATATTTGCTGGAAGTCGCAATTATGTTTAACACTAATGAGCTCCTGCAGAATCTCAACTCATATTATTACCATGCTGTCCATTTACACATGATTGTGGCTAGCTATTATTATTATTATTATTATTGTCACCCCCCTTAAAATAATTAATGCCAAGACCTCAACTCATATTATGACCATGATTGTGGCTGGCTATTATTATTATTATTGTCACCCCCCTTAAAATAATTAATGCCAAGACCTCAACTCATATTATGACCATGATTGTGGCTGGCTATTATTATTATTATTGTCAACCCCCTTAAAATAATTAATGCCAAGGAGGGCCCCCCTGGGCATGGGCCCACCACCATCACCATATTATTAATTATTAACTATTATCGTTATTGTTATTCTTATATTAACCAGCGCTTCCTGCGGCCAGCCCTCCCCCTCCTCCCGCTGCCCGTCCACGCCCGGCCCCGCCACCCGCCCGGCGGCCTGGGAGCGGGGTGCAAGGCGGCCCGCCAGCTCGCCCCCCGCAGCCCGGAGAAGCCCCCCGCCCGGCGGCACCTTCTCGAGCGGGGCGGGTCTCTGGACGGCCAGCGAGCGGGCGAGCGACAGCACCGTGTTGAAGTAGAAGCCCCGCGACGAGCCCGGGCTGCCGTGCCTCTCCGAGCGCGCCGCCGTGGCGGCCGCCGCCGTGGCCACGGCCAGGGCCGACATCTTGGAGGAGGGAGGCGGCGGGGGCAGCCGCCTCAAGGCGTCACGCCGGGCCACGCCCTCGCGCGGGCCACGCAGCCAGCGCCCTCCCCCCGTCCGAGCGGAGCGGCGGGCTCTTCTCGCGAGAGTTGCCGCGGTCTCGTTTGCTCCGGCTGTTTTGCAAAGCCGCCGGGAAAATCGTTACGGGAGGGCGCTTGAGGAATAGGCTCCATAATAGGCTTTATAATTAATGGTGTAATTAAATCATAAATTAATGACAATATAATTAAATAAGAAATTGATGGTTATTTATTTATTTATTTGTTCTTCAAATTTCTATCACCGCCCATCTCTCCCGAAAAGGGGACTCTGGGCGGTTTACAATAAGATCAAAATTAAAACATATAAATTACATATATTAAATAAGTAATAGGCTTAATAAGATTCCTGTAGGAATAGGGGAACTGGTGGTTCTTCCGAAAGTTTCTGACGGCAGGTTTTATAAGGTGGGGGGGGCAATGGGGGATTCTGGGAATTGGGAACGGTCAGGCGTTCTGAGAGTGGGAGTGCTAAAGAAACGCTCTTTTTCTATGCGCCCCAAGCGGTTGTGACTGTGAAGGCGACATCTAAGGGTGCGAAGTGCCATTTGGTTGCCCGTGTATTTATTATGAAATCACCACTCAGCTGCATCCTGGAAGAGAGGGAGAGTTAATATGTAACCATTCTGCAGGACCCCCAGAGGTTTGCTCGTTTGGAGGGGGAGGAATATAAATAAGCATTTGAAAAAACTTCGGCGAAGCCTTTTAGTTCGGCTCCAGCACTTCGAAAAAAAGCCCTAGCGCGTTCAAGGGTTAACCGGGCCCCTGCTGAGTTCCCCCTTCCGCGAAAAAGGGGCGAAGTCGGATCGATTCCGTTTTAATCTCCCCCTCTGGAAGACGGAGGTTGGTTCGCCCCGGGCGCGCCCATCTTTATTTCCCCCCTCTCGGAGCTCCGCCCCCCGATCCCTGGATGGGTCCACTCGGGGGCGGCCTCCCTCGTGACCGGAAGTGAGGAAGCGGCCGGGCAGCCGCGGCTGACGGTGAGTGGCGGCCGAGGGAGGCGCCGGGCTGGGACCCCGCTTCGTCGGTTGAGCGCCGCCTGTCTCCCAAAGGGTTCCAGGCGACAGACGTGGCCTTCCCCGGGGCCTGCCCTTCCCCCGCTGGCGCTTCAGGGTTACAACAGCCCTGCGAGGTAGGCTGGGCCGAGAGAAGGGGCGGCTGAGCGGGGGTCGCGCTTGCTTCTCCTCCCGGGAGGCGGATTTTTAAAATTTAGGGGGCCTTTTCGAGTTTTTAATTATACCATATTTATCGACTTTCCTTCTTTCGGCGTTCTTGGGGGTCTCCCCTGATCGGGAACCCACAGCGGCCCGGAGAGGTAGGCTAGTGATGGCCTCAAGGTCACCCACTGGGCTCCCTGGCAGAGAAGGAAGGTTGAAAGTGGGGGTCTAAGTTTAAGAACCCCATTACTGAGTAGAGTCTTCCCCATTTGGGTGATTTCCACTTGTGCTGGACTACGATGCCCATCATCCACAGCTAATCTGGCCAGGCAACCTGGTGGCCCTCAGATTTGTTCCCATCACCCCCCTGCTGGTTGCATTTGTCGTCTGGAGAGCCTTCAGTTTATTTATTTATTCATTCATTTATCAGATTTATATAGCTGCCCATCTCATAAACGTGACTCTGGGCAGTGTACAATAAACAACCAGTTAAACCAATTAAAAACAAAAACGGTTAAACACAAATAAAACTGCAGGAGGAGGGACTGGCATCCTACATGCAGTATAACCATCTCATGGGCTCCCCATTTCTCTGAGATCCCCAAGCCTGCTGAAAAAAACATGTTTTCAGGGGCTGATCTCACATAAAGGGGAACATTTGGCTTCATGGCTTTTAATAACAAAATACTAGAGAAGGTCAGATTAACAAAATTAACAGTTTTGGAGCTGTAGGTTTTAAAAAATACCCTTTGAAGCAAGAACGAAGTGAATATTTTACTGTGAACTGCCCAGAGTCCCCCTTTTGGGGGGGAGATGGGCGGTGATATAAATTTGAATAATAAATAAAATAAATAAACAAGGTGAATAGCCTTAGGAAGGGAGGACAAGTCTCTTAGACAGAAGTGACATCACCTCAGACATCAAAAGAATGTTTTCTGTCTTGGATGTTCTGACATTATATAACACTACTCAGTTGGAAGTGGGGTACAGAAGACAATTGTAAAATCTGGGCAGGAATCTATGGAGATCTCTAATCCAGTTCCAAGCGGGGAAAAGATTTGAAGGTCAGCATAAGCACTTTGACCCAGTTAAAATTGAAGGAGATAAGCAAGATTTGCCACTGAAATCCTGCTTGAAGGTACAGTGCCTTAAATTATTCTGAAGTGGTTGATGATTAAATGCAGAGTCCTTCCAAGGAATTTTGTGGCTTCCTCTGTCAATAAGGGCTCACGTGTTTGTCATTTGTGGTCTTGCTAAAGAATCTTGGTACACGCTAGTACATTATCCTGAAATGGTAAAAGTGGAATGTTGCTGGTTTTGCAAAATGAGGTGTTACTTCCCTTGGAGACAGAGCCTAGAGCAGTGCTTTAAATTCTGTAAGAGTGGTTCTGTCAATATGCTCTGATGATTGTTGAGTTACACATTTACATTCTGACTTTTTCAGTTAACTTTAAGAGAAGAGAAACTGTCAAATTTTGAATAAGTTTTGCTTCACTTCACAATGGGACTGTTTCAAATGAGAACTAAGACATGTATATACTGTAATAGAATTTCAATGAGAGCTCTAGAAACAGTTGCCCGATGAGGCTATTGCGACCAGGCAGCAAATTGTTAATAGGTATTATTATTATTATTATTATTATTATTATTATTATTATTATTATTATTAATGTTGTGGGAGAAAGACACTTCTGGATTTTTTGCTGTTTTAGATGCCAACCATATTCTGGATCTCGACTCATTCAATAAGAGGCAAGTAATTGTTTGATTGCTCTAGGAACAGAATGTCTTGGGCCTTCCCTAAGAATGGCATTGGATTTGACTTTTTCCATTTTCAGCGTGGCTTCAACTATACTAGCTGCGGAAAACTGCCCACAAAGCAGTTTCAAGATGACTGGAAAGATGAGTTAGTTGTTTGTGACAGAGAACTATAAGACATGTGGGTTGGCTGGTCCAGTTTCGATTTCCTGAAATTGTCTGCTGTTTTGTAACCAGATAACTGATTTCTCTTTTGGCAAATTGTCAGGTGGAACAAAAGTGTCCTATGCTGGTTCCTTGTAGCGGGAGGAGAACTCTTAATTGTTCGATATTCTTGGAAGTTTCAAGCAATTTGATGCTCTGTTTATGTTTCATGATAGAAATTGATTCTCTTGCAGACTTTGGCTTTTCATCCCATAGCCATTGATCCTTTTACACGAAGGACTCAGTCTGCGTCTGAACAACATTGGCTCAATTCTGTCCTTATTGACCTGCATTATAAATAGAGGAAATCAGAACCTGAAGCTGCAGCCATGTCGGCTTTCCCCAAAAGCTGCAATCCTTTTGATGATGACGAGGACGACTTCAAGCCAGTAAAGTGGAATGAATGTGATCAGCCTGCAAGAGATGGTCCAGACAGACAAAGATATTTACAACAGGAGGTCATGAGATGCTCCCAAGTGACTCTAGATAGCACTAACCGCTCGCTGTCTCTCATTTATGAGTCTGAACATGTGGGAGTAACCACCTCAGAGGTAAGCAAGAATCTCGAAAAAAATATTTTTCAGTATTTGCACGCTATGCAAGTAAGGTTAAGGAATTTTATTGAAAGACAGCATGTCATCTTATGCAGAGTAATCTCAGGTTAAGTGAGAAAAGGTTGAAGGAGTTTTTTTTAGTGATGATCGTAGAGAAACTACATATGCCCGAAAGTGATTTTTTTTTAAGACACAAACCAGAATCAGAACAATCCGTGCTGTGTTAAAATAATCAAATCTTAATTAAAGAGTCTTGTGATCATAGAAGAGGGAGATTGGCCAAAGAGACAACAGTCTTTAAAAAAAGAGATAGACATCTGGACTGCCAAGTGTTCCAGACAACAAACCTGGGTTCACACATGCTAAAACATGGTTGTGTTAACTGTTGATTGCTGAATAAACCATAATTGGCTGACTTTGCATAATGTTAAGCTTTAAAGCCTGTCTTTCAAACCATAATAGCTGGCTTTACACATTAAACAATCTGATAACTTAGGGCACTGTGTAAAACAGGTTAAAAAAAAATAGCAGAAAAGAGTAGATGTGACTAAGGAATTAGTCTGAGGTCTAATGCTTAGGTCTGAATCTCTACATCATCATGAATGTTTCCTCTAACATTTTTTGTCTAAATTATATTTATATGGAATTTTAATGACCATTACATTTCATATTGTCACTTCAGTGGTCTGCTTTAGCTCACTAAAGAGAAAATTATAGTCCCTTTTGCATAAAATCTGTTTTTTGGGGGAATTAAAGTATCAGCATCCCTTTTTCCAGGTTTGTTTGTGTGTGTTTTTTTCTCGAAAGACTGTGTTGCTCTTGGCAGGAACTTGTGCGGCAAGGGGAGGCCCTGAAGCGTACCGAACGCATGGTGGATAAAATGGATCAAGATTTAAAGACGAGTCAAAAACATATTAATAGCATTAAGAGCGTCTTTGGCGGCCTTGTCAGTTACTTCAAAGCCAAGCCTCAAGAGGTCAAACCAGACCAGAATGGGGCCTCTCAGTATCAAGGAAGCAACAGGTAAGACAATCAAGGTTGGTTTGTAAGGAAGCAGGAAGTGTGGGCATCTAAACTCATCCAAGTGTCCGTGCCCAAGTGACATTTTGCCTGAATGTCAGATTTACATCTGTCTGGCACCTTTCTTTTTGAACAGGGTGAGAAGCGAAATAATAGAGCAACAGTGTGCAAGATCTCCAATAATTTTTTGTGGGTTTGTGGTTTAAACCAAGAAGATGCTATCTGCCTGAGTGGCTGCTTTATTTTTATCCCACGGGAAATAAAATGTTTAACACTGAAATATAGCAGGAAGGAAAACCTCCTTCTAACACAAAGCCTGTTTCAGTTTGGAAGCCAGTGAAGCAGTAAATGCTGAACACGGGAAATTCCCTTTTCTCTCTCTGTCTAGATTAAAAGAAGCATTATCCGTCAGCAAAGAACAGGAGTCAAAGTACCAGGAAAGTCACCCAAATTTACGGAAGTTGGATAACCCAGGTTTGCTTTACCTTGTTTATTAGGTTATCTGTGTTTCATAGAACTTGATCATTATAAACATGGTTTTGGGCAACCAAGCTGTATGTATAGACCCTCTTGTATTTATTAATCAGAAATGAATCCTGGTTTATTCGGACAGGCATGTCTGCTAATCTCATACGAGATAGGCCCTTGAACATGCCTTAGTTTTTAAAAGTTATGCCGCTGAACTTGATGCTGGATGTCGAAAGACCTGTCATTTTCTTCTCTCTTTCCAGAGTTTAGTTCCAGTGGAACCAGTTCGAATTCTTCATCCCAGCCTGATCATTACCCCAAGAATCAGCATCTCCGGGCTTACCATCAGAAAATTGATAGCAACTTAGGTGAGTCATGATAGTCTTTCCCAGTGCTTAGTTATTTATTTATTTCAAAAGTAAATCTCAGATTTCTGAGCAACTTTCTTTAAAAAGGAGGCAGCATATGTTCATGGTCTTGTTCTCGTTTCCCGGGGAGAGGAAGAATTGGGACAAAGCTACAGTTAGTCTCTTTCCCAGCAGACAGTAATATTTAGGAAAGTAAAGTCAGGCTAAGTTAATACATTGCACTAAACCATGGTTAATTTTAATCATGTGTATTGAGCAAGCCACAGTTTCCTGGCTTGCAGTGCCATGGTTTATCAACCACAGTGGTTATAGTTACACAGTGCAATAAGCTGAAACCAAACCAATCACATTTTGGCTCAATGCAAGCGTGAAATTTGTCCTGCTTTGCTGTGACAAATCCTCAAGGTGACTTTCAACCAAGTTGTTAGCCCAGGCTGCAACTGCTGAACAAAATACAGACTAGAAATGCCTTTAGAGGCTCAAATGCATCATGGGTGATGTGTCACCCTTCCCACGACAAAAAGAGGTAACCCTAGGTGTGCTACCTCCATAAAAGACTATAGGAGTAAGACAAGAGTGGGTTGGAAATAACAAAATACTAAAGGTTAATGAGTATCTTCATACCTGAATACGCTTCCGAGGAAGGGCTGTCTTCATTTGTTTCAAATCCATCAGAGCCTTATGGCTTCTGAAATGCTCTTATTTCTGTTATGGTGTAAGTTTTACAAACTAGAAGGCCGTCAAATTAGCACTTGAAGTCCTTGCTGGGAGGCAGAACCTTTGGAGTGTGGGAGAATGTTCTGATTTGAGAATGGTGCGTTCCAAGAGTGGGCCACTTCTGCAGCACTCAGCATGGGCCACTCCGGGATTGGAATACAGGTAGTCCTCAACTTACGACCATTTGTTTAGCGACCATTCAGAGTTATGACGGCGCTGAAAAAAGTGACCAGTCCTCACACTTATGGCTGTCATGGCATCCCTGCGGTCACGTAATCAAACTTCTGGTGCTTGGCAGCTGGGATGTATTTACGACAGCTGCAGTGTCCTGGGATCATGCAATCGCCATTTGTGACTCTCCCAGCCAGCTTCTGACAAGCCAAGTCAATGGGGAAAGCCAGATTTGCGTAATGACCACGTGATTCACTTAATGACCGCAGTGGTTTGCTTAATTACCGTGGCAAAAAAAGGTAAAATTTGGGCATGACTCTCTTAATAGCTACCTCACTTAGTGACAGAAGTTCCAGTCCCAATTGTGGTCGTAAGTCAAGGACTTCCTTGATAAAACATTTTGCTCATGATGGTTTTTAATTGATTATGGGTGGTTTTTAGATGCTTGTATATTGGTTTTTTAACCTGTTGTAAGCTGCCCAGAGTGCTTAGGTGAGTTGGGTAGCCATACAAATTGAATTAATAATAATAATAATAATAATAATAATATCATCATCTCATCAGGCCTGGTAGTTGAACCCACTGGCAGGGCTATGAGAGGTCCAGCAACATCTGGTGTGTGGCTGTTTTTCCCTTTTCTGTCTCTGGCCATTCAGAAATAGCAATGCCCATCAATTCTCTTCACTGATTTTTATTTTTTTAATCAAGAGAATTTCATGAGTGGTCTTGGCCATAAGTCTGTGTTGTCTGTCTCTTGTGTTGCTAATCTTATTACGTTTCGTGGGGGGGGGTGTCTTTGCAGATGACATGTCCTCCGGGCTGGGCCGGCTGAAAAACCTTGCGCTGGGCTTGCAGTCCGAAATTGATGAGCAGGACGAGATCCTGGATCGCCTCACCCAGAAAGTTGATACTGTGGATGTCAACATCAAAAGCACAGACAAGAGAATCAAGGATGAGCTTTAAGGAATCCTGGGGTGCTCTCATCTGTGTGCAAAAACTAAATGTATTTTATGCATCTGGGCATTTTCTTGTCCTGCCACACTGGGAAAGCACTAGCAAAAGAAGTTGATAGGGCATCTTGCCGTGTGATTAAATATATGACTAGCCTTAAGTACAATCTGAGAAATTTAAGCTATCTTCTTTAACGTATGTTCATAAAAGCGCTTTGAAGCATTGCCTCCTGGAACTTCTGATTTTGGAGGAAGCCCCTCGATTCTGGACAATGATTGAAAAAGATTATTACATCCTGCCTTTCAGTATTTTTTTCACCTTAATTGGAGCAGGTATGTGCATTGGCTACTTTGCTCATTTGCTCACGAATACATTTGTGAAAAAGGCTAGTTGCATCTTGTTGAAGTATATGAGGCCGGTGGCTCTACCATTCAAAGCTGGAGCATGTCAAGATGCTTCTGGTGGATTAGGAAAAACCCCACCCTGGCCCCCAACTTAAGCTGTGCTAATAGAGCAGTGGTGCCCCTGATCAATCGTTCTCTAAAGCACTGACTATTTGATATACATCAGTACAATTAAAAACTCAGAAAGAGATTTAGATGGGAACACTTACCCAAGACTTTAAAACAACTTAAAGTCAACTTAAGGCTTTGGGAGGGAGCCTGTTGGAAGGCTTCAATGCAAAATGTTGCCTTTGTGGTTTTCTCCAAACAACACTTTGCTACTGAACCTTAGCAGTTCAGTCTTGATGACTTTAGGTCTTGTACTTTAGGTCTTGTTGCTGCTCCATCTCTGTTTTAAAAAAAGGATATTGGAAAAGAAACGTGGCGGGGGAGGTGTTCCAAATGTCCAGTCAACTGGTTCCAATGAATGCCATCAAAATTCTGCAACGGGGTTCAGTTTCAGTTGTGAGATCAGCCTTGCGCTTCTGTGCCCAAGGTAGCTTGGGGTTGTTTGATTTGTGGCATGAATATTACCTGGCCTTGTTCTCTGATGAATGAAAGGTCCATTTCTAAGGTGGTCTTTGTCCTTCCTGGTTAACATTTTGTTCCTGCAGCCTAACTTCTCTTTTTTGGGTAAACATCTCCTCAAGTTCTATATAATGATCTCTGTATACCTGATAGAACAATGCCAATTTTCCTGTAAATGTCTTCAGCAAATCACAGAGACAAGGAACTCTGGAAATAGCATTGATTAAAACAATAGTTTCTCTCACATCTTGCTATTCATTAGGTACCAGCTGGAATCTTAGGAGTTTCTCTCTCAAGGATATATCTTCATATTGACTTTGGCTTTAACCCTCTTCTAATTCCTTGGCAGTTGGCAGAAGTCTATTATTGCAATATCTCAGCACATCAGTTTTACTGTGGTTCCTTAATCCACTTCTCTCGTAGCCAGGATTAAATTTCAACAGCTGATACCACCGCCACAAACTTGAGAAATATCTGTGCCTTCCATCAGCGCACTGTACTTGGGCATCGTGAAGGCTCTTTTTCAGCTGAAGTTATTCCTTTCTCATCTTAGGAACTCGGATGCTGATGGTTTTAATACTGATGCATCACATTCCCCCAGGAAAAAAACCCACTTATTTTACTCTCATTGTTCCCTTCCTGTGGAGTTAATTTGAGTCTTAAACGTTTACTAAACAAAATTGCACAAAAGTTTCAGGTCTGTTTTAAGCAATAGCTGTGAACGATCCACTTGAGTTGAACAGATAAAATACCCACTACTCATTTTTTCTGTGAAAGCAGCTTTTTATTGAGAAACATTGAGAAGGCATCCCATTGCCCTGTTTTAATCCCTCTGCCCACAGTACTGGGAATGCAATTTTTTTTTTTTTTTAAACACAGAGGATTGTAATAATGAACGGATTTGGATTTCTCGGAGTTGTTAGGAGCAGTTGCCAAGGAGGAGAAAGAACATGTATTTCTCATTGTGTTCAATTTGCTTTTGATTTTGTTGTAAATAGGTAAAATATTCCCCACGCTGTAACTGTCTCTGAGACCTTTCCAGTTTTGAATCGGAGATCTTGCTACGCTCTATACATTATTTTACCGTTCCTCTTCTTTCTGACGTCACCCCCATGCATTTCTGTCTTTCCTAATTCAGAAAGTCAACTTGACCATGTACTCTACTGGGGGTGTATGCTTTATTGAGCTCTTCCATGGGCTGACTTTCTAAATTAGGTATGCCTAATTTCATACCCAACTGCCTATAATTGTTCTGCTTGTAGACCCTTTTGTACCATCTGCAGAAAGCAAATATAAGATGGGGCTGAAGGTGGGGTGGTAAGATGGTTTTGTAATGAGGAATTCCATGGCAAACTAAAACAGATTCTTCCCCTTTTGGGACATTTGAATTTAGATAGGGTTGAAATCTTGGTTTCTATACCTCTCTCTACGTATTTACATTTTTCTTCAAAGTGGTTGATTTTTTGAAAGCTTCATTGGTGTTAATTTCCTATTACCTAGAATAAAGTGGCTTCAGAATTGCAGACAAATTGATTTGAAGACCTCCAAAGATGATTAGTTCTTTCCTTGGAAAATATAGCTCATCTATTGACTAGTTCACTTCTCACCCGCTGGTTTCCCAAGGCTATGGAGTCTTTTGTCTTTTTTTCAGGCATTTGGTGAAAAAAATATTGCTGTGTTTTTTCTACTTAGTCCAAACAGAGTTTTGCAGAGGGAATTTGTCTTTCTCTAACCAAATATTCTCATTCTTGTAACCAACTCCTCTCCAGGTTCTCCTTTCAGGGGTGGGGAAAAGATTTTCCTTTTTTGCTGTTTAGAAGTAGATGATCTGTGAAACCATTTCCCTATCTTTTTGCTGTAACTTGAGCTTATTCAAGCTTCATACTTAGCTGTTCTTTCATTTTTCATTGAGTGTTGGATTGTTGAACTGTGCCGAATGTGCCGTCGAGTGGTCAATAAAGATGATTCTCAATCTTGATTCTCCTGTTTTTTGATGACGATGATTCAAAAATCGGTTAGAAATATTAAGTATCCATGTTATCCTTGTTATGGCTTCCCCTGTGGTTGAAAATAAAATATGGGCTTCAGTAAGACTAAGTGGAGCCATATATTGTTGATTTGCATTTCCTTACTAGCCGAGTTAAACATTCTGGAAATTGTAGTTCCAGTATGTTTGGCAGTCATCAGATTGGTATAGATTCATCTAGAACAGAGTTCCTCAACCTTGGCTACTTGAAGATGTGGACTTCAACTCCCGGAAGTCCACACATCTTCAAGCTGCCAAGGTTGAGAAACACTTACTAAAATACTGAAAGCTTAATTTAGATTCACATATACTGAAAGGTAGGCTTGTTGTAAGTAATCTGCACAGACCCAAAATAATGGCCGTGTTAGGTTCTGGTAATACAATAAACCTCAAACATTGGTTTTAAAAATCTAGCATATATTGGAGGATGTAAATAGGGATATAGTAACTAAGCTTTTTGGTTAACGTGTTGAGTGGACACAACAAAAGACTATTGCTTATCAATAGTGACTTGGTAAGTGCAGTGATTTCAGATGGTGGTGAATAATACTTGCCCTGGATTTATTTCCATTTCATCAAATTCTTTTTGACTTTATCATTATATATGTCATTGCTCTTTGATTTTTTTTTCTTTTTTGCCTTTCCTTCACATGTAAGTCTTTTCTCAAACAGCATTCAAAATGGCATCCTGTGGTATATGGTTAAGAGAATCAGCTGGATGAAAGCTGGCATGGAAGCAAATTGTGTAAATCTGGACAACAGCAACAAATTAAAGGCAATGTTGTGACAGGATAGAAACTTTCAACTCCACCAGAAAATCTAAACAGACTTCGTGGTTACTTTACCTGCTTCTAAAACACTTCCAGTCGACGGTTACTTTTTTAAAACAGTCACGGTAGAAAGAAGCGTAGAGTTGCCAAGGTTGAGGAACCCTGCTGTAAGGAAAATGGAAGGGAAAAAAACCCTAACAAGGTTTTTGTGTTTGAGTTCCACTTTACATGACCAACGCTGACAGATGTTTGCGTGCGCACTTAAATTCTGCTCACCATTTGAGCTGAATGTTGTACATCTAGCTATTTATATAGCAAGGAGCCAGGATCACTGCATTTTGACCCTAGCTGCATGGTCCATGGAGAGTAACATGAGCACACTAGATCCCCAGCTTTGTGTATGATGGGTGGTGTGGCGATAGCAGGAGCTGGCATCAGCTCTGCATTGCTTTACACTTAAAAAAAACAAAACTGTTAGATGAAGTCACTGCTGGTTCCTTTGCAGCTGTTACTTTGAAAGAGCTGGTGGGTTGGCTCCCTTCCTTTTTGCCAGCTAACTAGGCCACAGAATACAGTTGTGTGCTCTAACAGCCACAAAGCCCTGGCAGCTGATGGTGCACTTGCAACCTTTCCCAAGAGCGAGGCCATGGCGACGGAGTTGGCAGCCGTCCGTGCCCTTTCAAGGCCTGGGCGATGAACCGCAAACCGTCCCTTTGCATCAATGGCCCATTGAAATGGAGGGAAGTGGTTTCGGGAATGCTCGTCAAGCAAGGGACTGTGTCCTCTCAGTAACCCGGCACAAGGCTTCTCTCCAGAAAGCAACTCAGAACGTAGCATCTGAGCAATGGATTTCTTTCCTAGATTGACTGATTGATAGATAATTATTTTGGTCAGTGACCAGATGAAACAAAACATCTACAAGTAGTCCTCATTTAGCGACTGTCTTGTTTAGTGACCACCCTGATGACCAATCCTCGCATTTACGACCTTTGCAGGTCTGTCAAGCAAAGGAAAGCTGAAGTCAGATCATAAGCACAGTTGCGGTTTCACTTAGCAACCGCTTTGCTTAACAACCGAGTTGCCGGTCCCCATTGTGGTTGCTAAGCGGGGACCGCCTGTATAAACTAAATACAGCAAAGAAAAACAACCAACCAACCATCCATGTAGCCATAAGATAAGTGAATCAGGTATGAGGATGTCAGTTAATGCGCGATAGTTGCTGGCACACTTTCACAGCAGCTTTGCTACACTGTGGGTAATAACACTTTGTTCCCAAATACTGATTTTAGAGCTGATTGGTGCTTTCACAAAAGATGCAGAGAATGTAATACTGTCTGGGTCAGCTCAACACATACCCCCTGTGGTAGACCTGACAGTGGCTTACTGAAGGACCCAAGTTTTTGCTGTTCTCACATGACACAGTGAATCAGCCTGACGTTTAGGGAAGCGTGTTGGGAGAAGCCAGGGAAAAATGAGAGGCATTGGTGTGCGTTGGTTAATTAAAAAAAAAATCTCTCCAAAATTGAGAGAGACATGCAGACGGTGGGGCAGAGCAGGCTGCTATCCTCCAGGCTGGGGTGGGACCACAACTCCCAGAAGCCACAGCTACAAGTCTGGCATTTAGAACAGCAACTTTGTGGGGAAGGGGTGACGAAAAAGCGTGGAAATGGTAGGAAGGGTCCAAGAGCAATATAGGTGATACGCATAAGGTAGCCGTGGGTACCCAGGTGCCCAGGTGCAAGCCTTGGAGCTTCTCCCCAGAGACTTAAAAAGAAAAGCCTTAAAAAAGAATTAGGAAGCCAGCCTGTTGCATAGTGAAGCACCCGGCTTTAGCATCATCCTGACTCTCAGGATGTCAGAGAGCATTTTGCAAGGGTGGGGTGGGGTGCAAATTTGCAAACAGGCCGCTCACCCATTTTGGGAGGGCGCCCACCCCCTCCTCTCCCCACCCCAGTAGGGTGGGCTTTGCCTCTTAACCACCGCCCCCACCCCTTTCAATAACTCCTTGAGAAAATTGCAGAAAGAGGATGCCCGGGCGGGGCGGGGGCGGCAAGGCAGAAAAAAGCCGCGGCTGGGAGGCCAGCAGGCTCCGGGACTATTTCTTCCTCGGAGGACCCTCGTGTTTCGCGGGTGGGTCGGCGCGGAGGGATCTCCCGAGCGGGGTGGGGGGGATGGAACGGCGAGGCGGCTGAAGGAGCCGAAGCCTTGAAAGAGGGGAGGGGGGAGGTTGGCGCCTGCGCAGTGCCGTCCCCGCCGAAGAGCGGCTCGCCACCCCTCCCTGCCGGGCGCTCGTGTGGGGCGGCGAAGCGGCGGCGCCTCCCGGACCCCCGGCCCGGTCTCTCGCCCCCGCAGCGGCCCTTTCTGCCCCGGCCCGCCCCCTCCCGCTTCTTTTCCGGGGGGGGCCGCAGAGGGCTGCCCCGTGCCGCCCACCATGGCTCAAATCCTCCCCATAAGATTCCAGGAGCATTTTCAGGTGAGGATGGGGATGAGGGGAGAAGAAGCATGCCTGTGGGGGGGGGGTCCTCCTCTTTCCCCTCCCCCGAAACCCCCAGCCTTTGGGGAAGGATGGGGAAAGGTAGGGGGCTGCGGCCTAGTAGGGGCGAGGGGGGCTGGCGCGACCCCCTTGGGGGCGTCGGGGTGAGCCCCCTCTTCTCTCGGGGGGGTCAGTCCCTTGGGGGCGGTGGGGGGGAAGGGGGAAGCTCCCCCTCCTGGGTCTTGGGGGGAGGGATTCCTCTTTGGGAAGGGGGGACTCTCCCTTGGGGGTCCCCCCTCTTTCTTGGGCAAGACGGCCCAAGAAGGCAGCCTCGTTGTATTGTTTGGGGGGGGGAGAGAGGATGGGGGGTGGGTGTCTAGATCCTTTTATATCCATGCACCCCCCCCTTTTATGCAAAAAAACGGTGGGGGGAGAGAAGGACCTGAAGAACGGCTCTGGGTTTTTTTATTTTATTTTATTTTAATATTTTATTTTTATGGCTTTGCCTTGGGGGGTGGGCAAGCTGGGGGAGAACGTCTGCTGCTGCTCTTGAGGCGAGAAGTGGGCGCTTTTTGGCTGGGGGGGCGATGGGGGTCGTTTAGTTTGGATTGCAGGGATTTGTGCAGAGTCACTGGATGACTGGCTCCCTTCCTCCCCCTCCTGGTTTTGGGTGTGGAGGGAGGCGGGAGGCTCTTCCCTGCATTACTACACCACGAGGAATGAAGTGGGGGGGGGGGGAGGAGAGAGGAGCTTGGTTTGTTGGGGGGGCGACATCTGTGCCCTTCTGTTCTCTGGATCTGCAAAGGGGGTGGCAGCAGCAGCAGCAGCTTCCAGACTTTCAGTCCTGCCCTGGACCAGAGAGACTGGGCACGGGCACTGCCCAGCTCCCGTTTCCAGCCTTGGTGCTCCTCTGCAGGCATCTCTGGTGGAGCTCTAGCAGAGGGGGGGCTCCCTTCTCCCCCCCCCCCAAAACGGGCATAGGAAGGGCTGCAGAGAGTTGCATCAAAGAGCTGGTGTGCAAAAGAGGGCATGGGGAGAAAGCTGTGCCAGTCTGAGAAAAAAAGAAGAGTTTGTGGCAGGAATTAAAGGAATTTGCTAAATGAATGAGGGAACAGGAAGTGGATTTGCCAATTACTCTCTGCTTGCCCCTCCCTGGGCTCCGAGGCATCCACTTCCAACCCCACTCTTTTGTTTTTTGTTGTCTCACGTTTAGGACCCAGTGTTCGTCTTTAATGTTCTTCCCTGGCAAGTTATTTCAGCAGCTTTTAGGGGGTTCCTTAATGAGATGTAGAATGAGATGTGGGTGATGCCTTGGGATTGCTCTGGTTGAGAAACAGCAACTATTTTAGCACTTTAATCGTGGAAATGTAGGTTGTGAGCATGACCAAGAACTTCACTACTCTTCTGCAGCGGGAGTCTCAACATGTTTACTTGGAAGTCCCACAAACATATAAATAGTCTTGCAGCCTTAATTCCGTTTGAATGCCAGCAGTATTGAAAGCTTGGACCAGAATTCAAAAAGAGTTGTGGCTGCAATCACCGTGTTTCTGTTCTGTCTAACATGCTGGTTGATTGTGGAGCATACCAATCTTTTGGGATGAAAGCACAATCCCATGACTAAAATTGGGAGGAGTCCAGTAACTCTTTTTCCAACAAACAATTTGCATTAAAAGGTATAAGCTTTTGTCGGCTGTGTCTCATTTATACCTCTTTACAAAATGTGTTAGTTGGAAAAGGGGCTCAGATTTCTCCTGATTTTTGGCTACCAGAGACTGACTGACTAACTAGATTAATTTAAAATCATAAGTTTAATTACAATTGTCCCGTATTTCCTTTTTAGAATGTTTAGGTTCTGTATAATTTGTTCCATCTCCATGTTGCTGAATGTTTTCTGCTATGCCATTTCCAGTTTATATCTTTTCCCCAAGAGCTATTGGTGATTTGCCTCCTCCCTTATTTTCACAACAACCCAGGGAGGATGGACCCAAGATCTATCTCAATATAGGTAGTCCTCGAGTTACAACTGCAATTGGGACCGGAATTGCTGTCGCTAAGCAAGATAATCATAAAGCATGACATCACTTAGCAATGGCAGTCCCAGTTGTTATGACCCAGACACATGGGTCATTAAGTGGGAAACGGAGAGAGTCCCACATAAAGACTGGGGTGTCGCAAGGGGATGGGGGAGGCCCAACACAGGCCGCACACAAATTGGGGGAGGGAGTGCTGCAGCGCAGCATGGTCTCAGGAAGGCCGGAGAAAGAGAGCGTGGGGTACATGCGAGCGAAGGGGAGAAGGAGGGCGTGGTGTGAGTGAAGAAAATCTGGGGGTGGGGGAGACTTGCCTGAGCAACATTCGATCTTCCCTGCCACCTGCCCCATTGACTTTGCTTGTGTTAAGCTGGCAGGGAAGGTCGCAAATGGCAATCGCGTGACCGCAGGATGCTGCAACTGGTTGTAAGTGCAAGCTGGTTGCCAAGCACTTGAATTTTGTTCATGTGACCGTGGGGGCACTGCAACGGCCAGAACTTCGAGGACCAGTCATAAGCCACTTCAAACGGTCGCTGAGCAAATGGTCATAACTTGAGGACTACCTGTAGAGATTTGAACTTGGTTGTCCCCACTCTTAACTTGAATTTTTAGCCAAGGATAGGCAGCATGGTGTCCTTTAGGACTTGTGCTCTTGATCAATCTGGCTGAGGCATGTGGGAGTTTGTATGTAAAAACATTGCCGTGCTGCTGCTGCCGCCATATTATGTTGTCTAGGATACCATGGTAACTACCCCTTCTCTTATCACTATTTTGCCCTATCTGGTATTTTCTGCAATCTCTTTCCATGTCTTTGCTGTTTTATGCAGTAGCAAAATTGTTAGTCAGTTACAGAGTCTGGATTGCAAACAGCTTAATTGGTTGATCAACTTCACATTCTGAAGCATCCCATATTTTTATAAGAGGAGAGTCAAAGTCATCAGTGCTCATTAATATTAGTTTAAAATTATGAAAAATTAATATGATTAAATTCAGTGGATATGACCCAAATATAAATCGGAGAAAGGTATGTGTAGAAGCCTAAGTTTATTGGAAACAATGGAATTTTTGTTTTAATTTCTGCAGCTTTCTGAAATGTTCTGGAGGAACTAAACCCATTGATGTTCTTCAAAAAATCTTATCACCTTAATTTAAAAAGTTTCTGATCCATAAGAGTTTTGTTTGTTTTAAGCCTAGTATAAATTGTAATTTAGCTGTATACTAGGACCCACTAACTTCATGTGCAGTCGTGATCAGATTATGTTGTCTTTATAGATTTAGGCGTCTTATTCTGACAACAATAAGCAAACAACCACAGTCAGAGCACCGAGGGCTCCACAGTTCAACCCTGAGTCACGTACATACTCTTCATTTGGAGTTGTCTTAATATATATCCTTGCATGGTTTTAATGCTAACGTAAGAGAAGTAGCGCAGAATGCTGCGTTTAAGCCTGCAAGACACTTTGGTGAACGCTGTGAAAGCACCTGCCGATTCTTGAAGAGGAATAGATTGCAAATCACTATGCGAAGGAACTTTTATTGACAGACTAATTTCTTCAGAGAATGCAATTCTTTGCCCTGAAGAATGGGAGCTGAGGCATTCCAGCTGATTTTATCCATTCTTTCCAGCTAATTCTGTGGAGACAGATATCCACTGAAAGCTCATTTAAAACCTTGGGAAACGGTCTTGACTCATCAGCATTGTAGAACTATCTGCTCAATATCTGTTGAGTTGCTACTGGGAAGTGTGGCTCCGTTTAGGTATTACAGTGAGCTAGAATTCTTTGGAATTTTGAGTATATTACCTATTTATATCAGGAGTTTAAGGCAGCATACATAGAGCTTCCTGTTCCCATTTTTCCTCTGTATAACCCCTCTGGGAGGTGAGTTTGATTGGAGGGAATGACTAGCCCAAAGTGAGCTTCTGAAGCTGATGGGGAACTAGAACCTGGGTCTCCCCATCCTAGTCCACCATCTTCTCCACTGTCCAGCTGAAAGAGAGCGATGGGCCCAAGGCCCCCAGGGAGCTCCCATGGCTGAAGGGAAACTTAAACCTGGGTGTTCCCATTCCTAGTCTGATGCTTTCTTTGCCACACCACAGTGGCTGTATTAGCAGGGAGCATTGGGCTACTTGTTTCTCATTCATTCATTCCATTCATTCATTCATTCATTCATTCCTAGCAGGAATGACATGAAGGTTCATCCTGTTGTTGGCTGAGTTTGTGATACATGAACCAGAATCCTTGGCTTCTCCCTCCCAAACCATGTAGGAATTGGAAATAACAAGCCCGGCTGTTGTAATTTATAAGCACAGGTAGTCCTTATTTAGCAACTATCTCGTTTAGCGACTGTTCGCAGTTACAGCGTTGATGAAAAGGTAACTTGGTGACCAATCCTCGTATTTACGACCTTTGCAGGTCTGTAAAGCAAAGGAAAGCTGAAGTAAGACCATAAGCCCAGTCACAGTTTCGCTCAGCGACCGCTTTGCTTACCAACCAAATTGCTGGTCCCAATGGTGGTCGCTAAATGAGGACTCCCTGTAGCCCCAAGGGGTTGAATGGTTTTGTTATAATCCCACCAACTTGTGGGAGCTGGAAGGTATTGTAAAGCAGAAAGTGCAGTGCTTGGCTGAAAAACACTTGCATGCCCTTGCAAGTGTTTATGGCTTATTACCCTGGTTAAAACAAACAGTGGCTTATATGTGGAACTAGGTTGGAATGTCCAGTGATTGCTCAGGATCAGTGGCTCTTTTGGTGTATTTGAAACCTTGCAGATCTTTATGGGAGTTTTGTTTTCTTCCAGTTAACTGTTCTGCAGGACAGACTTGTACAAGGTTGGGATGCAGCAGAATGCAGAACAGAACTTCTGTTAACGCAAACCTGACTTAGAGGGGAGACTCTGTTGCTTTATTTTGCTAGATGCTATAACATATAGTGGAAAATTTTGAGAAAAAAAATTAATAGCTTGGATTTTAAAGGGAAATTGTGAGTAGGCTTCAACTTGAAGGAAGGAGGTATGTCAAAATATTTATACTTCTGCTGGTAAGGATAACTAAAACCGTAAGCCTCTTCTTATCAGTTTCCCAGGGAATTGCTTGAACTTTTCTCTGAAAGAGGTAACAGAATATTGGAATAATGGTCTCACTAGGGAAAATTTCCTTAAACAAGAGGAGGATTAGATAGGGACTGGTTGAGCAGGCTTCAATTTTCTCTTTTCCAGAGCAGAGAGCTGTTGCTTTCAACCCCTCTGCTCAGAATTTGAGATGTCAAGAGTGGGTGATGAGAATTTTTGACTCATTTGTAATTGAGACTTCAAAATTACGTAGAGGATATTGTAGCAGATGACTCCAAGGTTCTGTTTAATAATAGCGTTGGTTGACCATTCGAGGTTTCGAGTGCTTGGAAGCTACGCTGTGTCTTCTGCAGAAAGGCATGTGGAATTCTTTTTAGATGCTGTGTTTGTGCCTACTTTTTTTGATGCGTTGTTGCTGCGCAAAAACGACTTCTGAGAACAGTTCATAGTTGCAGTGAACAAGCCTGTTGATGTAAGAAGTGAACACTCTCATAACTGAATGCTGCAGAAACATGACAAATGCTGTAGTAAGAGCACCTTCTTTGCTTGGTGTTCTATAATGCAATCTGTGATGTGTTTGTTTTTTGCCTTCTCCTCCTCCTCTCCTGGTAATTGATGGCTACCTATAAATAGATTTCTGGGCAGAGTTATTAAGCAACTTCCACAAGAACATACATGAAAAAAATTTATATTAAGAGGGCAAAATAAGCGTACAGTGTTGGAAGCCTAGCCTCCCATTTTCCCCTTCCCTGTAAGATATTAAAGGACTGTTTTTTTAGTGACTAATGCAGAGCTTTTCAAACACGGCATATTCCTTCATTTATACTGTATATGCTTTCGGTAGATCATGGAGTGTTCACAGAACACTTATTCATCCTTGGCTTTTTTTTTTATTTTTTAACCTGATCAGGACTGGAATGGGGGACAAGGAATCCCAAGGCTGTAGGCTAAACTGGAACATTGAAAGACATAATACAAGAAGTCACTGGCAAGCCAGTTTTGTGTAACTGCCAAGAAAAATACATGGCCATGTCTGAGTAGTTACCAAGAACTGAGCTCAAATATTACAGATATTGAACAAGAACTGACTGTAGAAAGAATGAACTCTTCTGTTGGGCGTTCTTTCTGAACTTGGTGCCTTCCTGGAACGTCCAACTTAATCTCCAGAATTCCCATCCAGCATGCATTTCCTGATTTGGAATTCGAGGAGTTGAAATACATTTGGTGGACCCTGAGCTTAAGCTTCTGTTGAATAGTTGAGAGAGTTGTTTTCTGCTTCTCCACCCTCCAAAAATCAGGTCAAGAGATGAATTGGCCTAAGAACTAAACTGACTAAATGGGAGTTCTTTTTTTTTTTTAGCTCCAGAATCTTGGAATTAATCCAGCCAACATTGGGTTCAGCACGTTGACTATGGAATCGGACAAATTCATCTGCATCCGAGAAAAAGTTGGTGAACAAGCACAGGTTGTGATTGTAGACATGAGTGATCCAACAACTCTCATTAGACGTCCTATCTCTGCAGAAAGTGCCATTATGAATCCTGCTTCTAAAGTAATTGCTCTGAAAGGTACGTTTGCTGACTTGCTTTCACCTGAAAGGGAATTGTGGGACAACCGTAATATGAAAGGAGACTCAGCCTGTAAGACCCAAACCATTCATTGTTGACAACAGCCATAAACTGAGAGGCTGAAAATGGCAATCGTGAAACTGAATTGTGAGGAAGTGATTGGGGAGGTCTGCTCAGCATAGGGCTTTCCAGAGGGAGTGATTAAAAATTAATCTTCAGATTACATCACCATGACCAGAAGATAGGTATTTCAGGCCACAGAAAATTTCAGGTGCTGCCATTTCGAAGTCTCCGGAAAGTTTTGCCTAGCCACAGACTGCTTCTACAGGATAGTCTTCTTCAGCAGCAGTTATGGTGTTGGGTTCAAAACAACGAATCTAACATTTGGTTAATGAAACTTTACTTGATTTTTTTAAAAAAACATGTCTGATAAAGCTTAGATTATGCAGCAATTTTAGCTACAACAAATAAAAGTGATACGTGTTGCTTTTGCGGGAGCTTGATTTCGGCTTGCGAAGTAACCTGTAATCCAGAGGCTGCCTGATCAGCATTTTAAAATGTCTCTCTGCAAGTAGGCACACATGCTCTTTAGATATAAAATAATTTCACTGTCAACTGACTGTGAACTTTTCTTCCTGCATTCTTGTCTTAATACAGATGGTGAGTTAACCTTGTCCTGGCAAACTTGATGTTTAACAGTATGGAATGGTCTAATCTCATAAAAAGTACTGAAATCTGGAAAGAAAAAAAAAAAAAGCAGTTGGGCACCTTAATGGTGGAGTTAATTGGGATCTAGATGTGATGGCTTGAATTTTGGAGAAATCTTTATCCTCCTTTGTGACATACTACTTCACGACTTGCTGGTTATAACTGTACCGAGGAATGGCCATGAGCAAATCCATCCCATAATCGTACAGTTAATGAATAGCAAGGAACTGAGTCACAATACTTTTATGAGAGACCTTTGCCAGCATGGTGTCTTGTGTGCTAGTCATCTACTTGATTTTCAGTGTGGTCTTTGGTCCCAGAAATCCATGATAAAACTTGCAGGGGTCCACGATTTTATATATAATGAATCAATTATATTGGAAATCTGCAAGCAAGAGCTGTCTATATGTGGGCAACTGCTGTTTGCAAAGCTTGCTAAAAATTACCTGGGGGTATTGGTGGGGTGTGAACGCACAGCATGGGTGAATCACCCTACTATAAGCAGCAATCAAAGATTCAGCATTCATAATGCTTTAATTCCAATTATCTTGGCCCCCTGTGAATCAGTCTATTGACCAGGAAAGCTCATATTTAGTGACAACCTGGAACACAGTTCTCTCTACCATATTTGGTTGTAGGTACGCAGAAATAACTGCATTGTTTGTGCCCCCATCAAGATCACTTATAGCACTGCTGTATTTTTTTTATTTTTTTTTTGCCTCTTCTTACATACATGAAGCCCTGGGGAGTAGGTATGACCGTCCTTTTCGCTGGTAACAGCAGAACTGTAGTTGGCCCCAAAGCCTTGATGTCCAAGAGATACATAGATCAAGTTCTGTCCTAAAGCAAAGGAAATCTTGCCTTAGCAGTACACGGTGAATGTTCCTTGATAGAGGCTACGGTGAGCCCATACATTAAGTCTTGCCTGAAGCTTGCTTTCCTTGTACAAGCAGTGAACATAATAATCCCAGCCTCTCAGAAATGTAATGCTTCTCTGAACTGTGGTAAGAGTGTGGTGGTGTGCATACAGATTGCATTTCTGGATTGCATGTGGCATTCCCCAGTGATCAGAGCATTCTCCTTGTATCTGTGTCACCTATGTTGTGCTGTACCCCAGGAGCACTTCCCGGTTGTAACGTATCATAAAAGCACCTCCATGTTGAACAGAATGGGGAAATGCAGCGCTTTACCGAAGCCATTTCCATACACTCAGCATGGGAATGCAGAAACCACAGTTTTGTGTTCTCTGTTGCACAGATGTGAAGTGTTCAAAGCTTTTCTTCCCCCCACCCCCTTGGATGGGACCAACCTATTCAGGCCTGTATGTCTCTGTATGCCTGTTTTTTTTTTTTTTGTTTTTTTTTAGTTCACCTGAATAGAGAACAGATGCCTGCCTTTCTAAGATAAGCAATATCATTCCATTGTGTTACTTGCAGCTTTAGATTAATCCTTTTCGGAGGCTAGACTCTATTGTGGCTAAGCTTCCTTGATGGGGTGGCAACATACAATATAATCTGCTGAAAGGCTGAGTGAAATTGTCTCATATTGCTCTGCCCTTAAATTCTGTTGGCGTACTCCTGCCCTTAACCTACTCAGTGTTTGGGGCTCCCTTCCTTGTGGGGAGGCTCTCTACCGATACCCAACAGTTCAAAACAGTTGAACAGGTGATGGACAAAAATACTATCACTTCCGTTTCATGGCATCTTGGCCTCTGGCTCCTGTTTCTTGCCCAGCACCGATACCAAGTATGAACTCTGAAACCAGTAATGACTCTGCCTGCATCTGCATTAGGCTGTAATTCAAAAAGTTTATCCCGCAGTACATCGGATCTGTTTAGTTCCCCAAGATGTTTGCACTACCAGAGACTAATACTTCTGTGTTCCAAGGGCTTGTAGATACATCGTGATGGAGAGCCACGATCTATCTCTGTGATTTTAGCCACCATCATGGTATTACTGGAACAGTATAGCCTCTTTTTTGCGATTTAAGACACCATAGTAGATTGTACATCTTTTTTTTTTTCAATTCGGGCGCAGAAGAAGATACCTACAAACGCGGTATGAAAGAAGCTAGTAAAGGAATACCTTCTTTTTGCACAGCAATAGAAATAATAAAATACAGCTGTATGTTTAGGAAAAGTGAAGGATGAACTGGATTCTTCCAAGCGGGGTATATTTAGCTGTAAGAACATTTGGGATGTGTTAATTGGGATTCTTGCACTGAGTGGGAAGTTAGGGTTGGCCAATTCAGCGATTCTGTTACAAATACGCTCTTGGGTTCCAGTTTTGGATTCTCCCATCTCCCATCATGCCCTCCCATGTAGTTATAATCCACAAAAGGACGATGATATGCCCCTCTCTAGTTCAGACACGGATCCAAGGAGAATCCAAGCGGCTGCTTTTCATTTTTTTGAGGAAAAGTTCTCCCTCCGTAACTTTTCCAGGCTGTGTTCAGTAGTCCTGCCTTACAAGCGTGGGTTATTTCTGCCTGGGATGTGTGAGCGTCTCTCTTCATTGTAAGAAAGAAATAGGCTCAGGAAATAGGAGAGCAGGTAAGGTACTGCCCTCCAGTCCATCCTGATTCCAGAAGGAGTGAAGTATGGCTTTGCGGGACTTGACGATGTACATCAGTGGTACGTTAGTAGCCGCTTCTGATCTCAGCTGTATTTTTATACTACTTCAAAGAAGCTTGCCGGATATGTGAGAGTTTTCCAAGCCTGCTCCTATTTCACCTGCCTTTGAGCCACAAAATAGCGTCTCTGAAAGATGAATTTCCAGAACTCTAGAACTAAGTTGGTAATTTCACCGGGGTGGCACACCGTCAGCCGTCGAAGCCCCCCAAGCTTCGGTTCAAGTTATTTAGCTTAAGGTTGCAGTCAGCTGGATCGTGAAAAACAGAAGATGACCACTGCCGGGCCAAACCAAAGTCTCAGTGCTTACGTATTTTCTTGTCAGATTGAAGCCTGTAGGGAAGATGCGTGAGCAGGACATTCATGCCATAACCCTTCTCTACTAGCCTTCCTCAATATTTGGTATTGAGAAGCTGATAGCCTATTGTATGAGATGTTATGTATAGCCATCGTAGCTGTATAGATAGCAAAGCAATGCCGACTGTGAAAGTGATAGGGAAGCTCTAGGCCTTGCAGGGTTGTTGCCTCTCTCTGCTGCTCATTAAAGCAGCCCATGTTTTTTAGATCTGAGCCCAAGGAAAAGATACCGCTGCTTTAAACTCATTTAATGAGAGGTGCACTGCATTTGTGTGAGGAGCCCCTTGGCCGTTTCATTTCTGAAGGGTGCACAGACAGCCCTGACAGATAAGAGCCCTGATCTTCTGTAGCTGTGGAACAAAAGTATTTAAAAAGCAAAGGTTAAAGCAGCCTTTCTCAACCTTCTGATCCTGGAGGAACCCTTGAAATATTTTCTAGGCCTCAGGAAACCCCTGCATGTTCAGGCTCAAATATACTGTAGGCCAGAAGTTACAACATTATTTGTTTTATGGGTAGGCCTGTCTCTACGCGTTCACGGTGTTCTTAAACTGAAAATAAAGAATGAAACTTACCCCTTTAATGTGAAGTTGCCTGAATTTGAAATGATTTTTTAAATAAATCATGAACCCCTAGTGACCTCTCACAGAACCCTAGGGTTGAGAAACCCTGTGTTAAAGGATGGGGTGTGTTTTTTTTTTTTTGTAATTAATCATCTGTTGGGGTGATGGGTGCTGTTTTCTCCTTAAAACCTTCTCCTAAATAATGGTCCTTGCATCCTTCAGTGCTTGGAGTGGCAGCTTCCTTTCCTCTTCTCTTTTAAGAACGCCCAGTTAGCTTTACCAGAGAATGTTTTTCCATTTCAGTCTGGTTTTCCTGCTGCCTCTTGTGCCTTGTAAATAACACAGGGCTGAACTGGATGGGGATTTGGAAGTCAGTCATAACTGCTTCATTTATGGGTTAAGCACTTGGGGAATAGCTTTTCATGTGGCTCTTTTTTTCCCTGGCATTAAAGCAATCTGCAAGGGTTGTTTTGCCTCGATCCCTGACCCTTCCTGCTTCTTTCTCTGGCTGTCCTAGTCTCCCGTTGCTTTGAAGCCGTGACTGAGAGAGAAGACACAGAGGCAGAATGCTCCTACGGCGTAGAGTATTTCCTTTGAGACCCTTTTTATGGAAGTGACACTTTACTGCAAAGCTGTTTTGCTTAGAAGTGGTCAAGCTATGCTGACCATAGACATCAGGCTTTATTCATGAGCCATATTCTTGCAGTACACAGACAAAATGGTGTGTGCATAAAAAGACCACAGCTGTATAAAGCTAAATTAGAAGGAACCAAAACTGCTTAGAACCTTCCAGCCCTTCAACCAGGTTGCTTTGTCTTTGTGTGATAGAGCAGTAAGATCTGCTCCTTCCGCCTTGCAGCCACCGGGATGGATCTTCTATAATCTGACTGCTAATTAAACACTTTCAGACAATTTATGGATGGTGCTTAATAGGTGCATCCCATTGGGGGGGGGGCACAACTAGAGATAAATGAAAGAAAAAGCAAGGCCAAAAAGGGTATTTCAATATTAATTGGAACAGATTTATTTTAAGCTATTCTTACATTACAAAAAGGATATTTTCCCCAAGGCTTTGCAAAAAGGGCAAGTTACTGCATGTTTAAACATGCCATGTGATGCCATAAACTTGAAGAGGCCTGTTGTCTTTCTTCTTTCCCTAAAGGCCTTTACTTTGAAAGTTTGGAAATGATGCCCCATCAGCAGATGGCTGTTCGTGTGTTCCTTTTAGCCAGCTACGCTTGATTTTCACTTTTGGAGCTCTGAATACGTCTGCTTAAGGATCAGTGTTTAAAACAGTCAGCACCACATGCAGTGAGGTGAATCTTGAGTCCACTGAAATAGATGGTCTTGCAGTCAAAGTAAAGTTAAACCGCCCAGAGTCGCTTGTGAGATGGGCGGTGCAGAAATGTGAGAAAGAAATAAGTAAAATAAAGTACTTTCCCATTAGATAGGAATTTGTCATCCAAATTCTTGTTCTGAATCACGTGAGGTCTGCCTGCTGAGATGGTAAGATGAACCAAGCCACTTCAACTGCAACTGAGGGAGCATTCAACAACTTTTTTTTTTAGCTGCTGTCTGAAGTGAGTGACACAGTCCCTTTCTTAGTACTTCATTTTTCTGCATGTGTTGCCAAGACTATTGGCCACTGTAACCCTATTTAAATTGTCCCAAGAGGGCTGAGGCACAGCAGAAGTAAATTTGGCTGAATATTTTGGAGATCTGTGGTTCTTTTTGTCTTTCTGTCTTGCAAACCAGCGGGGAAAACCCTCCAGATTTTTAACATAGAGATGAAAAGTAAAATGAAAGCACACACCATGGCTGAAGAAGTGATTTTTTGGAAGTGGATCTCTGTGAATACCGTCGCTTTAGTGACAGAGACTGCAGTGTATCATTGGAGCATGGAAGGAGACTCTCTGCCCCAGAAGATGTTTGACCGACACGCCAGCCTTGCAGGCTGCCAGATCATCAACTACAGGACAGATGAGAACCAAAAGTGGTTACTCTTAATTGGCATATCTGCCCAGGTAAGGAAAGCTCTGGAATAATCGAAGGCGGGTTGAAGCATATTGATTGAACAGAACTGAGAACTTTTTCAGTCTCAGCTCTGCTGTATTCGTAGGGGGAATCTCTTGTGGTGGGAGGGGCATGGAATGGATTGATCAGAATCTTTACAGGTAGTCCTCACTTAACAACCATTTATTTAGTGGCGGTTCAGACTTATGACGGTGCTGAAAACATTGACTTACACCTGGTTCTCAAACTTACGACTGTTGCGGTGTCCCCGCAGTCATGTGATCACAGTTCACTTTGATGACCATCGCAGCATCCCTTGGTCACGCGATCACCATTTTTGACCTCCCTGGCCAGCTTCTGGCAAGCAAAAACAATGGGCAACCGCGTAGCCCGCTTAACAACCACGTGGTTCACTTAATGCCCAGGGTAATTTGCTTAATGACCACTGCAAAAAAAAGTTAAAATCGGGTCAGAGTCACTTAATGACCACTTCACTCAGCAACCGAAATTCCAGTCTCAATTGTGGTCGTTAAGCGAGGACTGCCTGTATGCGCATGGTTTTTGGAACACTTTGTCATGGCTCTCTTGGTTTTGTTTTAGCAAAACCGTGTGGTGGGTGCCATGCAGCTGTATTCGGTGGACCGCAAAGTCTCCCAGCCCATAGAGGGGCACGCTGCAGCCTTTGCTGAGTTCAAAACCGAAGGAAATGCCAAGCCTTCCACCCTTTTCTGTTTTGCCGTGCGAAGCCCTGCAGGAGGCAAGGTACTAACTGAACGAGACCCCTGACTAGAATGAATGCAAGCAGCCCCCTACCCTCACCCGGTGCAGATTGCCATTCGGTTTTCCCGTTTCAAGCAAAACGGTGGCTGTAATTCCATGGTGTCTTTTCAGCTTCACATAATTGAAGTGGGTCAACCTGCCACAGGAAACCAGCCCTTTGTCAAAAAAGCAGTCGACGTCTTTTTTCCTCCAGAGGCGCAGACGGATTTCCCAGTTGCAATGCAGGTAAACGAATGGGGAGTGGGCTTGCATCCGCTCCGGCCCTTTATACCTGCTGGGCGTTACAGATTCGAAAATGCGAGGCTGTCTGAAATGCTACGTTGGTGTGCGGAATTGCCTGAGGCAAACCGAACTGCACGGGAGAACGATGCAAGTGCATCTAAAGTGGCAGCACCTGCGCCAGAAATAAACAGCTGTCAGCAAATAAAGCTCTCTCCTTATTTATTCCAAGTTTTAAATCCTCTATTCGTGAAAATGTTCAAGACTGCTAACAGTGTATTTAAGAAACCACCCAGAAATACAAAGGAAATTGAAGAACAGAACAGAGATGATTATTGATACTAAATTAAAATATAGGAATTGTAAAATCTGGGCTAGTTAATTTCCTTGGGTTCATAATGTTCCTGGGATCTTCTGTTGAAGAAGCCAGTCTCTTCTCAGGCACGATGTTCCTGCTTGGGAAGCTGGAAATCAACAGGACTTAAGTAAGTCGTTTCTGGACAGAGATGACACTGTCCTCTTCTTGTATGTTTAACAGATTGGAACAAAGCATGGCGTTATCTATCTGATCACAAAATACGGATACATACACATGTACGATTTGGAATCCGGAGTCTGCATCTACATGAACCGAATCAGCGCTGAAACGATATTTGTAACTTCGACTCACGAACCTACCTCTGGAATTATTGGGGTGAACAAGAAAGGACAGGTAAGATTGTTGCTGGAAGATTAGAAATGGGCCTTCTCCAACCGGGATATCAATGTGCCTTTTCTGGCTAAGTGTCAGGATAGTTGGTGGAAAAAAACCACGCTGAGTCAGAACTGCAACTTGTGTTTTATCGTTTCTACCATATACAGAATCTTGCCAGACTAAAGGTTCCTTGACTGAGCTGAAGGGGAAAATACTCTTGGGAATCTAGGGTGGTGCCAGTCTACCTTTCTTCCTCGGTCCCCCCACACTCTCCAAGCTGTGAAAATGCTTATCAGCCTGGAATGTGCTCTCCACCTCCTCAGCTCCAAGCTCCATCACATCACACCCACCGCCTTCAGGGGCACATTCCATCACATAAGCCATTGCGTTGGATGGTGGTTGCCATCTTGCCAAACCAATGTGGTCAAAGTAGTTACAAGACTGTATTTACAACTAGCCAGACAAATGCAGACTTGGGGAAGGCTGTTCTAAGGTACAGAGTTCCCCAACCTGGGCAACCTTCAAATGTGTGGACTTCAGTTCAAAGAATTCTCAGCAGTCTGGAGATTGGAGAGGATGGCCAACCAAATTATGACTGCAGTGCCTACTTTTTGGAGGACTCAAACGTCTGGATACCTTGGCCCCAATTGCCATATTTCACCACAAACTGTCTCTTTATAGGTCCTTTCTGTTTGTGTGGAAGAAGACAACATTGTAAACTATGCCACCAACGTCCTCCAGAATCCTGATTTAGGTCTGCGGATGGCTATCCGAAGTAATTTAGCTGGAGCAGAAGAACTCTTTGCCAGAAAATTTAATACTCTTTTTGCGCAGGGAAACTATGCAGAGGCAGCCAAAGTGGCCGCGTCTGCACCCAAGGTAAACAATTTTTGAAGATATCTGTGTGTGTTGGGGTACGTGTGTGAATTGATGGAATTGTACCTATATTCTGGATTTTAGAAATCAGTAGATGGTCCCGAATCCTGCTTTATTTCTGGTTTTATTTTGCTTTTAACATTTGCTGTTCTTTAGGGCAGCCTTTCTCAACCTTTGGCCCTGGAGGAACCCTTGAAATATTTTTCAGGCCTCGGGGAAGGAGCCCCTGTACATTCAGGCTCAAATATACTGTAGGCCAGAAGTTACAAATTTATTATATTCATTTCACGGGTATGCCTGTATCTATGCATTAACGAGTGTTCTCAGACTAAAAATAAAGAATGAAACTTACCTCTTTAATGAGAGGTTGCCCAAATTTGAAATAATTTTTTAAATAAATCGTGATCTCCCAGGGAACCCCTAGGGACCTCTTGTGGAACTCTAGGGGTCTACAGAGCCCTGGTTGAGAAACCCTGCTTTAGGAGGACAGAACAACTGCTACAGGTTTTTGCGGTCCCCAGTTCACCGCAGATGGCCTTGACTTGGCATCCAAATTAGTAGCCCTACTGAATTCTGACCTGTAATTCTTCTTTCTCTTCCTCCCCAACTCTGTTGGTTGTTACTCTAGTGTTTCAAAGCATACATGCTTCTGATACACATTTGAACTGAATCAACCCGCTTCTGTGCCTTGTTCTTAGTTTGAAGCCAACAATTGCTGGTTGTGCTGAAGTGAAGTCCCGCCAAGTTGGATAACACTGACTCCTTTACTTAAGCAGGTTGAATATTGTAGCTTTCAATAGATTCCCCAGAACTAAAAGAGATTTGGAATGTTTCCAGAAGTTGCTGTGAGTTAGACAATTCAGAGTGGGCAGTTCTGCAGGGGTTCTTGCTACTTCAGAAAATTGAATGAGCCCTCCATGTTCAGAGGCATTATACCTCTGAATAACTCTTGATAGATATTGATTGATTGATTGATCCAAACTGTGGGTGCTCGTTCTTGATTTTTCTGAAGAGGGCTAGGATTAGGACAATCTGAAACATCTGCTTAATTCTTCCGGGTAGTGGGATGCTGACAGCGTTGACTTGATTCAACTCTCTTGTTGCTTTTGGTATTCTAAAGTGGGCGGTCGAGTTTGCTCTAGCTTTCCTCCCTTGGGGCAATCCATCAACTGCATTAACAATCCAACTGCAACATCCAGGGCATCCTGCGCACTAGCGACACGATCCGGAAGTTTCAGAGTGTCCCGGCTCAAGCTGGACAAGCCTCGCCCTTGCTGCAGTACTTTGGCATCCTCCTTGACCAAGGCCAGCTCAACAAATTTGAATCTCTGGAACTCTGCCGTCCCGTCCTTCAGCAAGGCCGCAAGCAGCTGCTAGAAAAATGGTTGAAAGAAGACAAGGTGAGCCACCACCATTTGTTTTGCGATTCTGCTGCCTGTTAGGTTACAGACAAGGATGTGTCGTTGGGCCCACGCACAACATGTGAGGTTCTCCAGTCTACCCATCAGAGACTCATAGCTCCTTTGCTTCAGGTCTTGCTCTCTCCTGCAGCTTCCATGTGAGCGCTTGGAGGGGGTGGAGAGTGCCTCCAAACCAGCTGTTCTTCAAGAAGTGGGCAGGAAGAGGACAAAACCTCAGCTGGATTGCATTCAGATGGAATTTCAACACCTTTAATCAAATACCTTAAGATTATTCCTTATCTGTTGAACTTACCCTTCTTGATACACTACAGCATGAGGGCGGAGTGGCTTCACCAAAAGCTTTGGGGGAAGCAGAGGGTGTATCCCCCCCTGTTTTAAATAACTGAAGTTGGCACAGTCATCTAGCTAACAATAGTTAGCGTTCTTTCCCTGAGCAGGAGAGTCGCTCACTGAGATGCAGACAGCCATATCTTGCCAGCAGTTCTGGTCGTTTGGACTTGGCTGGGATGTGAAAGTATTTGCAGGGGCAGGCATGATGTCAGTAACTTGGAAAGGCTGATTTAGTTGCCCTCTTTAGTGGGTTTGCACTGATCCTGAAGTCTTCTCTTTCAGCTGGAGTGCTCCGAAGAGCTGGGAGACTTAGTGAAGGCTGCTGACCCAACCCTTGCCCTCAGTGTTTATCTCCGTGCAAACGTACCAAACAAAGTAATCCAGTGTTTTGCAGAAACTAGTCAGTTCCAGAAAATTGTTCTTTACGCCAAAAAGGTAAATTACCTTTTCTTCCAGTCTAAACGTACACGCTTGTGCAATGCTTACCTTGCAAGTCAACACATATTTTTATTTTATCTTTCTTGAGATAACACAAGGCCTTGGAGCATTCCAGCGTTTTGGAAGTATGAGATGTAACAGTCTCAACTTGCTGAGTTTCTGTTTGAGTCACCTGATCTTAATGGAGCCTGCTTTGGCACTGAGATGATTTTTTACCTTGCTAAGTTGCTTTGACATGGGAAAATGCCCAGTAACGAGTAACTGAGGTCACACAGCTCACTAATTCATAAATCATGATTTAGAGATTACAGTAGTTGGTCTGCACATCATATAAACCAGAACCATGTTATTGCATGAGTTTTCGAAGTTTTTCATTCAGTGGCAAAGCTGTAAGCCAGGGATCCCCAAACTCTTCAGCTCATCAACCCCTTCATGAAGTTTCAGATTGTTCATTGACCCCCCCCAAAACATTTATTATATGGAAATAATTTAATAAATACTGCTTTAACCGATAGCACTACTACTGCTGCTACTAACAACAGTAATGGATAGTCCCATTGACCTTTGGGGGTTGGAATTGACCACTTTGGGGAACCCTGCTCTAAGTGATAGAAAATTGGCTGTATTCAACTGAACGCTTGTGTTTGTTTGTTTGCCCTTAGTAATGGAACCCCATCAAGTTCTCACGGATCTCTAGGATTCTGCAAAACACAGTTCAGAAAACCCCTGGTTTAATGTAATGTGTGTACCTAGTCTTGTCTCTGCAGGGGGGACAAGATCACAAATGAGTATTTGTGATCTTGTTCCCAGTTTCATACGAGCATGTACAAATGTGACTTGAGAAAGGGGGCTTGTAGAGCTTTCAGCGGGAGAGTCTGCAGAAGCGTCAGAAGTTCCTGAATTTCCCATTCTTGGGTCTCTCAGCCACCATCAGTTGAAACTAACCCGATGTCTTACTTTAAAGGTTGGCTATACCCCGGATTGGATTTTCTTGTTGAGAAGTGTGATGAGGGTCAACCCAGATCAGGGCCTTCAGTTTGCCCAGATGTTGGTTCAGGATGAAGAGCCTTTGGCCAACATCAATCAGGTAAATGGCGCTTTCCGACTCAGGTAGTTGTAGAAGATAAATTGAAACCTAATACAGTTTCATCAGAGACTTGTCGAATTTGCTTAGACTTTAGGCATATCATTGTCTGTGAGACAAACTTGGAGGGCTCTATAATTCCTGTTAAGAGTTGATTGCTCCTTGTGGAAAGGGCAGCGAAGTAGAAAAGATCCCTGCATTTTCTTAGAAAGATCTGATCTCAGAGGTATGACTCTAAAGGGAGTGAGAATAGTTGATTGACCTCCCTTCAGACAATGGAAGCAGGGCCATGTCCAGTGCGCAAAAGACAGAAGGAACGTTGTTATAGCATCTTGCAGCGTGATGGTCGGCGTAACTGAAAGAGAAGCGTGTGTTCTTCTGCTGTAGATTGTCGATGTGTTCATGGAGAACAGTTTAATTCAGCAGTGCACTTCCTTCTTGCTGGATGCGTTGAAAAACAATCGCCCTGCTGAAGGCCACCTTCAGACTCGTCTTCTTGAGATGAACCTCATCCATGCTCCCCAGGTAACTGCTTGCAACAGGATTTTAGAAGCTGCACCCTCTCATTTCCTCTTGAGGAGGACGGTTGCTCTTCTAGACACAGCTTCAGCTTGGTATGGCCAGTCAGTCTGTCTTTTTTTTTTTTTTATGCTTCCATATAGAGTTCCATCTAGGTGTAGCACTGTTGACCCAACACTTTTCTTGCTAACTTCTTCTAGGTTGCGGATGCCATTTTGGGAAATCAGATGTTCACACACTATGATCGAGCCCACATTGCCCAGCTTTGTGAGAAAGCTGGCTTGCTTCAGAGAGCCCTGGAGCACTACACCGATCTTTATGATATCAAGCGTGCCGTTGTACATACCCACCTTCTGAATCCAGAGGTAAGATGAGACGCATTTGAATGGAGCCAACCGAATTCTTGCCTCCGCTGCCCTCTTTGCTGTTCTCGTCCTTCCTTCCTCTGCTACAGTTTCATCTTCCCCCGTTCCTTGTCCCCCTTCTGCTCGTAGAGGTTGGTCGCTTCTTCCTACACTTTGGTGAAGTAGTTAGAGGACTGTAGTAGCTGAAGACGCTTGGGGCTGACATCCCCACTCAGGCAATGAAACTTGGGCAACACTCGTCACTTCTTAGCACAGTCTTATTGAGATACGTGCTAACGGCAGCACAAGCAAATTTTGCCCTTAACCTTGGAAGAAAGACAGAATTCCGACAATATCCGATGGGGAACTTGAATTTGGAGAATTTGCAAAGGCAAAACTAACAGTATATATTCACAACAGGAGTTTAACCCAATTTAAGCAAGCATGGTTCCCATATACATACAATATATCACACAGCGTGGCAAATATAATCGTTTACAATATGGCTTCTAAGGGAGCCTAAATGTTTATAAACACCATAAATTAGCAAAAGCGCAAAAAGGGGGAAGCTGGAAACCAAATAGACTTTTTTCCTCTTTTTTCTTTTCCTTTTTTTTTTTTGTTTTGTTGTTGTTGCCGCCTGTTTTGCTTTGCCTATTTTTTTTTTCTTTCTCAACATGCACAAGCAGTAATAAGTAGCAATATAATAAGCGCTGTAGTATTCAGCATGCAACTGAAGATAGAAACCTTTATTGTACAACAAATATTTTGATGTAATTTGCAATTGTTATATTTGCAGTTGTTGCATTCAGCTTTGGATGTAAAATCTAAACAATCTTTGGAGGAATGTAAATTCTAGTATCCGTTAATTCCTGCGTTTGGTGCCGCACCAAGACATACTTTGTTCCAACCATGGTTTGTAGGGCAGGTAATAGTCGGCTGGCTTGGCAAAGCTAAAAATCATACCAATCCCAGCAGCTGATTTATTTTTCTTGCTGAGTCGAAACCAGGCAAACCCCACTTTGGCTTAATATCATGTGTGAACCCAGCCAGGGTATTGTCAAAATCTGGAATGGATCTGAAACATTCAAAATGTGATCACAGATCACCGTTCTTTAGTTAGTGCTTGTTCCTAGTACGGATTGCATGTCATAGATTAAGCGCGCATCTGCTTACCTATTTAGCTCTGGAGATTTTTTCCCCCCAGTGGCTGGTGAATTTCTTTGGCTCCCTGTCTGTCGAAGACTCTGTCGAGTGCCTACGTGCTATGTTGTCTGCCAACATCCGACAAAATCTGCAGCTCTGTGTTCAGGTAGCTTCGAAGTATCACGAACAGTTGGGCACCCAATCCCTTGTGGAACTCTTTGAATCCTTCAAAAGCTATGAAGGTAAGCCTAGGAAATGAAATAACAGGAGTGGCTCGCTGTAACCTTGCCTTGCCAACCCCATCCAGTAGGGAATGACGTGTGTTCTATGGATGTACGAGAAATGAAAAATGGCAGCTGGTTTTTAAGCCTCTAAGCAACGTTCCCGCTGTGAAAATTAGGCTTGACTCTATTCAGTTGAGACCTCAGGACTGATAAACAATAGTTAAGTACGGAATACAAATTAGACGTCAAAGCATAAATTAACGTTAGTGCAAGACTTACTGTATATTAAGAGACGTGTGTCCCAGTGCCACTGCCTGAGAACCTCTATATCAAACAGTAACTGGCTGACAGATTAAAGAGGATCACTAGAAGATCAGGATTAACCTGATAGGATTAATTTAGTCAGTACCAGAAGGAGAGCAATATCCTATGCTCTGTTTAAAGGAACCAATACCAACGTGCTTGTTCTTAGCTGTTGTCAAACTGACAGAATACCTGTGTGAGTTTGGGAAGTATTTTCAGCGGTTTTGTTCGTTTGTTTCTGTAGCTCAGATTAAACCCATATCTGTTCAAAGGACCTGGGGGAGTATATTTGATTAAGTGTTGGGCTACCTGCTAATTTTCTGACTTGTGCGAAAAACTGAGTATCTCCTTGAGGTAATTCATCTCTGCGTGTCCACTAACCTCTTGTTTCTCTGCACATCTAGGGCTCTTTTATTTCTTGGGTTCTATTGTCAACTTCAGCCAGGATCCAGATGTCCACTTTAAATATATCCAGGCTGCCTGCAAGACTGGCCAGATCAAAGAAGTTGAACGGATCTGCCGCGAAAGCAACTGTTACAATCCAGAACGAGTGAAAAACTTCCTGAAGGTGGGATTCTGTGCATGCCACCTTTGAGACCAGTGTTTCTCGACCATAGCAACTTCAAGATGTGTGGACTTCAACTCCCAGAATTCCCCAGCCAGCATCCAGGAATTCTGGGAGTTGAAGTCCACACATCTTAAAGTTGCTGAGGTCGAGAAACACTGTTTTAGACAATTGGGGTATACAGCCCTTCATCAAAGAATTATGAAGCGGGTGGTAGCTTCTCTGGTTTTGTTCTGGATCAAGGTGGCTTAATCCTGGCTGGCTATCTTTGCAAAGGGGGTGGCGTTAAACCGAGCAGTTGATTGGAGTCTTCAAATACCGCTGCCCTTTGTTTGATCCACTGTTAACCTGCAAGAATGTCTCCGGTCACAGTGGCAGGGGGAAGATTTGAAAAGCTTTGGATTGCTCTCTGCTGGTCTTTCCTCCCATCCAGGGAGATTAATCTTGAGGCTGCCTTTTTCAGGGATCAAGCAGGAAGCTGATTTTTCCCTTCCCCGAGGAGATAAACAAACCCTGGTCTCAAGAGGCAGAGAGATTCATAGCCTGGGAAAAGCCGTGCTACCAAAATAGTCCAGACAGAACAAGAGGAAGGGAGAGTCCATGTCTAAAAGGAAAGGACTTTCTCCCTGTGGGTTTTTCATAAACAAGGCATGTGTGTAGATAAACACACAGAGCAACATTGTGACATTCTGTTAACTAACCATGTGGAACATGGCACTTTCCATACATAGTATGGAACATAGTATAGGTAACAAATCCATTTCCTCCTTGTATGTTACTGTCCCGTTGTTAAGCTTGGTGGTAAAACAGAGTCTAGTGGTTAAGGCACCAGGCTAGAGACTAGGAGTCTGTGAGTTCTAGTCCCGCCTGAGGCATGAAAGCCTGCTGGGTGGCCTTGGGCCAGTCTCTCTCTCTCAGCCCAACCCACCTCACAGGGTTGTTGTTGTGGGGAAAAGAGGAGGAGGAAGGAGTATTAGGTATGTTTGCCGCCTTGAGTTATTTATAAAAATAATAAAGGGGGGATAAAAAAATAAATGTGTTTATTTTTTGTTTATTTATAAATTTATTCACCGCACATCTCCGCCTCATGGGGGACTGTATAAATAAATGTGAGTCCCCTTCAAATTATGACTTCTTTCAGGCTTGAATTCATGTTTTGTTGTTACCTTCTAGATGTGCTGAATTACAGCTTCCTTCACCCCGTTGGTGGGGTCACAGGTCAGGGAATGATGTATTACCATTCTTCTGGTCTTAATAGTCTGATTTATGTTTGTTGGGGGGGGGGTGTTTCTTTTTCTGCTGATGTAGGAAGCCAAGCTTACAGACCAGCTTCCCCTGATCATCGTCTGCGATCGATTTGACTTCGTTCACGACCTGGTGCTTTACTTGTACCGTAACAACTTACAGAAGTACATTGAGATCTACGTTCAGAAGGTGACCTGCGTCTCCTTGTTAAGAGGGTTTTGACAGCATTTAAAGCAGATCCTCCACAGCAGTGTTTCTCAACCTCGGCCACTTTAAGATGCGTGGACTTCAACTCCCAGAATGTATCTGTACCTGGGCTGGGGAATTCTGGGAGTTGAAGTCCATGCATCTCAAAGTGACTGAGGTTGAGAAACACTGCTTTATAGAAAAGAAGCAGTAAGCATTCAGCACTGGCATATGGCGGAGACAGCACCAGAAGGGATTTAAAGGAAAGTGGGCCCCAGTTAGGTATCGTTTGTGATATTTTTCCCTTTTAAATGGTGCTCTGGGTTCAGACTTGCATTCATAAGGCTGACTTGGAAGGTGTTTGATTGCAAGCCTTGAAAAGTAACGATTTGTCCGCCTTTAGGTAAACCCGAGCCGCATCCCCGCGGTTGTGGGAGGACTCCTGGACGTGGATTGCTCTGAAGACGTGATTAAGAACTTGATCATGGTGGTGAGAGGCCAGTTTTCAACCGACGAATTGGTAGCTGAAGTAGAAAAAAGGAACAGGTAAGACCCACAGGGGTCTTCAGAATGTTTTTATTTCCAAAGAATGATTACATTTGCTTCTGCCTATACAGCCTCTGGGCGCATGTTTGCTTTGTAAAACCAGCGTGTAAACCATGACGGTTGATACAGGCACTGCGGGCGGGGGGGAGGCTTTGTGTTCCTTCTTGCCCCAAGGATGTTTACTGTGGGTTGAGGCTGGAGCCACTGCTTGGTAAGAGGGTCCTGTCTTCTTGGAAGCCATTCTGTTGGGGGAGAGACGTTGCAGAAGGATGAATCCGGCGAGACCAGTGAAAAGTTGGCTACGGCTAGCGATAGGGTGAACTAAAGAGCCTTCTCCTCCTCCTCCTCCTCCTCCTCCTCCTCCTCCTCCTCCTCCTCCTCCTCTCTGCGCCCTTCTCTTTCTTTGTTCCTCTCTTCCTCCTCCTCCTTCCCTCCTCCCTGCCTCCTCCTCCTCCTAGGCTTAAGTTGCTGCTGCCTTGGCTGGAGTCTCGGATTCACGAAGGCTGCGAAGAACCAGCGACGCACAATGCCCTGGCTAAAATCTACATCGACAGCAACAACAACCCCGAGCGCTTCCTGCGGGAGAATCCCTTTTACGACAGCCGTGTTGTAGGCAAATACTGTGAGAAGAGGGACCCTCACCTGGCCTGCGTAGCCTATGAAAGGGGGCAGTGTGACCTCGAGCTCATAAAGGTTAGCATCACCATTCTCTTGGATACGAAGCAGCAGAGGGCTGTAGACCCGAACGTAAATGAAAAGAGTTTTCTTTTTTAAAAAACCCACCAAGCTGGAAGCCCGGCCACGTTGCTAGCTTTGATGCTGGAAAGAGTCCTTTTAAATGCCGGTAGATCGGAATGCTGCCTTTCAACACATGCCTTCTCCTTTCCCATTGTTCCTTTCAGGTTTGCAACGAGAATTCTTTGTTCAAGAGTGAAGCTCGTTACTTGGTGCGAAGAAAAGATCCAGAACTGTGGGTCAACGTTTTGGAGGAAAACAACCCCTTCAGGAGACCACTCATTGATCAGGTATGTCAAAGATTTGGAATTTGCAGGTCGCAAGTTGCGACTGAGGAACGAATAAGGATAGACGTGTACCCTGTTCTTCATGAGAGGCAGCATCAAAATCGTGTGTGTCCTTCCCTTTTTAAACTAGATCAGTATAGCTCGCTCGTTCCTTCCTTCCTTCATTCCTTCCTTCCTTCCTTCCTTCCTTCCTTCCTTCCTTCCTTCCTTCCTTCCTTCCTTCCATCCATCACTGTCATTGTCCTTCCTTCCTTCCTTCCTTCCTTCCTTCCTTCCATCCATCCATCCCTGTCATTGTCCTTCCTTCCATCCATCCATCCATCCATCACTGTCATTGTCCTTCCTTCCATCCATCCATCCATCACTGTCATTGTCCTTCCTTCCATCCATCCATCCATCCCTGTCATTGTCCTTCCTTCCAACCATCCATCCATCAGTCATTGTCCTTCCTTCCATCCATCCATCCATCCATCCATCCGTGTCATTGTCCTTCCTTCCTCCCTCCCTTTCAGTCTTTTTTCTCTTTCTGTGTCCCTCCCTCCCTTCTCTAAGGATGCCCGATCATCAGTTTGTGACTTTTGCTTTTCTTCTTGGTAGAGCTATTTGGGGAAGAAACTTTGTCTCACTTCTAAGTAGAATTTTTCCTTTTGGTGGGGAAAAAAATCTGAAACAGCTTGTCTTAGTCATATCTGATTAACTTCCATGCTAAGCAAACCTTGAACAGCCTTGTACTCAGATTACTACCCCTCCATTCTTGATTCCCACCCCCACACGCTGTCCTTTGGTGTATATCGAAGTGTATTTCTGCTCTTTGCTGTAAACTAGACCATGAATGTGCCTTCCTTACGGTGGTAAGTGGCGTCGATTTTGTCCAAATACCAGGTTGTCCAGACGGCGTTATCAGAAACTCAAGATCCAGAAGAAGTTTCTGTGACGGTCAAAGCGTTCATGACAGCTGACCTACCAAACGAACTGATTGAGTTGCTTGAAAAGATCGTCTTGGATAATTCTGTCTTCAGCGAGCACAGGTAGGAAAGCACATTTCTGCCTGAGGTGTGCAATATTTCTATGACAATCGATCTTCTGTATATTTTCGTGCATGCAGTTGAATGGCGCTGGCTCCAAGGCATCTACGTGGCTTACGTTCAAACAGTAAAAGCATAAAAAAGTCAACCAGCATGCATACCGGGTGTCAAACAGGCAAACCAGTCGTAGCCTCCCTCAGTCTCCCCATCCCAAGCAACTCCATTTCAGTTGTATGTTCTGCCCAAAAGCTCGTGCAAGAGTTTGCGGCCTTTTGGAACACTGACAAGAAAGAGGCCATCTTTATCACTCCTACTTCTCAGCTTCGTCCCCTTCGCATCGTGAGGTGGGAGGGAGTCTCTTGCATCAGTTGGTCTTCAAGGTAATGGTATGTGAGAAAGACATTGAGAAACTGGGGGGGTGCAATGGTTGCCAGTTGGCTTCCTGGTCTGCAGCCAGCGAGATTGGTCCGCTAGTCTGCTTGCAAGATCGATGTCAGCCTTCCTAGGTAGACCAGGCAGGAAACACGACTAGATGAGCTAATTCTACTTTATTGTAAAGCAACTGTACATTAACAGAATCTTGCAAGTCTGAAAGTACAATTCTCCACTCCCCATCTCCTTTACATCCCAAGAAATGAGGGAGGGTCCCTCCTGAGCCTCTTGCCCCATCCACTATCCAGCTGCGGGCTAAGCTGACTCTTATCTGACCATTCCCTTCACAGTGTCTCTTCGCCTCATCTCCCAAGGTCATTCTCACATACCATTATATCACCCTCCCCTTCAGACTCATCCTCCTCCATCTCCTTTACATCCCGAGAAACGAGGGAGGGTCCCTCCTGAGCCTCTTGCCTCGCCCACTATCCAGCTGTGGGCTATGCTCCCTCTTATGTGACCGTTCCCTAGGCAGCACTGCTTTGTCCCATTTCTCAGGGCTTTCTCCCACACCATTACAGGGCCTGACCAAGAAGAGGCTTTATAGGTGATAGTACCTTGGATTGGACCAGGAAGCCAACTGGTAACCATTGCACCCCCCTGACACAAGCAATGTCAGAGTTACTCTCCTCTACCAGTGTTGACTGATTGGCAAACAGCCACCTGCATTTTGTACCTTCCGTAGCTTCTGAAGCACCATCAGGGGGAGCTCTACGTAGAGTGAATGGCAGTAATCCAAACACTGGGTGATAAAGGCATGGGAAGCTGTCGTCATAGCCTCCTGGTCCAGAGAAGCTTTTTTTTTTTTACTTGTAGGCTTTGTTGCAGGGTATACAAAGAATGAGAGTCTCCTTTATTCTGTAGTTGAGAAAAGTTAATGAAGAAGGGGCACCGGTTGCTTTAAGGAAGGATTTGATTTCAGTTGTTGGAAACAAGTGTAGAGAATTAATCCTGGTTGGCCAGATGGATGGCTTATGTCCACATTGCAGTTTTATTTTACTGGCACAGAAATTGCAAATGACTGTTTACAAAACTCACTCCTGCTGGAATCTGCTGGCTTAACCATTTCCTTGTGAACCGTTGAAAGGAATCTCCAGAACCTGTTGATCTTGACGGCCATCAAAGCCGACCGCACTCGGGTGATGGAATACATCAATCGTCTGGACAACTATGATGCCCCAGATATTGCCAATATTGCCATCAGCAATGAGCTCTACGAAGAAGCGTTTGCCATCTTTAGGAAGTTTGACGTCAATACTTCTGCCATTCAGGTGAGGCTTGAATCAGCAGCTTGTCAACCTTCAAAGAACTCCCATTTTTCGTTGTTGTTTTTTTAAGTCCCCACATGTGATGCTTAAGTTCATACATGAAATGCAGACAAAAACTGCAACGTGCAGATTTTTGTTCTTGGACAGCCAGGAATAAGAAGGGCCTCTAGCTTCAAGAATACCTCTGGTACTGAGAAGAATGGCTTCCCTATGGGTGCATGGGGCAAAACAATATGAATCTTCTCTAATTCGTCATTGATGTCTTTGCCAGAATTTGACTTCCGTGTAACCCATGCTGAACAACCTGCTGCTCTCAGCCCGAATGCAAACCACAAGGCCTTTTTTGTGGCCCGTGGACTAATCCCTTTTTCTGACAAGCATCAGCGTGGTTTCTTGCTGTTGTGAGTCAGGAAATACAAGCAAATTTTAATGCAAAACTAAAATAGTTTTTTAAAAAAAGCAACACCGCCAAAGCCATAGGGCAAAAGCTGAAAATATGGCCATGCCCCCTTTGCATTATTGTCCCACCTCTTCCTGCTCCCCCTTCCCACTCCAGGTGTGTCCTAAATTTAGCTGGCATCTTCCAGATATGTTGCATGACACCTTCCTGAATCCCCATCCATTATTGTCAATAGAACCACTAAATGCTATCATACAGTAGCTCACCATCCTGATCAAAGGGCTGGGAGAAGGGAAGGAACTGGTTGTGGAACACAACTTAGTGCACAAAAGAATCTAGTGTTGGTTTAGGTGGTTGGAAAGCTCCTCCCTTTGAAAGCTTGGAACAGTTCCCCCCCACTCCCATTTCCTAAGAGTTTCTAAGGTCTTACCTCACATCGTCTTCTAGGTGTTGATAGAACACATTGGCAATCTGGATCGTGCGTATGAATTTGCAGAGAGGTGTAATGAACCTGCGGTTTGGAGTCAGCTGGGCAGAGCGCAGCTTCAGAAGGACTTGGTTAAGGAAGCTATAGATTCTTATATAAAGGCTGACGATCCCTCTGCCTACATGGAAGTTGTCCAGGCAGCCAACAGAAACGGTAAGCCAAAGGCCTCCTTCACAGCTGAGCACAAACTTCTCAATTTGCACCTGAGTATCAGGAATCTTCGCCCATTCCTTAGGTAAACCACTATTTGATAGTAATGGATGGATTCTGACTGCATCAGTCTGTTTTTCAAAAAGTCTGTGTAAGAATATACATTACTTTTCATTCTTTTTCCTCCCTACATACAAAATAATTGCATTTTTGTATGTAATTTACCCCAGAGTACATATTTTGGTAGGCACGTCTGTCTAAAATACGCATTTTGGCATGTGAAAAAGCTGAGAGCCGTCTTATAATTCAGAAATGTGAAGCAGAAGCATATTTTTTTTAATGTGCATATTAGTTTAAGTAACGTTAGTTGGATTGGTTTGCTTAAAAATGTGGACCATATAGAATCTGGCCAGAAAAACCTGCGCATGCCTCTGTAAATCTGGAAGTGTATCCTTGTATACGACAGTGTACACAGTTGCTTAAAATTGCTTTGAAACCTAAAGATATCAAAGAAATAATTTCTTAAAATAGCTTTTCTGTTTGGGATTAGTTTGTCAGCATCAGCAAACCTCCTCATACTGCTGTGTGTTATTCCATCATTCCACTGCTGGTTCTTGCAAATGTCTGACATGACGAAAAGGTAATTGTCAAATAAATTATTTTTTGTTCTCTCTTTTTCTGTCCCTTCAAGATAACTGGGAGGATCTGGTCAAATTCTTGCAAATGGCTCAGAAGAAAGCAAGGGAGTCTTACGTTGAGACTGAACTGATTTTTGCCTTAGCAAAAACAAACAGGCTTTCCGAGCTAGAAGAATTTGTCAGCGGCCCTAACAATGCACACATACAACAGGTATTTTATTTCGTTGCTAAACTTTCAGCACAATGAATTAAACATAATTTCTAAGAGCTGGCATGGTGTAGTGGCTAATAATGGTAATAATACTTTATTAAACGTATATGCCACCTGACTCCCAGAGACTCTGGGCAGTTTACAGATTGTTAAAACTTTTAAAAACTGGGAAACAACCAAAAGGAAAAAAAGAATAAAGGTGGCAGAAATAACAAAGCCATATGGGAATAGAGAAAAATGGGGGCTTCAATCACATTCACCAAAGACCTGGGTGAAGAGCCAGGTCTTCAGGGCCCTTCAAAACACCAATGCGGTGGGGACCATTCTAATCTTGGGAGAACCTCATTCCAGAAGGGAGTCGCTGTTACAGAGGAGGTGCACTTCAGGAGGTCCTAATAAATGGCATTGTTTGATCTAAGGAAGGTAGACTTCACCAACCCTGCCAGATTGAATTGGCTGGACAGACACTATGGGATACTATACTTAAAGTGTTTGTAATGGACCATGAGAATTACCTTGGGGATCAGGAGGAAGAGGTGCAGCCGAGGCAATGGTCAGATGAGAGAAATCTGAACCCAAAGCAGGATTGTAATTTGAGGCTGCATCTCAGACATGACCCTCCCTAGTTTTCTTGTAGATAGGGGCAGGGAGGGGGGGAGGCACTTTCAGACTTGCGAGATTCTGTTACTGTTACCCTATAATAAAATAGATAATACAGGTAGTCCTCGCTTAACGACTGTTCATCTAACAACGGTATGAAGTTACAACAGCCTTGGAAAAAGTGCTTTATGACCTGTTTTCACACTTATGACCATCGCGAAACATGGTTCCAACTCCGCAGTCATGTGATCGCAATTCGGGCACGGCGGCTGGCTCACATTTACGACCAGTTGCCACGTCCTGCAGTCACATGATTGCAATTTGCGACCTTTTTTGCCCATTTCTGGTGAAAAAGTCCATTGGGAAAGCTGGATTCGCTTAACAACCGTGGCAATTCATTTAACGGCCATTGTAAAAATGGTCGTAAAATCAGGTCCGGTCACATGGTGACTCACGTAATGACCACACCACTTAACAGTCCCTGTTGTGGTCATTAAGTGAGGATTACCTGTATTGGGTCCCAACTGCTTGATCTAAGGAACACGGAGTGTGCCAACCCTGCCAGGTTGGCTCGGATACTGCGGGATGCTATGCTTCAGGTGCTAGACTAGGAGAGGGGAGGCTCAGGTTCTGGTTCTCCTTGGCCATGCAAGCTCATCAGGTGAGTTTGACCAGTCGCTCCCTCTCGGCCTTAGTCAGCATCAGGCTCTGGACAAGCTAGCTAGAAAACAAAACCTCGTTGCGTCGTGCATCGGTAGCTTCCCCACGCACACTAGGCAAACGCAGGGCCAAAGAAGCTGGCCTTGTAACCAAGTGGGGCAAACACTAAGGACAACAGCAAAAACTAACTGCAATTTCTGGTTTGCTGTGTAGCACGCTGATGCTGGCGCTCCCGTCCTGGTCCTTTGCCGTCGGTTGGTGTTGCTGTCACAGCCCTCTGTCTCTGTTTAGGTTGGCGATCGCTGCTACGAGGAGGGAATGTACGATGCAGCAAAGCTGCTCTACAATAACGTCTCGAATTTTGCTCGCCTGGCCTCCACCTTGGTTCATCTTGGGGAGTACCAAGTAGCCGTTGACAGCGCTCGCAAAGCCAACAGCACCAGGACGTGGAAGGAGGTGACTTGCTTTGCGTTGTTCAAGGAGAAGGATATTGAGATTGGGACTGGAGCTTGGAACTGTTAAACGTGGGTTAGGCAGTGTGGCGTGCTCTAGGTCAGCCTTTTCCTGGAGAAGACCCTGAAGTATTTTTCAGGCCTCGGGGAACCAAATATAGGCCACACGCTACAAAATTATTATATCCGTTTCATGGGTAGGCTGTATATATGCGTTAAAAGTGTTGTTAAACTAAAAATAAAAAATGAAATTTACCTCTTTGATGCGAAGCTGCCCAAATTTGAAATAATTTTTTTAATAAATGGTGATCTCCCAGGGAACCCCTAGTGGCCTCTCATGGAACCCTGGTGGAGGGACCCTGCTCTAGGTTTTGGCATTTCGGCTCCCATGTTCTCTAGGCAGCATGGCCAGTTGCAAGGGGGGATGAAACTTGGACTTTACGGCTTGGCATCTGGGTACCTCCAGGGCTGCTGCCTCCGGCCAGAATTGCCCCAACTGGTAGGTCATCTAGGGAGAAAGTGCCCCTCCTTTTTGGGAAGTAAAGGGACTTGAAGCCTGGGAAGCTGGTTCTCTGGGGTACTCTTCCTGTGGAGAGCAGGTTGCATCAGAAAGATGCTGAAGACGAAACTCGTTCCGGGGGGCAGTCTAACCAGCTGGGCTATTTCCGCTTTTATTTTTACTTCTTCCGTGAGTTACTGTTTTATTGTTGCTTAGTTGTTATGTGTACCGTGGATGTTTTAAATGTTATGCATTGGTAGGCATGTTATCAAATCATACCTAAATGTTGTAGCCCCCTTGAAGACCTGATTGTCTCACAATACTGTTCCTACTTTTGCAGTTAAAAAATGACTTTGGGTACACAGGTATGTCTTTATCTGTAACATCCTATGGGATGAGAATGTCATCTGCAGCTGCTTCGGAACCCAAGGGCCGAACTATCCGGGAATGTAGAGTAGGATCGTTGGATTCAGTTGTCCGCTTTTGCTAAGAGTGTGTTTTGTTGCAGGTGTGTTTTGCCTGTGTGAACGGAAAGGAGTTCCGGCTTGCCCAGATCTGCGGCTTACATATTGTAATTCATGCGGATGAACTTGAGGAGCTGATAAGCTATTATCAGGTTGGATTCCTTTCGCTGTATAAAACATAAAGGGCCTTGACCTTTGATGATGGCATAGGAGTTATTAAAAATATTTATACTGCACTTCCTCCCATTGAGCTAGTATAGCATTCATGGTTGAAATGAGTATAACCAGCATCATTTTATTTATATTTATATATATTTATATAGGTATGTGTTTGTGTGTATCCCTCCCTCTCCCTCTCCCTCTCTCTGATTAGTATTGTCTGCAGCAGAACTGTTCATGCTAATGAAAGCACTAGACAATAGCATTTAAAACCCCCCCACCAAACCCTAGAAACTCAGGGATCCCTGGACAATTCCTGGAAGTTTTGTGCATATAGATGAATTTGCATTTATATTTCAGAATGAAATTTGGCATATTGTATTCAGCAGTGCAGTTTTTATCTCCTTGATGAACAAGTCCCTTTTGCTAATTTTTAGTTCTGTCCAAATGTTTGGAATTTCTCCTGTCTACGCTGACTTGCCCCTTTCTTCCCTTAACAAGCTTCCTTCTAAAAGGTCGGAGCCCCAGACAGTCCAGGGGATTATCCTTTTATCTTGCTTATCTGGGTCTAGTGGGCATAAGCCGCTTAAATGTGCCGTGCTCTTGGCTCCTAGGGGCGTGGGTACTTTGAGGAACTGATTGCTCTCCTGGAGGCGGCTCTTGGCCTGGAACGTGCTCACATGGGAATGTTTACCGAACTTGCTATTTTATATTCGAAATATAAACCACAGAAGATGAGAGAACATCTGGAACTCTTCTGGTCCAGAGTCAATATTCCAAAGGTATTTGATATTCCTGAAGTTAAGTAAATACTGATATTGTTCCCTTTTCCTGCAAGCTTCCCCTACTGCTAGGGACAAAATGATTAAAATCACCTAGAAAACAAATAGAAATAGCAGAAAATGGTATTGGCCTAGTGATGACAGACTTAACATAGGTGTTCATCTGCAGAGGCTGGCCTTCAATGACCTAAGGTGGGTGGGGATCCATGACCCATGTGATACTGTTGAACTTCCAACTCGCAGCATTCATCATCGGCCATACTAGCTAGGTTAGCAACATCTGGAAAGTCATAGGTCCCCCCCACGCACAAATGAGAACAGTTTTGTTCACATGTCTAGAATGTAAGGGACCAACGATACAGATAGTCCTTGCTTAACAACCATTTGTTTAGTGACAGTTTGGACTTATGACTGTGCTGGGAAAACCGACTTACGGCCGGTCCTCACACTTATGACTGTTGATCAAGATTTGGGCGCTTGGTAACTAGTTCGCATTTATGACCGTCACAGCATCCCTTGGTCACATGATCGCCATTTTCAACCTTCCCAGCCAGCTTCTGGCAAGCAAAATCAATGGGGAACTGTGTGATTTGCTTAACAACCACGTGGTTCGCTCAGTGCCCATGGTGATTCACTTAACGACCACTGCAAAAAAGGTAAAATCAGGTAGGATTCACTTAATGACTTCTTCACTTAGCAACCTAATTTCTAGTTCCAATTGTTGTTAAGCGAGGACTACCTGTATTATTCCGAAGATCTGGGCCCTGCACTGGCTTCTTTCTAGCTTCTGGTGCAATTCGAAATGCTGATTATTATCTATAAAGCCATATATGGCTTGGCACCTTGGTACTTCCAGGACTACCTTCTGCAGTTGGAATCAAACTGCCTGACTTGTGCGTTCTAGGAGAAACTCTCAGTGATCCCCCAGCTCTGCGGGGTACAAATGGAGGCTTGTAAGTTGTGCTCCTCAGCAGCAATGCCCCTTTTATGGCACCCCCCCACTCAGAAACTAGGTTAGCCCCTACGGCCCTAGCCATCTGGAAACTCCTGAAAACAGAGTTATTGCAGAGGGCCTGTGGTGAGTGATTGGATGCCCAGTTTGATTATTTTTAGGATTATGATTTTTAGAAGTTAGCTATTTTAGTTCCTACCGCTGAGACTTTGTTTACATCTTTGCATTCCTTGTGATTGTAAAACACTAAGGGTCTTGCAACTGTGGCCGATACCAGTAGATAGGGTGGGCAGACAGACAGACAAGAAAGTTGCCTTTTAAACAGCCCGATCCCAGTTGGTAATCCTTGGTGCTCTTGAGTTCCTCCTAGAAATCGATCGGGTACCAGTAGCCTACTGGGGCCAATATTGTGCCTTGGACTCTTTTCTTCCTTTCAGTGTTGACTTTCAAATCCTCCAATGTTTTCAAGGTACTTCGAGCGGCAGAGCAAGCCCATCTCTGGGGAGAGCTGGTGTTCCTCTATGATAAATATGAAGAATATGACAATGCAATAGTTACCATGATGAATCATCCTACAGATGCTTGGAAGGAAGGGCAGTTCAAGGACATCATTGCAAAGGTGAACAGGCGTGATGTTGAGGCTCCTTAGCTTGGCTTCTTCCCTGTTATACCAGTTGAGGTTGCCCTGGAGGAGCTTCAAGACTGACACAAGGACATTCCGGGTCTTCCACTTACGTTCCCCAGAAGCTGGTCTTGAGATGCATTTGGCAAACATGGCCATTGTTGCAACTAGTTATTTATCACTCTATTCTTCATGAATGAATCTTTGGAAAGGGTCCTCAATATTGGGTTATTAAATTTAATGTACCATTTAAGAGGCTGACAGCTTTCTCAACTCACACTTACTCTCTAGGTTGCCAACGTGGAGTTGTATTACAAAGCCCTGCAGTTTTATTTGGATTACAAGCCATTGCTGATCAACGATCTCCTCCTAGTATTATCTCCGCGGCTGGATCACACCAGGACAGTCGGCTTTTTCTCCAAGGTGACTTAAAGACCCGCTGCTGGAAAGAATTGGCCAGTGCTGAGTTCAGATGGAACATTCCAAGGCAAAAGGGCGAAAGGAAGGTTTTCAGTTTTTCAGATTTATTGCTTCCGTTTGGTGTAAGTGGGCCCAGGTGTTTTCAGGAGTTATTTTCCAGATGTTTTACATACATTTTATACTGAAAGAGTGTTTTGGGGACAAGGCAAGCTTCCATTGTAGGGTTGCACTTGTTTGAATGGTGAACTTGGGTGAACACCTACCAAAGAAATCTTGTTTTTTGTTTTTGCCTTAAATGTTTGCCGTGCTGCATAGGTTAATCAGCTACCTCTCGTGAAACCTTATTTGCGTTCAGTCCAGAATCACAATAATAAAGGAGTCAACGAGGCACTGAACAATCTTCTGACGGAGGAGGAAGATTACCAAGTGAGTGTTGGAGGTAGTCATAGGATAGACCTCAGCAGTGTGAATAAAATATGGATGTCAAATGAGCACCTGATTCACAGCTTGTTCCAGCATTCACGATGGTTGCAGCAGTGAAGCCAAACTGAATGAAATGTGTCCTCTGCTCTTGTTTGGTGGACCCCGTAGATGTGGTGAGAATCATCTGGAGTCATCCAAATATGTTGGAATTACAGTTTGTAGAATTCATAGGCAACAGTCCCATTTTGCATGGAATTCTGGGAGTTGTAATTTCAGCAGACCTGGAGGGCACCGGTTAAGACTGTTTTGAGGTATGTCTTTCCCCAAAGAACAAGCATGTTTAAGCGGTTTACTGGTCCCCACGAACATTTCTGCAAGACTGAATCGTGACTGCTTTAGAGTTGTTGCTGCGGCCTCTCGTCCTACTGAACAACAGCATTAGCAACTCATCTTAAGAAGATAAGAAAAGTTACTGGATGAGGCCAGTGGGGCCATCTTACCCAGCCTCCTGTAGCACATAGCAGCCAGCTGGATGCCTTGGGGAAACTCATAAGCATAGATGGGAGCTTGGCTACCTTTTTCCATGCCAGAAACTGGTATTTGGTCTGTAATACAGGAGGTGCCACATAGCCATTAAGACCAGCAGCCACTGATATCCTGTTCTGCAGATTTCTCTTTTAAAAATGTGGATCGTTCGATTGTACATACATTTTTAATGTTTTTATTTGTGAGCCACCCAGAGTTATTGGGAGTCGGGTGACGTACAAGTTGAATAATAATTTAGAAACAGGGAAACGGGGCCTCTGGTTCTCCCCAGCAAGGTCTCTGACTCCTCCGTGGGCCCTCTCTTTTTCCTCATAGGGCTTGCGAGCGTCTATTGACGCCTACGATAACTTTGATAACATTACCTTGGCTCAGCGTCTGGAAAAGCACAAGTTGATTGAGTTCAGGCGGATCGCCGCATACTTGTATAAAGGCAATAACCGGTGGAAACAGAGCGTGGAGCTTTGCAAGAAGGATCGGCTTTATAAGGTCAGTGAGCCTCTTCTACGGACTGGGGGGCAGGATGAGGTGGAGTCCTCTCCACTGAAGTGGCCCTGCAAAAGGGAGGCGGCCTGGCATTTTCACACCTGTGGGGTCTTCTTTAATACAGGCAGGTCTTGATAAGGGCGGTTAATGAATCCCTCGAAAGGGTCGCACAATTTTCGCTATTCAAAGTGATATTTCTATGGAAAATAGGGTAATTGGTTCCAGCTCGATGGAAATAGACAATGAAAATTTTTAAACATAATTTTTTATGTGTTTATTAATGAAACTGTATAACAGTAAAGGAGGATAAACACATATGCAAAGCATACCTGCTATCTCCTGTTTTCTGCTGTAGTTCTTCAAATGCAGCCTTTTTTTCTTTTCTTTTTTTTGCGCTTTCCTCAAATGGAAGCTTCCTTTTCCCCACTTTGCACAAATGACTGTTAGGGTCTAAAACCTCAGTGGCAATTGTGTGTGTGCTAGCCTCAGCTGTGCGTGCACTAGCCTTGCACTAACTGAATTTTGGCTCGCATTAAATGAGACCTGGTATCAATTTATAAATTGCACGAAATCAAATTTCCTCGACTTGCGACCATTTGTTTAACGACGGTCCGAAGTTACAACAGCCTCGGAACGGGTGCTTTACAGTCTGTAAAGCGCTTCTGAGCATTGCATAAGGTCGCACTCCCCCCCCCCCCAGTCACATGATTGTATTTTGGGCACCGGGCAGCCAGCTTGCATTTACAGCCGGTTGTAGCATCCTGCAGTCATATGTCATATGATTGCGCTTTGGAACCGTTTTTGCCATTTTCCAGCAAAATTGGCCCATTGGGAAGGTTGGATTTGCTTAACAACCGCGGTGATTCACTTGACCGCCATAAAAATGGTCATAAACTCGAGTCTGGTCACGTGGTGACTCGACTTACAACCACAACAACTTACAATAGAAATTCCGGTCCCAATTGTGGTTGTAAGTTGAGGACTGTCTGTATTCGAACTCACACTAATTGCGACGTAGCTGTACCTTGTGAGATGCCTTTTATGTCTGATTTAGGTGAACAGGATAAGTCTCAACAAATTGAAGCTTTATCCTGATGTGACAGAATATTGCTATCAATGCATTCTAGATATGGCTGCATACTTTCTGAAAAAGGGAGAGAGATTCCTAGACTTTCAACTTTATCTCTAGGGAACCAAGTTATCTCAGATACCTGCCCACTAAAGTCTGGCTCACCAAGTACGATTATTCCTAATCAGAGATAGCCAGCGTATGCTAATCTCTAGCCAGCCTGGGCACAATATACCCTCCATACTGTGTTAGTCATTTTATAGCTGTGTCACATTGGTGTTCCTTAGGATGCCATGCAATATGCCGCAGAATCCAAAGATGCTGAGCTGGCTGAGAAACTGCTTCAGTGGTTTCTGGAAGAAGACAAAAAGGAGTGTTTTGCAGCTTCCCTCTTCACATGCTACGACTTGTTGCATCCAGACGTGGTCCTGGAGTTGGCATGGCGGCACAACATTACGGACTTTGCGATGCCTTACTTCATTCAGGTGATGAGAGAGTACCTTACCAAAGTAAGTGTGGCTTCTCTAGAAAGATGGGTTTGCTCTGCTCAAAGCAAAATATTCCCCCAATTAAAAAAAAAAAAATTGTCAAAAGCTGCTGGGTGACCTAAAGAAATCTCAAGGGCCATAGGAAAAACAGTGCCAGTTTGTCATTTGCTTCATCCACGCGGTTTAAATGGCGTGGCTCTTTGGAGACGTGGATTGATGGTTGGTTGGCACCTGTAATTAGATACTGGTCTCAGCCTGGCATACGGTATTTATTCATTTATCAAATTTTTATCGCCGCCCTTCTCCCCCCACAGGGAGGGACTCTGGGCGGTTTACAACGAAACAATTCCAGCAGCGAATAGGCTGGCTCCATTAGCTGCGTGGTGCTAGGACCCATTTTGGTTATTTTTTTAAAAAGTTGAGAAGCTGAACATGGTCTCGGTGGCCTGGAAATAATAATTTTGCATCTCAGCCCAGAAAAGCGGCATTTATATCTGTAATGAGCATCGGGTTATTCCAGAACACCGTTGCATCATCACAGGGAGGTCATTTTCCCTACCCTCATCTCAGTTACGATGACTCGGGTGTTGTGATTTCCAGACCTGTAGTGCAGCTGAAGAGTTTTGAATCTCTAAAGTACAAGAAATTTAATACAGCGTCCACAAAAGTAACTTAGCTTGTTATTATCATGTCTATAAATTGACACTAAACGTTGAGTAAAATACTGGTTTTGCAGAAGCTCACATATTATGTCTCTCTGGTTCTCGTTCCTAGTGGTATGGATCTCTTCCTTTTCTCCCCCTAATGTTACCTTTTCTTTTGCTTTTGTCTTGAACTTGATTTCGTGGCTTTTTGATTTTAAATATTCCCCTCTTAATTTTCTTGCAGGTTGATGGTCTGTTTAATAAGGTGACGGTCTCTCTAGTTTTACACCCTTGTGTTGTTTTTAATTTGTGTCCCTTAAAATAGATCTAAGACACAGCAGTCTTGCTGTAGCTTGCACTGAAAAGCAGAATAATCTAGCTTCATCTAACTAATGTTGTAGTAAATATCACTTCACAAATAACTTGGAAAAATCCAGCCGGACTTTGCCTGCTTCACTGGGAAGGGAAACCCAAATATTTACTTATTTACAAGAACTTTTTTTTTACTGCTGACTACCAAAAGACATTCAACAATACATGTTTATATCCGGAACACGTAGTCCTCAACTTACAGCCATTCGTTTAATGACTGTTCAGAGTTACGACAGTGCTGAAAAAAGTCACTTACAACTGGTCCTTGCACTTATGACCATCACAGCATCCCTGTGGTTGTGTGATCAAAATTCAGTCGCTTGGCAACCAGCATGTATTTACGACAGTTGCAGCATCCGGGGTCACATGATCACCATTTGTGACCTTCCTAGCCGGCTTCTGACAAGCAAAGTCAATGAGGGAAACCAGATTCGCTTAACAGCCATGTGATTCATTTAACGACCGCTTCGCTTAGCATCAGAAGTTCCAGTCCCAATTGTGGTCATAAGTCAAGGACTACCTGTAGATTGGAATCATTCTTGAATGAGTCTTACACAGCAGATTTTTTTTCTTGGAGTTGTAAATCTTCCTAGGGTACTCCTGACTATTAATAAAAACTAGTTAGTTATTGTGTGGGAAGTAGCAAAAGAAAGTGATGCTGAGGTAGCTGGAATATATCCTCCCCATGTGTTCACTAAAGTCTGAAGGCCTTAGTAAGCTAGACTGCACTGGAAAGGGGAGTGTGCACTGGATTTTTGTGGTCCTTTCCAAGTTGAAGTCTGGTTGGATTTTACAAGTGGTAAGTGTCTACTAAGCATTCAGTCTTCAGAAAAGAGCATGCACAATAAGACTGGTTTTAAAATAAGAACTAATCTAGTACATGGAACTGGTAATGAACTTCCCCTCCTTATACTTTAAAGTTGTTTTAACCTCCATCACTTAAGCGTGTACCTAACAGCTAGACGTGTTACCGAAAGACATTCCCCCTATTAACAAAGCTTGAATGCTTTTGACAATGTGGTGAGAATGCCCAATATCCTCATCAAGGTGTTACGTCTTTTGAGGGCGGAGGGATTCATCCTGAATCGGAAACAAACGAGAAGCCGGCGATGGATATTATGCCCTGCCCCATCCATAAAAATTGCCGACGATGGGATCGCTTGTATGGAAATAAATCCTCAGCAGGTGGCCCTACCTGGCAAACGTCATCTTGCCTTGCAGCTGTGCTGAGTTAAACATCCTAGAGGACAGTGGCAAAGCACACCTGTTATTTCCCGGCAAAAGCCAGGAAATGTCCACGATACGAGCAAGGTTTGAGCTCTTGACTTGGAAGTGACTTTATAGGGAAATATAGGTGCCTTCTTCATGGGGCAAGAGAGACATGCGGGGAAGAAGCTATTCTCATGGCTGATGAGTAGGAACCATTTGGTGATAACAGGAAGCTGACTTGGCCAAGGGCCTTTTCTGCTTGAATTAAATACTTTTAATCCTAAAACATTAAATGGGAAGCTGCCATGCTAGTAGCAGAATTCCCAAGCAGACATGAAGAGCTGCAGAGGAGCTTAGCTGCAAAGGACTAGCAGAGGACTAGGATGCCAAGTTCTGCGTCTAGCAGCACGCAGGACAACTGCCCTGTATTTGTATGTCACTGCCAAGGTTCCAATCTCGGGTTTCTTCCTCTGCCTTTTTGAGCCAACAGGCTCTGGGCTGTTCTTTTCCAGGCCTTGAACCTCTCTCCCATCCCTTCCCTGTTTACCAAATGGGTCTCTCCGGATTCTCACCTTGCCAGCTTTAGCTCTTCCCATCGGAAAGGGCTTGGGAGGGAATCTTGCCAGTTTGCCTGTTGATCAGCGAGCGGTTTGCGATCGGCCACGGGCATTGCAGAATCGGTTTTGTAGACAGCCAGTTTAACCCGCTCGGCTACCATTTCGCAAGAGCACCCCACAATCGGCGCTCCACCTCATAAAGGGGCTCCCTAGGCCCCTCACTTTACTTCCTGCAGTACTACTAGGATGCAGGGGCTCCTGCAGTTCATCTCTTGGGACGCACTGAAAGCGAATTGACATTGTGGCTCTCCCTCGTTAATCTTGCCACTGTGACTTCCTCATCCTTGTTGGTGGCAGTCGTGACCTTAAGCCAACCCATCCCTTGGCAGTTTGCTTCCAAAGAGTCAGCCTGACACCAGGCTGCACCATCACCGAGACCTCTAAGACAGAAGCAGCTGCTGGGTGGCTGCTGAAACGGAATCTGCATTTGGTGCTTCCGGGGAGAAGTAAGGGTGGTCACCAAGCCCAGGCTGTCTCAGGGTCCTCCATGAATGTGTGTCCTGTTCACTTTATAATTAGGTGGATAAGCTCGATGCTTCGGAAAACCTAAGAAAAGAAGAGGAGCAAGTAACCGAACCCACTCCCATAGTATTTGGTAGGTGGAATTTTTTTTCTCCTGTTTCATAGGCCTTCCGTAAGTTTAGATGATTTTTTTTAAACCTTAAACTCTTCTGTCTTTCTTGTGCTCCTTTTCCTAATTCCTGTGTGGTTCAGGATTACAGACAATAAGCCTTCTAGGAGAAATCTAGCTAGCTCCCTTTATTTTTCCCTAAGGTTTTAAAAGCCAGCCGTTGACACAGTTCTGGCTGGCTTGGAGTAAGCCTCGCTGCGTTTTTCAGGGTTTATACCTCGGTTTTTTGAGTAAGTTGCCTGGGCTCACGTGCCTGAAAAAACCTTTTGATTTTTTCAAGATTTGTGTGTGAAGGCTGGATTTTTGGCTTGAACATCTCCTGAGCAAATTAGACGCGTGACCCATTCCAGCAAAATGTATTTTTCCCCCACCCTGTCCCAGATTGCTCCAAGTCAGAAAATTGTACATTTTACTCGCTGTGTTTCAGAAGAAAACATCACCTCTCCTGAGAATGATGCACTCTTCCAGAACTACAGTACAGGATGTCCCAAAAATCAGACCCCCATAGGCCAATCACAATATATTTTATTGATTTTTTTTTCCATAGAAAATATTACTGCACTTAGGAATGTTCAAAGGTCATGCATCAAACGAGTAAGGAGGCATTTAGAAGAAAGTGGCAACCAATTTAAACTTTTAATGTAATTTATATAATGGTCTAGGGGGACCTGACGTGTGGTACACCCTGTATTTCAGGTCACAATCAATATTCGTTATGCTACCTCTGGTACTTTTTTGGCCTGATTTTTATAGATGTGCTTATTTATTATGTTTATATTCTGCCTTTCATTCGGGAACTCAAGGTGGCATACATACAGATAGTCCTCATTTAGTGACCACATTTGGGACCGGCAACTCGGTTGTTAAGTGAAGCAGTCGATAAATGAAACCACAACTGTGCTTATGATTTTACTTCAGCTTTCCTTTGCTTTACAAACCTGCAAAGGTTGTAAATGCGAGGACTGGTCATAAAGTTACTTGTTCATCACCATTTTAACTGTGAATGATCACTAAACGATGCGGTCACTAAGGGAGGACTACCTGTAGTCCTCTGTCCACCTACCTTTATCTCCACAACAGCCACCCAATAATTCAAGTTGGGTCAGGAGCGAGCGTCTGGCCCATAATTACGCAAGGGGCTTCCGTGACTGAGGGCGGACAAGATTCTGGGTCTCCCTGATCCTAGTCCAGCACCTTCACCACAACCCCAGTCTGCCTCCCTGCCACGAGGAGCGAGACATTGGGGAATGAAACCTGGTGGGCGGGTGGGAATTTGCTTGAGGAATGGGATGGTGTTTCTCACCAACTTAAAATCTCAGGTCATTTGGCAGAAGGTAGATTTTACTGACAATTGCATTCTAGGTCTCCCTGTTAAAGGAAGTTCCTGATGGTGAGGTCAGTGTTCTGGCGGGCATGGTGTTTACACGGGGATTCCCTGCATGTGGCATGTGTAGCGTTAACCCCAATATGTGTTTGACGTGTGGCAAAATTAATTATCTGCTTAGGCTGGGGATGAACCACTAACAGATCTAACTGCAGTTGGCCCAGCAGATGTTCTATATTGTATCTTAACATTAAAGAGTCCCTTAATCTAGTTTTCTGTCCTGTGGTAGATGTGACATTAGATACCCGAAGCAAACCCCACTTGCTACTGTGCCAGCAACTTCAGAGTGATTTTTCCCACGTTACGGTAGTCATTCCTTCCAGCTGCTCCGTTTCTGACGCCCTCCTGTTGTTTGGAAACTGGGTGCTTAATTTGGGCCTTGAATGGAACACCCAAACTACTTTTTGATGTCTTCATGGGCATCTGTTCCTCCGTTCAGATCTCAAAGACTTGTGACTCAGTACAGACCCATTGATTGCATTTATCTCTCATCTTTTTGCCCACAGAGGTTAAATGGTTCTATCTCCCTTCCCAATCTTTGTTTGTTTGTTTATTTTTCAAATTTCTATCACCGCCCATCTCTCCCGAAAAGGGGACTCTGGGCGGTTCCTCACAACAACTTGGCAAGATGGGTTAGGCCGGTGTTCCTCAACCTTGGCCACTTGAAGATGGGTGGACTTCAACTCCCAGAATTCCCCAGCCAGCACTGCTGGCTGGGGAATTCTGGGAGTTGAAATCCACCCGTCTTCAAGTGGCCAAGGTTGAGAAACATTGAGTTAGGCTGAGAGACACAGTGACAAACACACCACACAATAAAAATCACTGCTGAGGGGGGATCAGAAACACCGTCCCTTAGTCCTAATTTGATATTGACCAGCAAACTATACTGGCTCTCCACATCCATGGAATTCCCTATATTCCAACCCTGACATGCCTGCTTCAAATGACCTGGAAACCAGTGCTGGGAAAGACGGCCCGATTTCCTCGGAAGCCCGCCCCAGGGGGCTCATTCACCCAACAAGGCGAGCCACAACATGAATTGGTTGGCACTGGCTTAGCTTCACGAGCAAACCCAGCGGTTGAACCGGCGTGATCCAGTCAAGCCGCAGCTCACTGTGGGCAGGACCGCTTAGGCCTCTGAGCGAGTAGGCAGAATTAGAGTGGGTGAACAACTCATTCAGCTTTGAAGCATTTAGCAGAGGTTTGGGGATCAAAACTGGAAAGTTACGTTCCCCTTCAGTTTCTGTCTTGGGGACCCCCTCCAAAACACACCGTGGAATCTGTAACTGGGGCTTGTTTTCGACATTCAGTTAGATTATTTTAGTGTGCCTCACTTGGAATGCACCAAAGTCTGTCTGGGGGAGGTGGCTGTTCTTCTAACCAACTACTCTGCCTCCTTGCAGGCCAGCAACTGATGCTCACAGCCGGTCCCAACACCGTCCCTCCACAGGCCAACTTTCCATACGGATACACAGCAGCACCAGGATTCGGCCAGCCACCGGTTTACGGATTCAATATGTAACTTGCACTGCAGCAGACCTTTTTGCTGGTCATCCTCTCTTCCCTTCCCGCCCCATGTTCCTTTGTTGTCCGAGGAGGCACCAGACAACTTCCTCCGTTGGCTTTTGACTGCCTTTGCGTGGCCCCCGTGGTTCAGAGACATCTAAAGGACGCTGTTATTTATCGCTAAGTCCTGTTACTTTTCAATCTCCACAAGGCAGCTCCCCCTGCCTTTTTTTTTGTTTTGGTACCGACATTTGGAAAGCTTTCTTCAAAACATAGGTGGCATCTCTGCTCAACCAGCAGGACAGCAATAACTTCTTGAGGCCAGGAGGAGATTCTGGGGTGGCGGGGAGAGAAGATGTCAGGGAAATGAAGAAGGATGTTGCTGTTGCTTTCTCTTTCTTCTGCCGAATCTTTTTTGCTAGCCCAGTTGTTTCTGGGTGGTATCCAGTGGTCAATGCTTAAGAAGTACTGTAACAAATGACGCAGCCATGCGAATAATGTGGAATTAGCTTCGGAATCTTCCTGGTGGGAGGAACATATTTCTAAAGTCCTATGTAACCCTCCTCCTCTCCCCCCGTTTGTAGTGCCTGGCAAAAAAGGGAAATTGACTACGTAGGATGGGAAAGGGTAGTAGATTTGGTAGAAAGCCACCGAGAAAGAAGAGGGGAAAGAAAACGCTTTTATGCTTCTTGGAGTAGTTTTTGAAACTCTTGATTGGAGAATAAATTGGATCCTATCTCAGCGCAGATATTTCCCCGATGTTTTTTTCTGTAGTATGTAGGGTGAGCGCATCAAAGGGGTACTGGTGTTTAAAAGGAAAAACCACGTGCAGCTACCAAGGTTTACAGCAAACATCGACGTATCCATGTGCCTGGGGAGCCATAAGCACTGGAGATGTATGGTACCTCCAGGATCACACTAAGAATCATACCAAAAGCGGTGTATCGTTTTGCTCCCTCGTATCTCCGCTCTGAATCTGAAAGCTCCTGGCCTGGTGGTTATTTGAACAGTCTCTCTAAGCCTTCCGGGCATCCTGAGCTGACCGCAGTCCTTCAGATTTATTTTTCTTGGCTTTGCCGGAATTCTGTGAGGCGAAGCACCTGCATTCTTCTCCCCGGTAGAGAGCGCCACCTGACACGTGCTACTTTGGTGCCACTTCCTCAGAGAAGTTATATTGTTAACATTTTATGTACTTAAAATTAGATAACCGTGTATAATTTATGGCTATGGATCTTGTGCTAATCATGAATATTATGGAAGTCCAATTATAAACATAAACCAAACCAGTCTCTGCTGTGTGGTTTGCGATGCTGGGATGGCAGGGACCAGAACATCTGGCAGCCTGTAGTGCCCTGTTTCTTGACCTCGGCAGCTTTAAGATGTGTGGACTTCGACTCCCAGAATTCCCCAGCCAGCATGGCTGGCTGGGGAATTCTGGGAGTCGAAGTCCACACATCTTAAAGCTGCCGAGGTCGAGAAACATTGCTGTGAGGTAATGAATTCAGCAACCATATAAGTAATACGGTTGTAATGCTCTTTTTTTGTCCTATTTTAAGACGAGGAAAAAAAACGTGTTTTTCCCCCCCTAATCTAGCATTTACCAATCAGCCTTGGACTAGTCAAGCTAGATCTTAGCTTCCTGCAGCTGTGGAAAACTACAGATGCTGTACAAATAAAAGGCTGGAATTTCTTGTACAGGGCTAGTGCATCTCAGTTACTGCTTTCTTGTTCAGGAACAGGGTGCCGTTTAATTAAAAACTTCCTGTTTGAAATCTACAAACTAAAGCTATGTTTGCGTTTGGCAATATTTGGACTCCACCAGCATTAACCTTCCCAAACTCCCTTTGGCTACCAGAGAAGCTCTGGATAGGCCGGCTTAAACGCGGTCGGGAATAATGCAGTCTAAACCATCTTGGCTAACAGTATAAGCTCTTGCTTTAAACATAGCTCTAAGGAAAAAATTGTTTGTGTGTCACTGGTGGGGCTCAGACATTGCAGCAAGCCGTGATGGTTTGCTGGGTTGCCAATTAGCACATCCTGTGAATCCAGCCCAATCTCAGCCAGAAAGCCACGGTTTTGTGCACATGTGTGAACTGAGCTGAAGCGGATAGAACCTTGTCTTTTGATTGGTTCTAGTTAGCCAGAGCGCGCCAGTTTGGTGTGGTGGTTAGGCACCAGACTAGAAACTGGGAGACCGTGAGTTCTAGTCCTGCCTGAGGCACAAAGCCAGCTGGGTGACCCTGGGCCGGTCACTTCCTCTCAGCCCTGAGATGGAGGCAATGGCACACCGCTTCTGAAATCTTGCCAAAAAAAAAAAAAAGGAAAACCAGAGTGAGCTAGCTAGCTAGATGTAATTTCCTTCTTTCTCTGCAGCCTCTTTTCCTGACAGGTCATTCTTAAATTGTGGTAAGGTGGCCTTGACCAAGATGACAAAAGAAAACTGAATTAGCTTCCTGCTGCTGGAGTTGGTTCAACAATAAAGCCACCCTCTTGGGTGAGATAATCAAGCTTTACAACACCAAAACAGAAGGAGCAAGATGCTTGGAGGGCTAGTGAGCTAAGGAGGTATTTGATGAGCACCGGACTCGTTACAAACTGCTTTTTGCGGAAAAAGAAAGGCCCATTTGGTTGCAATTAGCGCACTGGTTGGAGCCAAGGAGACCTGTTACAGCCAGCGAACCAACATCAGGTACTCCATTCTGCTGGGGGGCAGAAAGGAGTCAGTGGCTGCCCGGGCACCGAGTGAGTGGAGGCGGATCAGAAATGGTGGACGCAGGCAGGGAAAAGGAAAGACACGGGCCAAGCTTCGCCCAGGGCTGACCCCCCCCCTTTTTTTTTTAAAGAGAGCAGCTCTGTCCTTAAAGGTTGAATAGGAGAGAGAAATGGAGTGGAGTGAAAATTGCATCCGTCCCCTCTGAATCCCTCGAAGAGCCCAGGGAAGGTCTGCAACTCCCCAGGAATATTTATGATGTCCCATCAAGTCACGCTTGACTCTTAGCAACCGCAGAGCTTTTCTCCCTGATGATCTATCCCCAACCTGGTCCTTCAGCGCCCCCATCACCACCACAACTGTATCCCCCTTGCTGCTGGTGGTGGTCCTCTTCTCCACCTTCCCCAGCATTACGGACTTCTCAAGGGAGCTTGGTCTTCCTACACTGCCTTCCGGCCAGTGTTGACCCTTAGCAACTGCATAGGTAGGTCTTCCCCATGGTGATCTGGCCCTCACGTGGTCCTTCAGGTCTTCTAACGTGCCCCCAAAGTCACTATAACTGGGTCCACCCCCCCTTGCTGCTGGCCGTCCTCCTCTTCTCTGTCCTTCCACCTTTCCCAGCATCAGAGACCCGGGTCTTCGCATCACGCCCGGCGAGTACGGGGCCGGAGAAGCTCCAGGTCAAGCCGGGAAGTCCCGCGTGCCATTCTCTGAAGGGCCGCTAGGGGGCCGCACGCACGCCCCGAAACTCCGGCCCTTGCCATCCCCTCCGCCGCCTCCAGGGGGCGCGCCTGTCCCGTGCCCCGGCTCTGCAGCGCCCGACCCCCTTTCCCCCTTGCACGGAGGGCCCCCTCCGAGCTGTGCCCGCCAACAACCCCGTTAGGTAGGCCGGGCTGCAAGAAAGCGGCGGGCGCGCGGGCCCACGCCTTCCCCGCCGAGCAAGGGGAAGCCTCGAAGCGGCCCCGCGCCAGCGGCTGCCTGCACGAACGGCGTCCGCGCCGCCGATTTCTAGTCCCTGCAAAGCGGGGTCGTGTGAACGCAGCCCGCCTCCTCCCCGGCCCCGCCTTCCCCGGAGCAAAGCCGTGACGCCCCGCCCGCGCCGGGGTGGGGGCGCGAAGGGGGCGGCGGCCGGGCTGGCGGCGATCCCGCCCCCGCAGGGGTATAGCCGAGCCGCGGCGCGCGCAGGGCCGCTTCCCGGGCACCCGCCGCGATGTCTGTCGTCGCCCCGCCGCCGCCGCCCGCGGGCTTCGCCAGCCCCTTCGCCAGACCCCGCTGCCTGGCCGCGGCCGCCCCGGCCGGCAAAGTCAAGCTGACGCACCCGGGCAAGGCGATCCTGGCAGGTGAGACCGGGGAGGGGGCCGCGCCGCGCCCGCTGAAAAGACAAAAGGCTGCGGGTTGCGTGCATGCCCGGGCAGGGCGCGGGGCGGCTGCTTCCCTGCCCCGGGCGGGACTTTTCCCCTTGCAAAGGGGGCGCGCGGAGACTCCCGAGCCGCTCTTCGCTTGGGCCACGTTGCATCGACTCAGCCCCGCTTGTGCTGCTGGGGGGTCCCTTCTCCCCCGCCTCCCCCCGGTGCAAAGATCGGACGGCGCGCTACTTCCGCCTAAACGCCTTCTTTCTCTTCTTTGCCTCTTCCGTCTTCCTCCCTCCTTCCTTCCTGCCCTCTTTCTTCCTTTCTTCCTTCCTTTCTCTGCTTTCCCCTTCGTTTTGCGACCGGTAGTAAACGGCAACGAGAACCAGGCGGTTCAGCCGCTCCGCCCTTTTCCCTCTCGCGATCGGCTGCTGCGGCTGCCGCCTTAGGATTGGCGGGCTGCCTCGGCCATCCTTCTGCGGTCGCAGATCATTGGCTTGCTGGAAGGAGGTTCAAGTTCCTAGTCCCTGGGGTTTGTCGTCAGAACGGGGGTGGGGGTGTCTTGAGAGAGCGATGCGAAAGGCAGCCGCTCTGGCGGCCCCTTTAAAACGGCTTGCAGAAATTTAGCGGTCCTGCATAGTAGTAATATCAGGGATGTGGGCAGTGGAAAGGAGGGGCTGGTCGCTGATCGCGGTCGATTAAAATGATGAGTGCTGGAGGTTGGGAATGAAAACACACGGGTGGCATTAGAAACGCGTATTACTCTCCAAACGTCTGGGGTGATTGACATTAGCACAATCTCATTGCAGAATAAGAAATGTAATTCAAAGATTAGCTGGCTTCAAGTAATTCTAGGAGGATTACACTTTTGGTGAATGTTAAAGTCGTTGTTTTCACATCTTCGGAGAAAATGGGTCTGCTACCCACCCAATTCTGGGCCTTAAAAGCTACCTCTGAGCCTTCAGGCTTGACTTAAACCCCACATTAGTTTTTAGACCTACCTTAATATCTTCCCACTTCAACTGGAGTTTTGCTGGATTGCTTTGGAACTTCTGCATCGTGTGATAATGAGCACAAACTAGCTAGGGAGCGCCGGGCTCCGAAAGGGAAGCTGCATGTAATTTTTTTTTAAAAAAAGAAATAAAATACAGGCACTAGTGCAAAGCTGCTTGGATAATCTCAGACTCATCCAGGACACAACATCCAGAGAGACAGGTGCCCTGGGGGAGGTTAAAGGGGAAGAAAAATCTCATCCACCTTTAGCTTGGTCTTGTTCAGGCTTACTGGGATGTAATCGTCATTGGAATTAATGGGCTGGGCTCCTGTACAGCCCAGTCTTTTTCAAACTTGGCAACTTTCAGTTGGGTGGACTTCAACTCCCAGAATTCCCCAGCCAGCAGGCCTTCAATTCTGGGAGTTGACGTCCACCCAACTGAAAGTTGCCAAGTTTGAAAAAGACTGACATAAACCTTCCTAAGACTGTAGCCTCTGGTTGGAGAGGTTTGTTAGATGGTGGCTGAAAAACCTTCATCCGTGTCCACCATCCTCCATGAGAGGTGGCAGGGCTGAGAACTGAGGAGGAATGCAATATACGCACTCTGCTCTCCTCTCCTCAGGCACAGATTGAGATGTTGGTGCTCCTTTGGGGTAAATACAGGATGTTGAAAATGGAAGAGGAATTTCTCAACCTCTGTCATAGCAAATTCATTCATTGGAATGATCTGAAGGGCTTTGGCCCAGATTTCTTGCCACCTGGGCCAAGTTGCCATTTCTGAAGTGCCATGCTCTTGACCACTTAGATCTCCTCTCCCGTTCCTTTCTCAGCCTCTCTGAGATAACACGCACCGATAGACTGGAGTTTTGGGCCCATTGCTGAAGGCCTCCAGTTGGCCATCGTCGCTCTTGAAGGAGCATCCATGGGGGACATTTCTGAGGAGGCATCTGAGAGGGGGTTCACTTTGTTGCCCTTGCGGGTGCATCGGATCCAGCTATCTGGGACTCTAGCATGGAGTGAACCCTTGTCCCCACCAGCCTGGTTCCTACACCATCCTAAGCATGGTTGGTCTGGGTTCATCTCATAGACTATTTGAGTCAGTCTTGCTTCCCAAACCAGGGTTTAGACTTTGGTGGGATGTTTGAACTGTGTTGTTAGTTTGGTCAACGGTGACAAGAAGTGTGCCCTGTCTGTTCTTCCCAGTGTGGCTAAAAAAAACCCTAAGAATGCTGAAGGTTGGTAGTTTGTATGAGCAAACTGACTTGGCTGGTGATGCCAGGAAGTCTGGATTGCTGCTGCGAGCACCAAAGTCCAGAGTTCAGGTCCTTGACCATTCACTTACAAAAGGTAGGATAAAATCACTGCTCTCTCAGAGCAGTTTCCATATTTGCAGCGTGAACTACAACAAGGAAAACATGCCAGGAATGGCTTGTTGAGTTGCATGCTGCCATCATTTCAGTTTTTCACAACCCAGATTGCAAGCGAAGCCTGGGAGAGCATGCGTCAGAACCTTTGGTTCAGTTGTCCTACAAACCAGGCAGGGCTGGGTTCTTGGCAGCATTGACCAAGCGGAATAAAGTTGGAGTCCCTGAGATGTTGCTGTTTTGAAAGAGGTCAGGATTCTCCAGCATTTTGCCTTAGAATCTAGCAAAATCGATCAACAGTGACCCGTGTCTGTTGTGGGTCCCATCTCGCCTGTAGCAAAAAGCATCTTGCAAGTTTGTTTAGACAGGAATGTTACGAATAAAGACTTTGTTTTTGCAGATAGCAAATAACAACAACAAAAAATTAGTAAGCCTACAGAGCAAGTCTGGCTAGCATCTTCTGAACTTAATTGCATTAAAGAAATTTTCTACACGTCTTTAATAAGTAGCTATTTTGGTAACAGAGCCATCAATCCTCTTAGATAGAACGGATTTCTTCCAGGAGCTTTCGTCTTTTACAGTGCTTCTTGCTACCTTAAAATACATGGTGCAATTTATTTTCCTGTCCTGTGTTAGTCCCTTAGCACGGCTGAGTTTTGCAAGCCCGGTCCTTGTGATTATTTCACGGTTCCCTGGGTTTTGCAAGCCCAGAAAATTAGATCAATTCAGTCAACCAGGATTGGCTTAACCATAGTAAGCATGGGCTGGAAACACCACCATCAAGAGTCTAGCAGTTTCCTATCAGCAAAATATTTTTAAAGAAATGCTGGCGCGGACCAAAGTCACATCTAGAGGGAGTTGGTCAGAAAAAGCTGGTTTTACATTGTCTCCAGCAGTTACACAGTGAACCCAGCAGTGATGGTGTATTCAAACCAACCAAAGTTTTTGGGGTGGAAAAATCCACCTGGAATTAGTACAGATTGTGAGTGGAGAACTTTGAGTCTATAGACCAAACTTGGGTTGTACCTTGTCCTCTGTTCATCTTTATTTTGGCCCGCAGGTAGGAAACCGACGCCCCTCCTGATGTTGCTTAGCACCCAGTACCCTTCATTTGCACCCATGCTGGTAGGGCTGTGGGAAATGAAGTTCGGCAAAATTGGGAGAGCCGTACGTTCCTATGGCTGACCGAGGGCCTAAAATAGGCTTTTGTCACTAACCAGAGCTGAGCTCGAGGGGGAGATGAAATTGCTTGAAATTGACATTTTCTTGGCTCTCTTTCTTGCATTACCAGATTGGAGTGGCTGCCACTTACTTGCATTTCCACTCCTGTTAATCAGTGATGGCCAGGAGGCCAAATGTTTCTTTGTCTAAGTTCCTCCATATCTTTGGTCTAGCTCATTGTCTCCAATATCAGCCATTTTCTTCGCTCTGGGCTCTTCGTGGCTGGTGCCTATTCCTTCCGCGCCTGAAGGTCTTGCTGTGAGCTGTTCACATCTGCTCTCTGGGTACCTCCTGATGACAAGCGGGCTGATGTTACAAGGACATTCCACTTTCCCCCCCACTGGCAGGTCTTGTGCTGTGAATATTAAAAAGAAGGCTCATTTTCAGGGCCCAGAAAATAGGAAGAACTGTAGCTCAATGATAAAGCAATATTTTAATAAGAATTGTATAAATTTTCCAAATGTAATTAAAATACAGAATATAGAACAGATAGACTACAGAACTAAAGAAAAAAGAAAAACTATAAAAGTGCAGAACAGAGAGAACAGAAACAGAAAGTGACTTCTGACCTTCTCCAATACAGATATGAATACCTTTACAAGTATCATCTCTTACCATTAGTTAAACCTTAGTCACATTATTTCTATCAAATCAAGCCGTTTAATCGTTAATACCCAAAATCAAAACTTCATTTTTTTCTGAGACAAGCAAGTAGTCTAAAAGTGGTTGCCAAGTAGAAACAAATCCAGAAACAGTGTTTTCTCTTATCAGCGCTGTGAACTAGGCCATTCGGGCCAGCTCCATCAGTTTGATAATCCAGTCCTCCACTGAAGGTATTTCTGGATCTTTCCATCTTCGTACATATAACATTCTTGTTGCTGCATAAAAGCAAATCCCATGTTGTTTCCCAAGCTGCTTCCCCATCATGCCCAATGATAAAGCAGTTTTTTGCCTACCAAAAATCCCTGGGTCCCATTATCCGTTCCCCAGGTATGGTTGGAACACTTAGAAGCAGCCTCCGAGCATCATGGAGAATCTACGCTAGATGAACCAAGGGTGTAAGATGTCATCCCGTGTTCTTCTGAAAAAAGAACTCATTAAGCATGTTTTTGCTGCTAATTCATCTGTCACGTTGCCCTAAACCTTAGTTGGTTTTGTTACGATCGTTTGACACTCCAGAAAGATCTGCTGTGTCATTCCCACTAAGCCACCCTCCCTTGGTCTCCAGCTGTACAGATTCTCAACCCATCCCCATGGAGGTTGGAAATGGTCCAGCACCTTCTCAACGGCATCAAGTTGGAGAAGGCTTTACTAAATCATACTGGGTTTCACAGCAGTCCTTCAGGATACCAGGCAGTATGCTAGTGGGGTATTTAGACCCGTCCTCTGACCTTCCATCCACTGGGACAGTTGTTGGGGAGAAGTGTGGAGGGAAGAGGAGAATGAGGAATTAGGAAAACATGCCTTTTCAACAGACTGGATTTGCCTGTCAACCTCTGCTAAAAAGTTGTTCTAACTCTGTTTTCTTGAACGAGATTTAATTGTTAGTTTGTTAATTAATTGTTAATCTATCGCCTATCACCGTTAGCTGTAAACCACTGTTTACAAACCATGGTAGTCATGTTCAGACATCATCTTAGGCAGAAACAACAAACAGCATCGTGAATGGTATCTTACTACGGGCGTGCTCCAAACCAGTTGTTGGTTCATTTTGGATTGTTGATCTGGTTCAAATGGATTTGGGGAAGAAAAGGGTTGATGAACGGAGGGAAGGAAAGCTGAATTGATTTGGACATGGAGATGCCTTCTGATCAAATTCCATAATGAAATCTTTGCACAACCCAACACGGTGCGTTAGTTTATGACTCAGTCAAGGGAACAGGGTTGGTGATGAGATGTTAAGCTGGCCCCCACTGAGGTTAAAGCTAACCAAGATTGGCATGTGGTGCAGACAGAGCTGCTGGGTTTTTAACTCGGTTAAAGCTGATCTGGAAACAGTCCAGATCCAGAAATGTTTGAGCAGCATGGAGTTACAGGCAGACTAGTTAAAAACAAGTGGTTCTTATGTACTTAAAGCGTTTTAGTTGTATTATCTTGAACATTTTTACTGAAAGAGATAGATTTGATCATTCACAGAAAATTAGCCCTTGCTTCTGTGTTTTGTTTTTGAAGACCTTAATGCTGGACTTGGGGCTATATCAGCACCCCCTGCCCTCCCACTGGAACAAAGTGGGGGAGGTTGAAGCTCTCGTCCCCAAACCAAGGTCCCTCTGAACCTCCTGTGCCTGCAGTTTATTTCATGTCTTTATTTAATCAATATATATGTGCCACTTTCTGCCAGGAGGAAGTGAATGTCTTGCAGGATGAAGAAAAATCTAAAAGCAAGCCATACCCAAACACAAAACAGCATCAGGTAGAAGGTGCAACAATTACATCAAAATTAAGAGTAGTTTCAGAAGTTCAAAGCTTTGGATGTAGAGAGAGATTTTTTACAGAAATTGAAAGCATGCCGAGTTGGTGCATGCCCGGGGAGCATTATAAAGAAGGAAAGGGCCCATTGGGGCCACGGAGAAGATCCACTTCAATGTAAGTACCACGTGGTAACTCTGTAGGCCTCTTTCAAAGGTTTAACCCATCACCTTAGGTTCCTATCTTAATAGGCAGCAGCCTCTAGCCAACATCGCCTTATCCCTAAAAGCAAAGCAGGGTTGGACCTGGTTAGATTTGGATGGGAGATGACCACAAAATCTCAGAATTGTAGGCTAGTTTGGGAAGTTGGGAAAAAACCCCTCCATTTTGCGGGAAGGACCATGGTAAAGTCTTCCTGCGACCAAGAAAACTATGTGGACAATCCTCTGGATTCCCCAGGAGACCAGCTCAGTTATGGACTTGTAGCAGGACAGATGATCTGCTTGCCTTCACGGCTTTCTCCACAAGAATCTAGAAGGCTTTACTCCTGGTTTGCTGCATCGCAATGGAAATACAGAAGATTTGGAAACCATTTGCAAATTGCAAGATCCCGGATTTGTACCATGCATTTCCCTCTCTGGGGGACGGAGACCCTTGCTCTGAAGGTGCCTGGTGGGCCTTGACTTTGTTCCCCCTGAAATGTTAGAGAACACCTAGTCATGCTCCAAAGGCAGATTTTTGGGAGTGTTGACGCCGTCAGGTTGTGAAAGCTGTGCGTAGGAACCAGTTCTTGTAAAATGAGGGACAAGCTGCGTTGCTTCATCCTTTCCTCTCAACTTCCATCCGCAACTAGTGTTGACTCACCATGTTTACCGGCCTGACGACATCGCTCCAGAGGCCCCGAAGCGTTCGCAGTTGCCGTTCTGGTGCAAGCATCGCATGGAGTGTGGGAGGCCCTTTTATCATCCAGCAGTGACATCTTTACGTGGCCCACGGCAGCCACAGCCAGTGACGAGAGACAAGAAGAAAAAGATCATTCAGCAAACTCTTTCTGTTCTGTAAATAAAGCGCTTCTGATTGTAACCAAGGGAGCTGGTTAGACCAAAATATCCCCCTTTGTCTGTCCCTAAGTAAAAGCCTTTGATCCTTAATTTCAGAAGCTTTGATTTAGAGCCAGGTTCCTGGACCAGACATTTGTTTGAAGATACGGTGAGCGATCTTAAAATTCGGCTTGATTAGCCAACAGTGGGTGTGCACCAACCTGTTTGCACCGTGTAGAACAGGTGGACTTCAACTCCACATATCTTGAAGTTGCTAAGGTTGAGAAACACTGGCATACAGGTAGTCCTTGCTTAACAACCATTCATTTAGTGACAGTTCAGACTTACAGCAGTGCTTAGAAATCGACTTACGACCAGTCTCACACTTACAACCTTTGCAGTGTCCCTGAGGTCACGTGATCACAATTAGAGCACTTGACTGCATTTATGACTGTCGCAGCATCCCATGGTCAAGTGATCGTCATATTTGACTTTCCCAGCCGGCTTCTGGCAAGCAAAATCAATGGGGAAGTGCGTGATTCCCTTAACGACCACGTGATTTGCTTAATGCCCATGGTGATTCGCTTAAGGACTGCCACAAAACTGGTCATAAAATGGGTTGGATTTGCTTAATGACTGCTTTGCTTAGCAACTGAGATTCCAGTCCCAATTGTGGTCGTTAAGCGAGGGCTACTTGTAGAAGCTCAAACCTCCTAAACCACATGCTGGCTTGTTGCTGATGTGCTTTTCAAACCTGGGTTTACATCTCAGTGGGTTGTGTGAGCCCAGGAACTTCAACGAAGCATAGCTAAGCACATTTTGTGTGCTGCCCAAAACCCCTGGCCCTCTGCAACGTGGACCCACTTTCCTGTTATGCTCTCACAATGGCCAGGCGCTTTATTGCCATTGTAAATTCTCTTTTCCTGCTCCTCCAGTTCTTGACTTGGCCCTTCAAGAAGTTGCTCTCCAGAGAAGAAGAAGGAAGGCAGAGCCAACAAAGGGGTGGGGAGAAGAGTCCCAGGAGAGAGAGCAGGGCTTTGCCACCTGTTCCTGGCCCTTTTCTCAGTGTGCAGCTGCATCTGCGGTTCTCACCAGACGCAAAGGTTGGCACTCGCCTGAGAAAATGGCTAAGCCCAAAACGCCGAGGCAGAACACTTGCAGCAAATCCTGGCTGTGTTCATGCATTAAGCCGTGGTTTCCTTTAGAATAAATGGAGGGCTTGCAAACTGGGGTGGCCGCATCCACGCCACGGGGTAAACCAAAAGGGGGGGGTAGAGTTGGGTTGGCTTGGCCTGATGTGGGATCAGGCCAATTTATACAGAGGGGATTGTCTAATTTCTTCCGTGGGTTGATTTTCTGCATGCGTCAGCGCGTGGTGATCTGTTCCAAAGCGAACTGTGGTTTAGCCCAAGGGATAAGCCCAGGTTTTGTTTGCTTTGTGCTTTCCCTTGGGGCCGTTGTACGGAGGGAGCTAGCTGGGAAAAATGCAGCGGGGATGATAAGAGTGAAAAAATTGGAACAAACTGTGCCTTCTTTCTAGGATGTTCAAACAGAAAATTACGGGGCTGTTTCTTGGTTCACACTGCAAGGACCTTAAACCTGCAGACTTGATTTCCCCCCCCCGGCCATCCTCAGCCTCTCCCCAGATTCAGACCCTCCTCCTGCGGTTGAAGGAAAGGAGTGACGTTCATATTTTGCATTTTTCATCTTGAGCTTCAGCCAAAGAGGCGCTGGCAAGCGTTCTTTGCTGAAGGTCAGAGCCAGCCATCCCTCTTCAAAGCCGTGGAAGTGCCCCATGCATTCCCCTTTGCCCCACCTGGCTACTGGGATGTCACTCTACCTTTGGAGTTGTTTCATTTAGCTTGCTGCAACTCTGGCAGATTGCGCTCCTGCCCTTTTGGCACATGGTGTACTCCAGCAGTCTTATTTCTTAATGGCTAGATTGTTCTGAGTTTGAGTTCCCACATTGCACAAAGCTTGTTTCACCATTGAGTATTGAACAAACCGTGGTGGGCTGAGCAGGCCCAGTAAACTGAGCTAAACGTCACAGCCCACGAAGGCAAGGAGGAGGTTTTGCAGAACACGTCCAGCCAAGCGTTTTTGGGAAGATGCACATTGCTCACCGCATGCGTTAAGCGGACCATGTGGCCGTTAAGCGAGTCACACAGTTCCCCATTGATCTGCTTGCCAGAAGCTGGTCGGGAAGGTTGAAAATGGCGATGGTGTGACCACGTGACGCTGCAGTGGTCATAAATGCAAACCGGTTGCGGAGTGCCCAAATCATGATCACGTGACCATGGGGATGCTGCAACTGTCATAAGTGTAAGGACCAGTCATAAGTTGGTTTTTTCAGCACCGTTGTAAGTCTGAGCCATCACTAAACAAATGGTTATTAATTCAAAGAAGGTGGCCATTTTGTGGGATCTGTTAACCTCCTTCATTCAGACCTACCTGTACCGTTTTGAAATGGTTTAAAAACAAACAAAAGCAGCCAAGTAGCTAGTCCTTATGAGCCCTCCTGGTAAAGAACGGAGAGAAGGCTGGGTTTTCTGCCAGAGCATTTGCAAATGTGCTCGGAAATTTAATTGTGTGAGTTGCTTGGTGGTTGTTTTTTTTCCAAGCTGAATAGTTTGAGCTGTCTCTTTCGTTCTCTGAATAGAGGGCTTGGTGCCAAATTGGACCCAGGGCATTTCTGTTGGGCAGGATGCCCAGTTGAATGCAAGAATGCCCAGCTCTAATATGGCCTGAAGGAAGGAGTGTCTTTTCAGCTACCAAATGCTTTTGCAAGTAGCTTTCAGCTTGGATTGTTTTGCTCAGACCTTAATTCCCATTTTCTTCTGTACTGTATTTGAAAAATCAGCCTCTAAGAGTTTCACTCGGTTTATTTCCTGAAACGTTTTTTTTTCCTAACCATATATTTTTGCCTTTTTTGCGATTGCCCTTAAAAAACTTGGCTTATGCTTGCTTAAACAAAGGGAAATGGGTCAGCGATGCTTTGTTTCCCTCCATCCTCTGTTGCTGGAAGGACAGATTGATGTTTCTTTCTTTATTTATATGGTAAATGCATTTCTATCTTGCCGCAATCATCAGTTGCTCTTTGCAGCTCCCAGAATGAGACAGACAATGCACGATACAAAAAAATCCCCAAATATGTTTTTAACTTTATCCTTATCCTTAGTAGTCTATATTTTCAAAAATAAAGACTGTCACTTTACAGTATATCAGTTAATTGCCAGGAGTCAACACTGACTCGAAGGCGCAAAAATAAAATCATAATTTAAAATTATCAAAATAATTTTCTGTAGTGACTGAAAAACAATGCAAAATCTATTTTTTTTAATTAAAAAGCCCCAAACTTCCAACCCGTATGTGATGCTAAGCCATGGTATATTTAACCCGGACTATTGAATAAACCACAATTAGCTGGATTTGTGCACCACGCTAAGCAATGAAAGGTGGTTTGGATAGCAAAACAGCTGAGTTCACTGAACATGCTATACAGGTAGTCCTTGCTTAATGACCACAATTGGGACTGGAATTTCGATTGCTAAGCAAAGCAGTCATTAAGTGAATCTGACCTGATTTTACAGGCTTTTTGTGACGGACGTTTAGCGAATCACTGCAGCCGTTAAGCGAACCACGCGATTGTTAAGTGAATCATGCAGTTCCCCATTGGTTTTGCTTGCCAGAAGCTGGCCCGGAAGGTTGAAAATTGCAATCACATGACCATGGGATGCTGCTACAGTCATAAATGTGAACTGGTTGCCAAGCACCTGAATTTTGATCACGTGACTGCTGGGGGAATGATGTGACGGTCCTAAGTCTGAAGACCAGTCATAAGTCGTTTTTTCCAGCACCGTCGTAAGTCCAAACTGTCATTAAGTGAGGACCACCTGTACGGTAGGTGCAATGTGTGAATGAAGCTTGTGGTTACTGAAACGTTCAGTGTCTTTTGTCTCTTCTTGACCTGAGGAACATCATCTTGCAGGATCGTCCATCACTGTAGTCTTCATTATTGCCAACTCTTTGCTTGCCTTATCTTCTGTTGGGTTCTTCTCTGATGGCCTTTGATTTTTCCAAGCAGTGGGGTCCTCTCCACTGATGCTTCCCTCTGCATTATGGGCCTCAAACGTTTAGCTTGGCTGTCAGTACTTCCAGCAAGCTGTCTAAGTTGACTTTATCTAGCATCTATTCCTTTATAAGATTTATCATCGTCATCTTCTTTCCTCCCCTCTTTTTTTTTTTTGGTCTTCGGGGATGGTAGAAGAAGGAGGGAACCCGAATTGTTGGGCTATGGGATGCTTCAGAGTCAATCTACGGAAGCTGCTTTGGAGTGTGCAGGAGCCTCGTCATAACTGTCAACCTTCCCAGACAGACCAGACAGGAAACACAACAAGATGAGCTAATTCTAACTTTATAGTAAAGCTGCATTAACAGAATCTTGCAAGTCTGAAAGGACAGATCTCCCGCCGTCACCTTTATAGCCTGAGAAGTTAGAGACGGTCCCTTCTGAGCCTCTTCCTCCACCCATTATGCAGCTGAGGGCTATGTCCCCTCTTATCGGACCCTTCCCTTGGCAGCATCTCTTCACCCCGTCTCCCAAGGTCATTCCCACATACCATTACAGCGACTCCCGTCTGCTGTGGCTTTAAAGCAGCTGTGTCTTTTCTCCGGATTGCACGGGAGTTGCGTAGAGCAGCCGCAGGGTCCCCAACACAAGACACAGCTGCTTTCAGCTGCTTTCTTCCAAAGTTTTGGAGCTTCAAGAGTTGCAGAGCCTACGCTGTGTGTGTGCGTGTGTGTGTGTGTGTGTTTTAAAGGTCAGTTGATCGCTGAATTTAGGTGCCCTGAACGATACTGCTTCCGTGGCATCCCTTTGGTTTTCTGTAGTTCATGGACGAATTGTGGACCTTGAAGGCTGTTGTTCTACGCTTGGTTTTATACTTATCCAGCCTGCCCCCACCCACACACCATCCCTTGCATTTCTTGGGGTTTGGCTATGTATCCTAGAAGAGGCTTTTTTTTTTTAATCCCTTGGATAATTGTATCTCAAAGAATCACAGAGCAGAAAGACTCTTTTGTTTAGGCTAAACTGGGCAGCTCTGAGCCTGCCAAGACCGTGCAGCGTGGGGCGAATTCTCAAACTTGGATGCAACATAAAGCCATCTATTTTTTTCTTTTAAAAATAATGTGATTACACCTTGCACTTACCCAGATGAAAACTAATCCAAACTACAAAAAATAAAGAGAAAGTGCAGAAAAGAAAGGGGGGGGGAAAGAAAGAATAGAAAAGGAGGAATAGAAAAGGAAGAAAAAAGAAGAATGTAAACAAGGAAAGAAAGAAGAAATATAAGGAAGTAACTTCCCCTTTCTTCCCAACAAGTAAAAACAATTTTAACAACTTACCACTTTCTCTTTAAAAAAAAACCAATCTTGTTGTCCCATACATATCTCATCTTTTATCGCAACATAAAGTGATTCTAGAAAGTTTTCCAACGCCTGGTCTTAAATCTTTTTTTTTTTTTTTTGGGTGGGGGGTTGCATCCTGGGCATGTGATGCCGATCCCTGCCCCCTCTTTCTTTTGGTGATGTTCTTGTTGCAGTCCTTTGGCACAGTGACGTGGAAATCCTGGCAGGACAAACATTGCAGGGGAGGAGAATTACTTTTACCCTCTATGCTTCGTTGAAACACGTTGGGGTAGGAAAACTTGGGAAGAATAAGAACAAGGGCCAAAGTCAGGGAAACTGCAGGTCAGAAAGAACCTAGTTATAAATTAGCTGTAATCACCGAGAGATGGGAGTTTTGCAGGAATGTGCATAATTTAATCAGCTAGGAACATTTGGGGAACAGGAAACCGTCAGTCGCTTCTTGTAAGGCTGGAGTGAAAAATTAAGAATTAGAGATTGTTCAATTAGTTGAGGAATGGGAATGCTGGAGATTAGAGTCACATTGAATAGGAAGTTTGTAGTTTGAGAGTTCTTCCTTCCTTCTTGGTTTTTGTTTGGGGGAAAGGAATAATTTTGGCTGAGTTGCTTATTAGCACGATTATGCTTATAAAATTAGCTGCTTAGCCCTTGACGGTGCAATTGACTGCTTGCATTGGGCCCAAACGGTCATCATAGTTGTGCGAATGCAGCTGATAGGTATCCAGGGTGTTTTTTTAATCCCTATTTTAATTTAAATAACCAGGAGAATATGCTATGGTGCTTGGGAAAATCTTAACTTTCCATCCTATGCTGAGATCCTATGCAGATGAAAATGCTTCCTATCTGCTGTTTTGTTGTTGTTGTTTATTCGTTTAGTCGCTTCCGACCCTTTGTGACTTTGTGGACCAGCCCACACCAGAGCTTCCTGTCGGTCGCCAACACCCCCAGCTCCCCCAGGGACGAGTCCGTCCCCTCTAGAATATCATCCATCCACCTTGCCCTTGGTCGGCCCCTCTTCCTTTTGCCCTCCACTCTCCCCAGCATCAGCACCTTCTCCAGGCTGTCTTGTCTTCTCATGACGTGGCCAAAGTATTTCAGTTTTGCCTTTAATACCATTCCCTCAAGTGAGCAGTCTGGCTTTATTTCCTGGAGGATGGACTGGTTTGATCTTCTTGCAGTCCAAGGCACTCTCAGAATTTTCCTCCAACACCACAGTTCAAAAGCATCGATCTTCCTTCTCTCAGCCTTCCTTATGGTCCAGCTCTCGCAGCCATATGTTACTACGGGGAACACCATTGCTTTAACTATGCGGACCTTTGTTGTCAGTGTGATGTCTCTGCGCTTAACTATTTTATCGAGATTTGTCATTGCTCTTCTCCCAAGCATTACGCGTCTTCTGATTTCCTGACTGCAGTCAGCATCTGCAGTAATCTTCGCACCTAGAAATACAAAGTCTTTCACTGCTTCTCCATTTTCTCCCTCTATTTGCCAGTTATCGATCAAGCTGGTTGCCATAATCTTGGTTTTTTTGAGGTTTAGCTGCAAGCCAGCTTTTGCACTTTCTTCTTTCACCTTCATCATAAGGCTCCTCAGTTCCTCTTCGCTTTCAGCCATCAAAGTGGTATCATCTGCATATCTGAGATTGTTAATGTTTCTTCCCGCGATTTTGACTCCAGCCTTGGATTCCTCAAGCCCAGCATGTTGCATGATGTGTTCTGCATACAAGTTGAATAGGTAGGGTGAGAGTATACAGCCCTGCCGTACTCCTTTCCTAATCTGTTGTTCCGTGGTCTGTTCTTACTGTTGCTACTTGGTCGTTATACAGATTCCTCAGGAGGCAGACAAGATGACTTGGTATCCCCATACCACTAAGAACTTGCCACAATTTGTTATGGTCCACACAGTCAAAGGCTTTAAATGATCCATTTAGTTTTCACGGCAAGAATACTGAGGTGGGTTGCCATCACCTTCCCCAGGGATCGCATTTAGTCTGACCTCTCTGTCATGACCTTCCCGTCTTGGGTGGCCCTTCACGGTTTAGCTCATGGCATCATTGAGGTGCTCAAGCTCCAGCACCACGGCAAGGTAACGATCCTTTGCTGAAGGATCCTTTGCTAAATCTGCTGTTTAGTCTTGTAAAACATCCTTCGAGCAAATTTTCTCAAAATTATGGAGCGAGGAAAGTTAGATCTCCCTCTCGCCTTTCCTATAGGCCAAGGACTTTCTTTCCCGTGGGATCTATTTATATTTTAAATTATGGATTTGTATTTATTTAAATTTTAAACAGCAGGCTGAACCCATTGCTTCCATCCAATTAAACTAAGTTGGCCCAAAGTCTAGACATGTGATGTTTGTTATTTAAAGCATTCATATCCTGCATTTTCACCAGAAAGCTTCTCACAGTAGGTTGGAAAGAAATCAACATGCAAGAGGGCCTTCTCACAGTTTTGTAATTTTTAGGAATGGCACGAGAGGAAGAGGGGAGGGGAGGGCAGAGGAAAAAGTGTGGAAAGCATTATCAGGTTTAAGGGGTGCTTGTTGAATAAGAAGTTCATAAATATGGTTGCTTCAGAAGAGGGTGAGAAGGCAGGAAAAACAGAGGACTATTACCTTTGCTGTACTTTGCACCTGCTTGGGAGGTTTGAAGAAGGAATGGTGTACTTCCTTCTTCTTCCTGAGGCATCCTTGTCTTCTCCATGATGGCCTCCAAGCAACGCAGCTCTGAGAAACACCCCAGACTGTTTCTAACCTTCCAGTGTCAGGATGGTGAAATATGGCATTCCTGCAGGGATAGATGAAAGAGCCAGCTGTCACTGTGAGTCACTCTCGTCCCTGAGAAAAATTGGCTTTTTATATTTTCTGGAGCTGAAGCCAAGGTATTTTGGGGTTGGGGGTGTACTCACCCCCACACACAAAAAGGGAGAATTTTCATTTTCTTTTTATACAATTTTTATTGAGAAAGAATTTTATACAGGATTAAAAACTACAGAAATATAAAGAAAAAATTAAAAGAAAGAAAAAGATACGAAAAGATTAAAAAAGGTAAGAAACAGTTTGAGAAACAGTAAAAGTTGAGGAAAAGAGAAAAAAAAGAAAAATATCTAAAGAAACTACTTCCAATCATCTTTGCAGCAATTACAAACACGGTTATTACCATTTCCGCCCTCCCAAATTCCATATCATGGTTCCCTTCTTCCCATAAGCCGCCCTTTTAAATCCATAAATCCCAAGATCATCCATTCAAAACAGGGAGTTCTCATAAAGAGTTTTTGTAAGGGAAGAAATCTTTTATAAGATTAACTCATGAGGAACTGCAGGCATTGGGAGGTGGGGAAGACGTGGGACCAGTGGGTCCCACTTTCACTTCTTAGTTGAAAAATGCAATAAATGTTGTCAAGGAGAGGTTGTGATTTTATCTGTTTTGGAAAGGCAATATTTTCCATGAATCAAAGGATGCAGCAATTGGTGTTCTACGGCAGAGATGTGGTGACATCTTAAAATATTCTGTAAGCTACAAAAAAGATTGGAACGACAGCTTCTGATATGATGTCTCCAAAGGACCAAGCCAGGCCAGAATCATCTTGAGTGCCAAATGGGCATTTTTCATTCCGGGGGAGAAAAATCCCCCTCTAGGCTCTCCGGCTGCTTTGTCATGGTGAGGTTGCTGTCTGGATCCAGATCTGGCTTCCTTTTAAATCCTTGCTGTGGGTGTTCCTAGGTTGTGTCTCTGGCCAGCCAATGACGCTAGAGAAAGCCTCCTTTGCACAGTCATGCTGAGCTGGGGCTCTGTGGACAATAGCAGGAAGAAAAACAGCTCGCCTTGTTGATGGGCTTGCAACCTGCCCTTTCATTTGTTTCCACCTTCTTGAAGAAGGAGATCTGGAGGTGTCCTTGGGGGCAGGCCAACCCCACCCATCTGCCTCTCGGAACCCCCGGACTCAAGCTTGCCTGCCAGTGCTGTGCCTCTGCAGCAAAATAAGTTTTATATTCTGTAGGATGGCTGTAATAATAGATCCTAGGAAGGACCGTGGCTTTCTGCAGATTAAAATTTGCAATTTTCAGGAAATCTTCCAGTTCTGGGGAAAATTTACAAATGCAGCAGCCGGTGCCCCCGCTAATTTGGTTTGGGCTTATTTTTAGGGCAGTCCAAAGCAAAATAGGTGGGTTAAGACTTGGATGGGATTGCACACACCTCTTTTACTTTAAGAATAGCGTTTTTGATGGCTGGGGGATGTTAGTTGTTTGCTGCAGGAGGTTGGTCCATTTGTGATTCCAGCCCAAGCATTGCACGTTCAAGGGTGAGGCGGGTTGTCTGAATCTGCCTCTGGCGTTGCTAGGGAGAAGAAGTGAAACATTGGACTAAATATGAGGGCGAAGGTTTTCTGAGCTATGGAGCAAGCTGTTGGGACTGCAGTGCAGCAAAAGCATTGCTCATCACTCGATGTTGTGTCCAGTGAACCGCGATAAATCTTTGCCAGGATCTTGGGTTCAGGCCAGATTTTACACGCCACACTAGCCAAACAAGCCGAGCCTTGAGTTATTCAGGCTTTATTGCTTCAGAATTTGGTGCAAAGCTAGCTGTGAAGTTGCCTTAACATGTCTACTGGCAGAATTTAACTTGCAGGGCAAATTTGCTTTGGAAATCCTTCCTCTTGAGATGTACCCTTCCTCCAAGGGGGAGCTGGGAAAGTTAGCGACTTATTCCTAGAGCGTGGGCAAATTGTTCCAAGACAGATGTTATGGTCTTACACTGCGGGGGGGGGGGGGAGTGACACCATGCTAAGCCCACCCAGTAGACTCAGACATTCTTGGAGATCCTCAAGTCTTTGGTGAGAAGATGATGCAACGTGAGCAGATGATGGATTAGAAGGAAAAGATCACAGTTTGGGAGGTTGAGGGAAGTAGAAGTGGAAAACAATGGATCACTGGGGTGGATGGGCCAGAGAAGCTTCTGTCTTTGGAATTGCTGCTAATTCTTGCTAAAAGTAGCTCAAGGTGGACAGCCGGCATCCAGGCACTCAGCAGACATTGGACCTGACTTAATGGTACCTCACTTGCTAATTAGCTAGGAAGAAGTTGGGAGGTGGCACGTCACCACTTTCTCTCAAGACACTTCCTTCTTCTAGCTCTGAGATTTCCATCCAGATACCGAGACACAGCCCATACACTGATTTCTAAAAAAATTATTACGCATGAAGCTGTGCAGCCTTACGTGCTGGGAAAAATCAGGCTGTTTCAAGGAGTCTCAAAGGAGCACCGTTCATGCCTCGTGGAGTTTGATGGACCTTTTTGCCTCTGAATCCAGAGCACGCCATACGGACCACAGTTTGATTTAATTTGACGCCATTTTCGTACCCTCTTACCCAGTCTTTTTTCCTGGCCCTGCTTCCCCACTGGCATATTTCTGGAAGGTCACCTTGGGGGAAAAGAAAAGGTTTTGCGCCCTGGTCCATAACACAGTGCCATCTAAACCGTGCCAAGCGGCTGCCATTTTCCCCCTCCTTGACAGGATAAGCTCACAGTAGCCGGGGAAAAAAAGCTGCTGACGTGATTAATATTTTTTTCTTTCCTACATACCCACAGCAGATTCATCACGCTTCTCTTGCTCATCGTTCCAGGTGGCATCGCGGGAGGTATTGAAATCTGCATAACGTTCCCCACGGAATATGTGAAAACGCAGCTGCAGCTCGACGAGAAGGCCAACCCGCCACGCTATAAAGGCATCGGTAAGACTGGGTTGGACCATTCAGTTTCTAGATCAGTCCGCCAAACCGCTATTCGCTTACCCCAAATTCCTGGGAACAAGCCAGCAATCAGATTAGCCCATCTAATCCTTTTGAGGGAACTACATAGTACCATCCATATCTCAGAGGATGATACGAGAACCCGGAATTGCAAGATTTTCCATTATTAGTGACCTCCCTTGCGTGCCTCTGGAATCTTCTCAACCATCTTTTGTCTTTATAAAGAGGCTGAATTTTGACTGATTTCTCAGGGATATTAGTTCACGGTTTCCGGTGGCCCCTTTTCTGCTGAATGCATTTTATTTAAAATTTAAAATGGTTATTTCCCAGATATACTCACGGGTAAGTCCATCCGCAGATAAGCCGGCCCTTGGATTTTTTAACCAAAATAACGTGAAAAATGTGCCACCTGCAGATAAGATGACCTGCATTTTCCATGGTATTTTGGTTAAAAATTCAAGGGTCAGTTTATCCGCGGATGGGTTAATATGTGAGTATATACAGGAAATACAGGTACTTTTAAGAAGTATTATTGCATATTAAACCCACCTGTGGATAAGCTGAACCTGACTTTTTGCGTGTATTTTGGCTGTTAAAATTCTTGGCTTATTTGTAAGTATATATAGTATGCCTTTAAATCAATCAGGCACCTTCTGATTTTTACTGCTTTGGACTAACACACCTCTCCTGCAATAAAGGCTGGTGTGATGAGAACAAGGTCTTTGGTGTAAGTGTTCAGTTGATTGTAACAATAAGGAATCCTTTCGTTTTGTCTGTCTGTATTTTTGGCTGGTAAGGCTAGACCAGACAGGAAACACAGCCAGATAAGCTAATTCTACTTTATTGTAAAGCTGCATTAACAGAATTTTTAAAGTCTGAAAGTACAATCTTCCCCCCACCTGTCTCCTTTACAGCCCAAGAAACTAGTGAGGGTCTCTTCTGAGCCTCTTGCCCCGCTCACTGTCCAGCTGCGGGCTATGCCCTCTCTTACCTGACCATTCCCTTGGCAGTGTCTCTTGGCCCCATCTCCCAAGGTCTTTCCCGCATACCGTTACATCACCCTCCCCTTCAGGCTCTTCCTCCCCTCCCCATCTCCTTTACTGCCTGAGAAACTAGGAAGGGTCCCTCCTGAGCCTCTTGCCCCACCCACTATCCAGCTGCGGGCTCTGCCCTCTCTTATCTGACCATTCCTTCAGCAGCATTTTTTCACCCAGTCTCCCCAGGTCTCTCCCACATACCATTACACATGTCTTCATTTTTACAGATTTGTTTCCTTCTGTCTCTCTGTTTGACTTTCACCCATTTGACCTGGTTGCCTTTTAATAATGCAGGTATTTTCCCTTATTCTTTTCTTTTTTATGCTCAGTGGATTGCGTCCAAGTGACGGTGAAGGATCATGGGATCAAAGGTCTTTACCGAGGACTCAGCTCCTTGGTGTATGGGTCCATCCCGAAGGCTGCTGTGAGGTAAACATCTACTGGACACACATTGGGGGGTCAGGGGTGGTGTGAAGACACAGGTGGGTGATGTGTGACAGGAGTCACACATCAGGCCTTAGGAGTATGCAGAACCTTTTGAGTTGAAAATGTTTCAGGGATGAAAAGTTATTCCTCCTCCTTCTAGATATGGGCCAGTTTCAAGTTTATCATTCATAGAATAGGTCAATCCAGAGTTCTCCCACCAGGTACAATGGACAAGGCCCAAATCATCATATTTTGGACATGTGAGGCAAAGATCCAGCTCTCTGGAGGTCTATAATGCTGGGGAAGGTGGAAGGAAAGAGAAGAAGAGGACAACCAGCAGCAAGGGGGATTAATTCAATTATAGTGGTGCTAGGTGCACCGTTGTAAGACCTGAAGGACCAACTTAGGGATAGATCATTGTGGAGAAAATTGACGCTGACTTGGTGACACACAATCTGTTCAAACTCAAGAGACCTGTTTTGAGCATCAGTAATCAGAAGAAATATTTCACGATCAAAATGTTTTGCATGTCCCACAGTATAACCTTCTAAAGGGCTTCAGGAGGTCCTTTAGTGATGGGCTAATATCCCCAGAAGCATGGCTGCCATTTCCCCCTCCTCCTCCTCTTCCTCCTCCTCCTCCTCTTTCTTCTTATTGGCCTTTAGAGAAATTTTATGGGTAGGAGTGGAAACCATCTGAAAAACTGTAACGGGAAGAAGGAATTAACTTGAGGAACAGAAGGAAGAGCCGCAACCAAGACAACCATCAGATAAAAGAAATCTGAGTCCGGGGCAGAAATGTAATTTGAGGAACCACCTCCAACAAGACCTTCCCTAGTTCTCACAAAGATGGAGGGAGGAAGCCCATTCAGACTTGCAAGATTCTGTTACTATAACCTTATAATAAGTATTAGCATTCGTATCTCCCTATCTGGTCTACCTTGACGCGCTGACAAAAGCTGAAAATCATGCCGCTGAAATCAAGCCATTTTACTACCACATTTTGGTGACATAACAAACTTTGCTCTAAGTCTGTGGATTATTAACCCAGCTCTAAATTGTCTTGCTTTTCTCTTTATGCACTTATGAACTCAGTCTGCTGCGACTGGTTTTGTTACTGGACTCCCTTCATTTGCTGCTTACGCTTAAAACGTCACCAAAAAGCAACATAAAAGAAAAGAAAAAAAGCTAATCCGAGAAACAGTTGATGCCAAATTAAGCTGATAAAATTTAATTTAGAGCTAATCTAAGGAATTGAATTAGCCAAGCAATAAAAGGGAAGATAGACCAGCAAACATGCTGGAGACATTAAGGATTGAAACAAAGATTTTTTTTTCCTATAAAAAACCCCCAATAAGCAGCTCATAAAAAGAAGTAATCAGTGGGCATGACATAATATATTAAATCATTGGATTGCATGTTTGACCTGAGTATTCTGTAGTCTTAAGGGACCTTATCCTTGTTATGTTTTCTAATAACATTCCAAGCATCATAAACATCTTTGGGGACTGCATATCCCATAATTCATTTTCTTTGATGTGTTAATTCTATGGAATTTGATGGTCTGTGACCGTAATAAGCAATTCATTCATTTATGGATTCATGTTGCCTGTTGTGATTACTAAGCTGTGGTTTCTAGCTTACTGTGTTATATGCTGGTCTGTGGCCATAATAAAGATTTGATTTAATGGGTTATCTGTACTCAGTCAGTTGTGGTTTAAATCAGCAAACCAGGCTTTAGCAAATCTTGGCTTTGCTCAGGGGTGTGCAGTGCTTAATGGCCAAGCTGAACTAACCTGCTTGGGGTGATCCCTTGAATCTGGTTTTAGCAGTGGCTGTTTTCACTCATTCTTTTTTCTAGAGGGAACAAAGCTTCAGATAATAGCTCTTGCTGACAGTTTGTTAACCTCCCCCTCTCTCTTACCTCTTTCCTCGCTCAAAGTTCAAACACGCCAGATTTTCTGTGTGTATCTAGCGATGATGGGAGGCCTTGAGAAGGGATAATCAGGTTGGGCAAAGAGGATTTATTTGAATAAAGTCAGGAGGGGAGAGGGCTGGAGATTTGTTGGGGGGATGGAATTTGGTCCCCAGATTTCTGGGGGCAGACAAGATTTGGCCCCAAATTCTAAGTGGGGAATGGAAATTTGGCCCTGTACTCCCAAGTAGGGGGGACAGAATTTGGCCCCAGATTCTAGGTGGGGGGGATGAAAATTGGTCCCCGTATTCCCAAGTAGGAGGGATAGAATTCAGACCCCAGATCTCTGAGTGGGGGGGACAGAATTTGGCCCCAGATTCTAAGTGGGGGGTGGTGGAAATTGGTCCCCGTATTCCCAAGTAGGAGGGATAGAATTCGGACCCCAGATCTCTGAGTGGGGGGGACAGAATTTGGCCTCAGATTCTAAGTGAGGAGATGGAAATTGGCCCCCATATTCCCAAGTAGAAGGGATGAAATTTGGTCCCCATGTTCCTGGACAGGGGGGAGAGAATTTCATCCCTGTGTTCCCAGGAGGGGATGGAATTTCATTCTGGCAAGCCAATGAACCCACCAGCTTCTTTCTCCATTTTGGTGGCAGTAGATAAACAACAGCACTTCTTGAGTTCAATCATCTCTCTCCTGGGCCTTCTGTGGCCTCCCCAGTGTGCTTCCGGGTGTCTCAGACCTGGCAGCCCAGATCCAAAACGGCAGTGTTGCTTCACCCTTTTGCCCGTGATCCATCTTTGATCTCCCTGGCAAACCAGGACAGATCCACCAAGTTTCTGGACTTTTTTTGTATCTGCTTCCCAACCTTATTTTTGCAGCCCTCAGGATGGTGTGGCTAAAACCCACTGTAACAATGGCTTTATCAGCTTGTTTAAAACTGTCTTTCAGCAAAGAGAGGGAGGGCAGATGTTACTGCTTCAAATGTTCATGGAAAATTGGCTGTTGGCAGCTCAGGGTGAATGAAGACGCTTTTCCTCTATTTGCAGAATGATAAATGCACAGTGTACAGGTCTAGTCTTTGATAGATGACTTTCATTTTTCTCCCTGTGCCCACCGGGCTGTTCTTTTCCCCCTGCGCAGGTTTGGCATGTTTGAATTCCTGAGCAACCACATGAGAGATGCAGATGGGAAGCTGGACAGCACGCGTGGCCTTCTTGCCGGGTTGGGGGCTGGCGTGGCTGAAGCTGTGGTGGTGGTCTGTCCCATGGAAACCATCAAGGTAAAAGCATTGACAGAAACTGGACCTGCTGTTTATGGCATCCTGGCGGTGGAGAAGAACATTGTTTGCATTCCCTAGTGGGATAAGGGTCAGTTGGTGGGTGGAGCTAAAAGGAGGAGTAGGTGGGGCATCTCCCTCTGTCTCATTTCCCATGCATCTTAAGGGCTTTCCTGAGTCTGCCTTGTTCTTCTCAGTTCCTTCCTTTGGAGAGGCTGTGAAGAACCATCAACTTAAGAACCATCATCCATCAATTATGATAGTAAGGGAGAACTCGGAAGTTTCACAGCAAAGGTGATGGGATCCCGACACTCCCCACCTCCTGGCTCTGAAGTCCGTTGCAATAGACAGACCAGGTCATCATTCCAAGGAGCTGGATCTGACCCAGGATCTGGGCTGACACCTTATACCAAGCCACATTTGTTGACTAACCCACTATCGGCCAAGTTCAGCCAATACCCTACCTGGTAAAACCATGGTTTAGAAAACACAGTGGCTGGGATCACAAGGCAAATTAAGCCAGAAGCAAGCAGAGCTGCATGATGGCTTAGCAAGAAGCAGGCCAGAATAAGGCCCTTAAACTGCCTGAGTTTTTGTTTGGGGGAGAGAGAGAAAAAAATACATTTGCATCTTCGCGTGTTTGAAAGCTGAAACGTGAGTTTTTAACATGGGTAAAGTGTTTTGTGTTTTGTCACTTGGCACGTGGCATGTTGCATGTGGCAATCCAGGAAACTAAAACAGCTGGGTGCAAATACGTAATAATATTAAACATGTAACTGTTAGTATGCAGAATGCATACAGAACTCCTGCAGGATTTTGCACAGCTGAATTGTGAAAACTGACCTTACAATAGATGCCCCCTTGCGATCAATGGCAAGAACTGCAAGGGCACATTTCCTTCTGTCTTTGGATGGATTGTCTCCTTCTGTTGAGTTAATCTCACAGCTAATAAAGGTCCTGTCTTCCATAGGCAATCAGGCAGAAGTAGCTAGGAGGTGTGTATTTTCTTGTAAGATGCAAATAACCATCATCTAAACCAGTTTTATCTTTAGTTCATCTTTATCTCTTGTTGGGTCCTGGGGAGCGTCCTTTGAACAGGAGGATCAGGGGCTGCAAGTCCAGGATGCAAAGTATCAACGCAAATCCTTCTCTGGAGTTAACAACCCCTGTTGTCTTCTCTGTTGCAATTTTTCTGCAGGTGAAGTTCATCCATGACCAGTGTTCCCCCCATCCAAAATACCGAGGTTTCTTTCATGGCGTGCGGGAGATAGTTCGGGAACAAGGTGAGAAATGGAAATCACTGGTGGTGGGATGGGGGTCTGTCTCCTTATCTCTATGATTGGAAATTGGCTGTGTTTAAAGATCCATGAACCAGGATGGAATAGTCTCATCTAGAACACGCTGAATATAATTTAGAAAGTAGTCGAACCGATTTAATCCCAGAGTTCGGAGAATGGATGAGATGATTGTCAGTCTTAGGAAACTCAAGAGGCAGTTTCCTCTTGAATTGGGTGATTACTTGGGTGGATGTCTCATTGTTCTACCATTGAGGTTTCTGAATGGGGATCACCACCTCATGCCGAATATAATGCCTCCTGGATTCATCAGACTTCCACTTACTATCCGTTTCTGTTGTTTTGAGATGTTTGTGAGCTGTGGGGTTGCCCGCTGGAAAATGTCCAATTTGGCAAAGCTGGTAGAAATGTTCCTGTTCTTGGACTGCAGTTTGGAGGGGCTGACACTCCTGGTCTCCGCTTAGCCAGAAACTAAACTTGCGTGGGTGTGTTTTCTGGCCAGGAGAGATTTCATTTTAGAATGCTGGATTTTTCCTCTTAACTCTTCAGCTGTTGTCTTCCCCCACCTCCTGTTTTGTAGGGTTAAAAGGAACCTATCAGGGTTTAACCGCCACAGTCCTCAAACAAGGTTCCAACCAAGCCATCCGCTTTTTTGTCATGACAGCTCTTAGGAACTGGTACAAAGGTAAGTAGCGCCCAGCGTTTAGAAAACTATTTCCTGTCCCTTTTCCTCTGATCCTCTGCTTCTATTATCCTGCTCTGGGTCCTGAATAATATATTGTTTTAACTTTTAAAAAGTTTTCTGGGGCCAGGCCATGATTAAAACACACACAAATAGGACTTTTGATGTTTCTTTTGCTAATATGCACCAAGGTCAACAACAGCTTTCCGCCTATAGCTGTAGGGAGTTAGTCTGAGATGGGAATATGGAAGTCCTAAATCGCTCTCCCTGGGAATGCTGGTGCTCACATTGATAAGGCGAGAAGCAGTTTCCAAAATGGCGTAGAGATCCAGTCAACCCATCTTCCCAAAACCTGGTGGAGAAGAAGCTGTAAGGATCTTAAACAGAATACTGTTCTAAACTACAGGTAGTCCTCACTTAGTGACCACAATTGGGACCAGAATTTCCATTGCTAAGCGAAGAGGTTATGAAGCAAATCCAACCTGATTTTACAACCTTTTTTGCGACAGTTGTTAAGCAAATCACTGTGGGCGTTAAGTAAACCGTGTGGTCGTTAGGCGAATCACGCCGTTCCCCATTGATTTTGCTTGCCAGAAGCCAGCCAGCAAGGTTGAAAATGACAATTATGTGACCATGTGACACTGCAGTGGTGTTAGATGTGAATTGGTTGATAAGTGCCCAAACTGTGATCACATGACTCTGGGGATGCTGTGACAGTCCTAAGTGTGAGGACTGGTCGTAAGTTGGTTTTTTCAGCACCGTCATAAGTCCAAACTGTCACTAAATGAATGGTTGTTAAGCATGGACTACCTGTAGTGGAGGGTGGTGACTGAAAAGTTTGTGCTGATGGCATTTCCTGAGTGAAGGGATGCTTAACCCCTTGTTTATTCTCTGTATAGATTGGTCTTTCCAATGCATAACATGAATGGGGTGGTTTGGCTTGTTGACCATAAATCAGTACAAATTTAATTTAATCAAAGAAGCCAGATATGTATTGAAAGAATACCCTCCCCACACTAATTCAGAAGATTTTAAAGACTAATGTACAATTGAAACCAGAGACTTTTCTTTCGGGACTAATGGATAGACAACTAGAAGAAAGGCCATGGAACTTCGTTTTTATTTATGATGACTGCAGTGAGATTATTATATGCTCAAAAGTGGAAAGGCTCAACGCTACCCACCATGGAGGAATGGTGAAGATGATGGAACTTGCAAAGATGGCTAAATTGACTTCCTTGATTAGAGAAAAGACAACATCTACATGCATGGCTGCCTGGAAACCCCTTATAGACTTTTTGCATGAAACAGGGAAAAAAACGCACTTATGACTTGTGCTTTTGATTAGAAAAAAAAATTAGGTAATAGAAAAAAGTGAGCCTTTTTTGTAATCTCGGCATGAGATAACTTCGTAATCATACTTGTTGTTTATTCGTTTAGTCGCTTCCGACTCTTCATGACTTGTACCTGCTGCAAATGAAATTGAAAGCTGTTTCTTTCTGTTTCTTTTTTCTTTCTGCCCTGTTGTCTTTTTTTATTTTCTCTCTCTCTTTCTTTGGTTATTCTGTATTAGTTTGTGTTGGTTTTTATGTTCTCTTCAGCAGTTTTAATAAAATTTATATATATAAAAAAGGAAGAACAACCCCTCCCTTTTCTTTTTCCTTACCCATATTTATTTCCTTTCAGGGGACAATCCAAGCAAGGAGGTGAACCCACTTGTGACGGGAGTATTTGGGGCGCTCGCTGGTGCTGCCAGCGTCTTTGGTAACACCCCGTTAGATGTTGTGAAGACCAGGATGCAGGTAGGCTGGGGTTTGTTTGTTTGTTTGTTTAATTTTTATCCCACCTTTATTATTTCTATAAATAACTCAAGGCGGCGAACATCCCTAGTACTCCTTCCTCGTCCTATTTTCCCCACAACAGCAGCCCTGTGAGTTGGGTTGGGCTGAGAGAGAGGGACTGGCCCAAGGTCACCCAGCCGGCTTTCGTGCCTCGGGCGGGACTAGAACTCACAGCCTCCTGGTTCCTAGCCCGTTGCCTTAACCACTAGACCAAACTGGCTCTCTTAATCAGCTCTTCGGGTAACCCATTGCTTGGGTTTTAGAACTGAGCTCCACTTCCAATGATCAGAAGAACGCAGCGGGTTGACCCTTGAGGCCCGTGCGTCTTTGGCTAGGTCCAACAGTGGGGAGAAGGTTAAATTCCAAGCATCTCTTGATTAGCTGAGCTGTTTTTCAGCAGATGTGTGCATTTTGTCTGGTTCAGAATGCATGAGTTAGAGAGCCTTGTGGAATTCTTGCGGGATGTTCAGTTTTCATTCTCATACAGAGACTTCCTTTCTCCCTTCAGAGTTTCTCCTTCTGCAAAACTCAGGGTCCTCCTCCTCTACAAACCTATCCCTTTTCTGCCTGGAGGCTGTTGTTTGGACTACATTGGGGTCCATGCACCAGAAATTTTTCTGTGTTGGTCAGAACTGGGGAACCCACAGGATCCCCACATGATTCTGGGTTCTTAACCTTTCTCAGCCTAGCAAACATGGCCAATGACTGAAGGTGGTTTATTAATTCCTGAGATTATGTGCTGTCATCTACCAACCAATGATCTTCATCTGCTGTAGAAGACAAGGAGAGAAGAACTGCGCCATCCATGTAGAGTAGAATTGGGAGATGTCTATCAGCCAATAGGACACAATAGGTTACTGTCTAAAGGTGTTTGTGGATGAGAGAGAAAGGTACCTTATATGCCATGTCAGAGCATAGCGAAGATTCCACCAGAACACCAGGAACATAACTGGCTGTTTTCTGACTACTTTCTTAGAGCATGTAGTGCAACAATACACCCGCACAGCCATTCACATGCACATGATACACATTGAAGACCAGGTTGGGGAGAGATACTCTTGGAGAAAACCTATCTATGCTTGGAGGAAGAATACTGAATTTGATGCTGCAGTGGTTTGATCCGGTGATGGACCTTTTTTGTGAATTTGGGAGGGGCAGGATTTTTGTGACTTTCCGGGGGGGGGGTTGGTAAAAGAGAGGGGAGGTTCAGTTGTGAGTCTCATTGGATTTAGACCAGAAGCAGACATGAAATGGGTGTGACCAGCTTGAGCCCCAGTGAGACAAGCTGTTGGATTATGTAGTACCCAACTTCTTGTTAGTATTGCTCATCCTACCTCCCCTTCCTTCTCCCTTCTTTTTTTTGTAGGGTCTTGAAGCGCATAAGTACAAGAGCACCTTGAATTGCGCCTACCAAATTATGAAACATGAAGGACCTCTTGCGTGAGTTTGGCATGGCTTTGAAAGATACAAGGGTGGTGGGCAACTTGGTTCTCCAGGATGCTTACCACAAGGGTGAGCAACCCCCAAGCCATCTGACTCTTCTCAAGTTCATGGGTGTAGTTCAGAAGCCTCCTGAGATATCTCTGGTTCTCACTCCCTTTCCTTTTCCTCTGTAGGTTTTACAAGGGGACGATTCCTCGCCTGGGAAGGGTCTGCTTAGATGTAGCCATTGTGTTTATCATCTATGATGAAGTGGTCAAGGTACTCAACAAAGTGTGGAAAACAGACTGAGAGCTCACGGCCGTGAGCTGGGTGGTCATCTGCCCACCCCATCAGGCAACAGCTGGGAAAAAGGCGTGACCAACTGCAGAAGGCATCTGAAAGGGTGGTGCGTTTCTTCATTCTTTTTCTTCTCACTGGGAGTGGTGCCCCAGGTGCAAAGAGGACATGAATCCAGTCCCCAAGTCACTATCACATCTTATGATACTTATTTATCGAAATGAACTGTGGATTCTTCTGTCTGTAATGATCAATTGTGTGAGACGGCTGGCGGGGTAAGCAGGATGGGGTCACGGGAATGAATTCATGGGTCATCTTCAAATGGTTTTCTTCCGGTGGTGGGTCAGGGAATGAGGTCAATGGGTGGGGTGAAGTGGTTTTCTTTGGTACTCTTGAAAGGGGGGAGGGAATACACATGCTCGTTGGCTCTCTCACTTGTTCACCCTTAGAATACAAGTTCAAGGCAAGTCCTTCCTTTTCAAAAAAAGACAAATTGAGGAATGTGCTGATGGCTGGAATGGTTGGGTGTGCGTGTGCATCTGTGTGAGTGCTAATTTGTTTTTGTAGTGCCATTTTTATTTGATGCCTTTCCACCAAAGATCATTTTGGAAAGAGAGAGGTGGAACATAGGGAGGTCTTCCCAGTGGTCAGCAAGAAAAAGGATCTCAAGTTGACTTAGGTTGATCAGCAAGGTGGTCTGAAGCATCTTTCCCAATCTGATGCTTCCCAGGTCCTTAGAACCATTTGCTGGGTCTGCTAGGATTTCTTGATCTTGTGGTCCAACACTCTTTCAGGGCATTAGGTTAGGGAAGGCAAGCTCTGAGACTTAAAACATGCCCAGAAAAAGTATCTCCATCCCAAAGGAGATAGAGGTGGTCTGTATCTCTCTTGGCACCCCACTCCTTTGGTGGAAACCTGATATTCATCCACTTCTGGGACTTCAAGAAGTGGTAATCAAAACCAAAACACTGAATACATTCCAAGAATCACCCTTTCATCATTTTCTTTTGGCAAGTTGCAGTCCTTCATGATCAAGTCTGATCCTCTGAGCCACAAATGGACATCCTAGGCTTCTGGCTTAGACAGGTATCTCCAGTGCAGGATAAAAATTCTCCATGTAGGTCTTCTCCTAGCCACATTCCGATAACACAGATGCAGGGAAACTAGGAAGAACAGCAGTTATTATTGTGCTGTGTTTTCTCAGACCCGCCCCCCCATTGGCCTTCATTCCCTGTATCCAAAAGAGGCATTGCATATCTTGTTCTTCAGGATGTGGGAGAAGAGGATGATATTGCCAGCTTGGTGGCTGGCAAGTCAGTTATGCAGCAGACAGAATGGGTCAAGGCTGCTTGGGCAGGTGGGAAGTTGCCCCAGGTGGGCACTAATGTATCAACTACCTAGAGAAATAGTAGTGGCTATTGATCTTCGGTGATGGAGATGCTAAACTTTGGCAGGGAGGATCTAGCCAGTCTGGAAACTGCAGTATTATTCTTCCCCAAACCCTGGCTTTTATGTGCCTCTCCACCCTCATGCCTGGCAGTTTGGGTTTTTGTTCAGATGAATGTGTGTGATTTTTTAAAAAAATATCTACATGGATATGTTGAGGACCTCCTTTTGTCCTCTATCTGGAACATGCAGGAATGTTGCCTTCCCGTTGGACAGAACCTGCCCTGCTGTGCCCATTTACTCATTCTGTAGGATTCATTGGTTTGCAGCTTTTCAAGTTGTTGGGGGAAAGGGAGCAATTGACATGATTCTTCTTTCAGACCATGCTCCATGGGGCATCTAGTGGAGAGAAGACCTCCCCATTCATCCTTTTCAAAGGGACTTTGTTCTCCTCCTTAGACACTGCCTTAGTTTGAGAACCTTAGGAAGACCTTCAACAAGGCCCTGGGATTTGGCAAACACAACACTGCTTTACCAATTCTTGTACTGTATTAAGAAGGGGAAGGCAGCCCCTTTGTCTCTTCTGCCCTGGTGCCAAGAGAAGTTGGGATAATTCCACTAATCAGTGCCAAATGTTTTGCATCCTTTGTCCCTTTCGTTACATGTGGTGGTCTCCTCCTCCCCCGCCTACCCAACCCGCCCACTTTCCAAATTTAACCCAGGTTAGCTAAATACAACCTGCATTTCATGGTACGGAGTTGTGGGTGGAAAGAGCTACGGTAAGTCTGGTTTGCTGCTCCTGTGGGGCTAAGCTGGTCCAGAAAGATTCTAGACAAAGCTTGTATCCAATCTCAGAGGTACCAGTAAGGGAGAGATTGTATTTGAGGCATAGCATTGTCCAAATAGAGATCCTGCTTGTTCTTCCCTTCTCTTTCTGAATGTCAGTGTAAGTGAACTTCCCTTCCTGTGGGCTGTTAATTCCCAAGATGCTTTCTTATACTACCTATACAACAAAGTTAATGCAGAGCTGGCCAAGGGTAGGGGGTTGTTGCTTGTATTTTTTACAGGATCCGGTGTTTCTTAGGTTGAGGATTTAAATTAAATGTTCTAAATGTCTCGCTGCATGCCCTGGCAGCCTAACACTAGTATGGTTTTGGAATTCCTGAGCTCTCCGGCATGGATGTTGACAATAAAACCAACGTTGCCTGGTTATTAAGTCACTTGCCTCTTTGTTTCATTTAAACACTGCCAAGTTGCTTTCCTGCAGAAGCTATTTTGAACAGTACCATTCCATGGATGTGCCCTGTTAGGACAGGCTGAAGGAGCATGGGGGTGTCCAGACTAGAGGAAAGAAGGCTGATGAGAGGAGCTGTGATAGCCATATTCAGATACATGAAGGAAAGCTACAGGGAAGATGGCCAGGAACGATCTTCCATGCAACTAGGACCAAGGATAATAGGTCTGAGTTGCAGTGGATGGACTCAGTTACAGTGGTGATGGGTGCACCATTGGGAAATCTGATAGACCAGGTTGGAGAAAGTCTATGTGGTTGCTAAGAATTGACACTGACTTGAGGGCACATCATCAGTCACTCAATCAATGGAAAGACCCAGCTCCTTTGAGAAGTCCATAATGCTGGGAAAGGTGGAAGGAAAGAGAAGGGGATGACCAGCAGCAGGGTGATGGACTCAGTTACAATGGCAATGGGTGTACTGTTGGAACAACTGAAAGACCAGGTTGGTCATCATGGAGAAAGTCTATGTGGTTGCTAGTTGACATTGACTTGATGGCACATAATCAATCAAAGTTGCAGTTACCTAGGTTTTGTTCAAGGAAACCTTCCCGATGGTAAGATCTGTACAGTGGATTAGACTATCTCTAGAGGCTGTGGGTCCCTCATCTCTGGATATTTTGAAGAGGCTGGATAGCCACCTCATGGATGGCTTAATTAGTTTTTCTGCTTATTCTGGATGGTAGGATTCCATGATTCTTGTGTCCCCTTCCAACTGTAGAGAACCCTTTTAAAGAATGAGTACACCATCTGAAAAAGTCCCCCCTCTCCCTTCCCACATATTTCATAAGGTAAAACCCATTATGTTAAGCTATAATTGATGTACAGTTGAGATTTTTGTGGATAGCTTGCAGATGCCCAAGACACCCATAGCTGTCATAGAAATAATAGGGAAGTGCCTAAGTGTGAATGTATTGATTTCAGATCATCCTAAATGTTTATTAATTTGTCCCCAGAGCTCTTAAGAGTTTTGTTGATCTTTGCCGGAAACCATATCGTCAACTGAATAAATAAAAAGACTAGGCTTGCATACTGGAACAAAAAAACAGCACTTTGGCCCAGCTGTGGAGTCAGCAGTGAATCATCTTAATTTTCCATTTGTTCTTAGCTTGTGTTCTCTTGCTGAGAACATTGATTACAAGGAGATAATAGCTTTATTTTTAAACTAGATTTTGTTGTTGCCAGAGGTGGCTAAGATTCTGTCCAATTCTTTTAAAATGGACTTTAAGGACACCAGGAGAAGACCTTACAGGTTGATAAAGACATTTCCAAGGTAGGGATGGTGTGGAAGAAATCACGCTGTGGAACAGTATTGGATGGCATCCTATATTGTATATGCACCCCATGAATCCATCTTCTGGATAGAGGAGTCTGGGTGAATCAATAAACTTTAGAATTCTAGGATTGGGACAGCATAAGCATCTGGCAGCATCCTGGTGGAGTCCAATGATGTCATCTGGCTGGATTTGGGATATACCATCAGCAACAGGTGGCCACGCCTAATAATCTTGGCTGACATTAGAAAGCTAAGCATTATATTGGACCTGGTTAGCACTTAAGTGGGAGATGTCCAAGAAACTCTAACATAGACTAGACTTGGGAAGATGAAAAACCATCTCAGAAGTTGACATTGGCAAATGGCTTCTGAACTGCCAAGAAAATGCCATGGTTGTATTCATTAAGTCACACCTGGGCTTCCATTCCAGACCTCTCAATGTTTTCCCCCATTTGTTCATCTACAAGTACTTGCCTAACCCCATGGTTTTTGTGACCTCATGACTGTTCATACAGTCTTTGTGCTTGTGTAACCTTAAGATTATGGGATGCGGTGGCGCTGCGGGTTAAACCGCTGCGCTGCCGATCGGAAGGTCGGCGGTTCGAATCCGCGCGACGGGGTGAGCTCCCGTCGCTAGTCCCAGCTCCTGCTCACCTAGCAGTTCAAAAACATGCAAATGTGAGTAGATCAATAGGTACCGCTTCGGCGGGAAGGTAACGGCATTCCGTGTCGTCATGCCGGCCACATGACCACGGACGGGTCTACGGACAACGCCGGCTCTAACGGCTTAGAAACGGAGATGAGCACCGCCCCCTAGAGTCGGACACGACTGGACTTTACGTCAAGGGAAACCTTTACTTTTACCTAACCTTAAGATTAGGGAACCCAGCATGATGGAAAGATACACCCGGTGCCATTTACATCTTGGGCACTTGCATCAAGCCGGGGTCAAGATATTTGTTACCTGCTTGTACTTCTGGAATGCAGTTTGGTCCTCATGCAACCTGATGCTAAACAGTTAAAATTTGGTAGCAAATCCTTGTCTTGATCACATCCTGGATGCTGTGTTGTTCCCACGTTGCCTCCCACTGAGCAAGCCTCATGAACTGCCCCTGACATCCCTAGCTGTTTAGAGTGAGGTCTGTCCAAGGTAGAATATCGGTGTGCTGTCTAGTACTACTGTAAGGAATATATTAATCTTGGGATATACCCATTGCTTTTTTTTTAAAAAAATAAAGCTTTATTAAAAGTCCTTTATGCTTAACAAGTTTCCTGTAGTCCTGCTTGCTATTGTTCCTTCTTGACTGTAATAGCTATTCCACGTTGATGGAGCAGCTTCTGTAAGGACTGGATGGTGCAGCTCAGCTCCTGGGATGAGACACTAATTCCTTGGATGCAGTTGGGCTGGTTCTCAGTTTCCAGGACCTCCAGGATGTGGACCACAAGGACGGCCTTAACCAACAGTGTTGTGATAGCAGAATGTACTTTAGGACAGGACAGAGCTTTAAGATGCTGGCAAGGGCTGTCCTCTGAAAGACAGGAATTGAGATTGAGGAAGTGAGTGATGATGCCGTGATCCAGAAGGTCAAGCTTAGGTGGACAGTGAAGCTATCATATTAACATGGTGTTTGCAAACCATGTTTTACTGGGTCAGTTCAAGGCCCCTGGCTGTATTTGCCCAACACACTAACTCTGATCAGTTTTACCCTTGCTTTAACCTGAATTTGCCCAACACACTAAACCTGAGAAGGCTCCAACTTGTTCTGGGAATATCAAACCAACTACAATTTTTTATAGCTCAGATGGTTAGTCTGGAGGTTGTGAAGTGGTATCTCTCAGCATCTTATTTCATTGGCTGTGGCATGGCCGGAATAAAGCTTAACAGCATCTGGACGGCCACAACTTGCTCACCACGGATAATTCTTCAGGCGCCTTATCTTCTTCCCAAATCCTATTGCCACTCCATACCCCAATTTCTGCATTTAGGCACTCTAAAATTTCACTACGCATTTACTGCCCAGTTGAATAAAATGCTTGGATTCCAAAATGTCACCCTGGATGGTCCTATTTCAGCCTTTAAGTGAAATCACATTTCTGACAGAGGTTAAACCACACCAACACAAAATTCACTACAATTAGGACTTGCTGGGTTTTCCCCTCTGACATGCTATTCTTGCAGTGTTTCTCTCTTTCTTCTCCCAGATCTCTGCTTTTTAGCCTAGAAATCACAGAAATGTACAGTTGGAAGAATCCTTTATAACAATCCCGGTCAATGGCTGTCTAGTCCTTCCTTAAATCCTTCCACCCCACTATCCCAATAGCATTCACTGCTAGAGAGCTTCTGTTTATGTTTAGCCCTAACCGTCCGTCCTTCCTTGTGTTTTCTTTCCTTTGATTCAAGTCCTGCCCTCTGGATTAACAGAGCAGGTTTGTTGAATTTTACAGGATCATAACATTGTGGAGTTGGGGCCACAATGACCATCTAGTCCAATGCTCTGCAATGTGCAGAAAAACCAATGAAATCATCTCTGAAAGATAGCTGTCCGGCTTCTTAAAACCTCCAGAGATGGAGAATCCACAGCCTCTTATGAAGTCCTTCAGGAAATGTCTTAGTCATCTCAGATTACCTCTAAATGTCCCCTCTCTAGGGTAAACATCTCCAGAACTTTGAGTTGATCCTTGTCAGACTTGACTTCCAGACCCTTCACCATTCTAATCAGCCTTTTACCCATATTCCAATTTGCCAGTGTCTTTAAAGGAGGGGGGCAAAAAGTACGACATAAGAGGCCACAGGCAATCTACTCACATTTCTTGTGAGTAGCCTTCAGAACCTCTTAAGAGTAGGTGATCCCACTGGGGAGATTAAAGGGCAAAATGGCTGCTTTAGCCTTGCAGATGACCAAGACGTCCATTTCCCGAAACCCCTTCCAAAATGGGACTTAGTTTTGCACACTTTGGGGGTGTGACTCTTGAGCTGTTGGAAGTTGCACACCTCTGTCTTGAAGCATTGTCCAACCCACCTTGGCTCCACCACTGCCTGCAGAATTGTATGGTGGAGATGATCCCAGCTCCATTGGCTTCTAGCCAGGATTGTATTGGTTCCCAAAGTTTTGGAGAGGTGGATGTGTTGCCAACCAGTTGGAGTAGAAAGGGTAGCAACATCTGGGAGAAGATTGCTGGCTCGGCGTAAACATTGGGTTCATCCTCCTGGTAGAGACTGACGGCTCTGAAAAGAGAGAAACACAATATTCACACAACATCTGAACCACAAACAGGCTAATCACATTTCAGCTTAGAAGTGTTGTGTGAACTCAGCCTAAGTGGGTTAATAAGGAGGCATGTTGGGCAATCCAAGCCAGGGAGAAAAAGGTTAAATGGACCTCATGTTGGATTATCTGCAGCAACATTACCCACCCTGCAGCCTGTTGGACCTTGATTCCCATAACTCCCCAGTCAACCTGATTTTGATCATCCCACATTATCTCAAGGGCACTAGAACTGAGGAAAGCTTGATTGTAGTGCTCTAATTAGGATTTCTCAATTAAAGCATTGTGATGGAACCAAGTTCAAGTTGAAGTTAGATCTGCTTCAAACCCTGGGGAAGAGAGATGAGTCAGGATTCAACTACTCAACTAGCTAGATCAGCAGTCTACCATGGAGAAGGCAGATCTCTGTGCTCCTAATTGGAGTTGGAGAAGTATCCATTCTGCTGGCATCACAGTTTGTCAAAAGAATCCCTGCCTTGGCTGCCCATGTTCCTTGTCTTGCTTACCCCTGGGTCTCCAGCTCCAAGATTTCATGGAGCTCCATCATGGGGAGATGGTGCATCAATGATGCAAATGTTGAAGGATGGTCCCCAAAGGTTTCCAGCAGGAACTGCAGCAGGCTTAGCAGAGCCTTCGTGCTCTGGAGCAAAAGGCAACTGTGCTGAGGCTGAACCTGCTGGACAGGGGGTGGCATCTGCACCAAACAGCTGGCGAAGGAAGCAGCTTCATGACGCACCTCTTGGTCTTCGTCTTGGAGCAGGCAGATCGCTGCCTCGATCACTCTGAAGAAAGGGTAAGAAGGAAAGAAAGAAAAACTAGTTTTGGGTTATTGGGGGATAGGGAAGCAAGGTGAAGGGTTCACATCTCCATAATCCCATTCATTAGAGAAAAATGGTGGTGGGAAGGAAGAAAGTTGAGGTCAAGGCTGGATTGGCTACCTTTAAATCAAGGACATGATAGCAATAAGGAAGACTGAGCTGTGGAGGTAAAAAACTTTGGAACAAGGGGAAAACATTTAATTTATCCAGCGCATCCCTGCTATTTTCCTCTTTTTCCATTTTCCCCTCAATTTCATTCCCCTCCTAGCCTTGGCAACACTGGGTTGAGCTCACCAAATTGCAAGTATGCTGAAAAAGCTGCAGAAAGGATGTCATGCTGGGCAACTCATTATAGAAAAGGAAACACCGTTCAGGCCTATCCATCCTCCCACTTACCGGCTTGATACAAATCCAACTTCTCAGAAGGACTTGGGAACCCACCTGAGTAGTGGTGATAATGCTCCAGGCAGCCCAGGTTGGCTGATTCTGGCCCCACCCCTCTAAATCTTACTCCATTACTCATGATGCCCCAGGTTTTTTGTCAATCGGAGCATTGTGGGAAATGATCCAGTGGTGAGGATTTAAGGCAAAGGCACAAGGTTAAAATGGGGGCAGAACGGAATTGGTTATGTTCCGGAGGATCCAGGGACCCCGGCAACTGTTCTGAAGGGCCGGATGGTGGTACGGATGCTGTTCCTGAAGGTACGTACCGCAGAACCCGGGAACGGAGGAGTGAGCTGGTTGATTTCTGGACTCTCCAAATCCAATCTGGGCCACCCATTTTCAGAGCTTTCGCTGCAGCTGTTCTCAGCACCTCGGCTGAAAGGGAATAACTCCACTGTCCTATCACTGCAATCCATCGTTCCCATAAAGGATCATCTCCGGGGCTGTCCCAAAAGAGAGAAGGTGACACTGCAGATTCATTTCTTTGGCTTTCAACCAGATCCCCTGTTAGATATATAAAGGTAAAGTTGCTCTTATGTCAGATTCAAGTCTTTGTGATTATTTAGAACAGCGTTCCTCAACCCTGGCAATTTTAAGATGTGTGGACTCCAACTCCCAGAATTCCTAGCCAGCAGGGGTGGACTTCAACGCCCAGAATTCCTAGCCAGCAGGGGTGGACTTCAACGCCCAGAATTCCTAGCCAGCAGGGGTGGACTTCAACGCCCAGAATTCCTAGCCAGCAGGGGTGGACTTCAACGCCCAGAATTCCTAGCCAGCAGGGGTGGACTTCAATGCCCAGAATTCCCCAGCCAGCATGCTGGCTGGGGATTTCTGGGAGTTGAAGTCCACACATCTTGAAGTTGCCAAGATTGAGAAACACTGACTTAGAAGCATCCGTGCAGTTTATTGGCAAAAATAGAGCTGTGCTTTACCGTTGCTTCCTTCTGGCATGTTGTTCTGGCTTCCCAGTGAATTTTCTAGTGGTCTCCCATCCAAATACTGACCAGATCTAACTCTGCTAACCTTTTTGAGAACAACCAGTCAGCCACCATCTGCTGTCACCCTTTGTATATAGGCCAGTGGTTCTCAAATATTTTGGTCTCACTTTACATCTTAAAAATGATAGAGGACCCCAAAGAGATTTGGTTTATGTGGGTTATATCTATTGACACTTACTGTTTTAGAAATTAAAACTGGTAAATTTTAAAATATTTATTGATTAGACTTCACGGACACCCTGAAAGGCTCTTGGGGACCCCCAGGGGTCCCCAGACCACACTTTGAGAACCACAGACAAAGGACATCACATAAATAATAGGGCAGTCACTTAAACATGGATCGGTCACTGCAATTTATTATTACTATTGTAGTAATTATTTCTGCACATATATAGATACGGCGTTTTTAATTTTTATCCTGATTTATTGCCAAATTTTGACTCATCATTACTTCTGGGGATACCCTACATAGCAAGCTTCATTTTCTGAATGTGAATCTTAATCAGCTACAAAGGCAACATCCATCTAAAAGAAGTGGGCATGGGATGTGGAGAAGCACGCTTAAGGAAGTGTTTAAATTTTTAAAAATCTAAAGGAGGGGGCCCCTGTAACGGGAGGGGTAATTCTCAGAGTTCATAGAATATGGAGTGTCGGAGAAGAGTGAAGGAAGATGGAGGCGAGACATGGAACAAGGAACGTTGGAGAAGAAGATAGATGGAGCCTTGAAAGCAGGGGTGGCCATAGGATGTGGTCAAAAACATTGAGAACGTTGCCATGCTGGTGCCAGTGAAGCTTTGCCCATTTTTATGGGCATCGCATATAATGCTCTTTTGTTATCATGTTTCATCGAGTAAAAAAATGTCATTGGCCATCAGAGTGTGATCACAGCTCTGTCCAATTTTTATGGGCATGGAACACTTTTTTTTATCACATTTGATTGCCTATAAAAAAAGTCAAGGTGGTGGCCGTGATGGTGTGACCAAAGCAAATCTTTGATTGTGCCACTGGGGCCACCACCTTGACATTCCTGACCACACCTGATGGACAACCCTGCTTGCAAGGGATTTTGTTGGTTTCCTACCTGCAGCTGCTACTTACCGCTGAATCAGGAACAAAGTGGCGACACAGAGCGCATGATCTCGGAGCTCTGGGCTTTCACGGTCACTTTCCACCATAGAGAACAGGGCTTCACTGCACTCCAGAGCCAGTGATTTCCCTGGGAAAGGCTGTCTCTGAGAAAGGGGAGTGCCGAACAGGTAGACAAAAACGTTCAAGTAGAGTTTCAGGAGTGTGGGGTCTCCTGTGCTTTTCAGGATCTCCCTGAATTTTTCCTAAGGCAAAGAAAGGGAAACATATTTAGTGTCCAAAATAAATGCCCATCTAGCAGAATCGAGAATATAAAGGGCTTCTCATATAAATTAAAAGGGTAGCGTAGAGTTCCTCGTTTTTGTATATCATGCTAAGCCATGGTTTGATGGTTTGAGGAATGAGTCATAGTTGATATTTGACACTCTACACCACTGTTTCTCAACCTTGGGAACTTTAAGATGTGTGGACTTCACCCATGCTGGGTGGGGAATTCTGGGAGTTGAAGTCCACGCATCTTAAAGTTCCCAAGGTTGAGAAATGCTGCTCTACACTATGGCTTGCAAGCCACAATGCCTAGGTTCACACATAGCATTAAACCTTAAACCAAACTGTTCACATTATGGCTTTGTGCAGCGTGTGAACCCAACCATTGTGGATTTGGTCCTTGGCTTCTTGAATTGGCAAAGGAATGTTGATCGCCCCTGGTCAAAACTGGAACCAGAAATTCTTCTGGAGATCTTCTGGCTAATCCCTAATACTTGTAGACCCCAGTTTGAACCATGTCTTTTGCAGTCCTATCCACAGGACTCAGGATTTTGCAAAACACGTATGGACCCAGGGTTGGTGTAGAACCCCCCCCCCTCGATTCCATGTGTCCTGCTGTTGTGATAAAACCAGACCTTACCATGAACACCAGCTGCAGTTCCTTGCTGGGCTTCAAACCTTTCCTTTCCTTGTTGTCCAACACCCAAGTTAGAATGGCAGCTTGCATGTCAACATTTCCCTTTTGCAGAAGCAAGCTAAGTTCACTCAGTCTTTCAGGAGATCCCTGTCTTGTTGCTTCGTAGCAGAGGAAGTTAACAGCTCGTTGGCAGAATATGGAAGAACCAAGCTGGAACAGGATCAAAAAAAGCCACTGGTCCATGTCTTTTTTCCCAATGTGACAAGCCATCTTCAGCCATTGCTTTATCCCGAGCTGCTTCTGAACCCACCTTCCTCAGCATGTGACTTTCATCCCGCTCACTCACAATGTGCAGGCTGGGTGGGGAGGATGGAAGCTGTAGTCCCACATATCTCAAGAATGAAGGATGTTGAGAGGTCTTTGTCTTCCCTCCCACCTTAATATTTTTAATTAAATGCTTTAAAAATAAACCACCAAAGATAAAAGACAGCAAACAAAAATAGAATAATGAAATACAATTAATAAAATACAAGTAAGTGAGCATCGCTGGTGTGAAAGTAGTGGGTTACCAGGAATTATTACTGTTAGTTTCACCAGCACACTGAGAATGTCAGCCTCCCAATTTCCTCCTTATGTTATCCTTTTTGGATTAAAACATTGGAATTCGAGCAAAACTAGGGACCTTTTTTTTTGTCCGTTGTGTTGGCTCTCAGCCCTGAAATTCGTGAATACCTGGATTGGAGAGAAACCAGGTTTGGGACTGGCCAGAGCCCTGCACACCAGCTCCCGGACTCGCTGCACAAAACTCGGGGAACAGTTTTCCAGCAGCAAGGACAAAACCTGAAGGTAAACTGCGCAGATTAAAGGACACCGTTTTGTGCCCATCAGCAACCAGATGTGATTTTCCATCATGCAGGTAAAGGAGTCCAGCGAGTCAGGAGACAGCCTGAAAGAGAAGTTGAAACGTCAGCAGGTCAGGTTAGCGGGCAAAACTGTGGCTTGCAAACAACGTTCTGCAGAATGAAACAGCGAAGATTTCAGCAGCGTGCGCTGAAGTTCAGTTGTTCAACGGCAGCGAAATCCTTAAAAAAAGATGCGCACAAAGAGTTTGCACCCGGATTGGTTCTGATGTCCGTCTTTTAATGGCAACATCGGGGGGGAGAGGGGATGCTCAGGAAAAGGAGAAATGTTTATTGAGGAAGCGTGCAAAACTCGTGATGCCTTCCCCTGCCTGGATGTGGCAGATGGATTCTGGCCATGTTTTTATTTCTCTCTGAGCTTGACAGACCATGAACAGGGTACTTAGCATTCAGTTCCCGCAGTGAAGAGACAGCAAGGACAGGGTCAGAAAAGGAAAACGGGAGGGGCAGGAAAACTGGGAGAAGCAGTATGGCAGAGGTGAAGACTGTCTTCACTCCTGGTGCTCTGGCTTTGTAGGACACACTTGGCCATAAACTAAATACATGGGCTGGATTTGTGCAAAACGCTACACTCAGAGGTGGTTGGCTAGTTTTCCATTCAGTGAAAACTAGGGGAGAAATACTTTCACACTTGCAAGATGGATGTTAGCCCTTCGAGGTAGTCCAGCCAAGAAGCACAGCCAGGAGCACTAGCTCTATCTTTATTGTAAGGTTACAGCAACAGCATCTTGCAAGGCTGAAAGCATTTCTCCCCTCCTTTCCTTTTACTCTTCAGAAACCTAGGGAGGGTCCCTTCTGAAAGGCTTCCCATGGCCCCTCTCCTTCTGTGGGCTGAGATGCCTTTTATACACTGGTTGTTCAGCCTGCAGCCCTTCCTCCTGTCTCCCAAGGGTGACAGAAAGAGGAAAAGAATGCAACCCTGGATGGAAAAAATTTTCTGTGCTCTTTGTTGGCCTCGTGGGGTACACCAGATGGGAATCATGACCAGGTGAGGTAATTCTACTTTATTGTAAGACTACATTGACAGAATCTTGCAAGTCTGAAAGTACAATTCTCCACTCCCCATCTCCTTTACAGCCCAAGAAACTAGGGAGGGTCCCTCCTGAGCCTCTTGCCCCACCCACTATCCAGCTGAGGGCTAAGCTGACTCTTATCTGACCATTCCCTTCACAGCTTCTCTTTGCCTCATCTCCCAAGGTCATTCTCACATACCATTATATCACCCTCCCCTTCAGACTCATCCTCCTCCATCTCCTTTACAGCCCAAGAAACTAGGGAGGGTCCCTTCTGAGCCTCTTGCCTTACCCACTATCCAGCTACAGGCTATGCCCTCTCTTATCTGGCCGTTCCCTTGGCAGCATCTCTTGGCGCTGTCTCCCAAGGTCTTTCCCATTACACTCTCCTACTATTCTCTCTGTGAATAAGACCCCCTTGGACTCAGTGCGTGTGATGCCAAGATCACAGACCATGTTTGCACTGTTGGAAAGCAACGTACTGATCCACGCTCAGAGCTTGACTCAACGTCGCCTGGATTTGCAACAGACATCCGTGCAATGCATTATGGGACAAAGCAGTCTCTGGCTGTGGGAACCTGGAAGCCAACTGCATGAGGATGTTTCCATAGTCCGTTGCAAGAATGAAAGGCACCAAGGCTTTGGCTGCTATCACCCGAACTGCATAAATGGGGTTTCCTGACAGCTGGATCAGGGGTTCCAGGAAGCAGGTCAGAGTGCTGTAAAAAAAAAAAAGAAGCAAAAGGGAAGAAAAAATATCAGTTTTGGGTGGGAGCTCAGGAATGATGAATGACAACTGAGAAACTCAAATGCCAATCTTGAGAACAGAAGCCTCTGAAATGTGGATTTTAAAAAGGTTACTGGACATACGATGGGTGGAATGTGTACAGAATAAGGCTATCCTCCAGAGGTAGGCCAAAGAGTGGGGACTTGTGAATACCATCAAGAAAAGGAAATTGGAATAATTAGGATGCACGCGATGCCCCGGGAAATATAATCTACATCAATTATACAAGGAAAGCTTGAATGGAAATTATTGCTGGGAGTTGATGTCTGTCTTGGTTGAGATAGGCCAAAATACAGTGTCCTTTTTCTGAATATGGTAGGAGAAGGGCTGTTTTAGTCTCTGCTAACCCTAAATCCAAGGAATCTGGCGGTATCTTTTCAGACTAATACACCTTATTTAAAGGTATAAGCTGTCGTGAGATGTAGCTCACAGACTTTTAGGCCTCTTAATAACATTTCTTAGTCACCTCTCACGGCTGTTGAAATGGTTCTTCTGCACCTTGCACAGCCTTGAGCTGAACGGTCCTTGCAGTTTGTCCAATCTGAATGATTCAATGACCCCACCTTGGTGATTTCATCTTTGGTTTTGATGTCCTACCCCACAGTCTTCCGCCATTTCTAAGCTTACCTGTCCCGGGTGTCTCTGCTGGGCTGCAGCTTGGCCAGAAAAGTGAGGGCAGCATACAGGGAAGGACAGAGGTGGAACTTCCCCCTTCTGGGTCCTTCAGAGATGGATACTTCCACAGCTAGGGTCAATTCTCCAAGTAGGATGCTTCTCAAATGAGGGTATCGGCCAAAGAGAGCTTCGGGGCTTACCCCATCCTTGGCTCGGCCATCATCCCGGCTCCACTTCTGCCCAAGCAGGCGAACAGTCAAGGCACCTGGAGTGAAGCAAGATAGGAAGTTAGAAAGAACTGTTTTCTGGACTGCATTCGTAGTGGAAGTGGTGGGGAAAAAAAGCAACGAATGTACAAATAGTCCTCGTTCAGCAACCACAATTGTCACTAAACAAGGCCATCAAGTGAAGCGGTCTCTAAATGAAACCACGACTGGGCTTATGATCTTCCTTCAGCTTTCCTTTGCTTTACAGACCTGCGAAGGTCATAAATGCAAGGACTGGTCGCAAAGTTACTTTTTCATCACCATCGTAACTGCAGTTGTTAAATGAAGCAGTCACTAAACAAGGACTGTCTGTATGTGCAAAGGTGATCAAACATATTAGACCCCCTCCTTGATTTCTGAAAGAGAAATAATAGTTATGTTTTGCAATCCTGTTGATCTTGATGGAGTTACATTGAAGCAGATGCAATCAAAATGAGGGTGTTGGTTTTCTTTCCAGTTATCATTTGCACAAGCAAGATTTTGTTCCTTTCAGGAACTGCACACAGCTGGCAGCAAATGTCCACACGTATGCTTACTCCCTTGATGTGATCCTGGCAGTTTAAAAATATTTGAGATCTACTAGAAGGAGAAACCAAGAACCTGGACTGAAGTCAACTCAGCTATCAAACAGATCTAAGCTTCCAAGGGAAGAGAATGATTTACCAAAAAGTTGGTTGGCTGCATTTCTCATGGCCCAACTAGAGGAGCTTAGGGCCTTGAGAACCAACGTCATCAGGGAGGTGATGTATGGTTGCAGAGCTGGTCCAAGATTGGAACCACGGACAAGTGTTTGAAGCACGTGGACTGCCAAAACCTACAGAAGATAAAGGAAAAGAGATCAGCTTGCACTTGGGCCAGAATTAGTAAGAATATCAGGACTGGGTTCAGACATCACGCAAAGTCCTGGTTTGTCGTCTTTGTGGTTCAATGGTTCACACATTTGCTGGACCATAAAGTAGAGTTTATGAGCCTCAGCCATTTGAGTTCACACAACAAACCAAGTAAACTGTCAGATGGCTTAGTGTGATGTATGAATGCAAAGCCAACAGAACTCTATTGAAATATCTGATCCCACCTTATTTGGGGGACTCACGTAACGGCCCTACCTCATGCTCCTGCCGTGTCCTTACCTGGGGCAAATCCACTGTCTGGTCTGAGCTGTGGGAAATAGGCTCGTTGGCCAAGGCGAGCAACGTCTGAATGCAGTGAGCCAGAAGAGGCCGTGACTTGGCGGGGTCTTCCCCAGCCACAATGCATAGGAAGAGCATTGGGAAGCCAGCTGCCCTGCGAGTAATGGAGTTGCCCCTGGGGCTGTTTAACAAAGCCAAACCCTTGAAGGAGATTTAAGAAAAGAAGAACGAGAAGAACCCAGTAGATAACAATAAAGTTAAACGTTGCATTTAATGTCCTGATGCTGGCCTGATTCATAGAGTGTGCCAAGGTTCACTTGGATTTGCTTTTAGCTGATAACTTGTCCCAGCCTTTGGGGTTTATCACCCTTGTGTGTTATGCAAATCCTTGGGGAGTTTATTCAGTGATTGAAGAGCTGATCAAATCATGGCTTAGTGCATTGGTAAGTCCAGTTCTAGGACTGTTTCTGGAATATTTCTGGGGGAGCACTAATCGTATGTTCATACGTGCATGGCAGATGAGTTCCCACCTGTGTTAGCATCATCCTTGGGATATTTTGTAGCTCTGGGCTGGGGTGACTTAGCAAAGTGGTGCAAAACTTGGTGAAGCCCATACTACAGCCTTCCACTGCTCCCTGCCAGAAAAGAAAAAGAAAAGAGTTTGACTTTATTCTTGTCAAAAGCTCAGCCACCAAAGATCAGATTCATGGACAGAGGGGGAAAAAAACTGCATATCTGGAAGGGGTGGGGAAACTAGGAACTGCATACTCTTCCAAACTCTTTGCAAGGTTCTGTTAATGTAGCCTTACAATAAAATAGAATTAGCTCATCTTGGTTGTGTTTCCTGTCTGGTCCACCTGGGAAGGCTGACATCAATCGTGCACGTCTGAAAGTACAAATCTCCTGCTGTCTCCTTTGCAGTCTGAGAAGTTACGGAGGGTCCCTGCTGAGCCTCTTTCTCCGCCCATTATGCAGCTGTGGGCCACGCTCCCTCTTATCTGATAGTTCCCTAGGCAGCATCTCTTCGCCCTGTCTACCCAGGTCTTTCCCACATACCATTACAGTATGTATCTTTGTATGTATGTACAGTGTGTGTGTGTGTGTGTGTGTGTGTGTACACACACAGACACAGGCATACACACACACACACACACAACTTGAAGTTCAAGTTGATGTAGTTGATTCTGTGCTTCACCCCACATCCTATTTTGTGCTCAGGGAGAAGGAGCTGAGAGACAGAGGCTGGCCTGAAGTCACCAACTGTCCTTCGTAACCAAGTCAAACAATGGGTCCTTCCAGCCCAAGTCTAATTCTCCCATCACTCTTCCACCAAATCATGAATCAAACTCATATTTCACTGGTGGCAACCCACCAGGATCAAAGTCCTTTCCCTTAGCCTGTTTTGATTTAATTGTTGGAGGATCTCTTACCCAGTGCCGGCACTTCAGCAAGATGTCCTGGAATGCTTTGGAAGCCATATTTACAACCTGAAGAGGTAGCAGAGGCTCACATCCTGCAGGTAGCGGCCGAGGTAGAACTTTCTCTGCAAGGCCTCCCAAGAGTAGCCCAATTTCCTTGGCAGTTAAAAGTAAAAGTGAGAAAAAGTTACAGGGAAGACAGGCATCCTCACATCTTTGATGCTACAGAGGTCTTGGATGTATATAGTTCTTAATCCCAACGGTGGTATCGTATCGCCAATCTATGGGCTGGTGTAACCTTGGAAAGTCCATGAAAGCGTTTTAGTCCATTGCCTACTGACTGGTTTAAGAGGATAACTGAATTAACCCATTTTTCTGAGTTGGCCCAAGGCACTGAACCATATGTTAAGGGGGCTACATTTGTGCAATATGCTAAGCTATAAACCACTAACTCAGGTAATCAGGTTCAGTTCCCTGCCTGCATAGAGCTAGATCATTCTGCCCAAGGGGTGGGGTTTTAGGGAAAGGGCAGGGTCTCAGGAAAGGCTGGGCCAAAGGTTCCCCATCTTTGTTTTGAAATGAAGGCACCTGGATACTGATCAAAGCCACAACTGATTGGGGGAAAAGGTGAAATAAAATGGCATGGAGATTAAGTCGGGCCATGCTTAAAGCCATGAGACTGTGGTAGCTTCCCAAAGATGTCCCACTGGAGCACCAGGATAGCTGCCCTTTTGGCCATGGAGAGCCTGAATTAAATCTTCCATGCAAAAAACTCAAGTGTTGTCAAAACGGCTCACTTTCACCGAGACCCAGCAACAGGTCAAGATGAGGCTGTGTTCCTCTGAGAGTAGGACTGCATCCTCCATGTCTGGTCCCAAGCCTTTCCCTAGCCGGATGAGGCTGCCGATGGCATTTCCCATGTCTGCAAAGGAAGGTGATGCAGCTGCCGAAATAAAATAAAAAATAGGCATTAGGTTGTGTAATTGTACAGGCAAAAACCTTGGGAGACTGAGCCAAGAGACGCTGCTTAGGGAATGGTCAGATAAGAGGCAACCTAGCCCTCAACTGGATAGTGGGCAGGGCAAGAGGCTCAGAAGGGACCCTCTCTAGCTTCTTAGGCTGTAAAGGAGGCAAGGGGGGGTAGGATTGTCCTTCCTGACTTGCAAGGTTCTGTCAATGTAGCTTTACAATAAAGTAGAATTAGCTCATCTAGTTGTGATTCCTAGTTGTGATTCCCATTGATGCCCTCGAGACCGGCATCAATGTTGCAAGTCGGAAAGCACAATTCTCTCCCCCCGCCATCTCCATTACTGCCCAAGAAACTAGGGAGGGTTTCTTCTGAGCCTCTTGCCCCATCTACTATCCAGCTGCGGGCTATGCTGGGGAACCCTTGGCAGCGTCTCTTGGCCCAGTCTCCCAAGGTCTTTCCCACATACCATTACAGGTTGCTATGTCAGAAACTGAAGAATGAAGAGAACAGGGGGCAGTCCTCCTCAGAGTCCTTATGGAGTAATTCTTTTTCAATCAATTTCAGCCAGGCAACAAGGATTGAGCATGAAGATAAACCAGAGGCAGCATTATGCTCCTCTACCTAAATTACAGATGTTCTCACTGTTAGTGGGTTGTAAGTCAATTGTTGTATGTGACCATTTTTGCGGGCACTGCCTCATTAGTTAACCCTGATTAATGCTTCTGGTTGAAACTTCCCAAAGAAATTGGAAAAACAAAATCAGCCAACAATTTGTTTACCAGGAATTCCACAGTTGGTTTATTGCCCATATTTTCTAAGAGACCTGAATTAACGTAATGCAAGATATTAAGTTTCTGCAGTTAGTAACGGTGTGGTGTGGAGTCCTTGATGCTCTCTGAGCTTGGTGGTTTGTTTGTTTATATTTCAAATTTCTGTCACTGCCCATCTCCCCCAAAGGGATTTATTTATTTATTTTTATTTATTTATCATATTTTTATCACTGCCCATCTCCCCCACACAGGGGACCCTGGGTGGTTTGCTTGCAGACATTTTATTACCTAACTAGGTAACACCATCCGTGCTGGTGAGTGTGGGCTTTGCTCCCTCTTTATATACAGTACCTTGCTTTGCCAGTGTTGGCGGGGTGTGGTTTTCTCCTTGGTAGTTCCTGATTAGGACATTGTTTTCTCTTCACTAGCCCTGATGATGTTACCTAGTTGGGTAATGAAATGTCTGCAAGGAAACCACCAAGCTCAGAGAGCCCCAAGGACTCCACAGTTCAACCCTGAGCTACAGAGATTCTCTTCTATTGGAACTGTCTTTTTACGAGTTCATCAAAACATCAGATTCAAGGAACTACCAAGGAGACAAACCATCAAACAGACAAACAATGAAGCAGAAAACAATGCCCTGCCTCCTCACTGCCAAGGAGAAAACCACACCCCACCAACACTGGCAGGGCGAGCTACTGTATATAAACAGGGAGCAAACCCCACCCTCCCCTGCACTGATAGGGTTACCTAGCGGAGCAATGAGATGTCTGCAAGCCAACACCAAGCACCAAGGACTCCACAGTTCAACCCTGAGCTACAGAGATTATCTTGTGTTGTTAAGCGTGTTCTATCACATATCACTAGACAACTAAAATACACCCTTTATTTATTTATTGCAATTAATTTATAGGACCACCCATCTCACTAAACACAACTCTGGGTAGTTCTCAAAATAAGGGGGGAAAATGGCCATCAAAGAAACCACATTGGTGGCATTCCAAAGCATGGGAGAACTTAGAAAAACTAGGCAGTGAAGGATCTATTTATTCAAACCTGGTCACCATTAAGATTAATGGAGTAACTCTGCCTCTGTCTGTTTGACACCCCACTATTTCTTTAGAGAGCTTAAAAGCTGCTGGCTGCTGGTTCCCCCTGCTAGGTTGGGCTTACCATCTTGGTCTGTGCTTGATGCTTGGTTGCTCTGCAACACACCCAAGAGCAAATTGCTGATGTCTTTCATTGCTGTCACCAAACGCTGGAAGAAAAACCGCCAGTGTTGCATCTTCTGTGCTTCTAACATAGAAGACAGAACTTCCGGTACTTCAAGCAGGCATCGCCTTAGAGCCAAAACCATCCCTGCAGGGAACCAACAGAAGGCCTGGAATCATAGTCTCATGCCAGTTTGGACTGCTGCACATTTGGGGAGTCTAACCTAGATACTAATATTGAATTCATTTGACAAGTTCTCAGGTAGCCCAAACTGTACGACTTGTGTCTGACAAAGGAGACCTCTTAAAGTTGGACAAATTCCAAAGCTGGAAGAAGTAGAAACATTTCTTTGGGGTTGTTTTTTTTTTTATGAGGACTGAGTGTGTCCTATGATCACCAGACGCAGACTGATGTTATGGGAAAGGAAGAATAGGGAAATGGAATGGAGAATCCTGGAAGAGGGCACCAGACTGACTGGCACCCTAATAAAGGGGTACTCCATGTAGCAATGCTTAATTGCAGGTCCAATTATTTATATTCTATACACAGGCCATCGCCTAATGGGGAATGGCCCATGCTGGTTGTTGTCCAGTTGTAGTTCTATCCCCAACCAAATGGTTAATAGTCAGGGATGATAAGAGGTGGAAGATCACTGCTTCCCTAATTTTGGGCCATTGTAGAATTTGGCATCAAGTACAGAATTCACGGTTTGGCATTTCAGTTTTTATTTTCTGCAAAGACTAAATGACGCTCATGGACAGGAATGCTGGGCTTTCGTCTTTGTAAGAAAACAAGCAAAAGGATCTCTGTCATCGTGTTTCCTCAGAACAAATCTGTAAGGTAGGAAACTGATCAGGACTGCCCCTAAACCAGTGTTTCTCAACCTCGGGAACTTTAAGGGATGAGGACTTCAACTGGCTTCAACTTCAGTTGGCTGGGGAATTCTGGGAGTTGAAGTCCGCATCTCTTAAAGTTGCTGAGGTTGAGAAACACTGCCCTAGACTAACCAGTGAGCTTCACAACGTGGTGAGCATTTGAACCTGGATCTCTACAGTCCCACATCCAACACTCTAGCTGCCTTTCCCAATCACCTTTTGGAGTGAGATTGCATATTCCAGAATCCCCAGCCAGCAAGTTGACTTGAAATTCTGGGGGTTGCATCCTAACCTTCTGGAGGGTAAGGAAAATTGCTAATGTCATCTTCCATATACATACATCCCCTTTTATTCTAATCTTCCAAGAGAAAAAATAACAAAGTACTGACCATGTATTGGTGTAGTGTGAGCTGCCAGCAATAAGTCATGACAAGCTGTGACAAAATGCTTCTGTAGCACATTGAGCAAATATTCAAGAAAACAGAGGTATTTGCATGGCACAGAGAGCTCCTCCCCTGTTTCCAGCAATAACAGCTTCAAGATATGTCTATCCAGCCTGGTGGAGGTAAACAGAGGTCAGGTTTGCCCAACAGGCTCAACCCTGAACAGAGGTTAACAAATGATGACTGTTGGGTTGATGGAACAAGTGATGCTCAATCAAAGAAATCTCACTGTGATTATATGTTCAGAGCCTGAAGATACCATCACATCTCACAACATGCAAATTCAATTAGCCCCATGTCCATTCACAGGGAATTCACTAGGAAAAAACCTGGAGAAATCTCTAACATGATGGGAGATCAATTAGCTCCCAAAGTGAAAACAACCCAGTTGCTGAGATTTCTGTAACATGTCAGCCATAAACCATCAATAGATGGGAGAGGATTCCATTAGTAGCTTATCTCATAAACAGCAGCTCAGTCCAGTCTACAGAAAGCCTGAGAACAAGAGATTCAAAAAGTTCAAAGAAGTTCTTCCTCAAGGAACTCAGGAATAAATGAGGGCTACAAGGTCCTATCACCGTTTCCAAGATTCTGTACCTTACTCCTAATCTTTGCTTTAGAAACCCCTTAAGGAAATCTGTGGTTCTTGATCCCTTGATCATGCCCTGCCGTTAACAGGGGCTTAATGCTTTATTTCATCCCTTTTCAATAAATCTTATTTAAGGAAATTCTGGGAAAATCTTGTTTTCAGTTGTAGTCAGCTGCCAAGAACTTGACACATTTTATAATGCTCTTTGGTACAAAAAACAAATCCAAATTCACCTACTCATTTATGGGATCTGAGCTGGTAATGGCTGATTAGGAGCGGGATTTGGAGTCCATGTTGACTTCACAGGACCCCTCTTATCTCTGCTTTTCTTAATTTCAGTGAGCAGTGCCAACAACATGGGTGCCTTCATGCAACCCCTCTATGATCTGAGAAAGGAGCAAGTGATTTAGGCATTTCAACAGAAACTAGGATGGCTCAAAAGGGATTAAGTGATGGGCAAGGATGACTACTTGTCTTCCTGCCTTCCTCCCCACCTGCATCTTTATTTCAGCAATCTAACTGCCAACTTACCAGGTAGACCAGCCAAGAAACACGGCCAGATGAGCTAATTCTACTTTATTGTAAAGCTACATTGACAAAATCTTGGAAGTCTGAAAGTACAATCCTCCCCCCCACCATCTCCTTTACAGCCTGAGAAACTAGGGAGGGTCTCTTCTGAGCCTCTTGCACTTCCCATTATGCAGCTGCAGGCTATGCTGTCTCTTATCTGACCATTACCTAGGCAGCAACTCTTCACTCAGCCTCCCGAGGTCATTCTCACAGGCTATTACATCACCCTCCCTTCAGACTCATCCCGTCTCCTTTACAGCCCGATAACTTAGGGAGGTTCCCTCCTGAGTCTCTTGCCCCACCCACCATCCAGCTGTGGGCTATGCTGCCTCTTATCTGGCCATTCCCTTGGCCGCATCTCTTTGCCTGGTCTCCCAAGATCATTCCCACATACCATTACAGTAACTTACAGGCTCAGAAAACAAGGAAGCAAGGTCTTACTTGTGAAGAAGGGTTTTCATCAGTACTGCTCCTGCTTCACTATCTTGAACCCTGGGACTGCTTAGGGCTTCTAGGGCCCATTCAAACAGAGCTACAGCAGTGGATTCTGGGAAAGCTGGTGGGAAGTAGCAGATGAGCAGCTCTGATGCCAACTCGCGGATCTGTGCGAAGATAGGAGAACTCCATAAGGAGAAGACCTCTAGCAGATGGTAGGATTGCATGCATGCCCTGGGCCCAGCAAACTGTGAAACAGTCTGCAAGCTTTCCAAGCCTATTCAGAAAGGAATATTGGACAGGGTGGGAGGAGGTGTTTTCACACATGTAATCTTCTCTGGAGCCAGTTTTGGTACCAGCCTTTGGGGTTTTATTAAAAGTGCATCAGTGTTGTGGCTCCCCAAATTTTCCCAGCTCTGCATCTAAGACCATGATCAGAAATATTGGCTTATTGGCCACATGCAGGATCCCACCCCATCTGTAGTCCCCAGAGGCCCCTCCACCCCCCAGTGGACAGAAATTAACAGTTTGGACTTTTTGGAGATTTAGGGTAATCTTTAAGAAGCAGAATTGCTGCTCTGAACATCCCTAAGTGCCTTCAACCTCCCAAGGTCCAAGATACCAATTTCTCCCTTTGACCCCAGACCAGAAAAAACTACACCCCCAAAAGAGAAAATTCTGGTTCCACCCACTCTGGCAATGTCATAATATCACCAGCCACACCTCAAGTGCACCCTCCAAGCTGAAAAAAAAGGGCTCATCCTGAGGTCCAAACTGAGGTGTCCAAGATGCCAAATCTTTGGTTGGGCTGGATCTGATACTCCCTGCTTGGGCTGGAGCACCACGACCAGCTACGTTCATTGCTTAGATCTGGTCAACTGGTGAAGCAAGGCACTAATTCACCAGGTGTCTTTTTCTGTTCTTTTCTTAGTTGTGCAAGAATATTCCAAGTTCAACTGCTGAATTGTTCACCTGAGTGTGCTGCAGAAACATGACTGATCTTTGAAGCTGGTCTGTAAATTCTTACCTTTGTGGATGGTCAATGTTAGGGGAGGAGAGGTGGACCACCATACCTCATTTGTGCTATCCTGCAAGCAGCTCAGCAACGTCAATGTATTGCCTGTAGAGAAAAAGTCCCAGTAGCCTGTGCTTCTGGACCAGCATAGTAACGTAGCCATGTTGCCTGGAGAGACAGCAAGCATGGGTTGGAAAGAAGCATATCTGAAGCATGTCTCGTGAAATAGATCTTACGTGGAAAATGGTGGGGTAGAAGATTGCTATTCAGCCTGCCACCCCAGCCCTTTTCCAAATTATTCTACTCCATCTCTTCTGTACATCCCACCCACCCTCCAATTTTCTTCTAACACTGAGGACTGAGCATTCACAATGAACCCAGAAAGCCAAGTCTTCATTGGACCCCCATTTCTGAGGGGTTTATCACCTTGTGGGCTTGTGCTGGCCGGGGGAATCCGAGATCTGGAGCCCAACACTCCTAGACAGCACTGGGCTGGGGAGAGCTGGAGTAAAGACACTTACGTGGAGGCTGCCCCTTCTTCCTCTCTGGTCTCCAAGTGTCCGTGAAGGTCTCCATGATGGCTGCCAGGAGAAGGAGAGCTGTTTTCCTTCTTTGGTAGTTGGACCCGGACATCAGAGACGTCATGCAGAGCTGCAGCAGCCAATCCACAAAATCTAGATCCAGAAAGATATATATTTTTAATGACATGTTATGATCCTGCACAAAGCAGGATGAATGATGGTGCTGAGAACATCCGGGTGGAGAAAGGTTGGGTTCTGTTCTCTTTGGGAGAAGGAGATTTGTCTTGTCTTCTGTTCTGGGTAAGGACCTCCAGCAATTTCTATGGCACATTGGCTTACTTGACCCATTGGTTCTGGCACAGCCTCCAAAGTGTGGCTAGGAGTTAACTCACCTACAGCTTGGAGGAGACTCCTTTCTGGATCCTTTCCGAGCAAGCCTTCCTTCTTGATCACCGTCTGTTGCCGAAGCAGAGCAAGAGAACTGTCCCTCATTCTCACCAAAGCCTTCTTGACCAGGGCCTGAAGGAGTTGTCGAAAAGAAGAAGAATCACAACTCAAATTCAGGGGCAAGAATTCTTTCAGGAGTTGGATCTCCCTCTCAGATAAGGCTTGACTAGTCCTGGGAGCTGAGCATAGGAAGCCCAACGCTGCCAGACGGACATTTTCTTCTTTAGAGAAGAGACAGCAGGTGAGTCTCTTGAGGTTCTCTCCATCTGTAAGCAAGTCTCCTGCAATTGTCTTCTGAACGTTCAACAAGGAGATCCATGCTCGGAGCTGAGAGGCATCTCTGCCACCAAATCTGGTGGCAAGCAACGTGTAAGAAGCAGGAAAGAGTCTCAAAGTCCACCCAAGAAGGTGGCTGGAGGTATTGCTTTGAAGGAATGAATCAGAAGAGGTCAAGGCTCTAGAGAGGGTCGGTGACCAATAACAAGCCCACTTGTGAGCCAGCTGTTCCTCGGAGACTTCATCCTGCACCTCGGTCCAGGCTTTGCGCTGCAGCTGTAGGAGAGTTTTGTACAAATCCGAAGCCACAGGGCACAAACAGTTGGTTGACAAGCAGTTGAGGAGATGTTGTGGGAGATCGACGTAGATCTCCAGAACCTGGGCAAAAAGATCCATGAAATGACGTAACTGGAATCCATAAAAGCCATGCTTCCTTTACCCAACATATTTCATACCTGGACAGGTTGAGGAGGAACTTCAGGAAGAACAAAGATTAAGACTGGAATGTGCTGATATAAAGGAGAAACAGTATAAAGGATCCTTGTAGTTATTTCTCAAGGTGGTTGTATTGTTTTATTGGGTGAATTTTGAGCAGATGATGGAAAGAACCTCACTGCTCCACTGAGAAGAAAAGCAAGTGCCAGCTGGCATGGAATTAAATCAGGACACTTTAACAAAGAAGAGAGGGATATCTGTGCATGTCCCGGGGAATGTTAAGTTTTGCAGAAACAGAAACAAACTTTTCGGATGAGAAAAACACCACCAACAGAGCAAGTAGGCCCAGAATGTTTAGTGTTAATTGCAAAGAAAACTGGAACAAAGGGGAGCAGCTGGAGAGGAAGAAAGGCCATCTTTTAGCCCATCATAATATTCATAATTTTCTCTCAGCCCCTGTTGCTCACTGCTGTTGCTTTTAAGCATCTTGTTTCTACCATTTTCAGTGCTGATTAATTTTTATTTTTCCTTTGGATGTTATTTGTAATTTATTACAATATCCCCAATCCCTGATTGTAGGAAGGTGGGATAAATGTACAATAATCCATTAAATGGTTCTGCAGTGCAAGGGGCAAACATTGCACACCCAGGCAATTCTGAAGATTGAGAGCGTAATTAAAAAAAACAAAACCCAGATGGCCAATTCTATTTATCAATAAATAGGAAATCTATAAATACAATTGCATTTATAGCAAAAGGGATACTTACTTTTTCAGGACCCAGGTAGGGAAGGATGGCAATGAGTGCGAAATACCGAGCTTTAGCTTCCCAAGGCATGAAAATAACCCTTTGCAGGTACTCTCTAAAAAGAGGTCTCTCTGGGTCCTCAAAGTGATCACACTCCAGGCTGTAGATCTCTAAGAGAATCTGAAAGGAGCTGTGGACAAAATCACTCACTCCTTCTGTCTGAATCACCATGGGAGAGAAGTACATAAAGACAAGTAAAAGAGGTGCAGGACAGGAGTTATTACACATGAAAAGAGATACAGATGACTCATTTTCAAGACCACAGGAAGTCCTCGCTTAACAACCATTTCTTTAGTGACGGTTCGGACTTACGGCGGCGCTAAACCTGACTTGCTGCCAGTCCTCACACTTATAACCATTTCAGTGTCCCTGCAGTTGGAAGACCACCATTTTCGACCTTCCCAGCCAGCTTCCGGCAAGCAAAATCAATGGGGAAACCACGTGATTTGCTTAGCAACCATGTGATTTGCTTACTGACCACAGTGATTTGCTTAATGACTACCACAAACATGGCTGTAACATCAGGTCAAATTCACTTAACGACCACATTGCTTAGTGACTGAAATTCCGGTCCCAATTGTGGTCGTTAAGCAAGGACTACCTGTAAAAGATGATGATAGGAGTTTGGAATCAATTAGCCCTTAAAATGTTGGACCTGACCTTCTCTCCCTGTCTACTGCTGTCCAGCCAAGACCTTTACTTCATTCAGATCTATTTTTAGTTCATTCAACTTGCTATTTGCGTCTTCTCCCATGCTATCACTCTTTATTATTTAATTACTTTTTTGGGCATATGCCTTCGAGCCACTCTTGACTCCTGGTGACTGCCTGGACAAGTCCCTGCAGTTTTCCTGGCAGGTTTTTCAGAAGCGGCTTGCCCTTGCCTCCTTCTTCCTAGGGCCAAGAGAGAGGGACTGGCCCAAGGTCACCCAGCTGGCTTCATGCCTAAGGCAGGACTAGAACTCACGGTCTCCCGGTTTCTAGCCCGGTGCTTTTGACCACTACACCAGACTGGCTCTCTTATTTATATACCATACTATCATGTACAAGTGGTATTTATTTATTTATACACCATTTAGCATCGGAAGATCAAAGGCATCTCTCAAAGGTAAAACCCCACGAGGTATCAATATTCAAAACAACCAAATTATATAAAACAGCGATGGAATTATAGACCATGCCAACTCCTCCCAGATTTAAGAACAGCAAAGCTTTTGTGGGGTTCATTCAACTTGCAACGGAAGCCATACTGGGTGATATTTGGAGAGCAAAAAGAATAAAACATTTCCCCCCACCCCAATAAATAAATAAACACGATGCCTTACTGGGCTCTCTGCATTGTTCCAAACAATCCTGCTTAGCCTTTGGAGAAGTGTCGAATTGTCCCCCAGCAATAAGTTCTCCTTTACTTCCCAAATGTTGTCCAAATTTTCTCGGAGACGTTGAAGCCACAGAGAAAAAGCTGGAAAGGCAACACGGGCTCTGTTAAGCTGTCAAAGGCAATGTTGAAACAATTCTTGCCACCTAGTTACTTATTCATATTCCTTTAACTTTGGCCTGTATCCAAACTTGGTCTTCTCCAAACATGTTGGGTTTCAGCTCCGGTCATCTTGGACCAACATGGTCTTATTTTTGACAGGAAGGTTCATGACAGTTTCGAACATCTCTGCAATTTATTTCCCAGACTTTGCCCAGATCCCACTCCAACTCCTCTGGGAAAAAGAAAATTGGAAGTCCACCATATTGATAAACCTTGGTCGACTCTGATACTTCTCCTTTGATTTACAATTGCTCATCCTTCGGCTATAAAATATTTATCTATTTTTTTACAAATATTTGTATCCTGAAGAGTTCCAACAATTCCTGGCAGTTTACAACAGTAATTTAAAATAAATTTTAATCCCCCCATAAACAAAGCAATACATGCACTATTATTTTAACTGTATATATAAAATATGATTGATTCCTTCATTCACTCAGCCACCTACAGTCAGGAATCTGGTAGCACCTTTTCTGACTAACAAATATTCATGACAAGGCATCAACTTCTTAATAAGAAAGCTGATGTCTTTAAAACCAAATCTATTACTTGGAAAAGATGCTACCAGATTCCCAATTTTTTGCCACCATAGGCTAACCCAGCATTCTCCCTTTTTTTTAAATTAAAGATTTAATTAAAGATTGTTTTAAAAAAGGAAGATAAAAGCTAATACAAATGAATACAAATAAGAAAAAGAAAAGAAGGAGAGAGAAATCAAAGAGAAAGCTAAAAGTGGAAGCTAAAAGTGAAGGAAAAGGAAAATAAGAAAAGAAAAAGATACAAAAAAGTAGCATCTGAGTTTCTTTACAGTAGTTATAAGTACGATTTATAGTTACAAGGTAGCTCCCTTCTTTCTATAATCAATTCTGTCCAATCACAGAAACCATAAATCCTAAGTTCATTTTTTTCTGTTTCACGCAAAATGCCCATAAGGGGTTTCCAATCAGCAATAAACATAGATACTGTCTTTTCTCTGAGCAAAGAAGTCAATTTAGCCATCTCAGCAAGTTCCATCTTCTTCACCAGGCTAACACAGCTGTCTTCCTACAATGTCACTCACGCCAATAATTACATGCCATTCTTCAGCTGGAAAAGCTCCAAAAATGGCTTACAGGGTAAGAAAACACTCTTGTAATCTAAAAGTGCACAACACAGCAGGAGCAGGAGGAGCAGGAGGAACATCTTAGGCATCTTACTATTGCAGTTATTGCAAACAGCCACTTGTGATGGGAACTGATAGTTCTATTCCCCATACATGGTTCCTCACCATCACCACTGACCTCAGAAGGTCCTCTTAACTCTCTTTCAGAGAATAGATGATTCTACAGGAAGGGAGAAGAGACCTCAGGCTGCCCTATCAGGGACTTGCTTCTGAACGGGATGTTGGCATGCGGTTTTGCCTACCTTGAAAGCAGTAGTAAGGGCAGCTTGTGGGCTCCTCCATCAGGTCTAAAATAGCTGGGAACAGAACATCCAGCAACAGGCATCGCTGCAGAGCAAAGATAATCAGGTTAAGGAAAAACTGGGGGAAATGCAATCAAGTCTGGACTGTTTATGGATTTAGGAGGGCTGTTTTTGTAAACAAGGCAACTTTTCCTGGAAAGCAGGGCATGCCAATCAACAGACAAGAGGCAAGTTTAAAACAGTTTTATAAATATATGGAATTTGAAGGTACTTATGGAACCTGAATAGACTCATCAATCGCTCTTCATGTTAATGAACTGGTCAGTTCCCAGAATGGTCAATTGCCCCAAAAAAGCACAATCAGTTCAATAAACAGATCTCTTCAGCCCTGATGTTTACCCAACTTTGCTTTATGGTTTATGTTAGCTGGAACCAAATTATTGTTTAAAATATTTTAAAAATGATAACGCTGAAGGTACCTTCTGTGGGGTACCATCCAGAAGACAGATCAGGATCTCTTTCTTGCAACAGGTTAATAAGCCACGAGTCATCACCAGCTTCTCCAAACCATCTGGCCTCCAGACGGGAGCAGGGATCCAAAGGGCCCCAAACTGGCACCCACCTGGGCAAAAAAAACCCCAGTGTGCTATCAACACCAAATCCATCATTCAGTTGACTCAGAATGGATCATCCTGCCAATGTAATTATGAATTCACTTTATTCATGTTGGCTGAGATCATTGGGGCCATCAGCCTAATTTTCTTCCTGGATTCACAGAATATGTAGCCTGGTTTGAGTTCCTGAAAGAGGGATAAGCTATCCAATATTTGTAACCAAATGATGCCCCCCCCAAAATACATGAATGGGCAAGAAACAGAGTGGGCCCTGTGCATCAAGAAAAAAAAAAAGAATGTGAGCACACCTTTGTGTTCACCTGTTCTTTGTGCAACTGGACATCCATTAAAATCCATTAGGAGGTAAAAATTCAAGACTGCTCTGGCTCCTGCTGTAAATTCTGGGGCAGTATTCACCATCATGCTCACTGTGGTCCCAGCCAGGAGACGGTTGTCTTTGCAGGAAGTCTAAAATCAACAACGTGGAGGTCAACCTAAACCAGTTTTTGTTTAAGTAGAGAGTTTATCTGTTACAAAATGATGCAGTTCAAGATTCCAGCTGCTTCGTGCCATTCTTCCCCCACCCCACAGCTCTCAGACATGATCTGGCCATTTTGGAGTCCCCCATAGAATTCCCCCCCCCTTCAGATTTTTCTGCAAATTTTGGGTCTCCTGGAAACCTGGGGATCCTGATTTCTCTGTGGGTGTCTGTCCTTTAGCGGCATAAATGATGCGTGCATCTATAGCCTGAACACCAGAAATAGGAGAATAAAAGAAGACCAGCTGGATTTTCTTTTCTCATGCAACTGTAAAACCTTTCCCCTTCCTTCACGATCTTAGAAAGCTGGACCTTCCACCAGTGCTGAATGATGGGAGATTCAGGATAGACAAAAACCCAAGGACTTCTTCACACACTAGGTCAAGAAACTGTGGAAGTCACATGGGACTAAAAAAAAAAAATCCACATCTTCTCCCAGGATACCCTCACCTGATCCGTGATGGTATGCACCAGGGACCTCAAGATCTTTTGCAGGATTTCACTGTGACCTGTTTCCTCCCAGACAAGTGGCTGAAGTTCCTTTGACAGCCCTTTGAAGAGATGCAGGCACACCTAAAGAAGCAAGGAGAAGACACCAACCAAGTGCAAAGTCCAGTTTCTGCTCCTTGGGGTTGTTCACTCCATCCCACATTTAATCTGAACTCATCTGAACTTCCCCAGCATGCTGGCTGGGGAATTCTGGGAGTTGAAGTCCCCACATCTTAAAGCTGCCGAGGATGAGAAACCCTGCTTTAAACCAAAGTCAGGGCAGTTTCTCTTAAAGACTGCAAAAGATCAGACAATTCCCTGTTGCGTTAAGAGAATTTAATTTTTTTCTTCCCTGCCCTGTAAGGAATTGCGTGGTTCGTTTTGGGAGGGTGATCTGTCCTATCAACCATTTGCTCTCCACCTGAAACACTTTGGATCGCATGGATGGTAGCTCAGGGAACTTTTTCCGAAGCCAAGAAGATGCTTCAGTTTAAATTTCTACCTTGCCCTTCAAGGCTTAACTTTGGGTGGGGCCATGCTGCAACCACTGACCCTACTCAATTTTTTAAAAAAGGCTTCAAGCACGGTGATAGCCCCCTTTTCTTTACCTTTATTGTGATGTAATGCCACTCCACCTGAGTGGTGATCTGGTCTTGCAGGACGAAATCAAAAGTTGCAGCGACGGCTTTCAAGAGCCTCAACAGGTTGTTTTTCCAGTACTGGCGTCCCAGTGAACTTTCTTCAAGAAAGAGGCTTACTATTCAGCAATGGAACAAAGAACTTTGATTACCACTTTTTAAAAGAGTTCACACGTATGTGAGCAGGAGCCAACGTGGTACAATCCTCTCCAGGGAGGTGGGAGACTTTGACTCATGAAGCATGCTCATTAGATTGCCCGGGGCGTATTAAAAGACCTACAGGTAGTCCTCACTTAACAACCATTCATTTAGTGATAGTTTGGACTTACGACGGTGCTGAAAAAATGACTTGCAACCAGTCCTCACACTTACGACTGTCACAGTGTCCCTGCAGTCGTGTGATCACGATTTGGGCGCTTGGCAACCGGTTTGCATTTATGACCGTTGCAGCATCGTGTGATTGCCATTTTCAACCTTCCTGGCTGGCTTCTGGCAAGCAGAATCAATGGGGAACCACGTGATTTGCTTAACAACCGCCGCAAAAGTCATAAAATTGGATCGGATCCACTTAATGACCACTTCCCTTAGCAACCGAAATTCAGGTCCCAGTTATGGTTGTTAAGTGAGGACTACCTGTACTTTTCTCTGGGGCTTAAATCAACTAAATAAGGTGGGGTATCAATCAGTAAAAGGTGAGCTACATGTTGGAATGATTAGATTTTTAGAAATGAAAATTGGCCACGTTGAAGCCAGTGGCTGTATTCCTTTGGAGCAAAAGGAACACTGGCTCTGACCTGGTTTGGGAATGGCAAAGGTAGATTTTCTAAACTGGGAAGGATGGAAGTGTTGGAAGACTGACCTGTCTGGAGAACTTCGGAAGACATTGGCTGAAAGGAGAAGGAAACGCATTAAGATTTTCAGGTGACTTTGTACCAAATTACTTCCCACCACATTTTGGTCTCTGCTCCCAACTGCAGCACTGAGCTTATTGCAAGCTATGGGTGGAGAAAACATTACCCTGATTTTTCTTTTTCTAAAGTTGTTTATTATATGCACATACAATGCTGGTGAGAGCCAGTTTGGTGTCGTGGCTAAGGCAACAGCCTAGAAACCGGGAGACTGTGAGTTCTAGTCCCGCCTTAGGCACGAAGCCAGCGGGTGACCTTGGGCCAGTCACTCATTCTCAGAAAGTAATGGTAAACCATTTCTGAAAATCTTGCCAAGAAAACTGCAGGGACTTGTCCTGGCAAATGCCAAGAGTCAGGACCGACTCAAAGGCAAGGAGAACCAGTTTGGTGTAGTGGGTAAGGCTCTGGGCGAGAAACCGGGAGACTGTGAGTTCTAGTCCCGCCTTAGTCACAAAGCCAGAGGGGTGACCTTGGGCCAGTCCCTCTCTCTCAGCCCTAGGAAGGAGGCAATGGCAAACCACTTCTGTAAAAAAACCTTGCCAGGAAAACTGCAGGGACTTGCAGACCCGAGTGACTGGATTAAAAAAAAAAAAGTTGGTGCAAGTACCCACGTTCAGGCAAGTATGTGGAAAAGCGAGATCAGAGGTGCTATCGTACAATCAACCACTTAGAAAGGTTAGATTGGCAAATAATCTATAATCTAAGTGCTGCTACAGAAATGCCTCACAGAAAAATCCAGTTAATGCCCTCATTTTCATGTTCTAGTTAGCAAGAAAATGCCAAGGCTCAAATAGTCTGTTGTGTCTTTTAGTGGCATTCTGAGAAAGTCGTTGCAATGAAACACTCCAGCTTTTGCTTTTACTTTAGAGGATTTGTTTTTTTAAAAAAGAAACTTACGATCATGTTTTTTTCATTCTAATATTTATTGGACTTATAAACCACTTTGTTCTCCTTTGCAATGAAAAGTGGTATAAAATACTGTCCATAAATAATAAAGATTAATCCTTCTATTTTGCTGCGTTGCTGTTTTGATCTCAACTTCATATGCTACCAGTGGATGGAAGGGCAGAATCACCAAATATGCCCAAAGCTGCAATTAAATTCTTTCATGTATTTATGGAATTTATAGGCCACCCAATCTTGCCACGGCTCTGGGCAGCTTACAAAATCCAACCATAAACAAAAGATTAAAGACAAGGAAATTACATCAGAGTCCAGAGAAAAAGTGACAGCCATTCAAGGACCAAAATACCACACCCGAGGTCCATCTCCAACCCAAAGCCAGATTTTAAGGGCTTGTTCAAATCAAATCAAATCTTTATTAGGTCATAGACCAGCATAAAGGGCTTGTTTAAATAGGGCCAGACTGGGCAGAGTTTCTCTGAAAAATGAACCCCTTTATGGGATATGTATTTCCGGATCTTGACCCTCCCTCACTTCAACCTCTTTTACCTTTTCATCTTCAATCAGACTGTCCATCACCTTATTCAGCTCTTCAGAGACCAAGATTCTGTTCCATTCGGATAGCTTCCCAACAATCTAAGGGGAGGAAAGAAAAAAATTCTAAGGGCCACAACTTGGAGAATTTCTTTCAAAGGATAGTCAGAGCTGTGATGGCAAAAAGATTTCAACACCCATGGTCCATCCTTAAGATCTTTCTGAGGGAAAGATAATACGTAAATCAACCTTTGCATAAAAGGTTGGAGTTCACTGGTGGGGAACTGTGTGGGTCTGTAGGCACTGAGTAAAGAAACACACCGAAAGAGAATGTGTGGGTTTGTGTCTGTGTGTACACATATCCCCCCACTATCATTTTGTTAACACATTTCCAGGTCAGGTGAAATGGATAACGGCCTTGGGAAGCTCTGTGCACCTTTTCAAGTCGGCAGAACAAGCTGGAGCTGGCTGTGGTCTCCAACTGACACGTGAGCACACAACGCACCAACGGTGACATGGTGTCCCGATCTGACTCCCACAATCCCCTGCTCAGTCTCGCCAAGAGCTGAGAAGCCTCCTCCAAGTTTTTATCTTTGCATCGCTTCAGAGAACTTCTGGGGACACAGAAAACCCAACGATGAGAACTTCATGTAATGAATGATCACGCTTAGCTTCATAATTTCTCCAAAACTTGCTTTGCTATCTTACTGTTCTTCCTTAAATAATGATCTGCACGGGGCGTGCAGTCTTTCCCAACCCCTTGCTCAAATTTATTGAGATGCCAGCTCCCAGTATTCAAAGCCAGCACCTGGTTATTCTAGCTAGGGATTCTGGGATTTGGAGGGCAGGGCACAGGAAGACGGATACATAATGCCCAGATTGTGAAGGAGTCTAAAAGAGAAAAAAAAAACCATCATCATCATTGAATGGTTATGTTCTTTTGAAATAGCAAAGTACTGGATTCTTCAGTCCCTCTGTAACCTGTGATAAACCAAATCTTCCCGAGTAACAAACCAATTCTTCTTAATGATCTAAAGCTAAGCGTGTCTGCTCAGAAATAAGACCCATGGATTTCACTATCTAATCCTTCCAAGGCTATAATCCTAAACAAGCTTACTGATCAAGAAGCTTCAATGAATTCCATCAGCTCTCCTTCCAACCCAACATGTTTCAATCAATATCATTCTCCTCCTCTAAGCCATATGCTCGGACAAGGGTTTGAGGGGAGGGCAAACGCTCCACACCCCATCTATGGAAGGGGATCTCCTCCAAGGTACAGCTTAATATTTTAAATGAGCAGAAGGAACACCCCTTTTCATCTGTCCAACCCATCCAAAGCATCTCGGTAAGATGTTGAATTTCTTCCATTTACCGGGACACTGATTTTGCCTGATGAAGAAAAAAAATCTCCACCAAGGATGCAGTAAGAAGGGAGACTGAGATGAAACTTCTGCTCCCTCCCCCCATACTGTCCACCACCTGTTTTTCTCTCTTAAGATCCTTTGTCCCTTTTCTCTTGGTTCTCATTCTGCCCTGCTCATCAGCGGTATCCATTCCTTCTGTAAATCAATTCAGAGCCACCCATGTGCAAGTTTTGCAAACTCCCTTTGAGCTTAATCTGTGATTTTTTGTTAACATCTTCTTAGAAGAACATTTTTCATGCTTTTTAAAAAAAAAAAGGATACTGTCTTTTCAAGGGCTGGCATTTGGCATTGTTCTTTCAGATTTTGTCCATCGGATCTCTAAATTTCCCAAAAGAGGACACAGCACTGAGATTGTCAACTGGTTGGTGACCCCTTCCTTGAGATACATTTCCCAATTGTCTTGGCACATCCTGATGGGGGAAATTTAAGAGCCATTTTCCCAGGCAAGGTATTTTGGGTGAAAGGCAGATGCCCCAAACTCCATGTATGGGTTTTGACCTTCTGCCTGCTCAGCTGCAGATCATAACTTGATAGAAAGCGAGTAAGTGGAACTTTCAACCTAGAAGCCACAAGCCTTGGCTTCCAGAGAAACTTGCCCCTAAACATTTTTTTAAACCTTCTCTTCTTAAACTTAACCACCCACCTGTGCATCAACCTCATTCATTGACTTTTCAACTTACTTCGCAAACTGCTTGAGGTTCTCCAAGAAAAGCAGTATCTGCCTGCTGGTTTCCTGCAGCTCAGCTGTCCAGTCCAGGTTTTTGTAGAATGCTGTGCATCGTTCAAGCTCCTGCACTGCGACATTCATCATTTGCAGGATGAGACCACTCCTGGATCACCCCAAGAGCCCAAAGGATATTTCCAACTTTCTGTAGCAGCACAACACGGCTTTACCAGCGAGTACTGCATGAATCTGAAAGACAAGACAGCCCAGACCGGAAAGAATTGAACTTCCAGGCGCAACAGCACCAGCTAGTGGGTACAACAGATGCCACGCCATCCATCAGGGTGCGAGAAAACTGGCTACTTCACCCACTGCGCTGAGTTGTGGCTTCAGAAGTAAAGCATTGTTAGTTGGATTGCTCCATCACGCTAACCCGTAGATCTTGGTTGGAACCGCCCCCCCCCACACCAGTGTCTGCATACTGAGCAATATCCAAACCAAGGTCATCACCTTATAGCTTGATGGAGCGAGTGAAGTCAGCGCCTACGTGGATTCACACATTCCTTTATGCCGTGATTTGCTTCGCTTATTAAGTACCTTGCAATTGGTGAGTTCATCTCCCAGCCTAAGCTTTTGACGGATGGCTTACAGTTCACAAACTACGGTGGCTTGGCTCACACGACACACTAGGCAGGACTACTAAGTCTGGACTGCAAAATGCCACAGGGCCACTAAGTGGCCAGAAAAAGCGACAGTCTCCTCTATCACTTGGTGGCCATCTTGTGGTTGTTTGGATTTTTGCAGCCCAGATACAGTCAGCCTAAGCAAAAGTTAAGGCAGACATACTACAGATGTTGTGTGTTGTGTGTTCAGGCCAAAGTTTCATGGGCCATTTTGTTCCACAAACGCAAGTCTTATTCAAGCCTGGAGTCCAACTCGGTGGCGTTCCCACATCAGCGGCATCTGATCAAGTGAACTCCGATGCGGTAAAGTTTATTCAGAAGAAATATCTTTGCTTTTAACTCAGTTATCTTTTCTTGGGTTGTTTCCATTAGATATGTATATAGCTATGCAGGAAAGGATGGCCTTGTTACTAGTTTTCCAGGATCTAATCGGAGAATCTTTGCGGCAGAGTTCAGTGCTCTAAATAAGAAATACATGCATAGACCTAACAGGGATCAACTCCCATATCTTACTTAAAGAACCTAATTACCCCAGTTTGGACCAGCTGCTGTTTCCAAACACACTCCATTCCTCCCTCTCTAAGATGTCAAACTCCGCATCAGTTGAGTTTTAAAGAAGTTTTAGACAGCGCTTTGAAAGTCAAAAGGCTTCGGTGAGCTGTTGTATCTGGATAGTGAGGTATTTCTAGGTAGCCTGCACAGCTCGCTGTCTTTGGCTTTACGCCTTATCCAAAGCCATCATTTGCTTAACCATGATCTAGAGAAGCAGCAGCAACTGGCTGATCCTGAGTTCAAACATACACACTCTCTCACATACCTACAGACACACAGACACAATGGCTTAGCCTTGAGAGGGGTGAACCAGGCCTGTACCACTTTTAAATGAAATCTTCCCTAAGGTAGCATCTTCTTGCCGCATTGGGTCAGAGTGCCCACCCTTCGCAGCCTACCTTGGACATCTGTGTTGGAGTAAAAAAAGAACAGCGGTGGGTAGAGATGGCATTACTGCTCTCAGCTGGCTGCACAGGCTGGGGGAGAAAGGTGGGAATCCAACCTATAAATTCACTTTTGACAAATGAATAGCTAAAGCAGATTAACTCCCCCCCCCCTTCTCTCTCTGTGTGGTTAATCCTCATAATGGTTTTAGAATCTCTTTACCCAATGAGAAAACGATAAAGGCGCTCTTTCAATTCTCTGCCTCCATATCTCTCCATTGTCTCGCGCGTGTCTATACATTTTCCCTCGCTTCCACTTCCCTAGTTTTATTTTCCTCTTTCTTCTTCTTCTTCTTCTTTAAAAGATGGAATTGCCCAGGGAGATGCTTATCTCAATAAACACACATCGATACGGCCCTTCTCCCCCCTCCCCCAGGACCTGGGCACAAAGCAGCCCTAGCCGATTCGGATTTGATTACCGGCCCTTATCAAAACTCCTCTTTCTGAGATCTGGGTCTTAAATCCCATAATTCTTTGATAAAAGAAGCATTACCAGTCTATTTTTCCAAAGTGAAAGGTGTGGGGAAAATCAAAGAAAGCAATCAGCGTGGAGACTAAGAGGCTAAATGCATGGGGCCCACATGGTTAGATAGGTGGGAACGCCAAAGCAGCTTTGTTGAATAGGGGCTCTGTGCGTGTCGCCGTCATGGAGACAGTGGAAGAATTGATCGGCTTCAGGGTGGAGGACTGGTGTTCTAACTCCCCTGCCAGCAGCAACTTTTGGGACTCACAGGAACATGGAGATGGAATGGGACCTAGGAAGCCATCTAGCCCATCCCTTCAAAGGAAATCGGTCCCTCGAGCATCTCTCAAATCAATTTGCTTCTGGGTACAAATTTGGAAGGAAAGTTCAGCATCTTCTGAGTTCTTCTTCTTCCCTGGGAAACTGCTTAGAGCGGTGTTTCTTAAACTTTGGGCTCTCGGGATCCCTTCCCACTTTTCAAAATTTGGGAGGACCCCAAAAGAGCTTCTGTTTGTATGGGTTATATTATAAAAATCCCCTTCTCACCCTTATGGGTGGTACATAGCTACCTCAACCTCGGGTCCTCTACCAGAGGCCTGGGCGTTTGAGGGTTCTGCACAGGATCTTAGCTGTTCCTAGCATTGCACTCTTCTGGACAGAGAGCTCTGATGTTGCTCCTGATGTTGCTCCTGGGATCTGTTGGAGCCACTCTCCCAGCTTGGGGGTTACAGCCCTGAGTGCTCCTACCACCGCTGGGACAGCTTTGGCCTTCACTTCCCACATCCTCTCTAGGTCCTCCTTCAGGTCCTGGTATTCCTCCAACTTCTCATACTCCTTCCTCCTGATGTTGCCATCACTTGGCACCACTACATCTATCACCACCGCTGTCTTCTGGTCCTTGTCTAATACCATGATGTCTGGTTGATTGGCCAGTAACTGTCTGTCTGTCTGGATCTGGAAGTCCCACAGGAGAGAGAGACAGAGAGAGACATACTGTGTGTGTGTGTGTATGTGTGTGTGTATGTGTATATATACATACATATACGTATGTATATATATATATATAATTTTATTATTTATTATTAGATTTTTCATCCTGCCTTTATTATTTTTATAAATAACTCAAGGCGGCAAACATACCTAGAACTCCTTCCTCCTCCTCTTTTCCCCACAACAACAACCCTGTGAGGTGAGTTGGGCTGAGAGAGAGGGACTGGCCCAAAGTCACCCAGCTGGCTTTCATGCCCAAGGCAGGACTAGAACTCATGGTCTCCTGGTTTCCAGCCTTCCCTCCCACATCCCTCCCTCCCTCCACCATCCATCTGTTTGTTAATCTATCTATCCATGCATCCATTATCCATCCATCCTTTCCTACCCCTTCCATCCATTTTTCTATCCCTCTCTCCCATCTCTCTCTGTTTCAACTCTAGTGTTGGTAAATGAAGATTCCTTTCTCCTCCCATCTCCCTAAGGGTGTCCCTTCTTCTTCAGATTTACTCCTAGTAGCATATTCTGGAATCCCTCGTCAGCCCTGACGTTCCAATAAGAGAGCTTCCTGCTTATTGTATGAAACACAAACATCGGTGGGTTGATTCCCCATCAGGAACACTGAAACTTTCCAACCTCTGGCTAGGCTCCAAGTCACCAATACGTTGCCTTTCAAGAAAAATCTTCCACCTTGCAAAAGAGTTCTTTGATGCTGCTGTTATTGTTGGTTTCGTCTTGTACAGCTAAATGCACTTATCCCATCCCCCCCGCCATCCTCCACCCACCTCCCTCCTTATATTGTGCAATATGACAGTTGCGTCCTTTGATGAGAAGGCTTTCCTGTCGTCAAAGGAAAAGGATAATTCGCTCCTCTTCCTCTTCCTCCTCTTCTTCCTCTTCCTCTTCTTTTCAAGGAGCTAATCCTCCTGGGCCATTTCTGGGCCTGAGAAACAGCTTTTCTCTCCCCCCACGCCGAAGGCAAGACTTGCCATACAATGAACACCATAAACCAACTCCAACCTGCACTTGAGATTGAGAAATCAGATTTCCACCCAGCCATTCCTGCAGGATTAGCTAAATCTTAGATCCACACTAACTCTTCACAAAGCTGTCAAGATTAGTTTGAATTTATTTTATTCCAGCTTTTGGAGGGGGGGTGATGTGGTTTCTTTCCAAGGAGGATTAGGGACAGAGAGGGGGGTCTATATATATTTACGCGGCTCTTATAGAGCCACTAGATTATGGGGAGGCAGAGGAAGGTGAGGAGAAGGGGGTGGCTGTAACTCTTCAAACGGTTGACCACCAAACGGAGGGCATGTGCCTGTTCTGATGGGCATCCCCCCCTTTCTCCCCCCCTCCATTTTTGCAAGTTTACCAGTTGATAAAGCAGCGGCTGTACCTCCTGGGCTGTCAGGCATAGCTGAGATCCTGCAGAGAAGGATGTCAGCGGACCCTCCTTCAGCTGCTGAGCCGAACAGCCCCAAGAAGCCCTATTCCTTCACCATCGAGAGCATCCTGTCAGGCTCAGCAGAGAGCAGGGCCCCCATCCTTTTCCCCTTCTGTTTCCGAGGCATTTGGGACCACGAGCCTAAAGGGCTGTGCCTTTGGGGGAACCTGGGTGGGCTCCCCGAGGAAGAAGAAACGGACGAGGCAGAGAGAGCTGGATTGTGCAGCTGTTGCTGCTGTTCTCGGGGTGGCGCTCACACGTGGCAAGACTGCGCGAATTGGCTCGGTAAGGAGTCCTGTTGGAGGGTGGGGTACAAAAAGACTTGTGGGGGGGTTCCCATTTGGGCCATAACTTTACAGAGAACCAGGACCCCAGGGTTAAAATCTGTCTTGTAGTTTCCTAAAAGTTTTCATCTGTTCCAAAGATTTCAGTTTCTTTACTTCATTCAATGGAATTTCCTTGGGGGTGTGTCTGTGTGTGTGTGTGTGTGTGTGTGTTAAACTGACTTTACTGTTCCAAGGTTGGGGAGGGGGGATGAGAGGGTTGTTGGTTGTGTCTCTGTTTCACCCACCTCCCTGGTTTCCTCTGGGGAATTCAGAAATATGGGGAAATCAAGGAGGCTTCAGGAAAGACGAGGGGACAATGAAGGACATGATATTGATAGGATTCCACCTGCCCTCTCAGAACTAAGGTAAGTGCCAGATCTGGACACCCATAAGCATTTTATGCAGACTTTTGGGGAGGGGGCATTGTGCAGTTCAAAACCAACTCTTTTTCCACCCAGTGAAGGGAGAACGGCTGAGGAACACCCCCCTCCCCGAAATGGCACAGGACAAATCACTCATTTTGTTTGAGATAACACCCTGACTTGGTGTTCTCTAGGCCAGGCTAGGTCACGATTTTTAAACTACAGTTTGTTTGAGCAAGCCAAAGGGTCTGGTGCACGCAGAAAGCTAAGCCGCACTTTACATCAAACAAGAAACCAATGGAGCGATGTACAAATTCAGTCTGTGGTTGCGCTATAAGTTTAGAACGTTTTGTCTTCATTTAGCTCTCTAGGGCAGCCTTTCTCAACCTCGGCAACTTTGAGATGGGTGGACTTCAACTCCCAGAACTTTGTACCCTTTGTACAAACCATTTCTGGGTTTGCCTTCTTCACTGAAATTGCCAAATGGACAGGATACACATGAATTTCCCCAACCCTAACCAAGGCTACCGTTCACAAAACTTTGCTCAATGCGTCAACACAACCACGAGGCCGTTGAAGGACTTGCTTACGTGTCCCGCAAACTCAGCCAGCCAATTTCTAACCATTTGGAAAACGCGGGTACAAAGGAGTGTAGGGACCAGCCAAGAGGAAGGTGTTATATTTTGGGTGTAGTAAAAGCACCTTGCTTTCTTGAGCTGAGGGGAAGACCACCCTCAGTAGATAAGCAGGTGGCCATATCTTCCCACCCTCGGGACTAAAGGATTGGATCATGGCTCCTTTGGAGGCCAACCCAACACACTGCATTTTCCTTTTAGCTGATGCCAGGTATGCCTGGCCCATGCGGCTGTTCCACCCCATGGGCAGGCCGTGCAGGAATCACCGGGGGAGCCCGAGTGAGCTGCAGACCTTCCACCAGATCCAGCGACGGACTCGGCGGCATCGCACCATCTTCACGGAGGACCAGCTTCAGGCCCTGGAGACCCTTTTCCATAAGAATCAATATCCGGATGTCATCACCAGGGAGCACTTAGCCAGCCGGATCCACCTGAAAGAAGAGAGAGTTGAGGTAACTTTCAGAGGGGGGTTGGTTTATAAAGAGCAGGACCGAAAGGAATTCAGAGGCAGAGTTGTTCAGGCCCCTTCCAGAAGACCAGGTCAGGGATCCAGGGCTTTCAATTACAAGTCGATTTGGGGGAGGTTAAACTGCCCTACGTTGAATTGAGGGCGTTCAATGGCACTAAGCTGTCATTTTCTTTGGATCTGGCCCCGTGCGTTGCATGGATTCACCCCTGCTGGTTTAAAACCTGGTTTATCACTTAGCAGGATGTGAAAACCTAGGCCATAACAGCTTACCTCCCCCACATCACCATCTTTAACAAACCAGGGCTTAGCGTCCTGTTGGAACCCACTGGAATGATGGACACTGAAAAACTTCTGCCTGTTTTCTTTGCATGGTGAATGATTGTCTATACTTCTCAACTTTTCTATTCTACCCCATCTTCTCTTCTTCTGCCTCTTCTCCTTCCTCTGCCCCAGGTCAAAGACCTCTTTCTGTCTGGTTGCGAGGAATTTGAAGATTAGGACTGAGTTCACACATTCTGATGAGTCTGTTTCCTGAACAACTGGGTTCACACAACATCCAGAACCCAAACGAAAAGAAAGCTTAATGCAACATGCCAACCCACTCAGTGGGTATACCTTCATTTCCAGGCAACTATATTTCACATGCTGGATAGGGCTCTTCCAGGGTTAAATCATTCTGGCATGTTTTAGGGTCTGGCAAAAAATAACATTATAGCAAGAAACCCCCCGTTTAAGGAAGAGTTAATAAAAGTGGACAGGGGACTGCTGACTTTAACCCACAAACAAGTTCTATATTAAAAATGACCAAGAGTTCATTATCATTAATTAATTTAATTCATTAATTCATGAATCCACAATGATTACTGTGCTGATTAAATATTTACATCCATTATATGGCTCTACCCTGTATTTCTGTTTATCCTTTTGGATATAATTTCACGTAAAAAAGAATGGCATTGGATGGTGGCTGAAATAACGTCCTTTCTCCGTTGTAAACACGCAGGTTTGGTTTAAAAACCGCCGTGCCAAGTGGAGACATCAGAAGAGAGCTTCAGCTTCATCACTCATCCTTCCAGGCTCTAAGATTTCTTCCGAGGAGAGCTGCTGATGGACAGGTCAAGCTGAGCTGATCACAGCGCCTAAGATATCAATACAGGAAAAAACTACAGGCTGGCTGGGTTCATGTGTCCCACTGAGTTGTGCTTCGGTTAATCGTGATTGATCAAGCAACCCACATCAGGCTGTGTTCACTCATTACACTAAGTCCTGATTTACCAATAATAGCTGGGTTCTATCTCATAGGAAAAGGGCAGCTCAGCAGGATTCCTGAATCCAGCCGACTGTGGTGTTTTCCACAAATGACAGCTAAGCAGACTGTGGCTTAATGCAACGTGCAAGCAAGATCACTAATGAGCCAGACATTTGCAAAAGCTTGAAGCCTGATTTATTCCCTCTACAGCAGGCGGATGCAAGCTCAGTTGCTGATGGAGCATCCTTAAATTATGATTCACTGCCCTGTCTGTTTGATATCGTTCCTTTGCTAGCCAACCCAAATGCCCAGAGTAGGATTTAAAGGTTAAACGTTTTACCAAGTCAATGTTTCAATCTAACATTTCCGGCAATGTGATGTATCCTCATTTTTATTTGCTTTCAGCCCAGATCTAAAAACAAAAACTCCATCGATACACACGCACACAAATAAAAATAGAGACAAATGAAATATAGACTTTGTTTTTGTTTTCCTTTCTTGCACGTTAGGAAAAGCAATTTCTCTTTTTGGGGGCGGGGGGAGGAGCACAATCAGAGAAAGGAATTGAAAGCTACTTTTGCAAACATCTGTCTGGAGAGATATGGGGAGCAAATCCCAATGTCCCTAAATACAGAAAACAGGAACAATCTTGCCTATTTTTCAGCCAATCCTCTTTTCTAAAACCTGTCCCTGCTATACCTCCTGTCCCATCCAATCAACATTTTCACAGTGTCAGAATCGACCGAATATAGAAATCTGCCTTTTATCAGCTCAGAGGCTTCCACTCATTCACCCCCAATGACGTATGCCAGGTTCCACCATCATGTGTCCTCCAGATGCAGGTGCCATCATTCCTGACTCCTGGGTTCATGCTGAGAATGACTGATGCTGTAGTCCAAAACAGCCTAAACACAGGGAAAATTTGGGATCTGATCATGGCTTTATTTGGCAGACCGGACTTTTTATCTATCAGTCCTTGCTTTTCTGAAAAGAAATTCTTGCACTTTCAAATAGAGATCTTTTGGGATGGGTAGGAATATAAATATATATATGTATCTACGTATGTAAAATAAAGCATCGGCCTTGAGTTGATCAAATCTCAGGATAAAAATATCATCATCATATTATCATCATTATCCAGTTTATTTTTTCCTAGCACAGGAAATGGGGGTCTCTCTCACACACACACACGCATGTATGTATGTATGTGTGCATGTATGTATATAAGACCCGTTTCCTGTGCTAGGAAAAAATAAACTGATGACGACGATGCATTTTTATCCTGATCATTTGATCAACTCAAGGCCGATGCTTTATTAGCAACCTGCGTGCCTAGTGAAATTTGTCCTCGTTCTGCAGGCAAGAAGTCTTTGCGTGAGGCACTGAATTATAAACAACCCAACGGCAACTGAGCGAAGAGTGCTAGGAATCAGTACCCTACAATGTATGCAATTTCTAAAAAAAAAAAACCCTGATCAGTCTTCTAAAAGAATTGCCTTTAATAAAAAAGAACAAAGCAAAATAAAGTGAAAAATGTGAAAAAAAGGAAAGATGAAAGCAATGCCACAACAAGACGAAGTACACATATCTATTTGTTGTTATTATTACACATATATTATTTATACTTATTACGTATTAGAATCCATGCACACACACACACACACACATATTTGGCCGTGCAATTGTGTCTGATCCTCGGTGACTGCCTGTAGTAGTCCCTGCAGTTTTTTTGGCAAGATATACATATGTAATACATTGTAATAAATATAATCCTTTTATGTGTAATAAAATAGTATTTATATAATGATTAATAAATACAATGTCTGCAAAAAACATGATCTCAACTTCGGTCGTGATCTCTCAAAGTCTGGAGAACGCCAGCTAAGAGTATGCCATTGATCATTTTGGGGGCGTTGGGTACTGCCAAGGTGGAGAAGGCTGGGTGGGGCTCAGGGGTAGGGCAGCCTGGGGAGAGCCAGGGGTACGTCCCCCTCTGTAGTAGAGGGGCCCCCTGGATCACTAGAGGTGGGTCAGTCTGTTTGAAGCAAGCCTACCTTGCAGGGTTGTTGTACGTACAATGAGGGAGACCCTCCTGCCCCCAATCCGCTCCTGTACACCACTTTGGACTCTCTATGCAAGATCAGTGCAAGAATAGATATAGAATGCGAGGTAATACAGCAGCAGTTTTGCACGGAGACTACTGATCCCTTAATCCTAAACATGGAACCCATTTTTGGAAAGAGGGGTGATGGTGGGAGAGGGTTAGATCCACGCCTTTCAAATACCCACCTGGATTTTTATGGGGAATTGGAGGGGCTGAGGCTGAGAGACCGGCTGAACGACGACCCTGCAGAGTAGGCTCGGTCGTTCCCAGGGCACACTCGCCTTCCCGCCCGGCCACCTTGGCTTCCACGCTGCAGCGCCAAACGGAACCCGAATTGGTCACGCGCTGCCCCTTTGACTTACCTCTACGACGCGGCTCGCGTGACGTCTTCCCTCGGGAGGGGGCGGTTCCGCGCTCGGACAAGCTGGGGGCGTGCGCTTGGCGCGTAAGGCATGCTGGGAAACGGCGTGGGGGACGCACTTCCGTTCTCTCTCCGGAAGTGGGAGTATTTCCGGAAGTCGGAGTTCGTGTCGGCCGAGGCCTCGCTGCGTTGCCACGGGAGGCGATTCGTAGGGCGAGATGGAGCCGCCGGGGGCCGCGGCGGGGTGCGGCGCTTCGGCCCAGGCGCTGGTGCCCGTCCAGGCCGAGGCTTCCGCCGTGGCTCTGCTGAAGGAGGCTCCAAAGGAAGCCCCCAAGTGCCGCAAGAGGGTCCTGGACGAGGACTCCTACATTCAGGTGAGTGGATGAGGCCGGGCAGGGCTTCGGGAGGCCCGGCTACCCATCGCCTCTCAGTCCCCGAGCGCCTTCCTGCGTGGTTGGTGGCCCAGCGCTCTCTTTCTCCACCTGGCCTACCTCGCAGGGTCGTTGTGTGGAGGCAGGAGGAGGAGGGCAAAAAAATAAAAGTATTAAAAAAAACTAAAGTATTACACTCCATCCCTTTCATCTCTTGCCCAAATCTATAGTTTTCTAATACTGTCCTAGCTTTACTGTTACTCCAATTTCTTAGTATTTTTTTATTGCTTATTGAACCAGCCTAAGCCTCTGTTTTAACGGTTCTGGGTCTTTCTTGTTCATGTTTCCCTGATTGTTCTTAAGAGCGATCAACAAATGTCCCCAAGGACAAAATAGTACCAAATTCAGGAAAAGGAAAAGGAATCGTTACTGGTAAAGATCACCCAGACTTGCTGTGAGTTGGGCGGCCTGTAAATTTAATAAATAAATACACTTAAACGTTAAAAGGGCTGGGTGAATGGATAGGTTTTTACTGTTGTCCTAAATTGAAATAAAGAGCCCACTTGCTAACATTTGTACCTTAACATACTTTAGTTTTGAAATGACTTATTTTGGAGTCTGTCTTCCTCCAAAAGGAAATCTTGAATTTCCATTTGCGATGGGGAAGGAGGTGGGCATATTAACGTGGTGATTGTAAAAAAGACTGAGAAACCGAGCTTTAAGGTAGAATCCTCTTCCCTGCAATTTAAATGTCTGAATATTGATTTCTTTAATGTTGTAATGTTTATAATCCTGCCTTTCAGCCAGAAATCCCAAGGAAGTGTACTTTCTGATTTTTACCATGGTGGTTGTACAAGCCACGGTGGCTTAATTTGCACAGTGATAAAGCAAAAATAATAGAAAGCAACGGCTGAGTTTGCACCCTGCCCTGTGGCGTAACTAAACAAACCATCTTATGTCTTGGCTTAATGCATCTAGTGAGCCAATACTGGGTTACTGTCATGTTCCCTGTTTCAATGTTGCTGAACATCGTAACGGTTCGCATGCCAGAATGTTGACACGCGTTCCTGGCTGGGAGGGTGCTGCTGATAAACCTTGTATAGAAAGTTCTGTTTGCCTCAGCCATGGAGGAATGTGTTTGGGTTATCTCTTTAATGTCAAGGTCTTTCTGCCAGTTGATCAGCAGAGCTCGTTAGGAGCACCTGGGAATGTGGACTTGTAATGAATGAAGTGGGGGGGTGGGACGTCGTTTGAAGTGGGGCTATTTAGTTTGACTTTAGGCGCGCTTTTCTCATTCTCAGCTTCCTTTCTGTTTGCACTCTATTCCAAATAAAATCAGAACCTAAACTTTGATTTGGAGTCTGAGCGTTTTATTTGGGTTCAGGCAATCATTACAGTTACAGTAACAAATGGAAGAGCAACAGTGGGGCAGTTTCCTAGCTTTTTATATAAACTGGGAGTTCTCTTAGACCAGTGTATATCTGGTAAATTCGAGGTCAAGCATTATGCATAAAGTTTTCTTTGTTACAGAAGTGGTTTCGTGAATAGCTTGTAAGGTGCCATGAAACATTGATGGGCTTGCCTCAGAAGTTAATGGCTCAGAATCCCACAATCCAAATGCCTCTTGTTTTAAATCTTTATTGGGTGGGAAACATGATATTGGTTCTTGTGAATGTTTTGCAGAATCTGGAGAAAATCATCCAGAGGGATTTTTTCCCTGACGTTGAGAAGCTCCGTGCCCAGAAGGAATATCTGGAGGCTGAAGAGAGTGGTGACTTGGAGAAGATGAGACAGATAGCCATCAAGTTTGGCCCCTCGTTGGGCAAATCTTCCAGGGACACTCCTGCGCCTTGTAAATATGAGTGCTGATTGATTGATTGTGCCATTCGATTCCTAATGACCGCAAAGATAGATTTTCTCCAGGATGATCTATCCTGACCCGGCCCTTCAGCTCTTCCAACAGTGCACCCATCACCGCTGTAACTGAGTCCACCCACCTTGCTGCTGGTCATCCTATTCTTTATTTTCCTTCCACCTTTCCGAGGATGAGTGTCTAATAGGTAGCATTAATGCACAGTGCAGAGATCGGGCATATTGCACCCTCATTGTTTTTAATGATGGGAAGAAAATTGGGTGCTTATATAAAGCACCAAGTAGGGACGCGGTGGTGCTGCGGGTTAAACTGCTGAGCTGCCGGTCGGAAGGTCGGTGGTTCGAAACCGCGCAGCGGGGTGAGCTCCCGTTGTTAATCCCAGCTCCTGCTCACCTAGCAGTTCAAAAACATGCAAATGTGAGTAGATCAATAGGCACCGCTTCGGCGGGAAGGTAACGGCGTTCCGAGTCATGCTGGCCACATGACCCGGAAGTGTCTATGACAGCGCCGGCTCCAAGGCTTAGAAACGGAGATGAGCACCGCCCCCTAGAGTCGGACTTGACTGGACTTTACGTCGAGGGAAACCTTTACCTTTTATAAAGCACCAAATCAGCCCACTCATACTGTTCCTGATGCATGATTTTGTCTAGCAAGAACCAACATTGCTCATTTTGTGGGTGTCATGGGTACTGATGGCGAGCTGGAAGGGGCCTCTATCCAGGGTGGAAAACGCATGCGTAGTACTGAGGAATTAAGCAGCCATTCAAAAAGACACAGATCAGACCTGCCTTAGCTTTTGGGGTTTATATGTCTGGGTTTTTCCCACGCTTCTTCAGTTTGTTAGGATTCTGTTTTATGTAGCAGTAATAAACCGCTTCGGCGGGAAGGTAACGGCGTTCCGTGTCGTCATGCTGGCCACATGACCCGGAAGTGTCTATGACAACGCCGGCTCCATGGCTTAGAAACGGAGATGAGCACCGCCCCCTAGAGTCGGATTCGACTGGACTTTACGTCAAGGGAAACCTTTACCTTTACCTTAATAAACACTAGAGACCTACTCCTCGTCTCAGTATGATTTCTGACTGTTAGGACAGTGGGCCTCTATACATTTTATCTTAACCTGAGCATTTCTTCTTCTAATTCTTGGCTGGGTGCAAGAGTCTTCCTCTTTGTTTAAGATAATTGCCAGATCTGTTGGGAATGTAACTCCCAGAGTTCTGCCTGCATGGCTGTTGTAGGTATAATCTCCGGATACGTAGAAGGTGTCATGTAAAGGGGAAATTGACCTAGATTATCTAGAAAAAATAGTCCAGGATTTTGCAGCCTTGTTTTCCATTTCAGAAATGCTCGGTCACTACCAGTAATGGCCAATGATAAAGCATAGGTGGGATGTATTAAAAGGGCCCTGATTCAACTCCAGTAAATAAAGGATCATGGAGCAGATAATAGGGAGTGTAGAGGAAGAGAGGAGACAGCTACTGCTATATGGTGGTCAATGTACTGGACTAGGATTGGGAGACCCAGGTTTAAGTCCAATGCAATTCTTGAGCTCCTAAAAAAAAAAGGCAGAATATAAATTTAACAAACATAAGACAGTCAGTCCTGAATAATGGCAATCCGTAGTGTGATCTATCACATGTAATCTTTACTTTAGGGAGACATTGGCGTTTGAAGAAACCAGCAGATGCCTGGTTTATTACCAATTTATCCGACTGTTACCTTGATTTTTCACCAAGAAACAAACTTGGGCCCCGTAATTCCCCTACTAGTCGTAGCCCCATAACTTCTTAGGTTGATTAGGATCAGTGATATTGAGTGTTTCAAGATTTTTCAGTGGGGAAGTTTCAGAACGATCGTTTTCTGTACTTTGTAAATCTGTATTTTATGTTCTTTGGGACAGATGTCACCCCAGCAACCTTTGAAACCCCTGAAGTTCATCCTGGTGATTCTTCTGTGTTGAGTAAGCCCAAGTTCACAGTGAAATCTCTAGATGAAGGTAAGCAACTCTATTACTGCTTTTGATGTTCAGGGCATGGCCCTTTGAGTTTGACCTGGAGGGGCTGTGAAGTGATTACCTCTTACATCTCTAAGGATTAAACTGGGAAGGCCTACAGTGATAGATCCTAGAGTTGGAAGTGGCCCTTTAGAAGCCCAACCTTCTGTTGCTTCGTGTAGAAATCCAAATCCAAGCACCCCTGACAAAATGGCCTTTACTGAAACACATCTAGCGAAGGGAAGCCGACCATCTCCTGTGGCCATAGCTTCTACTCTCAAGCTGCTCTTAGCCTTAAGAAGTTTGGCTTAAATTTCAACCTAAATTTCGAATGCTGACATCGGCGAAACTGAGAATATCCAAAAGGATTTTGCAAGCAAGATAAGGGAAAGTTCCTTACCGCTGAAGAAGCTTCAGCCGTGTGGGATTTATTGCTTTCTATCTACACTCAGGCCTACCAACTGAGACTCTTCACAGAAAATGATGCTGGGAGAACAAGTTGATTGGCTGTATCCTATGAGCTGTGCAATTACGTACCTGCTGACTGATGTGCAGCTATCAACACTTTTAATATAGTCTAAAACTGGCTAGTAGAATGAGGAGAGACTTGGCCAAAAGCAATCCACAAATTCTCTTTCTTTATAAATGTGTGATACTAAGGCTTGGGAAGCAATAGCTCTTTTTTTCCTTGTAGCTTTCCTTGATCTCATTCAAATGAAGGTAGCTGATCTCAGCTCTGCCGTTAGATCACGATTTTACCTTCTTTCTGTCACCATGGCTTAGAACATCTGGTCTTTCAAAAGACAGAGGCTGCATAGGAAAGTGCGCCTGGTTTTTTTTTTTTTTAAGTTGCATTCCTCTTTGCTTTCAGGAGAAGTGGAGGAAGAAGAAAGCAAAGATGCCTTGCCCAGTTTGGACAAATTCTTGGCCAAACACACCAGCGAGGATAATGCTTCCTTCGAGCAGATCATGGAAGTGGCCAAAGAGAAGGAGAAAGTGAGGCATTCTTGGCTTTATGAAGCTGAAGAGGCATATGCCCAGGTAAGAAGCAGCTTCTCTTTGTACAGGTAGTCCTCGACTTACGACCACAATTGGGACTAGAACTCCTGTTGCTAAGTGAGGTGGTCATTAAGTGAGTCGTGCCTGAATTCATTACCTTTCCTTCCATGGTCATTAAGTGAATAGCATGGTGGCTAAGTGAATCCAGCTCCCCCCATTGACTTTGCTTGTCAGAAGCCGGCTGGGAAGGTTGCAAATGGCGACCATGTGACTACAGAACGCTGCAACTGTTGTAAATACATGCTGATTGCTTGAATCTTGATCACGTGACGAGGGGGACACCATGATGGTCGTAAGTGCGAGGACCGGTTGTAAGTCACTTTCCCCAGCACTATCGTAACTTCGAACGGTGGCTAAACAAACGGTCGAAAGTTGAGGACTACCTGTAGTGGGTTGGGGCTCTGGGCGGTCAAAGAAAAGAGGCTTTTCTTTTCTTACGTTCCTTGCTTTAGAAAGAAGACAAGAATCTTGATTAGTGCTTTGCCATTCCGCCTCATAAGTGGAGAGCTTTCAGTTGTACTCTCCTTCAGAACATCAGTGAGCTACAGTCTGATTCTTCACAATGGGCAGCCCTGCACTCCAAGGCCCTTTTGTGCAGCTTCCAGATATCCCGCTTACCCAGCCAAACGCTTTCCAACCGAAAACAGGATTAAGGTCTTTTTTTTAAAATTGGGGGGGAAAAATCGGTTTTGTTCCGAGATCCCAGACAATATTCAGCTCAGCCCCCGTGGCCAACAGAGCCACAAGCATGTTGCGTCATCCCTCTGCTTCATGTGACAGAACCTCGTGGCCCTCGGCCAACAAAAAGTCACGTGCCGTTGCCTTCGTGAAGCAAAGAAAATCCTCCTTGGGGTCGGAGGCCCCTGAAGATTTCCTTGCTTGGCCTCATAGTATACAGGATATACTGGCCAGCAGAGGAAAAGCTGGGGATGGTCAAAACCCGAAATATCAATTTACTCTTAAGGTACACTGCAGGATCATCGGGCGTACGTCTTCCCTTCTGCTAATGCTTGCAGCTGACTGTGTTCTTCTATTCCATTTCAGCGGCATCAGGAGCAGTTAGCTCTTCCATCGCTGGAAGAGCAGCAGGCCCTGGGGAGTGGCAAAGCCGGGGTGGAGACGTGGGAATACAAGGCAAAGAACTCCCTCATGTATTACCCGCCAGGTGAGGCAGCTTGTCTCCCTCCTACAAGGTCTGATTGCTGTAGAAAGGGAAGCTGGATGTAATCAGGGTTTTTTTTTTCTTTCCCGCCAAGCTTACATTTATTGTTCCTTGTTACACTGGTACCTTTTCTTAGAAGCAGGATTATGGCCCAACAGAGGGCATCATCTCTACTCCGTTTGGATACTTGGTGGTGTTTTTGCATTTTGAGACCGCAAGAAAAAAAAAGCCTGCCTTCTTTCGAATCTCTCTCCTGCAGAGACTGTTCTGTCTTATCGGCCTTGTTTCTGTGAGTCTGGAGAGTCGCTTGTTTGTGAGATGGGTGGCTATAAAAATTGGAAAACTAAATGAAATAAATAAAATAAAAGACGCGGTAGAGACAGGACAGGAGAAGGCAGGCTTCTTTTGATCCTTTAGCCTTGTGGATGATTCAGACCACTTCTGTGGGTTGAGGTTTTTTTGCTCTTTGCTCATCTCTTTGCCCTTTCTCTGGAGAAAAGAGCCAGGAATCCATGCTGTATTCCCAGTTTCCAGGTTTGTCTTCTCTCCAGGATCCAGTGCTCCAATACGTTCCCCATTAATTTGTAGCTTGAGGTGCTTTAATTATAAAAATGTTGAGAAATCATTCTCGAATCAGTAAAGAGTGTGGGTTGACCAAAGTGGATCCTCTGGATATTTTAAAACCTTTCTCAGAATTGGGAATTGTGTGTTATTGTTACTGCTTTATGCAGCAATTGGGGGCATGATTAAGATGTTCTACAAAGACAGGAGAAATTGATCCTCGGATGACTCTACCTCTGTTTTTTTTTAATTCAGACTTTTATTTCACTTCTTTGAGCTGTCCTCTTCTTCCTGAAGGACCTTTGTCATTTTTAATCTAGACGTGGCAAAACTGCCACCAATCCCCTGTTTGATTGTGAGCCTTGTTGATATTAAAGTGCTGTGTCATTTCAGGAGTTCCTGACGAGGAAGAGGTGTTTAAAAAGCCACGTGAGGTCATTCACAGAAACAGCCGCTTCTTGAAGGACCCGTTTAGTCAAGCAGTAAGCAAGACCCAGCTTCAGCAAGCAGCAGCCCTCAATGCTCAGGTGGGGGCATAACATTTTCCAAATCTATTTGATTTCAAACGGTCTGTTTCTACTGTCCTTGAAGTGGCAATCGAATCAAATCAAACAAGAAACAGTGGCAGAATGGAGAGAAAGAAAGCAGTTTCTGAACTTTCTTATTTTACCTGGGGAAAAGAGTTGGTTCCTCTGCTTTATTTTCTTTTACCAAAACTTGATTATTATTTTTTTTAAAATGGTCCAAGCCTTTTTAGCTGCTTTCCCCCCAATTTTGCAGGACAGCATGCTGTGCTTTTAAAACACTCTGTGGTTATTGCTAAGCATTCTTCTCCATTAATTCTAGTACAAGCAAGGCAAAGTGGGGCCTGATGGGAAGGAGCTAATTCCCCAGGAATCTCCAAAGGTAAACGGATATGGATTTGTGGCCACGCCTTCCCCTGCTCCTGGTAAGGAAGAAAATCCCTTTTATTGTGCTATTTTAAAAAACAACAACAACACAAAGCAAATGTGCAGTTCAGCAAGGATTATTTTGTTTGCCAGGGTGACTTTTCATTTGAGTTGAGGTATACATGCACCATGAGAAAAATGCCATTTTAGAAGTATTTAGGTAAGCACTTAATACAGTGGGAAAAGGAGAGGAGAACATAGTCAAGTTTGAAAAGAAGTAGTAGTAAACTACATAAATTTACATGGAGTAAATCGTTACTTTTGATCCCTGGTGCGCTAAATACATACATACATACATAAATACAGAATGTACTTCAAGGAGAACTTGTGTTTAAGCTTTGCTTCTATTTTTTTTTTTATTTTGCACTCTCATATTTATATAAAAACAATTTTTAAAAATTTTTTGGGGGATTCAGTGTCTTCTGTTCTGTGATAATGTCCCTTCCAGCTGATTCTTCTTTCAGAGATCCCTCACCCCAAATATTTGAGTCAAGCACAGTGGTCTGCTGACACATCAAGTAGACTGATTTGCCAATGTGTCTTTCTAGGTGTGAATGACTCCCCTCTTATGACCTGGGGTGAGATAGAAAGCACCCCTTTGAGGTTAGAAGGGTCTGACACGCCCTATGTGGACAGGACACCGGGACCAGCATTCAAGGTATTTAAAGATCTAAAGCATCCACTTTGGGTCCTGTCACTATAGGCCAGTATTTCTCAGCCTTGGCAGCTTGAAGATGTGTGGACTTCAACTCCCAGAATTCCCCAGCCAGCTATGTTGAAGTCCACACATCTTCAAGCTGCCAATGCTGAGAAACACTGCTATATGTTGTTTAAACAAATTGGGTGAAATAGTATAAAATGTTGTGTCAGTTCCAAAATTTGTTTCTCTCCTGCTTTATCCTTCCCCAACCCAATGTCCTCTAGTCTGACTGTATAAGAAGGTATTTTTGCAATTGAAAGAGATTATTCCTTGTGTGAGAGCCAGTTTGGTGTAGTGGTGAAGGCACCAGGCTAGAAACTGCGAAGCCATGAGTTCTAGTCCCGCCTTAGGCATGAAGCCAGCTGGGTGACCTTGGGCCAGTCACTCTCTCTCAGCCCCAGGAAGGAGGCAGTGGCAAACCACTTCTGAAAAACCTTGCCAAGCAAACTGCAGGGACTTGTCCAGGCAGTCTCTGAGAATCGGACACGATTGAACGGATTAAGGGGGAAAAAAATTCCTTGTGTAGGTGAATTTGTTACATTGAGCAAGTAGCTCAAGGTTACCCGGTGAGTTTGTGGCTCAGCTGGGTTTTGGAACCTACAGTTCTTCTCTGTTGAAGGCCCTGCCTCTGGAATGACATCCCCCAAGAGGTCTGAATGGCACCCACTCTCCCAGGGCTCTGGAAAGCCCTTAAAACCTGGCTGTGTTCCCAGGCCGGGGGCTAACATGTTTCTGGATGCACCGTGGGCCCCGTTGCACTTGTATGGTTTAGAGTCGCTTGTGAGTTGGGCGGTGTAGAAATCTGAGAAGTAAATAAATAAGTAAATAAATATCTTTTCCCGGTGGTTTTAATCTGGGCTGTGTGGTTACGTGTGTCTAATTGCTTTTAACTCTTTTTATCGTGTCTGGATTTTGAAAGCTGCCCCAGGTCTAATAGTAGGTGGCAATAACAAATTTAAAATCATAATCATAATCAATTACAGTCAGTGACTTTATTGTACCAGAGTCAGTTTTAACTAGAGCAGGATATATGTCTCAATAAACCGTGAAATAAATCGTTGAGCCAGTGCAGCAGCCCCTGACTCTTACCTGCCCTGATTTGGATGGCACTTTGTGGAAGAGCTTGGAAAATGGGGTCTGGTCAAGAGTTCCAGTACTCAAGAACATTTTGAAGCTTAATGTTAAAAAAAAGAACGATGGATTTTATTTGGTATTCCTGAAAGACACGTATACTTTTCTTAAATCACCCTTTCCTTCTGTCTTTTAATGCTGTGGCTGGAACAGTTTTAGCACCACATTTGTTCTTTCTGGTTGTATAGTTCAAGCCTATTATTTCCTTGCAGACAATGCAGGAAATAGAAAGAAATTAGTTTTTCCTTTGTTCCTTACATCCTGTTTTCCAGTTTCTGTATTTATTACTGCAGTTATTCCATTTATGAAACTTTAAACAGCCACCAGTTTCCCCTCATCACATTGCTTCTAGTTTCTCCCTCAGAATCCTTTTTTTTTTTTTTTAAACCAAAGTTATTCTTAAACCTAATCTTACTCTCATTATATACAACATCGCTAGATTTTCCCTGGCAGCAATTAAAACTTGCAAACAAATATTTAAGTGTACTGGTCATGGGTTAATAATAATAAAAAAAAATTTAAAAATTTTTTTAAAAAGGAAAATAGGATCTGGAGCTGGCCTAGACATACTTCTTGGCTTTCTCAGCAAGTGAGAAAGGGGTGAGGAGGATTAAGTTACAGCTGGAAGGATCAGTCTCAGAAATGCATCGGTAATCCAATCGGCTGGTGTTTTCACAGATCCTGGAACCCGGGCGCCGAGAGAGGCTAGGGCTGAAGATGGCCAATGAGGCAGCTGCTAAAAACAGAGCCAAGAAACAAGAAGCCTTGAGGAGAGTCACGGAGAACCTTGCCAGGTGAGAGATCCATAGAGGTGGAGGTGAAATGGGCCGATGGAGCTGAAGCTAGCAGGTATCTCAACGCCTGTTAGATGTTCAGCGTCTGGAACGGCCATTGCGTTCTAGGCTCCAACCGAGGTAGCTATTCTGCACGGTATCCCAGGATGGAAAGTTGGAAGGGTTCTTGGAAATCTTCTCATCCAGCCGAAAAACCTGAGTTTCCTCTAACACAATCACACCCAGTCCCTCTAACGCTTCCTCACAAGTTGCTCCTTATCTTGGGTGCCCTGCTCTGGAGGCCTCCTCAGCCTTCCTTGACCTGTGGTGCCCAGAACTGGATGTAGCCTCCTAGATGTGGGCTGACCAATGCTTCACAGAGCCTCTCATCAGAGCGCCTTATTTTTGTTTTTTTCCTCCCTTCCAGCCTCACTCCGAAAGGACTAAGCCCGGCCATGTCTCCCGCCTTGCAGCGCCTAGTGAACCGGACTGCTAGCAAGTTCACCGACAAAGCCCTTCGGGCCAGTTACACCCCGTCCCCTGTGCACCTGGGAACACCCGGCTACAAGACTCCCTCCGGTGGACTGCAGACCCCCACGGTCACTCCAACCCCCAGGACGCTCTCTCAAACCCCAGTTGCGCAGGATCCCGCCTCCATTACGGACAATCTGCTGCAGCTCCCCAAAAGACGTAAAGCGTCAGATTTCTTTTGACCTTGTCCTCTTGCGGCGGGGGTGGGCAGCTCGGCAGCGCCCCGATATACCAGTGCCGCTGAAGGAAAGCGCCCACCGTTGACCAAAAGCAACAGGAGAAACTTGCTTGGTTTCAGGATAATTTCTGTCTTATGGTGCTGGGTTGCCCTAGCCCTTTATAGGCAGCATGAAGTAGCGGATGGAAAATTAGCCTTTGAGTTGAAAACTCCCTCCTGTAAATCTCTGAATCAGTTGCACAGGAAAAGGAAGACAGGAGCCCAAGCTGCTTGTGCACCACTTTTGGATGCAATTTTTGTTTTGCATCGGGGTGGTCTCCTCTTAATTTATTAAAGACAGGTTTCACCTAAAGGCCTGGCAGAAACTGGCCTTGCGATGGCGCCCATCAATGTGAGATGAAAAGCTCAGGGAGAGCTGGTTTCCAAGCGGGGCATTGTGTTGCTGCCTTGGCATCCCAGTGGCCTGGTGTGGTTGGCAGTGCATCTGCCCCTGGTTAAGCTTGGCAGCCTGTCCTCGCCTTAGAGACTGACCGAAGTTATGGTTTATTTCTCCTGGCCTGGGAGCTGAGAAAGACTTTGCTTTAAAGAAAGTAAAAATATTGATATTCTTCCATTCTCCTCCTCCTGGGATCCTGAGAGGCCTGCTTATTTGTAGAAGGAAGGCTGGCTCGGGTTTCTAAAGCTCATAAAACATGGGTTGGATCAAGTCGGTCGGGTCTAACTTAATCTTGCTTTGAGCAGCCCTACCGGGGGCCTCCTGTCTTTTGGATCCAGTCCAGTGTAAACAAAAGGCACACGCAGAGCTGAGCAAGGTTTCTGAAAGCCTGTTAACAAAATGTCAAAGCCAAAACGAAAAGCCAAGAAGGGGGCAGCAAAGATAAGTGTGAACCTTCCTGAAGCTGGCACCAGTGAAAGGACGTGTTCTGTACTAAAAGCTCATGGTGGCACGCTCGGTAAAGGACATTACAAGCTGAAAGCCTGGCAGATAGCACTGCCCTTTAGCAGGAGACCCAGGACTTTAGCGTTGAATAATTTGTTGCAGGCACAAAGTTCCTCCCCTTAATGGCGTGCCTGTCTGGTTCATGTGTTTGAAGGTTTTTGCGTCTGCAGCTTAAGGGTAGTGGATTGAAATTACTTCCTGGATTGAAGGACTGAAAATAAAGACCGAGGTATAAAGGCCTTAATACGCTCCGTTTGGATGTTGCTGATTTTCCAGGTATGAGGGTGACTACTGTTATGCTGAATAAATACATTTTAGTTTTCGAGTGGTTGATTTCCGGTGTTTCGCTCTGGTGGGCCGAGATCTCATGGCAGTCCTCTTTGGGAGACTGTACATGTAAGACAGCAGAAGTGGGAGAGTGAGTTGTGAGCCAGAGATGGAAATGGTAAGGGCTTGTACAGGTTCGTTAGTATAAAAATTAAAAAGGGGAGCCGGGAAATGTCCCTGCTTGACTCCTTTGATGGAGTAGGTGCAATCAATACCCTGTTCGTACATCTAGCCTGCACGGTTGTGTTTTCATGGAAGCAATTTGGTCAGAAGTTCTGAGATCTCAGAGTTCCCCACTCGTGGCCCACACACGGCTGCAGTTAGGGACGTGGATAGAGCCCCTTGGAACACCTGCCTGTTAAAGTACTGCCTGAAACAAATATGTGGGGACGAGTTCTAGGCCTGGTTTATACTGACAGTCACACTTCTGTGTAGACAAATGAAATTATGTCCGATCTGCAGGTTTACTTCCCTTCCATGTGTCTACGCTGGTTCTAAACAAAAGGAGAGAACCTTAGATCTTGATGCATAGAGCAATAGAGCTGATACATCGCTCTACAAGGAGTTTACTATCAGCCCCTTGTCACTCCCAAATACCTTTTACCACATTTGTAGGGTTACTGGGATGCTCCATCATGGCCATTCTTACGCTCAGATACTGAAGTTGAATCAGCCGCTGGTGTGCTTTTGAATTGTCCCATATGTTGCTCTTAAAGCTAGAAGCTAATCTTCCCTCTAATTCGTAAACTCTGATTAGACTCAGAAAGCAGCTCTGCATTTCTTGCGGAACGATCAGCATTCTGGTTTCCAGAAAAGTGGCTAAATTCTGTGCTATAATTGCTGTTCGAAGTCCAGAACAAATCCAACTACGCATATGAATGTTTCTGTTACAGACAGGGCTTTTACATTGGATGCTTTGTATTTTAACTGTTTTTTTTAATCTGTGACTGCATATTAATAATAATAAAGGAGCCTTGAAACCCTGGCAGATTTCATCTGGAAGGTGATACTCCCTCGAGAAGCAGAAAAGCTACCGCAGAATAGGAAGGGTGGGATAAAACGTAATAAGTCATTATACACGTAAATGAATTGTTTTATTTTTTTGAACTCTGGGTGGTGAGAGCTAAGATACCGGCCAAAGTGGGGTGTTAAAAAAGAGAGGGAGGGAGTTGTCAGCATGTTAGGTCAACCCGAGAAACTTAAGGCGACTCCCTAACCTCTCCGAAAGCCACAGGTTCTGTTTGCAATTATGGCACTAGCCACGATTCAAAGTCAACGGCAGGCGCGTGCCCCATCAATTTTGCTAGAGTATTGAGACCCTGTGGTGCTTTTAAGGCAGGTGCTGTTAGGGTAGGAGTACACAAAATCACCCTTATCTATAGCTGAGCAAACTTAGCCTTGGTTTTTGTAAAATAAAATTTTAAAAAGGCAGGAGAAAGAGTAGCCTCACATGTCATGTCAGATGGGAACCGTCTGCTATTTTGTATCCTAAGGTTCATGGAGAGTAAGGGGGCACTTGAATGGCAGTATGTGATCTTGCTGCGCCCAGCTTCTGTTGTTAGTCTACTTGTCAGATGGTAAGTATTGGTGGTCTGTTAGAACAGTGTTTGTTTTGCCAAATGATGAAACCTGCTGAACTACAGATTCCGAGTAGCATGTTGGCTGGGTTAAGGGCTATTTCAGCCTAACATCTGTGAGGTCTTCCTTGACGCCCACGAGCCATTTCCCCAGAGGAATAGCTAAAAAAAAAAAAAAAAAACCACAGTAAAGAAAATTGGGGGAAGAAAGCCCCGTGCCCGTCTAGATTGAAACACGGATCCAGCAACATCTAGCTGGTCCTAGGGACCCCAGTGGATGCTGTGTCGCGTTCTTTGGGGAAAATAACATTTTTTTTTTGGGTTAGGTGAGGTGACTGAGCTGACTCTGTGACATGGCGTTAAACTTCCCCCATCAAAATACCTGAATCAGCTCAGTACTGGGGACATCAAGGGAACAGGACCATTGACATCCTTTTCTGGTTAAAGTTTCTATGACGATAGCCAGGTTAGCGACACCAAAAGATGTGGCTGTCTGTGGATAGCTAGTGTTTTTGCATTGTGGGATATTTCTAGTGGGACAACTAAGCCAGGTGGGAATGGCTTTTGTGGAGCAACTAAACAGTCTTTTAGCCACTACCTGCTTTTTCCTTAAGTAAGGCCTGACCCTCCATCCTTTGAGAATTAGGATGGGTTAGTCACCCATTTCCTTGGCCTGGAGCAGCACACGCGAATCTTTGTAAGTAAGTAAATGACGCTAGGGTGGGAGGCCAGCTCTCCAGTTGTTTCTCAGCTTCTATTTGCAGCCAGCATAGTTCAGGCCCACCTTTATTCAGAGGCTTCTAGGCTGGATTTGGGGGGCAGTGTAACCACTTCTTCCTGCCTTCCGCGTGTATGGGTAAGGTTCGTCAGGAGGTGCCAGTCACAGCCCAACGTTTATCCATTTTAAAAATATTTAATTAAACGGCCTTTCACATACAGTAACGTGCTGGTTAAGAAATGCCTTTTTTTTTTTTCAGGATCATCTATAGTTTCTGATAGCTTCTTTGGCTTAGCTCTTATCTGTATCCCACACACCACTTTCTCTCCAGTTGGTTACCTGTTGCATGATGTTCTTGCTGATTGGGGGGGCAAGGGCATCTGTCGACGGAGCAACGTTAGAGGTTGGTCTCGAACACCTCTGCAATCTTCTCTACTTCGTCGTGTTTCTCCCCTTCGGACACCTCCTCTACTTCCTCCACCGCTTCCAGCCGGGGGGTGGCTGCTGCTGCGTGTTTGGATTCGCTTTTGCTATGCTGCTCCCCTTCTAATCTCAGCTCCGCCTTTTGCTCGCCCGTAGTCCGCGAGCTTTCTCCGTTTTTCCCAACAGAAGTTGTCGACAAAGCTCTGACTTTGCTGGGCTGCATCCATATGTGACTTAACACCTCTTCGATGCGCAACCGTCGGGACACGTCGGGTTGGAGCATGCGATAAATAAGATCTTTGCATTCAATGGCCAGGTTTTTGGACTTGGGGAAATGCACCCTATGTTCCTTCTGCAACCGTAGCATTTTCCGGATGTTTGAATCGTCGTAAGGCATAGAACCGCAGACCATGATATACAGGATGACACCCAGGCTCCACATGTCATAGATCTTCGGCTCATAAGGGATGCCTTGCAACACTTCCGGGGCAGCGTAAGCGGCAGAACCGCAGAAGGTTTTGCTATAAATGATTTTGCCGTCTTCGTCACGAACCAGGCGTTTAGCAAAGCCAAAGTCAGAAAGCTTGATGTGATAATCCTTGTCTAGGAGAAGGTTTTCACATTTCAAATCACGATGCACTATGTCACCATCATGGCAGTACTTAATAGCGGCACATAATTGACGGAACATCTTGCGAGCGATGTCTTCGGGCATTGCCCCTTTCGACTTGATGAATTCTAGTAAGTCCCCTTGGACGCCAAGCTCCATCACAATGTAAACTTTGCCATCTGAAGTTTCAAAGATCTCATAGGTTTTTATGATAGAGCGGTGGTTCACTTTGGCCAAGATGTCTATTTCTCTTGGAAGAAACCTCTCCAAAAAATCAGGAGGTGCTTTCTTCCGGTCGATGATTTTTACAGCTACATCAAATTTCAACCGTTCTGAGAAGGCAGATTTCACCTTTGCATAAGATCCCTCTCCTAAATTCCCTCCCATGATGTAGCCTCTTTTTTTAAGGATGGCAGCATCATCCATGATGCTGTAGGCAGTTGTTACAAGAAGATTGGTCACATGGTTGACATATGCATTCAGCCACTTAGTGTGTGTTCCATGGTGTGTGGTCATCAGGAGATGGTCCAGTTCTTGCCATGGAAGCTCTTGGAGGCTGGTTGGTATAGAACTTTGAGCATTGTTTAAAGAGTGCTGTCTCCATGTGATGTCATAAAGCTGAGAGAAGTACTTGGTGAAATTATCTCTGTTGCTTGGACCCAGGTTACTTCCAAGGCAATGGCAAGAGAATTCTAGCTCAGCCTCATTGAGATAAATAGTCTTTTAAGTGTTAACAGATACTTTAAATAAGACCTCAATCCATGCTTTTGTTTGTTTGTTTTTAATTCTGGAGGACACGAAAGAGAACAATGCTGAGATGTCCTGCATGAAAATATGTTTATTTCTTGCAAATTGGTTTTCTTAAGCTTGCTTTTTTCCTTATTGGTTTGTGATCATGGGAATGGGAATTGTCTCCCTGTATTGCTCAAACTCTGGATTACCTTCTCAAGATTTAATTTGGCTTGCTTGTAAATTCTGAGAAGAATTGATGGAATATGCCCAAGATAAGTACACCTTGAGTTGACAATTTCCAATTTATTATCTTTATAGCAAGTAGAGTTATTTCATGTGAATGTTACTTTCACTGAGTCAAATATGCTATCCTCGTTGAGTTAGTTTCTCCAAGGGTCTCTGCTTTCATTAAAATTGCAAAGAAACCATATATTTGCCTTTTTTGGAAATTCCATGTCCCATGAACTGGGACACGTAACAGTGAATAAGGAAATATTTATTTACACAATCACGGTTGATGGCCACCAAGTTAGATGGCTTTGAAAGAGAAGTAGATAAGGGGTCAGTCAGTTTCCAGTGGCCATCATCGTTGATAGTTTGTGCTAACTCCAGGAAGATACAAGATAGGAAGATAGGAAGCATATCTTAAATGCCAATTGGGGTGCAACACTGGAGGAGGGGGATTATCCCCCCATTTATGTGAGTTTCTAGAATGCATCTGATCAGCTAGTCTGATTAAAGACATGGACTCTTGGCCTAATCTGGTAGGGCTTTTCTTATATTTTTATGCAATGAAGAAAAGTGTGTTCTCTGATCTCGGTAACTTTATTCAAAAAAATGAATGGCACCCTTCCACTCTACACAATATACAGTCAGTCGTTGCACAACTGGGTTTCAACCATGTGACTGATTCTTGATTGCTAGTTGAAAGTGACCTGTCCATCTTCCCTGTGTTATTCCTTTTTCTTTTCGTTGACAACTTTCCATATATTTTGTGGAAAGGAACGAGCAGGAGGTTTATTTTACTGTAAACTGCCCAGAGTCCCCCGTGGGGGGAGATGGGCGGTGATATAAATTTAAATAATAAAAAATAAATGTATTATCAGTTTGGAGGGGAAAAGGCAGCCGTTCACTTTCATCCTGCCAAACCAAGCCGTTTCCCCAATATACGCTACAGGAATGGTAGGTGAAATAATCTCGGGTACGAATAACAGAACAAATGCAGCTTTCAGAATAAATACTTTCCTGCAGTATTGTGACTTTCCCCCTAAATGCAAATAAACGAACTCCACTTACATTGCGTACACTGAATTCCTCAGCTCTTGCATCATCTTCTTGTGTGGATTCTATCTTCACAAGTTGCCTTTCAATCTTGCAAAAATAATGCAGCAGCACCAGCTTCACCTTCTCTTTGCTCAACCCCAGATGCAGTGGCTGGATTTCAGTGGCCCTGTTCCCAGCCCGTGGAGCCACTGTGCACGCTGATAGCACATCTTGGGAACGGCTAGACCACTGGTTCTCTAACTTGGCAACTTTAAGACCTGTGGACTTCAACTCCCAGAATTTCCCAGCATGCATGGGGAATTCTGGGAGCTGAAGTCCACAGGTCTTAAAGTTGCTGAAGTTGAGAAATACTGGGCTAGACCTTGACCATTTTTTATAATCCTCCCAGCTGCAACAGGAAAATGTCATTTTCTGCCTTTTTCTTTTTTTTCTCGAGAGAGAGGAAACACAAAAATTCTCCCATTTCTACTTAATTTTATTTTTGGATGAGGGAATAGAAACCTGAAACCAGAGGGATAAAAGAGCATTGTGGCCCTCTTTTTTCAGGGCCTCTCTAGGATTTTGTCTTGATTTCAAGTGAGGTATGATTGAGAGCCAGTTTGGTCTAGTGGTTAAGGCAATGGGCTAGAAACCGGGAGACTGTGAGTTCTAGTTCCTCCTCAGGCATGAAAGCCGGCTGGGTGACTTTGGGCCAGCCCCTCTCTCTCAGCCCTAGGAAGAAGGCAATGGCAAACCACTTCTGAAATCTTGCCAAGAAAACTGTAGGGACTAGTCCAGGCAATCGCTGAGGATTCGACACAATTGAATGCCCCCCCCAAAGGTTAATCCCACTGTCAGCATTCCCATGCCAAGATGACCAAGGAGAGTTAATACTGAGCAAAATTGTAGAGGGCTAAATGTAATCCCCTCGAAGTTAGCGGACTGGATCAAAAATACTTCTTTGGACTATTTCTGCTATGAAAGAAAAGTTCATTGTTCCAATGGCAACTGGCTGGTGCTGCGTTGTGATCCCCTGCTGTATGCAAACTGGGACACATACGCACCCACATTCTTATTTGCACAAATTTTGTACCACAGTTTGCAGCGGAAAAGTGCGTATGCTGCTGCGCTACTTGAGGGGAAGCTGCGAACAGAAATGTGCACATTGGGGAAAATGTGTGCAGACACACACAGGAAGTCTCCTGTGGATTTAAATGGCTATGTAGAGCCATCCAGAAGCCAGAGGAAATGAAGTTCTGATAGAAAACATGAAAAACTGAGTGAAATGAAGCTTTTGTGGTGACGGTCACTATTTGAATTTCCAAAGAGCACGGAATGCTGCTGTTGGACAATGCAAGACACTGCTTCAAGCAATGCAGCCATAATTTAGATTCTGAGTAATGAACACCATCAATACCTTCTGCTTTTTTTATTTGACTATTCCCATTCTATTTGATGGGAAGGAACACCTTCTGAAAGAGATTTCAAAGGAGAAGAAAATGGAGAAATTCTCATGTGTTCCTTCCCGTATAAGATGACTGAAAGACCTGTGGAAGTGTCTGCCTTTCCTTGTTCTATTTACACCAGCTGTAGGTCTCCCTGGCTTCCCACACTTCTACTGAATCCTAAGAAAATCCTAAGAAAAGACACTATAATAGGAGCCAGCAGTATTAGGTATGTTCGCTGCCTTGAGTTATATATAAAGAAGGATAAAGATCTAACAGCAAGAACAACTATCATGAGCAAAGAAGCACAGGTAGCCAAGCTGCCCAGTGACTGATAATGTTGAGGAGAGGGAGGAGGAGAGGAGGAGGAGGAAGAAGTAGTTCAGCCACAACTATTCTTGAAGGAGGAGGAGGAGAAGGAAGGAAGGAAGGGAGGAGGAGGAGGAGGAGGAGGAGGAGATGGCAGCATCCTCTGCTACTTTGCTATGTTCAGAACAGTACTTCAAGACATTCTAAAGAAATTGTGTAATGCCCTGATGATGGAATAATAAAAAAAAAAGTATTTTTTGCAGGGTGACAAAACTTTTCAGAAACTAGACTGAGAAATTTAAAAAAATTCCAGAAGAGCACACGTCTGCATCATTGCTAAGAAAGCCATATGAAGTCTCCAGGAGCCAAGCTGGACTCGAGGGAGACTTTACCTTTTTATATACATTTTAAAATAATCATGCACAGGCAATTCACACACCCCTAGGCTCTTTTTTCCCCCCCTAGAAGCTGCTAAATGAAAGATGTAAAACAGAATTTCTCAACCTTGACAACTTGAAGATGTATGGACTTCAACTCCCAGAATTCCCCAGCCAACATGGCTGGCTGGGGGATTTCTGGGACCTGAAGTCCACACACCTTCAAGCTGCCAAGGTTGAGAAACCCTGGTTGAAGAATCCAAAAGAGCACAAGAAACTGGCTGATGCTATAACAGATGGGTCTTCAGCCTCATAGTAGATGACATAGTAGATTTTATGATAGCATAACACTGGTTATGAATTTAGAGAGACCATAGTTCAGGTTGTAACACCCCCCTCCAATTAACTGATCTATAATCTTTCATTTGGAGAAGATTAACTGAGGGGGAAAATCATTTGTTTCTGATTTTGTGCAAGTAAGAAATATAGAAATGTGGAGATCTTAGAGGTCCTGGATCTTCCAAGATAAGAATGCGAAGGGGCTTGAAACTTTCTTTCCCCCTACTCACGCTTCATCTCTTCCCCAAAAATTTCAGAACATAGCCTTTAAAAGAAATAATTGAGTTTGGCATTATTGACCCCCCCCCCCCTTTTTTTGGAGATATCTTGAGATTACGGCTTTTTTCAGAGTGAAGTCCTTTGCATCTGATCAGAGAGATTGTCCATATCTACATGCCGTTCTTCTTGTATAACTTGCTCGTTATCTGAAGGGTCTGGCCCCGAGTCCTTTGTAAAGATGGATCTAATCTGATTCTGTTGGTGCGAGCATTCACCTGATTTGGTCAGCAAGGGCTCTGAAATAGATTTCGGTTCCTGCATCCAAACATGCATCAGGACCTCATCGATGCATAGCCGACGGGACACGTCAGGCTGAAGCATATGGTAGATGAGGTCCTTGCATTCCACGGATAGCACTTTGGACCGGGGAAAGTGCACACGGTGTTCCTTCTGCAGCTTGAGCATTTTTTTAATGTTTGAGTCATCGTAAGGCATGGAGCCACAGACCATGATAAACAGCACGACACCCATGCTCCAGATGTCGTAGACCTTGGGCTGGTAGGGGATGCCCTGTAGCACTTCAGGAGCTGCATAGGCAGCAGACCCACAGAAGGTTTTGCTGAGAATTACCCGTCCATCATCGTCACGAGCCAGGCGTTTGGAAAACCCAAAATCTGTCAGCTTGATGTTGTATTCTTTGTCCAGAAGGAGGTTCTCACATTTCAAGTCCCGGTGGACAATGTCCAGCTCGTGGCAATATTTGATGGCACTAGCTAACTGGTGAAACATTTTGCGGGCAATGTCTTCGGGGATGGCTCCCTTCCTCTTAATAAACTCCAGCAAATCTCCTTGGACCCCAAGCTCGGTTACGATATACACTTTCCCTTCTGAGGTCTCGAAGATTTCATAGGTCTTGACGATAGCATAATGCTTCACTCTGGCCAGCATCTCAATCTCTCGGGGAAGAAACCTCTCCAGGAAGTCTCGGGGAGCCTTTTTCTTATCTATGATCTTCACTGCAACGTTGCACTTCAACCGTTCTGAATAGGCGGATTTCACTTTTGCATATGAGCCTTCTCCAAGGTTGATACCCATGATATAGCCTCTCTTTTTAAGCACTTCTGCATCATCCATAGTCTCCTGAGGCAAGAGATCTGAGCTTCAAGAGAGGGCATCACACGCCTTAGCTGCCCCCTTTCCCTCCAGATTTATGCACATTTCAGGATGGTCTTCTGAAATGACCTGGTTTCTCTCCTTGGGCTGAATGCAGCAGAACTCTCAACAGCCTGTCATGATGTCACAAAGCAAAGCCATTTCTGGTGCTGACTAAACATACACTAGGTAGTTTGGGAGCGAACACAGAGGGCTTGGTAGATAGGGGATGATCTTCCTATGTGGATCAATCAATTCTCCTTGACAGCTTGAGTACGTATCTGTAGACACAGGCTTCTTTTGCTATTCTCTGTCCTCCGCGTGCCCAGATTTTGTTTTAGGACTGTCTGGGGGTGGGGGGCAAACTACCCATGATCCCCTATAACCTTGCTTTTGTCTTGTTCTTTAAAGTTCTAGTGCATGCTGAAGTTGGGTTGGGGCATGAAATTGGCTTGATCTTAAAAAGGCTGAAGTGTCTTGTTGCTGCTGCTGCTGACAGAAATAATGGGTGATGCCAGAGATGCAACCTGCTCACTTGTGTTTTAGAAATTGGAACCAGACTTGAGCTGAGGGCTACAGATCACCTGTACTTGCTTCAAAGCATCACATTCAAAGAAGGTTGTTGCTGTTGTTAGTTGTCGTCACGTCGTTTATGACTCTTGGTGACCCTGTGTATAACAGAACGAAATTCTGGAGGAGTGAAATGAAGATCAAAAATAGTAACAGAAACAAGGGCCTAACCCCAATGAATTGAAATATTTTGATACTACCCAAAGGGAATAGATATTAAAACTTATTTTTAATAGGTAGGTAAGGTGTGACTGAGCTTGAAAGAGATTGGTATGGCCTTCCAAATTCAACCATTTTTCACATCTTTTTTTTTTTAATGTCTTAATAATTGCTTATATACTTTCATTCCGTTGTCTTCCTCAGCAACTCGGTCTTTCAGGGCTGTATGCTCACTTGATTGCTGTTTTTACCAGTTGGCACGTTAAGGTTCTTTTTCATTGAGGTTGTGCAAAATTTGCCTTCACATTTGTATTCACTTACAAATTGCACTGGCAATTTTGGTGAATCGAAGAGCGGAGTTGGAATCAAAACGAATCAGCAAGGAGATCCAGTTTTGCTCTGAAGAGAACTGTCCGTGGTCCTGACCTTTCATTTGCAATCAGGTTCTATAAATCCACTGGTCCCTGCGTGGAATTGAAGAGGATTGCAAACAGGGTGACCTGGAAGAGAATTTAATCAGTTGGCTTCATAAAAAGAAGATCTGTGCTTTGCCCAGTTTTCCATACAGAAGATAAATTTATGGTAGTCTTTATAGTGGTTAGTTTGACTTGGTGCTAGCTGTGAGAATTATGTTGCTTGGCTCTTTTCTCTCCTCCATAAATGCAGTGTTTATGCAGTGTTTTTGTGCGTTAAGGAGTTTGCTTCTTGAATTCATCAAAGACATATCTAGCAGGATTTTTTTCCCTAACAGTTTCCAGAGCATTGCTGTGTTTTTCTGTCACAACAAAACCAACAGAAGGATCTGGTAGAGTAAAATTTGTAGCAGCATCCCCTCTTTTGGTCAAGGAGACACCATCCTAAGAGGATGCTGCTGAAATAAAAAAAAAAGACTTGAGTAAGGATATGATGGGATGGATCTGAACATTCAGCCTGTGAGGTTGAGGTGTGTTTTTTTTTTTGCCTCTGAATTAGCTGGTGACATCTGCCCTTCACATTTCTAAATATGGCAGTGAACTTCTTTTGATGGAACAGAAAGGGCAGAGTCACTACCAGGTATGAACACAAATGGATCATGTTTTGACTTAGGATAAGGCAGTTCTCTCTAGTGATCAAGAGGGGGGATTAAAGATTGTGATTTCTAATCACTGAGGAGATCAACTTAATGTATGGCTGCTGTAAAAATCATAACCCTGATAGCCTGTATTATTGAGAAAGGAAACTACAGTTAGGATTAAATGATGATTTCTTATATTTTGATTATTTAGAAGGGATGTGATATGGGAAGATTTTTTTTCCCTTTTCTTTACTAGAGAAGGTGTTACCTTATAGAAATTGTTTATACTTTTCTGGAGGGGGGGTTGCCTTTTATATATCTTCTTTTTTCTATCTTTTTCTCTCTTTCTCTTTCCTTTTTATACTTCCTTAGTATGTATTAGTTTTTTTTATCTTTTCATAAGTAAACTTCAATAAAATTATAAAAAAAGTAAAAGAAACGAAAGTGAACCTGTACAAGGAACTATTGTGAGCACCATTGGAATGCTCTGTACAGTTATTGTTGCTGCTTCTAAAAATATATACATAAGCAAGCATTGGCAGCAAGATTTACAACCTCTTGTCACTTGTACCATCAAGAAGCTGATATTACATTCCAAAAAGGACATTTGGAATGGGGAAAAGTGTAGGAAAAAAACATCCAAAATGATTGGAGCACATGTCCTGTGAGAAAATATTTTGAACAAGGCTGTTTCTATGCTTGCCCCATGGAACAGCGTATCCCCCTGAGATTCAGATGCTCCTGACCCTAATGGTCTTTTGTAAGGAGTTAGAAACTTAGCTTCTTACCCCCAGCACTGGGCCACGAAACTAAGTGATCCCATTTTTAGGGGGTTACTGATATGGATATGTGAGCTTCCCCCAGGCATGATGTTGTTAGTTTTTGTTGATGTTTTTATTGCATTTAACTTGCTGTTCACTGCCCAGGTTGAGTGGGTAGCTGTATTGAAATTTTATTATTTATTTATTTAATTAAATTTATTGGCTGCCCAACTCCAGTAGACTCAGGGCAGTGTACAAAACTAGAATGAACATAAAAACAGCTAAAAACATTAAATCAAGCAGACAGTCCAGAGTAAAATAATCCAACGGACAGCAAAATCAACAAAACAAAACGGGCCATTGAATAAATAATAAACATCATCTCCAGGCCTGGGACCAAAGCCAGGCTTTCAAAGTTTTCTGGAACCCTAAGAGAGAGGGCACCATCCTTATCTCGGGGGGAATGCTGTTCCAGAGGGTGGGGTCTGCAACAGAGAAGGTGTGCTTAATAGGTCCCACAAAATGTCAGTGTTTAATGGGGGGAACTGGAGCACACCTGCTCTCCTGGAATGTACTGGGTGGGCAGAAACAGTTGGAGACCAGCAGTCTCTCAGATATCCAGGCCCTATGCCATCCAGGGCTTTAGAGATCATAACCGGCACCTTGAATGCACTCAGAAGCCAACTTCCAGCCAGTGCAGCTCATGTAGCAGTGGTGACACATGGGCACACCAAGAGGCATCTATTACTGCTCACACTGTTGCATTTTGAACCAGCTGTAGCTTCCGGGTGGTCTTCAAGGACAGCCCCATATAGAGTGCATTGCAATAATCGAGTCGTGAGGTGACCAGGGCCTGAGTGACTGTCTGAAGGGCCTCCCGATGGAGGAAAGGGCACAGCTGGTGCACAAGATGAACTTGTGCAAAGGCCCTCCTGGCTACAGCTGCAAATCGAGTAAACATATGGAAAACAGTGGATGTGGATTTCTCCCTAGCTGATGATATTGGGATGTGAGGGCATACCCATGCAACTGAATAACAGCAGAGTTCACTTAGTTAATTTTTGAAATTTGCCACCTTGAGATGGGATATTAAGACCAGATTCCTGAAGGAGAAAGACAGTATACTAATTCTTCATGTTGCTCTGGGCAGGTGGGATGGTTCTCCCTTCAAGCTGCAGAAAAATTCAAAATGGGAAGGCGTGTTGTGGTCACACCCTGATTGTGGGTATCTCAGAGGCTTCAGGCCAGCCTTGGTAGGAACATAATGCTGGTCCAATTTTTTTTTATTAGGACAGTAGGTCTTAGCTTTTTCATGTCAGGGCTGTGAATTTCCACCTTTGTAACAAACACAGTAGAATATGGGAACAAAGATCCAAACAACAACAACCTTGACTCAATAGTTTCCTTTTTTTAAGGTCCCTTTCAAGGAGAACACACCCAGTTGGAACAGGTGTTGCATACAAATTAGGCACTGCATCTCCTTGATGGTAGATCAAAGCTTTGATGAGCAAACCTGTTTGGGAACTATTCTTTTTAAGGAATTCAACCATTCCAGCTCTGAGCGTTGCAGAGAACTCTTGGGAAAAACGCTTTGAAACGTCCACCGTCCTAGATAATGAGGAACATTGCTGTGCCTCTGCTGGGAGGTGTTCAATCTTCCCCGCTAAAGGTGACATTTCTTCTTCATTAAGTTTTGCAAAATTATGTGGAAGGGACCTTGGATTAACTTCAGAACCACACTACACCTAGCTGCATAGAGTGCATACACACACAGAGTGATTTGTCATGGATTTCTAGTTCTCCCAAAAGCAGAAGCACTGGGATTTGGAGGAGAATCTAACTAATGCAATATGGTGCATTAGTCAGAAGACTCAACTTTGGCCAGGCAAATTGGTCATTCTAATCCCAACTTGGTTGCGCATACAAGAGAAAGGCCTGGATCATTCACCGCAGCGTACCTGATTTTTGAGGGTTGCTGTGAAGATGGAAGGGCCTACTTAAGAGTTCCTTGCAGGATGAGTAAAGAAAAAGGAAATGCATTAGAAGAAACAGGAAGGGTTCAGACCAGAGTTCACTATATCCTTCCTCCAGATTGGATGTTCCCTCTCCCTCCAAGCTTCCACCCCCATGGTAGGGAGGGAGAGAACCGCCCCCCCTTCATAAACTACCATTTTGGGTCAGAGAAAGCATAGAGGTTTGGTTTCAGTTCTTCCACTGTGGACATGGACCAAGTCACCAAAGTGATCTCCTGTAATCGTAAGGAAATTAAGCAATGTAGAACAGGTGCATTGGATAGCGAGGGTATCCCAGTACTTTCAGACAACCTCATTTACAGTTGGATGTTGGCAATGTCTTTTCATTGATGGGTGTGGTCCAAAGAACTATCATTTGTGCTGTGTTCTGTACAATAGAAGGTTTTGGACAGGAAAGAATGCTGCTTTCTATATATTATTGTTTGCAATGGTTCAGGGGATTTTGAAGTAGAATTAAGGAGAATTAAGAGTCGTCTGCCTGTGCCTGAGATGGGAGACTGAAACCGCGTTTTTGTCCTACCTACCTATGGTTTGCAAAGCCCCTTTCCTTGGCTGGGCTGGGTCCAATGGCCCTCTGCTCTTCTTCCAGCACTGTATCTCTTTCATTTCCTCATTATGCCACTGGGTCACACTACAACTGGCTTTGCACATTGTGCTAAGCCATGGTTTATGAACCGTAGTGTTTTAAATACAGCTTAGCATGCTAAATGGGTGAGATCATCTGTCACCATGGGATGAGGTATCATCAATATGCCGATGATACCCAGTTATATATCTCCATCCAGGGTGAAGTAAGTGATGCGGTCTCCACCCTTTCTAGGTGCCTGGGGGCTGTGGGGGCCTGGATGGGGAACAATAGGCTTCAACTGAACCCTGGTAAGACAGAGTGGCTGTGGATTGATGGCTCCTTGGGTTCCAGGAAGTTGTCTTCTTTGGTTCTGGATGGGGTGGCACTTCCCCATTTGGAGCCAGTGCAGAACCTGGGGGTCCTCCTGGACTAGCGACTCCTGCTGAGAGCAGGTGGCAGTCGCGGCCAGGAGGGCCTATGCGCATCTCCGGGTGGTGCATCAGCTACGCCCATTCCTGGACCGAGATGTCCTCCGAACAGTCACTCATGCCCTTGTCATCTCTCACATAGACTACTGCAATGCACTCTACATGGGGCTACCCTTGAAAAGCATTCGGAAGCTTCAGCTGGTCCAGAATGCGGCTGTGCAGACAGTTATTGGAGCTGTAAAATCAGCCCATGTCACACTGTTAAGTGAGCTGCATTGGGTACCAGTTTGCTTCCGGGTCCAATTCAAGGTGCTGGTTATCACCTTTAAAGCCCTACATGGCATGGGACCAGGGTACCTGAGGGACTGTCTCATCCCCATAACATCAACCCATCTGACCCGGTCAGGCAGGGATGGCATGCTACGGACCCCATCAGCAAAGGAATTTCATCTAGCAGGGTCCAGGAGGCAAGCCTTCTCTGCAGTGGTGCCCGCCCTTTGGAACATCTTGCCCCGGAGTTGAGACAGGTTTGCTCGCTCTCAGACTTCCAGAAGAAACTGAAGACCTTGTTCTGCCACCTTGCTTGGGAGGGGGAGAGAGATAGCTCCACCTGGGGATGGCTGGCGCCATAGCACCTTTTAGTGATTGTGTTACATCTCCACTTGGATTTTACATTTGTTTTTATGTATATTTTAATGCTAATTTTAGGTGGTTATGTTTTTAGTGTTATTTTATTGTAAACCGCCCAGAGTCCCCCATGGGGGGAGATGGGCGGTGATACAAATTTAATAAATAATAATAATAAACCGGAAGCCATACTTCACAAACCACAGTGGCTCGGTACACACAACAGCTTGGCCACAAAACAAGCAACCAATCCCAGGATGGCTTGGCTGAAGTTCCAACCAGCCAAAGAGTTGGCATCCAAACTTATTTCTTTTGCTTTTTTCTCACCCTCGTGTTATTTGGGGGGGCATCTCCAGATGCTGGATAACAGTTACCTGTCATCTTTTAGCATGAATCATGTTAGCCAGGTTTAATGAGAGTGCTGCTCCAACAGCATTTGGAAGCCCCCCATATCTCCCCCACTTTATATCCTGTTTCTTAGATCACTGGCAATTGTTTTATAAAGCAAACTGCTGGAATGCTTTGGTTGGAGCAGCGGGTTGGAATACGTAAACAGATAAATATGAAGTAAATGGGGAATTACGCAATAAGGAGAACAGAGCAGGGCTGCTCAAAGAAAAGACTTTCAGGTTTACTGCGTTATGCAAAGCAATAAGTACTCCAGGTAACATTTTACGTTTGCACTTTACCATCTGGCTACCGAATTATTTCAGGTCCTTTCCTTGCACCCAAGGGTGGTTTAGAACCTCTTCAATCCGTAGGCGGTGAGAAACATCAGGCTGAAGCATGCGGAAAATCAGGTCTTTGCATTCCGGACTCAGATACCCGGGAAAGAGGATCCGATGTTCCTTCTGCAGGCGGAGCATCCGTTTGACATTGGAATCGTCATAGGGCATGAATCCGGAAACCATGACATACAGGATCACACCTAGGCTCCACATGTCATAAACTTTGGGATGATAAGGAATGCCCTGGATCACTTCTGGAGCAGCATAAGCTGCAGAGCCACAAAATGTCTGGCTGGGCAAGATTTTGCCATTCCCATCTCGAAAACACCGCTTGGAAAAGCCAAAGTCTGACAGTTTGACATTCATGTCTTTGTCCAGAAGGACGTTGTCACACTTCAGGTCGCGGTGCACCACATCCAAGTCATGGCAGTATTTGACGGCACAACACAGCTGACGAAACATCCGGCAGGCCACTTCTTCAGGGAGCCCCCGGTTGCTCTTAATGAACTCTAGTAAGTCCCCCTGAACGCCAAGCTCCATCACAATGTAGACTTTTCCAGCAGTCTCAAAGATCTCGTAGATTTTGACGATGGAGCAGTGATTCACGGTTGACAAGATCTCCAGCTCCCGAGGCAGAAATTTCTCCAGGAACTCACTTGGAACTTTCCGCCTATCTGTGATTTTCACAGCCACGTTGAATTTCAGACGCTCCGAGTAGGCAGATTTCACCTTGGCAAAGGAACTCTCGCCCAAGGTGTTCCCCAGAACATAACCTTTTTTCTTAAGCACAGCAGCATCGCCCATGATGCCAAGGGTGGGCATGCCAACCTCCCATCTGAACTGTCATTTAGTGGCACATTCCTTTGGGTGAGAGAGGACCATCTCAAGGGGCTCGAGGCTGGGCAGGTGTTAGGTCTCCCAGCAGTGTTTTGAAGAGCTGATGTCATCAGATGACATCATAAGGCCTCACTGGAAGGAGCCTGGGTATGTTATTTAAGGACCTGAATAGGAAAATACACAATGATGGCAGGCAGTCATCCACAAAATAATTGGAACTGACTCTTGTCGGAAAAATATCAGGATTCTGGAAGCTGAGGTGTCTTTGGGTCTCAATGTACTTCACCTGAAGAAGATGAGAAGAAGCTGGTGATTCCTACTGGGCTCCAGAAAGTGAGGTTCTCATCTAAGCCTTCTGCTCTCCAGGTACTGGTTCTCCAAGAATCCCGTCCATTATAGCCTGTCTACTCTGAATTGGAAAAGACATGCCATGTCTTTTAACAACCTCTGGCCAGGGTGGGGGGTGGAAAACTTGAGGTCACTTTTTTTTTAAATTGTGGAGCCTATTTCCATAACCATATACATTTAAGCATTGGTGCCTTGGATCCTTGATTTCCTTGATCTTACTCCTTATTCCCTCCCCCCTCCCCCCCCCCTTTTGTGTTGTGTCCTTTTTCCGTTGTCCTATTGAAGAGAAGAAAATTAAACTGCTCTCAAGGTCTTTCTGGTTGGAGAACAAGGTCATAAGGAGTGGGTAACATCATGCCCTCCAGATGTTTAGGATTACAGCTCCTAGAATGTCCTGTCCTTGAGCTATACCCACTGGGGTTTCTCAGAACTGTAATACAGAACATGTGGAGGGCATCAAGTTGCCTACTACAAAATAAATAGAATATAAATCCATAAATTTCAAGTAATTGAATTTGTTTCATGTGCTGTCTGGGAAAAATTGGTGGCCACGAGAAAATGGAGGACCATATTTCCTTCCTATCTCCAGACAGGTCCTCTGAACAGTGTATCTTTGACAGCAAAGTGGTTGCCATCAAGGGAATTTTATTGTTACGAGCATTGCAGACATCAGCCGTGGAAGAGAAACGTAGGACCTGCAGTTGATAACGACTGAAACAAAAAAAATGGTTTTAACAAGAACATAGCGAAACAAAATATTTCATGAGGAAGGTGAATGAAATTTCAGTGGTGGAGAAATCCAGACTCGGGAATCTTGGAAGCTTGTGGATCGCTTTAAAACAAGGTTTCCCAACCAGGGTTCCGTGGTACCCTAGGATTCCACAAGAGGTCACTAAGGGTTCCCTGGGAGATCATGATTTATTTAAAGCATTATTTCAAATTCGGGCAACTTCACATGAAAGAGGTAAGTTTCATTCTTTATGTTTAGTTTAAGAACACTGTTAAGGCATATATGAGTTATTTAAAAAAATAAAGGCGGGATAGAAAATAAAACAAATAAATAAACCCGTGAAACGAATATAATAATGTTGTAACTTATGGCCTATCTTTGAGCGTGAATATGCAGGGGTTCCCCAAGGCCTGAAAAATATTTCAAGGGTTCCTCTGGGGTCAAAAGGTTGAGAAAGTCTGCTTTAAAACAACGAGAGAGAGAGAAGCATGTCGCAAAACTCAACTCTTTCTTCTAACCAACCATGGGTGGGGAGGCACAAATAAAAATATGTAAGCAGAGAAGACCTCTCAGTAATTGGGGAGGGATAGAAGTATAAAAATGAACATAATTAATGAAATAACCATAATACATGATCTGACCATGGGTTTTGGATCCTGCCTTGTAAAGGTCTGGTGTTTCCTTTGTCACCTTGTTGATGTATCACTTTCTTTGTTGTGCTGATATCTCAGTTTAAGACTTACACTTTAGCCTGCTTTATTAGGGACATCTTATTTCTCCTTGAAACATAGGATTGGACCTATATTCGGGTGTTGGCAGCTTTATTATGCCAGCTTTCACCATCGCTAGCCAGTACAGCAGATGGCAAGGAATTCAGGGAAGGACGGTTCCAAACATCTGGTGGGTTCCAGCTTGCCTATGTCTGTGGTGAGCAAAAATGTTTGCTGGGGCCCCCTGAATGAGGAAGGGGGCACACCCCCTTCACCCCCATTGGAATTGTCCCTGGTACGAATCGATTGTTGACGTTCCTTGAATGAACAGAAGTGGTGGGAAGAACAGGTTGGCCTGTTGTGTTCTGCTCACCCTTTTTTCACGGGGCTGAAAAACCTGCACTTGGGCGTTTTATCATCATTGGGCTTATAATGCAAACAGAAGGTGATTTTGACCCATGTAACTTGTGCTGTGCATTACAGGCGATGGACAATTCTGGTTGCACACTCTCGGAGGGCATCAGCCCAGGAGGCTGACTTAGAGCAGTCCAGGTTGGCTGGTCGCTGGCATCTGGGGGACTCCTTAAAGATGAGCGGGGCTTCGGTCACACGAGCCTCCTCCTGTGCCGGGGCCAATGGGAGTTGCAGGACCCCAAGGGTGGGGAGCTGCACCCCAATGATTGCTCCATGAGAGAATGGTAGGATGTCACTGTTCCCCTTCGCGAAACCACGATATAAAAAGAGGCACACTCAGCGGCTTGCAGTCTACTCCATTCCCCTTACTTCAGTTTAGGTCCGCGCTGAACACGCTTTCGCTCCCCTCCGCAGAGGAAGCATCTTGCTGCCCTGCCCGCTCCTTCCCGACGTTTCTCGGTCAACGCTTCTCCGCTGCAACGGTTCTCGAGGCTTCCTTTTCCACGCTTCCCGTCTCTTTTAACAGGGGCCCCCCGCCCGGAGCTGACCCGCCCCTCTTTCCAATCAAGCGAATGGCTTCCCGTCGCTTGCTAGGCGGAGAACGGCAGGCGGACCGAGGAGTTTTCGGCGCCCACGTGGATGCCTGGCAAGCCGAAGCCTTGTCGCGCCGGAGGTTGTATTCCGGGACGCCCGGAGCGGGAGAAAATCGCCCCACCGTATCCAGGACGCCGCGCAAGGGGGAGAAAAATCCGGGACGGCGCGCAGCGGGGGAGGAAGTCCCAGCCGTAACGACCGGGAGGAGACGCTTGGAAGGCTCCCGGCGCCGCCGCCGCCGCCACGGCTAGTGCGGCGCCTCCTCCGCCATGCGCCTATGCAAATCGCCCGCGGCGAGGCTCCTCCCCCGCCTCCCTATTGGCCGCGCGGCGGAGGGGCGGGGCGCGCCCGCGGGAGCGGCGGGGCGGTGCGGCCGCCATCTTGCGAGCGGAGCTGCGGGCGGGCGGACCCCCTCAGCGAGGCGGCGCGGGGCTCCTCGGCGGCGGCGAAGGCGGCGAAGGCGGCGGAGGAGGCCTCTCTGGCTCCCGGAGGCGGCGCGGCGGCGGCGGCGGCCCTCCCCCCTGTGTTCCCCCGCCCCGCCCCGCGGGGTTGATGTGGCTGCGCTGGGGGAGGATGAACGGAGGATAAATGGTGCCCAAGGCGGACAGCGGCACCTTCCTCCTCCTCTTCCTCCTCGTGCTCAGCATCACCGAGCCGTTGCGGCCAGGTACGGGAGGGGGCGGGCGAGGGAGGCCCCCACTGACCCTGGAGACCCGGGACTACAGCGCCCATCATCCTCAGGACACGGGAGGGGGGGGCTAAGTGGGGCCAGGCGGCCCCTTCCCTCAACGCCCCCCTGGACCCCCTCAGCAGTGCTGGGAAGGCACCTCCTATAATCCCCAGCGCTCCCCGCTGGGGGCTTCCAGGTGTTGGGGCCGCAGCCGCTCTCTCCTCTCCCCACCCCCCCTCCGCGTTGGATTACAGTGCTCATAGGCCACCACCTGCCCTTCAGATGTCTTGGGTCCTTGCCCCCGTCACCCCCAGGGAGGTCGGACTATGCTGCCCATGGGCCCACGGCCCTCCAGCTTCGTTGGCCCTTGCTTCTGCTCCTCCTGACTTCCATCCTGGGGTCCCCCCCTCATTTAGCTTTTTTCCTAGAGTCCCAGTGATAGAACGAACACCCCTTGTTGGGGAAGGGTCTCTTAGAGACTTGAGGATGATGGGAACACATCAGGTTGAGAAGGTTGCCTTAAAGCCAGGATGGGGACAGCTGGTTGTGTAGGCACATGGGCCTGGGGGAGCTCTCTCGTGAGCCTTTCGGCATGACCACTGGGGTTGCATGAGAAGGTCCTTGTCATTCTCCTGGAGGTGGGATGGTGGGGTCTTTCCCTAAAAGTGGAGAGGTTTATTTTAGTGCATGGGGTCTGTCTGCAGCAAGCAGGAATTTGGTGGCTTCTTTTACAAGGACTGGACTGATAATTGTCAAGAACTTCTGCAGATCTTCTGGGTTTCCATAGCACGGTTACCCTGGCTCATTAAGGATTTTGCAGCTCCGTTCACACAACCTGCTAGGTTTGGGTTGGATTCTTTTTTTTTTTTTTGGTAGCTTAGCAAGTTGTGTGAATCCAAATCATTTGGTTAATTTATGACTTTGGTGCCTTGTGCAATGCTAGAAAATGTATTAATTCACCAAGCAGATTAAGTGTGTGCACCCAGCCTTTGAGTGTTTGGATTAAGGGGCTGTCTTAACCCTTTTTGTTGTTTCCCAGCGACTGTGAAGTGAATTGCAAATATCTGGGTGATGGGGTGGCCACTGTTTGCCTTGTATTCTGAAGCAGATGAAGGGGGTCATCTTATTGAAGAGGTAGAAGGAGCTGTTGAGGCATCCTAGAAATTATTGAGCATTATAATTACTTAGTGGGGAGACACAGCTGAATTGTGCGCCTCTAGGCTCTAGCAATGTAGGTGAGTCCAAGTGTTAATACTAAACCATATTTAAACCGTTTTATGCATTTGGACAAGTTCTAATCTTGGCATATTCAAAATCCTTAGAAAACCTTTCCTCCTAGCATGTCTGAATCAATCCTGGGTCTGCGGATCTTTCAAATAATTGGGCTTGTCCTTACTGGATGCTGTGGCTATCTATGAGGTTTGCATTTATAAGCTTCCTAAAAGCTGGGAAGAAGTCCTTGAAAAGGAAATGTCTCCTTTTTAAAACCGAAAGTAGGAGGAAAGGTTTTCTAAGGATTTTGAATATGCCAAGATTAGAACTTGTCCAGAAATGTCAGCTTTCAACTCCTTGGAAGAAAAAAAGGAGTTTCAGAAGTTATGAAAATGTGTGAAGCATTTTTATCTAGGGTAGAAAAGAGAAGTGATAGGGAAGACTACAGTTTTTCCTAAAAAAAAGAGAATTCATGTAACATTCAGGCAAAAAGGTAGAATGGTTTTGGGCATTGAAGGGCATAGGCACTGTTAAAAAAACTCTCCAGAAGTGTAGTTGTGTTGGACTTTTGTAGAGAGAGCAAAGTACTTTTAAAGTCTAGCAAGTTGCATAAGCTTCTGCTGTGACTTCCAAGAACTTGTATGTATTTAACATTTTGTTATCTTTTGGCTGTCACAAGGTTCTTAGTTGTTGCCTTCTGAGAGATTTCTTAGTGACCCCTTAGGCAAGAAAATTACCTGGCTGCACAGGGAAAGATGAACCATGTGTTTGGGATGTGTGTGGAAAAGAGAAATAAATGAACAGAGGCTGTGGTGCATAATTGCAGTTCATATTAACCCTCTCTTCGTTGTGGTAGAAGCTGTGTGTCCCCTTTCTGTTCCTAATGTGTGGAGAGGAGAGGGATTCTGGAAAGCTTGTAATGGCGTATTCTTAAGTTGAATTGCTCCAGCCACCCATTTGTCCAAGACTCTGGGCGGCTTATGAGGATTAAAACAAGAATATAAACAGTGTGGAAGAACGTAGGCCGTGCTATGCCCGGAAAAAAAAAGCATAACAACAGCCCAGACAGGTTCAGAAGTGGCTTCATTTGGTGCCCTGTCTTTCTTGAAGAAAGAGCTAGGTTTCAGGGCTCTCTTGAAGAATGGTAGGATCAGAATTGTATGAATATCGGAGAGGGGGAAGTATTTATTTATTTATTTAATTTATTTTCTATCCCGCCTTTATTATTTTTATAAATAACTCAAGACGGCCAACATAGCTAATACGCCTTCCTCTTCCTCTTTTCCCCTGTGAGGTGAGTTGGGCCGAGAGAGAGTGACCGGCCCAAGGTCACCCAGCCAGCTTTCATGCCTATTGCTCTAGAGCAGTGATTTCTCAACCTCAGCAACTTTAAGATGGGTGGACTTCAACTCCCAGAATTCTCCAGCCAGCATGCTGTCTGGGGAATTGTGGGAGTTGAAATCCACCCATCTCAAAGTTGCTGAGGTTGAGAAACCCGTCTCTAGAGAGTGGGTACCGTGGCAGAGAACCGATAAATATGGTTTGTTGGCAGATCATACCATAAATCAAATACTAGAAGTGAAATTTTGTGAGTATGCAGATTGAAAAAATGCAGACACAGACAAACATGCAGATCAATCCACTCTACAATGGAAGGCTCTTCACTGAACATTATTGATCATAATTTACCATGCTGGTCCAGTGTTGGTTGGTTAGTGGGTGTTGTTCACCTTCCCAGTCTAGGGCTGAGAGAGAGTGACTGACCCAAAGTCACCTAGCCAGCTTCTGGTCCTAAGGAAGGACTGGAACCAGGGTCTCCCTGTTCCTAGTCTAGCATCTTCACCACTGCACACTGGCTTTTGGGCTGAGACAGGGACTGGCCTAGTCATCTACTGAGCTTCTGGGAGGACTAGAACTTGGTCTCTCTGTTCCTAGCCCAACATCATCACCACTGGATCACTCTGTCTCTTGTGTGAGAGAGAGGGACTAGCCCAAAGTCATCTTGGGAGCTCACATGGCTGAGGGGGGACTAGAACCTGGGTCCTAGTTAAGTTAGACCTTAACAACTATACCATACTTGTCATATCAATCTATCTATCTTAAACATTTTTCCATTAAAGTATCAGTATGCATGTATACGCACACATACAGGCTGATGATGTTATTAGTTGAATTGCGGTCCTCGTCACATTTTGAGAATTTATGTCTCACTCTTTCTCTTTTTTAATTGTACCTGGTTGGGAGGAATGTTAATGCAATCACTGGTAGTGTGGTATCTAACTTGTTATAACTAGTCCTGAGCTATATTCCTCTGGAAGAAAGCTCTACCAGAAAATGATCTGCAAAGCATATGAGGTAGCAGATTCAGTGGAATATGATGGGGTTGAATAAGAACCTATTGCAAATGCATTTTTGGCCTGATCATGAATTAAAGAGGTAGAGAGGAAAGAAGATGCTCCAGGAAAAGGAAGATTTTTAAAATTCATCTGTTTCGTGAAAACATTTTTGCCACAGATAACCTGGCTGCCTGTTGGATTTAACAGGACTGCAGTGCTCTTGTAAATAAAAATCCTGGGCAGGATTTGAATGATGAGCTTAAACAGAGCAAGTTGGGTCTTGCTTGTTGATGTAATCCTGTGTTGTGTGTAACATTTAAGACCTAATCATAACATCTACCATCTTTAGAACCTGCCTTAGTTTGCTTTGAAGATTATCTTAAAGAGGCTTCTATATTGTTACATTGTTACTGGCTTCTTTATTTTTATTCATTCATTCATTCATTCAATTTATATCGCTGCCCATCTCAAACCAGGGACTCTGGGCGGCGAACAACAATAATTTTTTGTCTTTTTTTTTTTAAAGTTAAGTTGATCTTAAAAACCTGTGCGTGAAATACACCAAACATGTAGCCAGAAACTTTACTGACAGCAACCAAGACAAATGTCAGAGAACTATTTTTGTTTGAGTACCTGTGATTGCAACTGTAGGAAAATAGGATGATGCCTGTTGGTCTAGAGCAGTTGGTCTAGATCCAGCAACCCTGAATACTTTTGGGAGACCTCTGTCATCATGCACGCTTCCCCGTGAAGGGCCCATTCTCACTGTGGAAGAGGCAAGCTGCATTTTCAGCTAAGAATCTACTTGCCTCTTTGGCAGGACGAGCATTGAAAATGCCAACCCCTCCCAACGTGCCCAGTTTCTAGGCGTGTTATACATACATTTAAAATAGTGAGGATCCTCATCTAACTAGTGAAATCAATTGGGAAAACAGCGCTTTGAATTTATTTGCTTTGTTCATATGCCATCATGTTCCACATGGACTTACTTCCTACTCTTTCAGCTTGGAAATCGCTAAAACGAAGCCTCAGTGAGGACCAAGAACGGGTCTTCCAAGTCTTTCCTATATTGTATATTTTTAATACAGTTCTCTAGAGGTTCTTAAAAAAAAAAATCCCTAGCTTTCAAACCTGTCCCCAGTTCTTCTGTGCCTCTTTTTAAAACTGTGTTACCAAGCTTGGTTGGGTTGTAAAAATAAAAATCTTGACCTCTGATTTCTTGAGCCAGAAAATCTCCTTCTGCTTTTTCTTGGCATTTAGAGCTGATACTAATTAACTGTTGCTATATCCCGAAGGCTCAAAGCTTTTGTGCTCCAGTGGTAGTTTCCAACTGGATAGTTCGAAGGGCATTTTTTAAAATGTTGTTGTTTGTTCAATTTATGCCCTGCCTCTGTTCAGATGCTCAGAGTATTCCCTCTTGATAGGGCCAAGGGAGAGTGACTGGTCGAAAGGCACCAAGGAGCTTTTTTTTCTGTGGTGTTAGAGAATCTGGGCATCCCCAGTGCCAGCCAGCCCCTTAACTACCGCACCATCCTGGCTCTCTTTTTTGCATGTTAATAGTGGAATGCGTTAAAGGTGTTAAGATTTTCTGAATAATGAAGCTGAATGAAAGCTGCAGGATTTCAGCTCCTCGAAACCCACACTTTGCATAGTTCCTACGCTTTTTTTTGCACTTCATGATTCTTTATTTTTGCACCCACTGGCACTAAATGTGTATGCGGTTGTGTTGCCTAGGATGCAGGAAGCCTTGCATTTTCCAGTGGTGCTAACTGACTTTGAGAATTGATTTTCAAACGATTGGTTCTTCTCCGGCAGATCTACTCACTGCGATGTGCTCAGGGTGCCTGGGTGCGAAGGTGTTTCTCTGATCGCACCAAAGAACTTTTTACTTATTATTTATATTTTGGATGTCGTCACTGCCCATCTCACTCAAAGAGCTTGCTAAAAGAGAGAAAGAGGCTCCTTCAGCAGGAAAAATAAAAGGCAGACATTATTTTCTTTTTTATAGGGATGGGAAAAGATTCTTTAGGGTACAATTTTAAATAAGCCTGCAGTAGTTCGCCAGATCACAAGAAAGCTCTTCTAGGCTCCTCTGTGATAAATGCGGGGCGGGGTGGGGGGCTTCTTTTGGAAGTAGAGTAGGCTTTGATGTTGGGGGGCTGTTTGTGATTTCTCATTGCCCCAGGCTATCTGGTGAGCCTTTAATGCAACTCTGCTTTAGAAGGAAAAGGTAGAGTTGTTGTTGTTGTTGTTATTGCTGCTGCTGCTGCTGCTGCTCTTGCAGGAAAAACTTAAACTTTTTTTTTCTTTTTAAAAAAATAGGATCATTGTGCTTGTCTTTAAGATACAGCAAGTTGGTCTTTTTTTCACTGGGTCCCATTAGCGAAAAGTGAAGATGTTTGGTAAAAGCAAAACCCTGTGAGGTCTTTTCTTTATTTTCAATGATTTTATACCAGGTAAAGTATTTGGTATATAATTTAGAGGGCCACCCAACTCAAAGAACCCATTTTGGAGGAGAGCTATTCTGAAAAAGTTGAAGACGGAGGTTTTAATTACCTGGGAATGCAGCCTGCAACTCTTGGTTTGGTTGAGCAATTCCAATCCATTTGGAAAAATCCTAGCCTGACCGCCTCCCCGAATGCCTCCCTGGTGCCTGTCTCTCATTGTCGGAAAACAACAAAGGACTTTTATTGCCCCTGCATTGGTTAATGCTTAGCTTCTGCCCTGCCCTACTAATTTATTGCCCCCATCCTTTTCTCTCTAAATCCAGATGCGCCCCATAGGATGTGCTTTCTCAGGCACCAAGGAGTACAACGTGTTAGAGACCGGGGGAGAGAATGTTTGAAGTGCGCCTGCCAAGCAGAAGGAAATTTTTCAGCAGTGTGAGAGTTGAAAGATAAGATATCCAAACAAGGGTGAGATTTATCCTTGGATAAGGAATCTTTGAGATCACTCCCTGAGCCCCAAAACAATTAGCTTGCTTTTGTGAGTGCAAAGCTGTCTCCTGGGATGTATATAAAGTGAAATAACAAAGCAGAGCAGAACTGAGAATGCACAAAAGGCAGATGGTATTAAAGCCGTGAGCCTATATTTTGTTAGGCTTATAAAACCAGGCTAGAAGAAAAGAGATTTATACGGTGGTTTTTATTATCTTGCGTCTTTATCTTCCCTGGGATGGTAGGAAATCTACCAAATTTGGTTTCTCTTTCCCTTTTCACCCTGGTGCATTAGAAATCCACAATATTTGGGTGTCTGATGGGTGCATTTGGACTTTGGAGACCACGTTACTGTAAACGCTCTCACAGACCTGTTCATTGGTGAGAACGCAAAATCCCGCTCACCATTTCTGTCTCCCAATGATGCTCTCTATCTCATATCAGCTTATTTTTGTCCTCCCCTACCCCTTTTCCAAATTTTCTGAGAATGACTGTGGGCACTCAAGTTGGTGCTGGAGCCTGGCGTTTTGCTTTGCTGTGTATTTATTCATTTGGCTTATTATCTCCCTTTTCTATCTACCCGGCATGGCCTTGCCATTTCGAAAGTAAGTCCGCCTTTCCTTCCCTATGTGATTTCCCCTAAAATGATTATATAGCAATAAAGATACTGCAGAGTGGCATAGTCCCACCCACTTTAGGCCATGTGTCCCCAAGAAATGTTAAGCATGGTCCATGGCTGTGAAAAGATTGCCCACATTGTGTAATACGTGATATTTGATACTCATATCTTCTGTGTTCTGTAATTGCTTTAAAGCGTTGCCATAAATGTCTGTCTCCCAGCTCTGAGTTACAGCAGAAATAAATGCCATATAGCCTGTTGCTACATCTCTGCTAATCTTATATCTATATTTATATATGTTTGTGTATGTGTGCAGAACATATATTTGCAGCTTCAGTCCTAAATTATGCATACATTTAGTATGGGGGAGATAATGATTCCCTGTGGGATGGACAGTCTGTCCCTTTGCCCAGTTTTGGTGGACCTCCTTGGATCCTGCAGCTGAAATTTAAGTTTGCTCATTTAGAAATTCAGTGGCATGTGTTTTTGATTTTATTTTTCATCATGGAAAGGACAGCCAAAGCAGAAAGAATCAGTAGCCTGTCCTGTGTGACCCCCTGGAGATAATGGCCTTTTCCAGTTGCAGAAAGGTTCTCTACTCTTAATCTACATGATGGGAACCAGTTAATTAATACCAATTAATCAAGGATTTGACAGCCTATCATGGCCATGTTACTTTCCTGCTCCCATATCTGAAACTGAATTAGGTTTTAGACTGTTCTCTGTAGGGCAAAGGGCACTTGATTCCCTTGTCACTTACGTAACCAAGAACCTACCTTTTAGACCAGTGTTTCTCAACCTAGACAACTTTAAGGTGTGTGGACTTCAACTCCCAGAACTCCCAACCAGCAGTCCCCACGTCTTAAAGTCCATACATCTTAAAGTTGTCTAGGTTTATTTTTTTAATTTTTTTTTTATTAAATTTCAGAAAAAGATGAAAGATACAGAAAAACAAAAAAAAAAAAACTACAAAAAAACTAAAGTGTGAAAACACAAGAGAAAACATTTAAATAGATTACAAAGAGAAGTGAGTTCCGACTTTAAACATCAAGGATATACAGCAATTTCCCATGATCAATCCCTTACTCTATATTATTCCAAAATCACATTATTTGTAGAAGTCAACCCCTTAGCACATTATAAAAATCACTAAATAGCATTGTTCCCTTCCCTTATATTAAAAGAAAAGAAAAAGTATAAATCACCTAATTAACTTCCCCCCCTAAAATAATGTTTACTTAATTATTCCCTTCCTACTACTATTCTATACATTCCTGTCTACTATAATAAAAATCAAAAATAAAGAAGCATGTAAATTGTCTGCCATTATAATTAATAATACAAGAAACATGAATTAATATTAATTTTTTTAAAAAAATCCTTAATGATCATAATCCCAATCATTAATGATACATAAAATCTTCCAAAGCCAAAAGACCATCCAGATAAATATTTTTGGTCCTTTAATCCACTTCAAAATAGACCAATGCATTTACATATCCCCATAATAAACTCAGAGCTGTTTTCTTAAAGAAATCAAACAGCCCAACTGCTCCAAGTTGTCTACGTTTAGAAACATTGGTTTAGGCTGAGGAAAAATATTTTGAGGAATCCACCCTGCCTGCTTCTCTATATCAATCGACATATTCTAGGCATGCTTTGAGTGAAGTTTTGAAGCTGAGAGCAAGTTCTGAAGGTGTTGCTTGAATCACCCCAACCTGGCCTCCAAAACATTGTGAATCCTCCACCTGGGAAAACACAATCCTGTGCCTAACTGCCAGGAGCAGTGGGAAAAATAATCCATCCTCTAAATATGGTCTCCAGGATCTTGGCAGTTAGTGTGTTGGCAAGAGTCGATAGCGACATTGACGTCTCTGGAAGAAAATATGGTCCTAGATCTGGAGAATCTCTGGTTGGAATGTTCAGGCTTTGAAGTCTTGCATAGTGTTCTACAGTGTGGCACTGGGCAGCCTAACATATTTTTAGCTTCCTTTCCTCACACCGATGACATGAAGATAGAAGATCCGATTGGCCTGGTTTCACAGGCCTCTTAACCTTCTGAGTAACCTACAAACCACGGTCTTCCTTGCAAATTTCAGAAGGACAGCTCATTAGAGTGCTGAGATGTCTTAAGGGTTTATCATGGCTGATACCTGGCTTAGCTTATATAGATTGGAGCTTTGTGCAGTAACACCTTTCTAGTATTTCATGACCTATTGGCCTCACTTTTTAGAAGGGACTCCCTCCCCCCCAACCTCTCTCTCTTCATCTTTGCCAACTGAAAATAAAAGTTTGATTGAACATCTGCTACATATCCTCAGAGGTCCCAGGTTAAACCTTGGCTTCTCCACGTAAAGTTGGGGAGGATCCCTGTTTGAAACCTTGGGAAATTGCTGCTACCCAGCATAAATGAGCTGAAACTGTTGCAGGGGGAGAGATCTCGGTTAGCTGTTCGTAAACTTTTGTTGAAAAATCAGTGGCTGTACCAATTGGAGAGTCAATGGATTGAATTTGTTATAAGGTGTTTAATAAGCTCATATATCTGGTCAGGTCTGCTTCCATGTATTTTTTTTTTACTGATAATTATTTATACGCCACCTACTCCCCAGAATTGAAGTGGCTTCCAATTTTAAAAACATGGCAAATATGAACACATTTTCCTTTTTGTTAATTTTTAAAAATTTATTTCTTTTAAAACATTTATGTTTTATTTTGAATAAACTTTCCTATGGTTTTAGATCAGCAGTATCTTAATAAAATACAACTAAAAAGCACAATAGGCATGGCATTGTTATAGTAATTATATACATTAATCCAACCCAGACAAAGAAATATAATATAGCCATTCACCATTCAGAATAAAGTCTGTACATTAATATCCATACAGATCATTCCGATAAGGATGCCCCATTTTAAGAACTGGTTTGTCACATGGTAGTATTTGAAACTAACCAGTGTTGCTTATGCTGATTAACAGTGGCTTTCAGTGAGAGGATAGGGACGCGGTGGCGCTGCGGGTTAAACCGCTGAGCTGCCGATCTGAAGGTCGGCGGTTCGAAACCGCGCGGCGGGGTGAGCTCCCGTTGCTCGTCCCAGCTCCTGCTCACCTAGCAGTTCGAAAACATGCAAATGTGAGTAGATTAATTGGTACCGCTTCGGCGGGAAGGTAACGGCGTTCCGTGAGTCATGCTGGCCACATGACCCGGAAGTGTCTATGACAACGCCGGCTCCAAGGCTTAGAAACGGAGATGAGCAGCGCCCCCTAGAGTCGGACTCGACTGGACTTTACGTCAAGGGAAACCTTTACCTTTACCTTCAGTGAGAGAGAAATCTATTTTTTTTCTCAGCACTTCTTACAGTAAGATTAATAGGGCTGGAACACTGTCTAATTTAATGACCAATGTGATCAGGGCAGGTCATCTTTCATCCACTGATTGTGTAGAATTTTTTTTTTTTAAATTATTACTTCCGAGGGCAAATGCATATTTTACATATTCCTTTTGAGAACAATTACTGAAGAGTAAGAATTTTTTTTAAAAAGGTTCGTTTTATAAAATAATAATTTATTAAGAGTTACCAGCACTGAGCCACTGTTGTCTAAGGCCATTGTCCATTTTTAGCAAGTCATTCCCACTGCTGGTTAGTATCATTGCCCCATGGATGTATAGATAATCAAGGTTACCTGAAGGAAGTAATTTAATGTTGTTAAAATCGTGTGTCTCAGCTAATAATCATTATCAGCAGGGCTGGTTGTTGCAGGTATAATTAAAACATTATTTCACTCTTGTTTTCTCATGACTCTTGATATACTCGGCTTCTGGTTTTATTGCAGCCGTGCAGCAGAGGGATGCTACATGTTGGCTTGTCTGACAGCCAGACTTATGGCTGCACCTGCAGCTTTTGGTACTGCTGTACAGCTGTTGTTTATTTTCTGGAGATGGTGGATGCAAGGAACACTAGGAGTTTTCTCTGCTTAGAAGAGAGACCTTATTGCTTGAAAAATGCAGTGCAAATACCTCTAGCATTGGCTGTCTTCAGGGTTACTTGATGGATGGCTGGCCTGAGAGATGAGGGGGCCAGTGAATTTGTTGATGCTATTAACACACCCTAAATCAAGTATTGATTGGCCCCATTACGGCTTTTCTGCTTCTTTACTTGCTCATCTCCATTTTTGCCAGTTTCATTGCAAAAGTTGACTTTGTGAAACCAATCAAGTCCATTTATTTAGAACATACTCCTAGCCCTTGTAAACTCTGTGTGGCAAAATGAAAGGTTTTCTCTAACAGGCCCTTCACCTTCCCATATTAGGCAAAAAGGAAGCCTTGTTACGCATTCTGTGCATGTTAGAGTTTTCACCTCTGGAAAGAGATGCAAAAGCGTTGTGTGTGTGTGTGTGTGTGTGTGTATCATTTATCGATGTGACAACAAGAAGATTGGTCTTTGAATGCGAGACCCAGATACAGGTTCTATTTAGGTTTTAAGCTTTGAACAATACACAGTGACAGAAGGTATTTCTGTGCCAAAACACTCAAAAGCTGCGTTGGGCCCTTGCATTTTGTAATCTTTGATTGGCCTTTTTCGGAGCGCTGCTCTTCTTGGAGCGGTCCTGAGTCCAGCTGGTGGATTGATTGTTGAGAAATATGCCCAGTATGAAGCAAAACCCTGGTTTAAGCGGACTTGGACCGATGCCCGGGAAGCTTTGTTCTGGCCACCCACGCAGCCCTTCAAAGGCAGGTGGCTTCTCTCTCCCTCTCCCCCCCACCATCCTGTGAGCAGAAATCCAGAGTCACACACTCCCCTTTTTGGCACTCTGCCTTTAGAATTAACCAGGTTTCCTATTCTCACATACTAGCAAGCAAATGTGAAGCCAGTTGGTATCCCTAAACGAGGGATTTGAGCAGCTGTTGGGGGAGAAACAGGGATAAGATAAATAAATTTGTTTTAGCTTAAATCTGGTACATTAAATGCCACCAGCACGACCAGGCTGTGTGTGTGTGTGTGTGTGTGTGTGTGTGTGTTGTGATTTCTTTCTTCTGTCCGAAGGATGCTGCTTTGCAAAGGTGTGAAACGTAGACGGAGTGTTCGGAGAGCCTCATGGATGCAGTTAATGTTTCTAGAACAAAGATGAATGCTTCTTTTCATTTTCATCCTCTTATGACAGCGTTTTATTCAAGCCTTCCCCCCCCGCCCCCCGCCCCCCTGCCCATTTGCTGTCTGTCATGTGGCAGTGATTTTCTAAGCTGCTGGTTTTGTGAGTTGTGTCAGTAGTTTGGAAAGAAGGATGGTGTGCCAGGATTTTAGATGGAGGGAAAGCTAATGTTTGTTTTCGGGTTCCCGCATTGCATAACCTGCAGTTCTATTTAATTGGGACAGTCCATGAGTTTTGTGTGTTTTGGGGAAGATGGAACGGGGAGGGGATCTCTTTTCATTTTCGGAAGCTTGAAAAAACTCGCCTCTCTCAGCTGGAGAAAAGCTCTCTTGTTTAAATGTACCAAGTCTTCAGTGGCAGAGGGGAAGGCATGAAGAATTGTAGATTCATTCGCCAGGCTAAAAGTGTCCTTTCCAGTCTTGATGTTCAGCCAAAAGGGCACATTTATTTAGCTTCTTTGTGTTGATATTGCTGGCGCTCGCATTTGGCCACCCAGAACAAACAGTAAAATTGCAAATGCTGAATGGGTCCTAGAGACGGGTAAGGGTGTGATGAGTCTGGATTCAAGTCCACATTGATATGCGCACCTTTCAGTGGCTTGGACTGAAACAAATCCCGTTTCAGAATCATACCAGTTGATCTATGTATCAGTGGGAACATGTGCTTGAATCCTTGGAAGACCGGCAACATATTTCTAACCCCTTGCTGGTAGCCATACTCCTTCAAACCATGTTTGTTTCTGTATCTGTGACAGCATTGCTTGCTTAATTTAAAGCATTTAACACAGTGAGATAGCAGAGGAAAAGTAAATGTTTAGAAACAAAAGTTCCTTGCGTATTTGTTTTGGGGCATTTTTTTTTCACAACGGTACAAAAGGAGCTTGTTTCTCTTATCTGCCTGCCTGCCTGCCTGCCTGCGTGTATGTATGTATGTGTATGTAAGTGTGTGTGTGTGTGTGTGTGTGTGTGTGTGTGTGTGTGTGTATGTATATATATATATATATATATGTTCAGCCACAGACATTTATCTGAAATAAGGTGAAGTCTTCATTTTTCTTAGTGTCTTGTCTTGTACGGTGTAGCTCCAATGGTTGCACGTGGCTCTTGGGACACAATTTGGCCGGATTGATTGTTGTGATTGAGCCGGTCCAGCCTGAGCAATTTAGCACCCCCTCCGGGCTTTCTGTTATGTCTGGGAGTCCTGCAAATGTTCTTCATCCTCTCTTGTTCAGTTTCCTTAGGCTAGGTCTCGTCTTTAAGGTGGCATGAAAATTGGCGGGAGACTCTTCGGTGTTCAAACCATATGGGTCAAATTGAGATGTGCGTTTTTTCTGTGGGTAAAAGAAAGGAGGACAAGACGTGGAGATTTGACTTGGCTCCTGCTGGTTTGGGGCAGAATTTCCCCAGCCAGGGCGTATTTGCTTGGAATTATGGGAGCTGACTTTGAGCCTATCCAGAGGGCAACAGTTCAGGGATCCCTGTGTAATTTTAGCAATTTTATGCAAGGTGTCAAATGTCCAGAGTGCTTCTTGTACACTATTCCAAGTAATCTTGACAGTAGTTCTTAAGTCTGGGCTGTAATATTATTCCTGTATTTCATGCAGAAGGGTTAGGCTAAGGTTGAGAATAGTATCTGTGGGGATGCAATGAGAGTAATCAGTACTTGACTTCACCCTTCGTTAGTTATGACAGCTGAATGCAACCTGGCGCTCTGCAGACGATTTGTGCTGCCATTTCTAGGCCAGATGCCACATTGACAGACACTAATAGGAGCTGAAGTTCAAAACATCTGGAAGAAACTAAATTGCTTGGCCAAGTGGAATTTTAGAGAGAAATACTAGCAGGGAAGACTGTTGCTCTCAGGCTTCATTAGTGGTAGTTTCCCCCAGTGCACCTAGCTGGCTGCTACTAGAGGCAAAATGTTCTTGGATGCTGTGTTAGAACAGGCTGGAAGATCAGATTATTTTTGAAGGTCTCCCAATATTCTACCGGAGTCCTTCTAGGCACAGGGTATGTTCAGATATAATACACACTGGTGCTGGTATGTGGAGTGACTGTATAGAACCAAGCAAGACAGGGAGAGCATACAGAGCATGGGTGTAATGACTGGAACACTCAAGCTTTCCCTCAATTACGACTCATAAGCTGTTGCTTTGAAATCTATTTAACGAAGCGAAGCATTCAGTACAGAGAAAAAGCTGCGAATGGCATTTCCCGCTCATTCCTACAATTTAAAATCACAGAGACTTCAAATTCCCCCCCGCACTACCGCCTTAGGTATGCGCCCCTCCTTCTCGTGCCGGCAGATGGCTGGAGCGGTTTCTTTCCAGATGACCTTGGGGCAAGGAGCACCTAGCCCAAACAAGGTGATTCACACTCCAGTCCAGCTCCCCCTCCCTGCTGGCGACTCGTGGGTTGACACGGGTTGCCAGAAGATGGATGCAAGTCCGATAAGATGTTCTGGGAACGTTTGATCAGGGAGCATGACGATGGGTCTGGAATTCATTCTGGCCCCTTCACCATCAGCAGCTCTAGGGGACATCAGTATCCTCCTCTGTGTGAAGGAGTAATGCGTTGCTGCCATGTGTGTATGTGTGCCCTGAGAAATGCAGGTGGCAAATACAAGTGAGCTGCACATCCTCTGCTCTGGGCCCCGTGAGCAAGAGGAGAAGGAAGAGGACGCGAGAATGGAGCGGTCAGCAACGTTCTGAGCCATCACCCAGTTGCCTCTCCATCAACGTAGGGATGTGTTGTGGGTTTTCTTCTGGAATTTTTTACTCTGCTCCCTGGCCAGATCTGGCCCATTTTTAGCCCCAGTCCTTCTCTTGCCATCTCCTGTCACACCGAAGTTGATCCCATTCTATTTGATTTTGGGAGAGTTACCTTGCTGATGGGGAGGCAGACAGAATCCTGAAATTTACGTAATTTCTTTCTCGGTTTCTGCTTCACCGTTGGGAAGAAGAAAGGGCTGAAGAGTCCTTCCAAAGCAAGGAAGGACTCCATTCACTGACTGAGCCATGCTGCAGATCACACCTGTAAGCAGCACGGTGCTGGAAGACCTGGCTTGAATTTGCATTATGGTGTTCGTTTCAACACGACTTGCTGCCTTCCCTGTTCTCTAGCTTTAGAAGAAGCCTAAGTTGCAGTTGTGAGACATACTGGATTAACTGTTATGCAAGCTTGGCGGCTGGAGACATTTCTTGGCTCCCTCCTCCAGGCCTTAGTAGTTTATTTATCTTAATGGCAGGATGGTTGACCTTTCTAGTGTTGGTACATTTAAGTTTCCTGCTCTTTGGTAAGCATTGCTTTTACATTTCAAATTGCAGGTGTATGACTAGCTTTCACAAGACTTCCTTCAGATGAGTGTCTGAACCAGAGTGATTATTCCAGGGTCTAATGACCCCAACCATTGTTCTGTACATTTTGGAGTGTAACAGTTTTGTGTGAAGTTTTGCCTGGGTGTTTTATTTTTAAATCTCCCTCTGGTAAGCCCCTGTATTTGGATGATTGCAATGCACACTACAGGCCTCGACTTACGACCACAATTGGGACCAGAACTTCTGTTGCTAAGCGAGGCAGTCATTAAGTGAGTCATGCCCGATTTTACAACCTTTTTTGCTGTGGTTGTTAAGTGAATCACTGCAGTCATTAAATGAATCACACGGTCATTAAGCATATCCAGCTTCCCCCATTGACTTTGCTTGTTGGAAGCCAGCTGGGAAGGTTGCAAACGGCGATCACGTGACCCTGGGACGCTGCAACCATTGTAAATACATGCTGGTTGCCAAGCACTTGAATTTTAACCATGTGACCGCAGGGACGCTGTGATGGTTGTAAGTGTGAGGACCGGTTGCAAGCCCAGTGCCGTTGTAACTTTGAACAGTCGCTAAACGAATGGTCGTAAGTTGAGGACTACCTGCACAGGGGTCTGGCTTTGGAAACAGTCTGGAAGGATCGGCTGGCACAAAATGCAGTGACAGGATTATTGGCAGGAGAGCCCGACTGGTTTAGAATGACAGCTGTACTGAAGTTGCTGCATTGGTTGCCAGTAGGCTTCAAGGCCCAATTCAAAGGGCTGGTCATTGCCTTTGAAGCCCTGAATGGCACAGAAATACATCAGGCAACACCTTGCCAACATTGAATCTACTTGCCCAGACTGCTCATTGAGATCTGCCTACAGCCCTTGATCCGGATAGTTAAATGGAGCTTCATGGTTCAGTGGCATTTGATCCCTGAATGCCACACATTCAGGGATCAAGTGCAAGAAGGCCGTGGCTTTCAGACTCCGCTGGGGTCTTTCCAAGCCGCAGTTATTGTGAGATCACACCTTGGTAGACCAGAGTAACATTTCTCGGCTTGGTGTGCCTACTAGATGCCTTGGATTTCAATTCCCATAATCCCCAGCCAGAATTGGCAGGGGATGTGTGAGCTTCTCTTAACCGCCGCACACTGCTTAGAATTTTTTATATGTTTTATAACTGAGGACCGCGATCCAGAAGGATTTGGCTTATCTTTTGATACGTGCTTAGTACAGTGGCTTAGGAGCGCTGTTGGGGTTGTATGGATGAGACCCTTCTGATGATTTCCTTGTACATCATTTTTAATGTTGGAAAGATTATAGGACGCACCTGAAACTCTTTTAAAGAAGCCTCTTGCTTGATTGCAACTGTTGTGGAACGCCAGAGGTGTCCTCCATGAAACCTGCAGATGTGAGGGCTGCTTGAATTCCATTCTTAATGGTTCCTCTCTACCTTCTCCTCAACATTTCTGAATGGGAAATAGGACCATCACAAGCACACACACAGCTGTTGCCATCCAGCCATCGGTATCAAGGGCCCACTTTAGCGGCTAAGATCTTTTGAACTGCGAATGTTCTGTTGAAGGACAGCATCTTTGTAGCTTACTGAAAAGAACAAGCCCGCTCCCAATGACTGAATCAGCTGGAGTGTTTTCCAGTGAAAACTGAAATTGCAGAAAACACGGGGCAACTCTCGGTTGTGGAAAATAGCATGGGTGGGGAATTGGGCGTTTTCTTTGGCATCTTCATCTATCTTTATTAGTTATTTGTCATTGTTTTTATATAGTGTGTTTTTATGTATTGTAATTGTATTCTATATTTATTGTCTTTCTGATTATTTTGTCGTAAACCACCCAGAGTCCCTCTGGTGGGAGGAGATGGGCGGTGACAAATTTGATAAATACGTAAGTGATCATTTGTGGTTATAAAGGGTCTGTGATTCCCTACATGAAAGATCAGGTGATAGGATGTTGACAGTGTTCAGCTCCCGTCTTTCCTTTTAATTTTGTTCTGTTGCATGACGGACCCAAACGTGGGCTTGGCTCTTGGGTGGTAGCAGTGGAAGCAGGACGGTGGACTGAAATAGTGTCTGTGCAAGGTTGACGTAAATCGCAGTCAGCCCAGGTAGCAAGAAGGGCTTTGGGGTAAAAAGATGAAATTCATCCTGTAACATTCCAGGCGCTCAAACGTAGTAAACATATATTTCCAACTATTTATAAAGATCATTAATTCGTTTGCAAAGTATTTTTGCAATACCCACAACTGTAGGACAAGGCAGAATGTAGAATAAATCTCTTCTTTGCTCCGTAGGCCAACCACAGACCGGTTCCGTTGGGGTGGGTTCAGACGTGGCCTATTGACTAAGCTGCAGTTGGCTTGTCCACACAACAAACCACAATTTACAAATCGTAGTAGCCAGGTTGACCAGCACGATAAGTCCAAACACATTTTGGCTGAGCCTGACGTGTGAACCGGCCTTTCCTATTGCAGGCTCAAGTTTAAGGGTGACGCTTTGTCCTCTTTAGGAGGTGACATCTAACCTGGATGTGGAATAGTTTGTCTTCAAATCTCAGGCTTTTGTCACCGTTACTGAGGCCTTTTGGAAAACGTCTATTTCAAGTGTTCACCTCTTGGGGATTTGAATTGGCTTTGGTCAGCAGCGGGGGTCTTAGAGAGTAGAAGAATAAACAGTGGGAAAGGAATACAATGGTGTTGGCTTTATCTGGTAATATTAGCTTTGATATTATCTGTGTCTGGACCAGATAAGCATCTGGCAGAGTCTTATTATTAGTCTTGTGTTCTGGTAGATTCGATAACGGGATTGAGGGAAAGCTGCATATAATAGGCAATTTTGATTTGGTATATTTATAGCTGCAATCTTGAACTTGTTTTTTAAATGCTGTGGGTATGACCTGGGTAAAAGCAGGTGGTGTCTCCAAACACACATGCATAGGAATGAGGCTGTATGTTAACAATTAGCTTTGAAATAAACAAGTAATATCCTGTTGGAGCTGAATCTAATCACATTCTACATGTTTTAGTGTATAAATAAAATTGGAGGGAGGAGTGCTGGGTGCATCATTTGAACTCCTGGAGGACAGGTGATATATAAGTTCAACCCAAAAAACCCCACCCTGTTTGGGCAAGGGTAAGGATTGACTCCTTGTATGCTATTCTTGTAACAGTTTTATTTCAAAGATGCTTCTGTTGTTCAGTATTAGGTACAAGACCGCTTGGCAGCTCCTGCTGGTGGGGCTGGCTGAAAAAAGATAATGGAACTGCCTTCTGCATTTTCTGTCTCTAGAGCAATGTGCAGATCCTTACTCCTGGCTCCCTTCTTAGCAATTGTAAGAGAGCTGTGTTAGTTTAGAATAGCCAAAAACCAGGAGGAGTCTGGTAGCAGCTTTTCCAACTAATACATTTTATTAAAAGGCATCAGCTTTCATCAGCTACCACAGCTTACTTATCAGATGGATGGAGTGGCTAAACTGATGCAAGATTTAAATTGGGATGAAATGGGGAAGAGAAAGGGGAAGACAGTTGCAGGTTACAGCAAGACAGATTTTAAGTACCTTATCAATTGTAATGAGTTAAAAAAAACCCATTATGTTTGTTGAGAGCTTCAGATAGCCTGAAACCTTTTGATGTGAATTCAACAATAATCTCTTGCTCAGTTGTGCTGGTAAAGTGGTACTCAGTTTAGCCTTTCCATGTGTCTGATGAAGCAAAAATGTAAGTTAAGAAAAGATGTTTCTTGATGGTTTGGGCTTGGTAGAAGGGAAACACATTGCTATGATAAACTTATGAAAAGTATTTGTGGTTGTTTGCTCAGGATAGGCAATATTGGGTGTGAAAGTGGGGGTGTAGGGGTGTGAAGGTGGGTGGTTGGACAGAAAGACATTTGGATGGTTGAGAGCCTCTGGGGGTGATTGCTTGGGAGACCCATCTGTTTGTAAAAGGACTGCTTGGGCATATCAGAAAGCATCCAATCACCAGCGATGACATTTACCTCCAGAATACTGTCTACACACTGGTTGGATCTTTATGGGGCCCAAAGGCATTGTTGGAAATAATGATGCTAGTGGTTTACTTAGTAGTATGCTAACTTCCTTTTTGTTTATCTTTTTAAACAATAAAGGCTTAAAATAATATTTTTCTTCCTAAGTCACATAGGGCAGGAAACCTGGTGAGCACCAAGGGAGGAATCTGGGACACATCATAGTGCCTAAGTTGACACATCACCCACTAACCAAAACAAAGCAATCCATGTAATGGCCTAGGTTGGTATATGGACCCATTAGAAGGCCAGGATAATGTAGTAATTAAGGTGTTAAAGACCTGCTCAACCACAAAGTTCTTGAGAAGGTAGGGTGGCAACTTCAGGCCATTTACTCTCTCAGCCCAACTCACACCATAGGGTTTTTTTTTTTAATGTGAAGATAATAACAGTAGAAAATGCTTGTAATCCCCCCTAAAGAAGATGGTGTGAGTTGAATGACCTGAATCACTGACAGGAGTAATGAGGCCTGTTTCATAATGCGTACTCTTCCTGCCATTTGTCTGCTGGGGCATTATTTAAGAGAGTCACCTGATCTCCAAGTCTGATCTTTTGTTCCATTCTGGAAGAAGAGATTAGTTGTGTTGTAGAATATGATGATATTTGCAAAGTGAGGAGTGTGCGTGGGCGCAAGCGTGGGCGCACACGTGCGCGCGCGCACACACACATGTCAGAACTATCTTGATTGTGGTGTAACGTGTGGCGATCTCCCTCATTGTCTAGCACGTCTGAGTTCTTAGCTGTTGCTATATAACCTGAGCGTTTCTTTTGAGCGAGTGTGTTAAGCAGAATAAGCCTTTTAAAAAAATTTCTTCCCATTGACTTGAGCTAGTTTTATGCTTCTTAAAGCACTTGGTATGATATTTCTCTTTCTGCAGACGCCATAGATGTTTTGAGCCAGGTTCCCACTGCCTGTTTTACCTCCAATTTTGCCATGAAGTCATTTTATTCCAAATTTATACTTTGGGCAAGGGAGCGATACACAAAGAGTCACATGTATCAAAATAATTATATTTTATTTTCTGAATCAAATTTATGTGCAGGAAAAGGAATTGCGTCTCAGGCTTGAACAGCTATTGGCATGTGTCCAGATTTGCTCGAGGCCAAAACCTCCTGCTTTTAGTTTGGAAGAGGAGAATGCTGGTGCTCTAAGCCTCTGATGGATTCTTGCAAAAATATTCCCTGATTTGAGATATAATGAAGGACAGATATTGTGAAGGTGTTAATCCTGGCTAGGCTAATGATGGCTGTTGGACCTGTTTTCTGCAGACTTGGTGCACATTTCTGACTCTGCGCTAAATTGCACAGTTCATGTGTTTGCTTGCTTTAGCACTGATCGATTTTGGAGGGGGGCGAAGTCAATCGTAACTTCCCACGATCCTTGTTTAACAGGGTTCTGAAGAGCCACCTCTATTTGCCACCGTCCAGGGTGGGGAAAAAGAAACCTAATCAAAACTTTCTCCTGGCACAGTAATGTGAAGATCTGATGTTTCCTTCCCATTGCTCATCGAAACCATCACGAGGGGCTAAATTTGGGCACGGTAGTTCCGTGTTTCCGAGCAGAGGCATTCTTTGTTGCAGGTCTTCTTTCGTCTGGAGTCTTGGGCAATCTTCTCCTTGTATTTTGCAGAGTTGCGCTGCATCCCAGGGCAGTTCACTTGCCGCAGTGGTTCAATCCAGTGCATCCCCTCCAAGTGGCAGTGCGATGGGTGGCCCACCTGTGAGGATGAAAGCGATGAAGTTGGCTGCCCAAGTAAGTGCACCACAGATGAATGGCACTGGGAAGAGTAGTCATGTCTGCTAGGCTCCCGGACATTCATCGGAATTTGTGTAAGCAAAAACCAGGGAGGAGATGCGCATGTACGTCTCTCTCCCTTTCCTCCGTCTGTTTTAAATTAGCCTGCAGCCGGGGAGCGCACGATTCGGATCTCGTGGGGGTGTCTTCCCTGTAGCTGTTGTCTGCTCCAGAAAGGCGTTGAGCTTTTGCTGGAGGTTGTGCAGTAGTTGTGTAGGCTCAGGAACATATGTGCTTGAGTAAGGAAGTGAGGACAGGGTGTGTCCACATGTCCACCCTTGCCCACTTTGGATCCGAACATCACACCCCCTCTAATCCATAGCTCTTTTCTTGGTATACTGGAGATATACTCTGAACAAATTAAGTTGAGCAAATTTAACTCTTACAGGTAGTCCTCACTTAACAACCATTAGTGTAGTGATGGTTTAGACTTACTACGGTGTTGAAAAAACTGACTTACAACCGGTTCTCACACTTCCGACCGTCGTAGCATCCCTGCAGTCACATGATCACAGTTTGGGCGCCTGGCAACTGGTAAGCATTTATGACTATTGCGGTGCCCCGGGGTCACGTGATCGCCGTTTTTGATCTTCCCGGCCAGCTTCTGGCAAGCAAAATCAATGGGGAACTGCATGAGTCACTTAACAACCATGTGGTCTGCTTAACGCCCATGGTGATTCACTTAACAATGCCGCAAAAAGGTTGTAAAATTGGGTCAGATTTGCTTAATGACCACTTGTTTAGCAACTGAAATTCTGGTCCCAATTGTGGTAGTTAAGCGAGGACTACCTGTAGTTGTATTTTGGGTTTTTAACAAGTCACCTGCATTCCCAGGGCCAAATAATGTCCGCATGGTCTCTTCTCCCCCAAATTGCTGACTAGTGGTTCAGTTTTCTGCCAGTTAGCGGCAGGGAACGTGAAAAGTTTACAGAAGCTCCAAAACGAGATTAATGTTACTTTATAAGCCAAGAACTCCACAAAGCTCAGACAGACAAAATCCCATTCCTGTCTATTTGCACCTGTACCCCACCCCCTAAGAGTTGTGGGTTCCTCCCAAACGTTAAGTGCGGTCTTCAGCAGCAAACTTCTCCCCCTCTGCTCCAAAATCCAATATAAAAACACCTTGAGATGAGTCAAAAATTCTGCTTCATACGGCTGCAGCTGGGTTATTATTTTTATAAATTGGCTTTGACTGAAGCTGAAAAACCAGAATGTTGAGTGACTTTGGCAGGCAGGAAGCCTGCAGAACGAAGCTTCGTACAATCAAAGTGGCCAGTAAGATTACATAAGAGGCATCTTTTTTTTTTTCTTTTTAATTGTTGGCATGTGTTCACCATCTGTATTCTTGTGTTCACCATCAGCGTTGTGTTCAGTACAGCTAGCGACTTCTGTTAGTTTTGGCAGCCTGATTTCCGCGGGGGTTTGAAACAGAGCAGCGTCTTCTTGATTTTCAACAAAATTGTGTGCAGTTGAAATGAATTAACACAGAACAAGAGTGTGTTTGTGGCCATTAGCAGGAAGTGACTCGTATTGCCTGGAATATATAAGAAGCCAAAAGCAAAAACTTGACTGATTTTTAGAGCCATTGGGAAAGGCATACCTGTCTCTGAACATGTGGATTCTAAAAGCTGAGTTTATAAGTGCAGGCTAGGCTTATAAAAATAACACAGGCAATTAGCAACCAGCATGGTCCATACAGTATCATACAATATTGAAACCAGTTTGAAAGCAAAGTGTTGCAAATAAAGTTAACTTAATGTTAACTAACTTAATAGTGGTTAACAACAGCAAGTCGTGAATGCTTCCACACTTGGCTTCTGGAAGGAACATCTGAAGTCTCTCTCTTAAGCGGCAAAAAGTGAAACATAAATAAGTGAAAGGAATTCATCTCTTTTCAGGAGAGGCACTTTGGACTTCCATCTCTGATACTACTTCTGTACTGGAATGTTTTGGTATCCCAGGATATGGTTGGCTGCGTTTGCCTTGCCAGAATGAGATATAATAGTTTATACTATTTTAAAAAAAGGGTTACATGTGCCAGATGTCATTCTGTGATGAACTAGTTATTCGTATAAAAAGCAGTGCAGAATAAAGGTGTAATTTTAATTACAGTATATTTCTTGCAGGATATTGTCAATTTCAGTTTCAGCAGCCCAGATGCTAGGGCTAGAAAGTGTTCTTTCTCTCTCTCTTTCCAAAGTTTCAGGAATCTTTTATACCTAGGGAGCACATGTCTCTTCCCCGATTCCCAACTGAGCTATGTTCTGCACAAATTAAAGAAGACAATTGCTGTTGTTGTGGGGAAGTTGTGATATTCCGGAATCCCCAGAATGATGACTTTGGGACCTACGGCCATCTCTCTTGTGCATGTAGTCATTCTTAAGTGGCATTCTTAATATCTGTTGGAGATTTAATTTGGTGGATTCTGTTCCCTTTCCCAGATTACAGAGATCTTAGGTATGCTTTGATACACCCTGCTTGTTCTATTAGCCTCTTCCTGCTCCTTTGCAGCCGAAGAATTTAATCTACTTGGTATCTTAATAGAACAGTCGAGAGCCCCTTCTGATAGTTTCAATCTTCAGTTTTTATTTCCTCCCACTTGCTGCTCCCAGCCCATCTTTTTGTTACATAACCTTTCTGATTTTTGAGAATCAAATTCTTCCGGCTTAAATCAAAACTATGGGACTACAAAGCATTTGGGCCAGAAGAAAGGACTGATGAATTCTTGCCTTCTCAGTGGGCTTGCCCCTTCTACCCTCCATGCCCCTAACCCAGCAGCGGTTTCGTATCTTTGATCTTCTGCTCTGAAAGAATGGAGGCCTCTAGCTGATACCGCCTTGATTGCATGCTTGACATTGCTGGAGGGATTTACGCAACACACGTTGCTCCCTTGTGCTCGAAGCCTCGGTTTCACAAAACAAGGTTCCGCTGCTTTGCAGGAATGAACTGGTTTGCCAGTTCAAGCAAGAAAACACAAGCTGCAGAGCCTCAAGGCTGTGTGTTACTACTGTGTGCGTTTTAGAGTTTCTCAACCTTTTTCAGCAGGGGAAGTGATGGGTTTTTCTTCATGTTTACTTGGCAACATGTTTAGCTCTGGATGGGGCAAGTGGTGCGCCTGCCTGCAGCCCATGAGCTAAAGTTTAGAAGCCCCTGCGAGCAAACAATTTTGCTTAAGAATGGCATTTTTCTCTCTTGCAGCTTGCTGTTTAGAAGATACGTGGCTGTCAGGAAGAGATACTTTATACATTGCCTTGGAACAGAAAAATTTCCGGGGCACTTTGCAGTACAATTAAAATGTTATTTAGAAATAAACCAATGTAGAAGGCTATTGGCTCATTATTATTATTAGACTGACCCTTCCTTCCTTCCTTCCTTCCTTCCTTCCTTCCTTCCTTCCTTCCTTCCTTCCTTCCTTCCTTCCTTCCTTCCTTCCTTCCTTCCTTCCTTCCTTCCTTCCTTCCTTCCTTCCTTCCTTCCTTCCTTCCTTCCTTCCTTCCTTCCTTCCTTCCTTCCTTCCGGGTCTACTCAAGGTGGCTAATGTATATAATACTTCTACCTCCTATTTTATTGCATGTTGCTTGTTTTCAGTGGAAGAGCCTCAGTGCCTCCAGACTCCACGAAAAAAGCACATAAACTATGGGGAAGGAATTAAAAGAAGTAAAGTAATTTAGCCAGAGCATCTAGGGAAAGAATTAGGGCTTGTGTCAAGTGAGGTACCATCTGTGAGAAGCTGCTATTCTGGATGTTCAACTGCTTTGTTTTAAAACGGTTCAAGGCATAATTGTACATCTAGTGAAATGTGCAATTTCACCAACTCTGCTTAAGTTTACAGACTTAGAGGCCTTGATTGGGTTCACACATCGCTCTATACCATAAGTTTTAACATGGTGTTTTGACTAAGCCAGAGCTGGTTGGGTTTACACAAAATGTTATGTCAACAAAGGGCTGGCAAACCACATTATAGCTCAATGTGACATGTGACCTAGAGCTGTGCAAAAATGTTTGGAATCTGAAATACTTTGAATTTTAAAATGCTTTGCTTCGAGCTTGGGGGCGTTCTGGCTCTTTGAAGCCCTTCCAGAATGATTGAAGCAGTTGTTTCAGACTCAAATAAGAGTGTCCCAACCTCAGAACATTTCCACTCTGGGATTTTTGCATATTCCTAGCGTGAACCCAGTCACAGGTCTTAGATTTTTTTTCCTCTGGAGCCCTTGGCAGTCCATGCACATGTATGCAGTATATATTTGCAGTTCCACATTTTTGACCCCTGTTATCTGATTCTTTCCTGCTGAAGGGAGGGGAAGCAGCAGCAGAAGCTGTCTCAAAACCAAGCAAACATCTGATGGGTGCTCACTCATATTGTGGTTGCTCAGATCAAGAGATTCAACTCCCGAATTTTGTCAGCTCCTCCCTGAACGGCTAGAAACACACAATCCCTTTTCCTCTTTGCTGAGACCTAATGAGAAAATAGTGTTCTTGTTTTGCAGTTCACTTATAAGCAAGTCAACCACTGGTGGTTTCCAAACACCCCCTTCCTTAATGCTTCCCATTTTTCTTGGAACATAGTGGCTAGGGGCTTTTCAGTCATGTATTTAACTCTGTTCCTTATTCTTTACAGATGGTTTCATTTTTTTGAGGTCTCCAGTGTTTCAGTTCTCCATCCCAGCAAAGCAGTCTTTTTGGCTGCCCCTTAGCTAAATTTTGCAGCATTATAATTTTTGTTGATTATTGTTTAATCTAGGGATAAGCAAAATGATGCCCACAAATATCACTGTATCCTCCAGCTGTCTCCTTTGGTACCCACCAAGGTTCTCTGCTCCATCTGAGATGGTGATGATGAGAATGAGATCTAGCATGGTGCAAAAGCAACCGCCAATCTCTATAGGGTCATACTTATTTCGAGTGATGCTTTTGTGTCCCACTGTGATCCGATGGGTAGCGCAGAGCATCCTGAGAGGTGGCTGTAGGTGTGGGACTTCTTGATTTGGGATTGGCCATGCCTAACACAGCAGCTATTTTGCGAATGAATCTGGTGCACGCTGTCAAAATTCTCAATGCATGTCTAGTGCAGTAGGGTTATCTACCCCTGCTTAGTTGATCGTTTTGAGAAAAGTCTGTCTCCGTGTAAGCTATCGCTGAAGGAAGCTTTGCTTTTGCTTGGAGACGACATGACCATAATTTATAGTCTCTGAGGGCCATTCCCATCCTATCTTCTCTGTCATCACAACTGTCAGGACACTCATTCATTGTGATTCAGAGGCTGTATTGCCTGGACCTTCTGGGAACTGAGTAACAATATAGGTATCCTCTTGAATGTGGCATTAATTACAGCCCTTTAACTTGAGAGGTGGGATATGGAAAGGATATGACAGAAGGCCCATGGCAGATTGTGTAATGATTGGGCCGGGAACTTGTTCTGCTGCTAAAGTGACTCTTGGAGAAGCTGAGTAGACACCAAAGGAAGGCTACACCTTGACGCAATGGCCTATCATAGTAATTCAACTTAAAAGCTTCTATTAGGATCAACAATGACTCAAAGGTGCTTAAAATCCCAACTAATCTTCTCCATTGTTAGACAACAGCCTCTGTAAATAGAGTGAATCTTGAACTGTAATCAGTGTAACCTATATTGTGTAAAACCCACTTAAAGGCCAGGTTTTGTGATGATTTGGTTTGCGATGTTGGGCATGATGGGTAAACCTAAGTTGAACCTTCCTTAGATGTTGGTTTGCTTTGTTTGAATTCAGCTTTCTTTTCAGGCCAGTAGAAGTGGTTCCAGAATCCATCCACGGCTGTTACACTGGAGGGATTCTGGCCGTTGAAATACTGTGCCTCCCATTGAGAAAGGGCAAAATATTTAATATGACATTTTCTAAAGTTGCAGAGTCTGCCTCAAAACTTTTCCTCTTAGGAACACCTCAATAATGCATAGCCTGGTGGTATATTATGCATTTTCAGCTTGTCCAAGATTTCTGTTGGCAGATTCCCTCTCCACATTTAGGTCAGCCCTCCTCAGCAAACCTTGAAGGATCTCGCCCACTGGTTTTGAGCCAAAAATTTTGCTGACACAAGCAGAGCAATAAAAATTCTTTTAACATCCAGTTAACATTCTGCATGTGTCTTTATTCTCTTTTATGTCTGTTGTTATACGTTACTAATGAAAGTAACGGTGTAATAGGAATCACGGTACAGAAGAAACACACATGCAAAATAATGTCACACTTTTATCAAGCAAAGAATGATGTTAAGCAAATCTCACAATGTTGTAACCATCAGAACCTATTCCAAAGGAATTAGCTGAATTGATCTAACGTTTGTAAAATTTGTCCGGTTCCCAACACCCTTTTATACGTTTTCATGACTAAACGCAAATCATATGCCTATTTAACATTTTTAATAATAGATAATTAAATTATTTTCTGAGGAAACATTAGTGGTTAAATTAAATTGTGGTTAAATATGAAAAATAAACGCTCATACTGGCTTACCTGAGGCCTCACGTACTTCCTTTCTCTTAGATTATACAGGGGACCAACGAATTTATCACGGGAAGGAGAATGTGGATTCCAGGCACAGCCGTGGAAGAGGAGGGGACACGACTCGCTTCCATACCATCAACATGGCACAGCCGGTTCGATTTAGTAGTAAGTTGCAGACTTGGAAACAAGAACCAGGTGTTGAGGGCATACAGAATAGCCTTGAAGGACAGGAGGAAGAGCTGTTATCAAGGCAATGGCTAGAAAAGAGGGGCTTGAGTCTGGACCAAGAAAGTAACGTGCGAAGACATCTCAGACAAGCCCCTTCCTAGTCCACATGAAGATAAAGTGATGGGGAAGCACATTCAGACTTGGAAGATTCTGTTACTACATACAGCTGTTACCATAAAGGTAGTCCTGACCTATATGGCGGTTTCGTAGTCTGCTCTCCCTTGTTAGGCTGACACCAAACCTCCTCGTTATCAATTTGGACCTTTGGTCTAGGCAATGGATGGGCCACTTTTTGGTGGTTGAAACTACACACTACATTTGGAATAGGAGGTACAGGGGCCTAAGGGCTGATGTAAAAGTGGGGAAAGCTGTAATAGGTTTGTATGTATGTACGTGTAGTTCTCTTTTAGCAACCATTTGCAGTTACAGTGGTGAGGAAAGAATAATTCTATGACCAATTCTCACATTTATGACCTTTGCGGGTCTGTAAAGCAAAGGGAAACTGAAGTAAGATCATCAACACAGTCACAGTTTCACTTAGCGACCGCTTTGCTTAATGACCAAGTTGCCGGTCTCTGTTGTGGTTGCTAAATGAGGACTACCCGCATGTACGTACGTATGTATATATGTATGCGTCCGTTCATCAATTTATATACCCACTCATTTCAAATACATGACTTTGGCTCACAGAAATGAAGACTATATAAAAACTATACAAGAATCATGTCTAAGAATGATATTAAAAAAATCATATAACAACACAGTCAGTAGCAGAGGTATAACAAGGACCACCACCAACATTCAGCATAGCCATCGTACAAGCTCTACCACATCCCCGGATTCTCAAGCTTGATGGTCAAACCAATTCTTTGATGTCTTATGAAAGGCCAGTAGGCTTGGGGCCAATCTGTTCTCTGGGGAGATGATGCTCCAAAGCTACGTGTGAGGGCCAGGGGTGGTGATTCTTGGCTGTTTTCAAGCTTGCACTACAATTTTTGTGTGTGTCCTGCCTCCAAATAGGAAGAAGCTGCCTCTGGGTTTTGATCAGAGGGACCTGCGGAGGCTGTACGAAAGATACTTTGGGAATCTGGGGCAAATGTGGTATGGAACTGATGCCCAGTCAGGACTGAGAAGTCTCTGAGAACTTAATAGTCACTTTGTACTTACATTAAATGAAACCTCAAAAAGGAAGCAATTCCAATTAATTTCCTTTAGGAAGATAATAGCACGGTGAACTGTCCTTGCAGGCAGTCTCTTAACGCTGCAAATAAATCCCGTTTTTTATAGTGTGAAGCTAATGCAGTTTGGCCTGTCTCCAAAAGATATCACAAGCCGTTTTCTCCCTTGCTCATAAAATAAGCACAAAATATCCTCAAATGAGAACATCCACCTCAATCTGATTACCAGAGACAGAATAATATGTAGAAGGAAAGGATAATGCAATCATGAATATAGAAGCTGCTCTGGATTATAGGCAGAGATTCAACCTCAAGGCCAAACTTAAAAATCCATTTGGATGGGAGGGTTGTTGCTAGGAAGGAACCTTGCATTTTTTTAAAAATAGAAACACAGGGAAGTAGTTTTCACTGAATCAAACCATTGATCCATCCATCCAGTTCAATACTGACTGTGCTGAGTGTCAGCAGCTCTCTCGATTGCCATAACGTCGTGTTCCAGGCAGTTGGGCCTCTCTGGAGATGCCTCAAATTAAACCAGCAATATTGGTGTATGAGAATGAAAGGCTGACTTTGATTTGCCAGGAGAGATTTGACGTTGCTGGAAAATGGGCAACTGTATCTCCCAGCACCCTTGCCAGCAATAATTCCAGATACAGTCTGCACATATTTCATTCCAAGGCTAGACTTTTCATTTCAGACATGATTGTTTTTGGAATGGAGGCAGTGTTAGAATGATGCTCTTCCTGCATCCTGTACGGGGCAGGTCCTGCCTCTCTTCTTTGCTAGATTTGAGCTAAGCCCAATGCCTTAGGAATGACTAAACCATGCTTTTTTGTGTTGAGGTCCTAACTGGGTGGGAAATTGTTTTCCCTTCTCTCTTTCATGTTTCCTAGGGAAGTGTCCATCAGGGTGGCACCACTACGAGGGTACTGCCAGTTGCTACAGGGTGTACTTAAATGGAGAGAACTACTGGGATGCTGTGCAAACATGTCAGAAGGTGAATGGTTCCCTGGCCACCTTTACCACTGACCAGGAGCTGAAATTCATTCTTCAGCAAGAGTGGGACTCCGAAGAGAAGGCCTTTGGGAGGAAAGATCAACGCCGGTGAGTGTGCGCGGAACGGCAGCATTTCATTGGGAAACAAAACCACTTCTTCTTTTGGATTTTGGATGGGTATGTTTTCTTCCTTGCAGTAAGCTGCTAACTGAGCAACAGGAGTCCTTGAGGTTTGCTTGCAAAGCTGCTGTGTGTCATTGCCTGCATCCTGTTTTTCAACATCGAGCCTTTCACATGTTTAATTCCCCCCCACCCCCCGCAACCCTTGGACAGGGTTTCAGGATTGAGTGGTAGGTCGAAGACACTTACCCCCACTGTTACACCAGAGGGGGTTTGGGGTGTGTGCACTGCACACAATGTTGGTGCTTCACCATTGACTCTGGCAGCTTCGGAAGCTCGAACTTTGTAGGTCAGCAATGTGAAGTTTGGCCTTTGCCTGCTTGTATCTCAGAGATTACTATCCCCTTTTAATTCGTATTCTGTTCAGGGTTCACCCAGAGCAGTGTTTCTCAAACTTGGCAACTTGAAGGTGGGTGGACTTCAACTCCCAGAATGCCCCAGCCAGCCATGCTGTGGTGGATGAGCCGTTTTGTCCAAGTATCTTATCTCACATTGCACGTTCCTCCATCTGTTGACCACTGTTTCTGCTTCCTTGTTAACGTTTGTTCAACGCAATGCAAAAAAAGTCTTGACAAACACATCATTCGTCATCCTTGCTGAGTAAAGCAAAGGCGAACACCAATTTGTGGCATCTTATTTGATTGCAGCGATGCCTTTAGGCCTTCAGATGTCCCATTAAGATGACAGAGGACCTTGTAAATTCATCTTGGGGAACTTGGTGCTTACGATCGACTGGTCCCACCACCCTGGCAGCTATCTTGTCAAAATGCTTAACCTTCTCAAGGCTCAAAACGAGACCTCTGCTTTTCAGCTCACCGGTTCCTCATTTTATTAATTTTATTCATCACGTTCCTGATTTGTGGTATGCAAAATGTTTAGATTTGAACCGGTTCAAATTTGAAATGCCATACCCTATTTGAGAAACAGTTGCTTCGAGGGCAGGATGGGATGTTCTGACCTCAAAGTGGGGTGCTTCAAGTTTGGGGTAGTTCTTACGAAATGTTTTGCGCACTCTTGGGGCTTTCATTAACTGCTTGTTACATGCGAGACAAATTCTGAACCTCTGTTTCTGAAATTCCTTGCATTATTTTTTTGTATTAACTTTCCAACGCAGTCTTTTATCCTCACTGAAGTTTTCTGACCCGTCTTTTTCCCACCCCTAAATTTCCAATGGAAGGTTCTGGGTTGGATATCAGTTTGTCGTCACCAACCGGAATAACTCTCTTGAAGGCCACTGGGAGGTCGCTTATAAAGGTAGGTTTCCCAAAGGAGGCTGAATCTTTGTGCTTCTTAGCTAAAATTCGAACCTGATCAAACTCCTTGTTCCTGCAGCTTGAATACGCTTTATCTCTCCCCATGTATTTAATAATTTCCTACTTTTGTTACATGAAACGTTATAAACTGGTGCTAACTTCCAGGGGGGCTGGAAGGCATGACCAAGGTTTTCAGGACAAAGTTCAAGCTATAAGCATTAGGGGAAATGAGTTACAAAAATGCACAGACTAGGGAAATGTGTATAGGAATATTTTGCCCACTGGGAGAAACGCCAAACTCCCTAATCACCCTATGGCCAGTATTTTTGGCTGAGTTTGCAGAACTGATGCAGAAACCAAATGAAAACTAGCTAACGTATCAGTGAGGAAAATGAGAAGTCAAATCAAAGCAGCATGGATCAATCCTTTGTATTTCTTATAAAGGCTTTTTACAGGTAGTCCTTGCTTAAGAGCCACAATTGAGCCTGGAATTTTGGTTGCTAAGCAAAGCAGTCATTAAGTGAATCTGACCCAATTTTATGACCTTTTTTGCAATGGTTGTTAAGCGAATCACCTTGTTAGGTGAACCATGTGGTGTTAAGCGAATCACGCTTTCCCCCATTGATTTTGCCAGCCGGGAGGTAGAAAACGGTGATCTCATGACCATGGGACCCTGTGATGGTCATAAATATGAACCGGTTGCCAAGTGCCCAACTTATGATCATGTGACCGTGGGGATGCTGCAACAGTCATAAGTGTGAAGACCAGTTGTGAGCCGTTTTTTCCAGCACCGTTGTAAGTCGGAACGGTCACTAAGCAAATGGTTGTTAAGTGAGGACTACCTGTAATATTTTCCAGCATATGGTAAAGCGGATTGCGCAGCAGAGTGTAACCTACCCTCTTCCTCTGTTTTGTCATCTCAGGCTCGTCAGAAGTATTTTTGCCCCCTAACCCTACATTTAGTACATCTCTGTCTGAAAATGAAAACATCCTTTGTGCCCAATTTCAATGCTCCCATTTCCCAATTCTCCGGCACCATGGTTTTCACAGCTGGTATGCTGAAAACTGCTATGAAAAATCGTCCTTCCTCTGCAAGAGAAGTAAGTTGTCTGTTCTCCTTTTACGAACCTGGTGGATAAACTGGGAACCTGTTGGAAGAGAGTCGGCCAAAGTAAGGAAGTTGTTTTTTTTTCCCCCCCCGTTTCAGGCCAGACCTGTGTGGATATTAAAGATAATATTGTCGACGAAGGCTACAACTTCACCCCCAAAGGGGACGACCCCTGCTTAAGTTGCACGTGTCACAACGGCGAGCCAGAGATGTGCGTGGCAGCACTGTGCGAGCGGCCGCAGGGCTGTCAGCATTATCTCAAGGACCCCAAGGAGTGCTGCAAATTTACCTGTTCCGATCCTGGTATGTGTTTCTCCTGGCAGGCAGCAGATGAAATTGATTCCTCCTCTTCAGCCTCCCTCCTCCCTCTTGATCTTGCATCTCAGATAGATCTTTTTTTTTTTCTTATCATCTCCTTACTCGTTTACTTACATCAAGTCTATGCCCAACCCTTTTAGCGCTTATGCCTAGAAGTGCGCGAAATGTTTCGAATTTGAAATGTTTCAGGACTGAAACTCTCCATCTTGAGTTCAAATGCGTTTTTTTTCACATTGGAGCCCGGTTGTCTCAGCCATTCGGGACGTGTCTCAAGAGCAATGCCACGGTCTTGAGTTCCAGACAGGAGCGGTTCAAGCAACTTGTTTGAAATCCATACAGCTGAACGATGGGAGGAGATGGGCGGGGATAAATTTAATGCATACATACATTTAATAAATAAATAGAAGATACCCAAAAGTCCTCTGCAGCCTGCCGAACTCTTAAGATTGGTTTCGAGTTCAGTGGTCTTAGAGCAGATGTGCATGTATTAATTTAGAGGTCTGATTTTGCCCATTCCAATGACTGGTAAGTTACCTTCTTCTGGGACTGAAATACTGTCTGGTTGAGACCCCCTTTCTCAGATACAAGTGCTGCTGTTTTTTTCCTGCTGAGGCATAGCTCAACAGTGTGTGATCTCGCTTAACAAATTTATTTACTTACTTATTTAAAAGATTTGCACATCCGCCCATCTTAGAACACAACTCTGGGTGGCTCACAACAAGAATAAAACCGACCAATAATAAAAACCTTAAAAGAAGGAAACTGGAGCCTCAGCCTTGGGTACCCCCAACAAACCCATTCACAAGCTTCCATCTCACCCTTTCTGCATTGGGGTTGCATGCAGAGGTGATGAACTCACCTAAACACATACTGTCTTCGAGTTTGATATTCATTTTATTATATATCTCTGCCCTGTATTTTATCTTATACTATTGTGTTTTTTTTTATCCCTGCTTTATCTTACCTGACTATATTTTATCTAATCTCACCGTAGCTTATCTTATCTTATTTTATTGTATCTTACCTTATTTCATTTAATTGTATTTTTCTGTGGCTGATACCTGTGCTTTGATACGGTCAATTGACTTATCCATAGAATATGATTACCCTACCCCAGTGGTGATAGACTCCCATCTAAATGTGATTCAGAGTATCGAGAAGATATTTATGTAGAGGAGTACAGAGGTGTCTTGAAGAAAATATACGACAGCTGTTCGTAAAAGATGAGCTCAGTCCGGGAAAACAGGAAAGCATGAGAAAGAACCTCAAGATACCCCACTTTGACTGTCTCTGGTTAAGAGAGAGGGAAGGGGAAATGACGTCAGGCTTTCAAGATCCTCCTATCTCAACTGAGGTCTAGCATTGCTTGTGATGTCTCTTTCTTGACCTGGCCTGCCTCCCAAGGGCTGGCACATTATGACTTTTGGAAACTCTTGCTGCGCATCCTCATGCTCAGATGTCCAAATGCAGATGTTTCCAACAAAACTATTCCATTAGTGCTCCAGCAAAACCAAAAAAAGATCTATTGGTGGTAGAATGATCTTTTTTTAAAAAAACAAACAAAAAAAAAACAACCTTCCCTCTCCAGTTGGTTCAGAAGGGTGAACCCCAAGAGGTTTTGTCCTCTCCTCTCTCATGGGGGCCGTTCTCTTTCCCTCTTGCAGACGGCAACAGCCTGTTTGACTCCATGGCCAGCGGAATGCGTCTCATCGTCAGCTGCGTCTCTTCTTTCCTCATTTTGTCTCTCCTGCTGTTCATGGTCCATCGGCTGCGACAGAGACGCCGGGAGCGCATCGAATCCTTGATTGGAGCAAACCGTAAGTGTGGGTCGCCTTTTATGAAGGCCACTGGAAAGTTTGGGCGCCTCAAAGATGAGGGTTTCCATGGCCCGTCTCTGTAGACTTTCAGAAGTTGGGGTTGAGCAGCTGCCGCCAGGAACCCCCTTTCCAGCAAAAGTAGGTGTCTAAATAATCTTTCTAAAAGGGTGGCCTGCAGAAGACTCTCCCTCCCCGCCGAGCTTGTGAGGCCAAACACTTCTGCTCTGTTTTGCAATTGTTTGTAAGAGTCAAATGTTTATGTCTGACCTTGCACGTGTTAAAGGCCCTTGTTTCACCTCTTGAAATCCCTGCACGCCCTCCTCAAATGGGGGTTGGCCCTGTCTGCTCATAGGGGGCAGCCCTTGGCATGCCACACAAAGCCAGGGGTGGTTCTCTGTTTGAGCCGCTTTGGTGTAGCGGTGAAGGTGCTGGACTAGAAACCAGGAGACTTAAGTTCTAGTCTTCTCTTTGATATGAAAGTGTAATGGGGCGTGAGAATGACCTTGGGAGACAGGAGGAAGAGGCACAGCCTAGACAATGGGCTGATAAGAGAGATCTGAGCCCAGAGGAGGGATGAGGGTGGAGAAAGCCTCTCAGAAGGGGCCCTCCCTAGTTCCCTGGAAAGTAAAGGCAGGGAAGGAGGGAGCACTTTCAGATTAGCAAGATTCTCTTCCTGCAACCTTACAAGAAAGGTAGCATTAGTACTCACTAGACAACCTGTGGCCTGTTGGGTCGTCGTTCCAGAGATATTTCCTTACCAGATTCCTCAATGCCTTCAACAGTGGCAGAGCTGCTAATGTACTGGAAAAGTTCTTAACAATTCAGGGAGAGATGGATCTGCCTTGCAAGTAGCCACTGTTGAACAGTATATCCCAGTCAAACATCGGGAGTTGACCTCAGGAAATGTTTTATGGCATTCTGTATAGAAAAGAGGCATCGACGGTTCTGAATATTTAATTACACTTGCATAGGCAGGAAAAAAAATACCCAGCTTAATATTGGTGGTAAAGTTATCATCCAAAACCAGGCCTTGAGGTTGGCACCATAGTCTTGCTTTCACCTTGATCTCCATTCCTTCATTTTGTAAGCGTTGTAAGATGACCCCTTTCCCGGACATATTTACACCTTGTTATCTGCCTTCTGTCCCAACAACGGTCTTCCTTAATTCTGTGCAGTTTTCTGCTGACACAGGAAACATGACTTAAACAGAAAAATCAGAGTCTTCGCTAAGAAGACCTACTTGGAAAGTAAAAGTTAAAATTCTTTCCACCGTTTTTGAGGGCTGAAGAGAAAAAGCTCCACTATTCCACTTTAAACTGGAGGCTTTGCAGAATGAATGAAAAGAAGTCGTAAGGACGATGTTTGATGGGTCTTGTATGTCCTCCTCCTGCCCCCCTTTTGCAGTGCACCACTTCAACCTGGGCCGCAGGATGCCTGGTTTTGATTATGGTCCAGGTGGCTTTGGAACGGGACTCACTCCTCTGCATCTTTCTGATGATGGTGAAGGTGGAGCGTTCCACTTCCATGACCCGCCTCCACCCTACACAGCTTACAAATACCCAGATATTCAACATCCAGATGACCCACCACCACCTTACGAAGCTTCCATCAACCCAGACAACGTCCTTTGTTCTCCAGGTATTGTTCTCTGCTTGGAATTCTTGCCCAACTCCCTCCTGTTGACATTGGCTTCGGTGTTTCCCATTCGGCCTTCAATAAAGAATTAATTTGGAGTACCAGAAGTCTAGCGAGGGTCACTCAGCGGCAGAGTGCCGGTTTTGAAGGTAGAAAGTGTCCAGTTAATTCTCCGGCGTCCTTTGGTAGGTCCTGAAAAATCCTCTGCTTGCAACCCTAAGAGCTTGTTGTGTCTATCTGCATATATCCAGGAGAATGTTGGAGATTCAGATGTAGTTAGACAACTGCCACTTCCCTAGTCTTGGTGTGGACCACTCTGCCTTCCTGATATACTCCAGAATTTTAGCAATGGTGATATGGGCTGGGGAGTTGAACTCCATGTATCGGGGGCTCACACAGGATGGTATCACAGGATCCCAGTCTACAAAAGTCAGCAGTAAGGGTCTGGAAGTAGCTGACAACATAAGGGGATGCATTTGGGGCTTGACTCCTCCTCCCTTTCCATTTCTAGATGGGGTCCATTCCCAGATGGGGCCAAACGCTCAGCTGTCACTAGGAAATGCCGACACGTCTCTGCCGCTCCCTGATGAATCTCTTCCTCCTTCAGTTGGCCCATCCCCGATGGAGCTTGAGAGCTCAGCTGACAGCAGCACCCTTCTCGTCCTACCAGACACCCCTTTAAGTGAAAGCACACTTTCGGAGAACCTTGCCGGCGGCCGTCACAGTCACTGTTCTCTTAATACCATTGTATAAAGGAAACAAAATCAAAACGAAAGACCCCTTCCTGCCGGCCAGAAATAAACGTCGAGCGACTCTTTGCACAGCAGATGTACAAGTGGATGCTTAATTCACGGACTGAAGTTCAGAAATAAACTCTGTGTCTTGCTTTCCGAATTCTCCTTTTAGCTGAACCTCGAACCTGTTGGCTGGGGCAGTCCTTTCCCATTCCTGCGTTGCCCTCTTCAAAAGAAGAAGAACCAAGTTGTGAAAACGGTGTGTTTTTTTTTTTCTTCCCCCTATTGGCAGTGGAAAAAGAGCAGAAGATGTTGAGTTTTTAATTTTTTTTTTAAAAAAAGGAGGAAAATTATGGAGAGATTTTGGGGAGGGGCTGGAGAAAGGGGATCATTCTTTTCCTCACCTTGTAAATCGTGGAAGGGAAGGACCACACGATGAACTTTACATGCAGAAGCTTCTTGGATGCCAGGGCTTTAGGATCTGCGAGAAACAGATTCTGAAAGAAATGGAAGAGTGTGTGGCTGATCACTTTGGATCTCCTGCGTTACCAGTCTTGGTTTGGCTAACCTTCACGTACAGAAGACTAGACTTCGGGCTGTTGGGTATCTGAACAGCTTGCAGAACCCTCGTCATTTGAAACCTGAGCCCAAGGAGAAAGAGACAGGCAGTGGGGCCCATAAAGTCTTCATCTTCATGTGGCTTCCACCCCTGGTTGGAAAGAAGGACTATATGGGTTTATTGAATACTTGTTTGTTTCCCGGAAGTAGGCACTAAGGTCCAAATCAACAATCTGCTCGCTTCGCCATAAGACGTTTGATATTCAACTGGGTCATTTTAACTCAGTGACTTGTAAATGAGCTCCCCCCCCCTTCTCTCTTCATTATTAATTGGGGTATTGACTTTTGAGACTGAGACGGTGTGGGGGTACCAAATTTCCAAGAAAAAAAGATGCGATTGGACCAGTCAGTCCACGTTTGATTTGCTCTTTCCCTGTTAATTTGCTTTTCATTCTCAGTCGTTAGATTTCATGTTTTCTTTATACTGCAGGATTCATTTGACGCTTTATGTTGTTGTTATAACAGGAGACAGCAAAGATTAGAAAACAGATCATACAGAATCTTGGTTTCCTCACAAACCTTAGCAAAAGCTGTCCTGTTGTTCATTATGACCTATCTGGAGTTTGGAATTTGACCCGCTTGGAGATGCGTGAAGCCAGAAACCCTCAGTAATATTCCAGCTGGAGTCTCTGAGAGGGGCATCTCCAATTTGAAAGGTCAAGGGATCTGTCCCCTAGAACATCCACTCACCCTTCCCACTGAGAGATCTCGGTGAGAACTTGTAAATACTGAGTTGATTTCAAATGTAGCCAAGCAGACCTATCGCTAGCCTCTTGCCTCCTGAGTAGGCTGCCCAGATTTAGTTAGCAGAGACTTGACTTCCAATCCTTCATTTGTGTGTTCCTGTTGCCTTATGAAAGGCAAGGAGGAGGTCTAGAGGGACAGGAGAGACACATGCAACATATGGTTCAGTGCTTAACGTGTCAGGGTGCCTTCTCATTTCAACTGAACCTTTTCCTCACCCTTCTTTTGCATTTGGTATCTTTCCTGATGTAATACTGATGGTGGGTTGGCTTTTCGGCCAATTCCATGAGTGTGTCCACTGTGCAGGCCATTTTACAAGAGGGTTCTAGCTTGGTAAATAACACTCGCAGATTTCCTTGCAGAAAATCCCAGACTTAATCTTCCACATGTCCAGGGATTGCTTGGGAAGACTCCAGCTGAAAATCTTGGAAAGTGGTCGCCCATCAGCGTAGACCACAGTGATCTTGACTTGACTCGGTAGAAAGCCAACCCAATTGCTCTTATGGTGGGTGGTACTTGCTTGCAAACAATCATGAATCCATTAGAATTTCATTTTACGGTACAACAATCACGTTGCTAGGCAGTTGCATCTAGACAATACTTTCCCTCGGAAGTTGTGGTAGGTACAGCTTAGGTAGAACTGCACAGCTCCCCTTTACTGACCTCACAGGCTTTCTTTGATCTTGCCCCATGGGATATGGAAGTTTGATTGAAAAATGGTTCTCCTCACCAACCTCAGAGACACTAAGAAGCTACTAAGTGGCCAACACTTTCCCAGCCATTTTGCCCAGAGGCCCGGAATGAGCCAGAGACTTAAATCTCTCTTTGGATGAGCGTGGAAATTGCCACGTGACACTGGAGGAAAACCAGCCCTGTGGATTCTTCTCTCTCCCACTCCTACTCCCGTCCCGTTTCCTGGCTGTCTCAAACTGGTAGCAAAGGCAGAATTCTCTCTTCTTCCCAAAGTCTGTGGTCAGAATTGTGGATCCAGGGCAGATACTGAGCATTTCTGAAGTATGAAAAAAATAAAATAAAAAGCGGGTTATGTGCGTTTTTAGCACACTCATCAGTTTTATACATTGTACGTACTGACTTCTTTCCTTGGTTTTATATGTGTAAGTGTGAGTGGGCTTGGGTGAGAGTTTGTGATCTTGAGCAAAGCACAAGAGCAACACAAGATTGGAAGCTGAGGCCCAGGCAGCAAGTCCGTGCAAGATGATGAGAGTGTAGGAAGAAACAGGCAGATCCAGAGCTAGTGGTACCATTTAGTTTTGAAACTGCAAAATCCTTACATTTTTTTTTTTTGTTGAAAAATTCCCTTCCCTGAAATCAAGAGTTTTGCACCAGATTATTCTTTGGTTCATCACCACTCCTACACCACTTAGATGTGAGTGCTGATGGCTCCCTTAAATTTTCCATGTTGAAATAAAATTTAAAAATGCTTACTGGATGGTTGGGATACAGTTCCCACCACACTCAGCCAATTTGCTGAATCTCTCTCGTGGCAGTCGATTGCTATTTCTTACCATAAAGCAGATTTTTGCTCCCAGGGCTGGGAAGGCCATTTTCCATCTTACAAACTTTGTTTGACACGTCCTTCGGTTTTTGCTGTCAGTTTCTTAGAGAAGATGTTTCTCCGTGGGTGTGATTCTTTTTTTTTTTTTTGCTTTTTATTGGGGAGTACACAGCATAGAGGTCAGGATTCCCTCCTCATAAGACCTGGATGTTTTGCCTGAATGTGTCTTTTGGAAAAAAAAATGCTCCATTGAATCCAATTCTTGGTTTGTTTTTATTCTCAAGTGGTACAGATATCCTAATAAACAAGGGATAGAGTTATGGTACGGAGGTTGGAGGGCTGAGGTTAAAATCCACTGCATTTCGATGAGGCTGGTACAGGTGGAGAGGAAGAAGGACCATATTGTCAACTTTCAGGTATCGGGAGAAATGACATGAACTAAAAAGTCATGGTTTGGTGAGAAACCACTGCTTGCCCATTCAGTTGCTCCACTGCCCATTATTTTGATTTCTCACAAAAACAAACCAGCTTGTTCAAGGCTGTAACGGGAAAGGTAGAACTGGAAAAATCTAGGGAGCTGTTACCATTTGCGGTCAGGCAAACAGATCTCTACAGGCCAACATTTGGACTCAATGTAAGGCACATTCCGATGTTCACAGCTCTTTTATAGCTACATCTTAATTTGAAAATTGGATGCCCAACTTTCTGAATGCTTGGGAAGTGTGAAGGATGTGCGTGTGCGCGTGAGCGTGGCAATAAATGAGTCACTGCTTTTTATTTTCTTTCGGAAGACATTTTTGGCCCTAGCCGAATTTGCCAGGTTATCATGATGTTGGTTTGTGGCTGAACTGAACTGTGGCCCGTGTGTGTAAACATAAGAGGAAAAAAAGTTTTGATATTTCATGGAATAGTATGTAGAAATGAAATTTGATACTGTAACAAGTTGGTCCCTGTGACATTTTATGTTCTAATATTTTGATTTTTTAAAAAAAATTATTTTGGGGAAGTGGTGGAGAAGGGTGGGTTGGGGTACTAATCTTTTTTCTCAAGATGCTGTGAGAGACATTCCATCTAGATGCCAAATAAATTGTGTTTTGTTGAGAGGAACCTATCTTCAACTTTTGTGTGTGTTTGTTCTGAGGGAAGAAAGTGAACACTAACTAATTCTAATAGTCCTTCCTGGTATAGAAGACCAGTTCTCAAAATGAGGTGCTTAAGAAGACTTAAAATTATTTTACATTTCTAACTTGAATTGATGCCATCGTGGAATTCACAGAGATAATCAGAAAGAGGTTTGTAAGTGGTCCCCCGTCCAAGCCCTGGTTATATTCAGGAAGGTGTCTTGGATGCCTCTTGATCTTGTCAGGGGCAAAAATGGAAGCTAATAGCAAGCCCAAATTATTTCAGCTTGCTGCTGTTAGTAGGGCATCCATCCATCCATTCATCCATTCTGTTGGAAGAATTCCTTCCCTATAGGTTGGCTTATCGCAAGCTTAAGGACTTAACTAGTGAAGGAGCCGCAACAAGAGGATTTGGTATGAAACTCCTGCAGGGCTAAATGGAGCAGCTGGAAAAAATTGAAACTCATTTTATTAGCGATGCTTAATATTGGCATTTTGCTGAAGTTTTCTTCAAGGGTTGGACATTCCCATCAATGTATCCTGGTGGGCTTTTTGCTGAAAATGGGGAAAAAATGAATTGGTGATTTATGGATTTGCTGATTAAAGAGGGTTGAATATGGGAAGAGGAGGACCATGTTGTAACTTTGAAGAGGGAGGCAAGAGAATGAATTGGTAGCGGCTGTAAAGAAGATTGGAAGTTGCTTCTTGAAATTTCATTTCTTTTCTACCTGAAGTGTCCTTTCTGCTTCTTCTTTTATCTTTTATTTCTTTTCTTAATTTTACTGGGTAAAAGTTCATGTTTATCTATTACTTATGTGAAAGTCTTTAATAAAAATTACATTAAAAAAAACCATTCCCATCAATGTACTAAGGCCTCGGGCAGAATTGCAGACGTCTCTGCCACCAACCCTGATTGCTGGTCCAGAGTGGGAAGTACTGGGTGGAATGGGCAAGACATCTGACCTGCCATAAAGCAATTACCTATCTTCTTCTTAAGTGCAGCTGGACACATTTTTAGTTGATCTGGTCAGAATCTCTTGATTTTTCTACCTTGGAGAGCTCCTGCAATACCCTTTCTCTAACTGCAGAGGGCAGTAGTATCAAATATATTCTTAAGCCATGAAGTTTTGTAAGATTTCAATGATATTGCTGTAAACAAACATGGAAATGAAATAAATGAACATGGCAGATTTTGACCCAACATAACTTTGGGGCTGTGGAGCCCAAGGTCAGGAGTGGGAAGAAAATTAAGGGATGTAAAGGAATTTAGAACTTGCTGCGGAGAAGGAATGAGAGGGGAGAAAGGAACGAACTGTAGGAGGGATTTGGAAAAGAGATAAAATGGTCCAAAGATAGAAGGAAGGGTGAGAAAAAACCTCAAGCAATCCCTCAATTTTGTTTCATATAAGTTGGGATAGGGAGAAACTTGGGGCAGTTTCAAGATCCTTTTAGTATATCTACAACAATAAAGTAGGATTCCTGGAATCCATGCTCTGCTTTTTGACCTGGCCTGCCTCAAAGGGTTAACAAGAGATCAAGGTGGATCAAGCTACTCCATCAGAACTTGACTTTGCCTGTCTCTGCCAGAAGAAAGGCTGGGATTTCATTGCTGGTTGCCCAAAGATGGCAAAGTGATGAGGAAGCCTGGCTTCTGCCAATGGCCAGGAAACAGGACAATTCTCTTCTGGGAAGGACATTGTGGTCCTTGCTCAGAGGCCTGAACTCCACTGCAATCTGTCCCTTGTCAGTTGACGTGAGACCACTGGAGTGGTGGCGATGGAAGAGAAGTCTCCCAGATGAACATTTACTTATTTATTTCTACTTGTCTACCACCAAAGCAATACAGACAGCAGCTTCCAAAACTTTCAGCAAAAGCATCTGTAACAGTTCATGCATCCACCCCAAAGATAAATAACCATTAATTGATAAAAGTTAAGCAATACCAGGATAAAATATAATAGTAGTGATAAGGGAAAATAAATCATGACGCAGAGTCACTGTAGAGTTAGGTGGCCTTAACACATTTCTAAAATAAACACAACATAAATAACAAAATCTAATAAAATAATGCCAACAATTAAATCTATCAAAACCCTTGCAATGAGTAATACCATGAGCCAAATCTGTCCTGCAGTTTCCCCAAAGTTTTGAAAGTGGCTTCTGCTTTTGACTGGAAACCTTATATGAACTTTTTGTTGAAAGAAGAAATCAAATTGATGATTTCTGGATTTGGGGATTAAAAGGGGCCAAAGAGGTTGGGGAAAAGTGTAAGATGATAATTACTCAGTAGAAGGAGGGGTGGAAGGCATAACTTTTTTCCATTCCTTTTCTCCTTTTTTTTTCTTTTGTATACTTTTACTCTATTGAAAAATTCTAATTAAAAATATATTAAGAAAGTGGCTTCTGCTTTTCAACTTCCTTGCTGGTGTGCTTTTGAATTTCTTTTGGATTTCTTTTCCTCCAGTTTTGAGCTTTGGGGTGGCACCGTGTGTTGGCTTTTTCTTCCTCCGTACATCTGAATCCTCTCAACCCATCTGTGAGACTTTGACCAAATCTTCCTCCTCTGAATCAAAAGAAAGAAAAGCTGATTATTCTCCCCCCATCCAACTGAATGGCAAACATTGGGGGAAAATGCAGGAGAAATTGTTAATCCGGCACGGGTAACATTAACAATGGAGATGTGTGGCCCTTGGAATAAATTTAAATCATAGCTCAAAACAATGGCTTCAAACAAATTGCAGTTGGCTGATATCATCCTGCAAACTTGGAAGGATCCAAAGATGTCCTCATATCCAACTGACAGTCCTGAATTATTGAGTTTGAGGTTAGTGGTTGGCTGTTTTGCACTGACAATCAACACAGCTGGTACTTTGTCTGCTGCTCAAAATATACATTGTAAATCACTACAATGCAGACCAGCATGCTGGCTGGGGAACTCTGGGAGTTGAAGTCCACACGTCTTAAAGTTGCCAAGTTTGAAAAACACTGGTGTAGACGAATGGTTCTCGGAAGCTTCCAAATTTTCTGCATATGGCGTGTTCTCTTTCCTCCTGTCCCCTTCAGAACGTAGAAGAAAAGCTTGAAACTTTTAAAACTTTGCTTCGTTGTGGCACAAGCTTTGTTGTGGGACAAGCACACATCAGGACAAATATTCATTCTTCCTGAATTGGTGATTTATGGATTTGGTGATTAAAAAGGGTTAAAGGGGAAGGGGAAAAATTAAGATGGCAGTGTAGAAGTCATAATTCTATGTTTTTTATTTCTCTTTTTCTACCTTATTTTTTCTTTAACTTTTTACACTTTTGTTGTACTGAAAAATTCATGTATGTTTGGTGAGCATAGGGTGTACATAGAAATACACATCTGATCCTTAGGAGAAACACCAATCTTTTAAACATCCATATTTCTACCCAGAATAACATCTGTACAGATGAATGACATCTACAGAGAAATGTAAAGGATTTGCCCTTGTAAAAAGAATGTCAGAGGGAGAAGGAAATAAAATAACGTTATATAATGAGTGAATGAATGAATGAATATCCTCTGAATACTGGCCCTTTTATGTCATATCGTAAATCAATGCTTTTCTCTCAAGTGGCAATTAAAACCTGGGATTGGGGGTTCTTGGCTGGCTTGCTAAGAGCATGTCTTCAAGGCAACTGGCTGGTCCTCCAGAGCTTTTGAAATGAAATGATTTTGAAGGAGAAGCATGGGGAATTACAGCCATGCTTTCTCTCTGATCTGGGATAAGTGAGGAAAACAAAGTCAAAATCAGAAAAGTCACCCTTACGGTGGTGGGGAGAGTACAGAAGATATGCTGAAGTGTTTGCTCATTTGTTAATGCATAGAATTATTCTTTTTCTCTTCCCCATCCACTGTGTTCTATTTCCGATATCTGCTCCAGCTCCTGCTTCATCAGATGTTGGCAGCTGGCTTTTTCAGAAGAACGTATTACTTATCCACTACTTCTGAATCCCAGAATAGGCACACTTCTCTGGGGAGAGGGCTGGGGCAGATACGTTCTTTCTATCCGTCTCCATTTCACCCATGCTGTTCTGGACCTGAGCTGTCTCCAAAAGGAAGGGATGTCCTTTCTTCCAAAGTTTCTACCATCATCTCCCTTGAGGTCTGCGAACATCTGAAATACCCTCCTCTCTCGTTCCCTCTCTTTACAGATCAGAGCTTTACAGACTTGGCTGCATTTCTCACCACCTGTTCCAACTCAGTTGGCTAACATTATGCTGAACTCCAGTAGGGAAAGTTCAGAGATATTCCCATCATGCATTTGGTTTTCATCTTCAGGAACGTTCCCTTTCCTGCCAACATTGCTTGGCTCCTGCTCTAACATTCCTTTGCTTGTCTTTTTATTTCTCTTCAGAAATAGTTTTTACCATCAGCAGGTGATTTTGTTCAACCTTAGTGGAAATATATGTATGTCTTAAAAAGTTTAGTATTTTATATAATTATTAGCATTTTATATAATTATTAATATTTTGTACTTGTTCTCTGCAGTCTTCATAGTCCTTTCATCTTCTCTCCTCTTCAGACTTCCTGTTTGAACTTCATCCATTTCCATGATTTTGTTGGCACAGACTTCTGATCTTTTCATTTGAAAGTAAGTTTAAGGGAATGGCACAACACTGGCTGAATCTTTTATCCACTGGACGCTTCATCCACCTTTCTGCTTCTCTTCTGTTGAATTTGGGTCTGCAAGCCCTTAAGACAGTGTTCCAGGTGTTATCACATTATCACATTTTCTTGTCCCAATTTCTTCCCCTTGGGAAAAGGGCCAGCATATTGATCTGAAACCTGGCGATCTCATATCACTAGCTTTGTTCTCTATGGCCACCTGAAAATTAAACACCCAATGTGGGTCTCCAGTTGTGAGACTGTTGCCCTCCATGCTTGGAGTGGGGAGAGGAAGTGTCCTAACAGCCAGGAACCACGCTGAGACGAGGAACAGGTCTCTAGTGTTTATTGCTGCTACATAAGACAGAATCCTAACAAACCGAAGAAGCGTGGGAAAAACCCAGACAGATAAACCCCAAAAGCTAAGGCAGGTCTGATCTGTGTCTCTTTGAATGGCTGCTTAATTCCTCAGTACTATGCATGCGTTTTCCCACCTGGATAGAGGCCCCCTCCTGCTCGCCATCAGTACTCATGACAGGAAGAGCCATTCTTGGGGCTGATTAGTTCCCTAGCCTTGCCGGGAGCGGTCTTACCCCTTTATGGGTTGAATTTGATCTGCTCTTACTTGGATTTTATTGTATTTTATATTTATTGATTATTGGTATTATTTATAATTTTATTGAATTTTAAATTGTTTTTTATTGTGAACCGCCCAGGGTCCCCCATGTGGGGGAGATGGGCGGTGATAAAAATATGATCGACTGATAAATAGATAGATAGATAGATAGATAGATAGATAGATAGATAGATAGATAGATAGATAAAATGCATGAGTGGATAACTGTGGTCCTTTGGGAGTTGCCAAGCAACACTCCTCAGCATCCCTCCCTGCTAGATATTGCTAGCTGGAATAGTCGGGAATTTAGCATCACCGGAAGGTCCACAGGTTGCTTGTCTGTGGTTCTAGAAAGCAACCTGGAGTCTTCTCAGGTTTTTCCCAACAGGCACAATGGAAGCTATTAGAGAAGCGCAGAAGAATCTAAGAACTTCTGGTAAGTAATTTTTATTAAAGAAAACTTAGGAAGCCGTAATGAAAGAATTCTAATGACTGCTGGGTTTTGAGCGCAAGCCCCAATCAAGATCCAAACTCTTTGCATCTCTTGCTTTTGTTTGTCCTACAGAAGAGGCTGCTTAGTCTCTTCTTTTGAACAGAAGGCCCTCTTTCCATCTGTCCCTTGTTTTGCAGTAGCCAGGTTTCTTATATTGTTTGTTTGTAACTAACAAACTCCTATAGGTATGTGTTCTTGCTTCCCCCAAACCTCACAACTGACAAAGACGGACTTTTTGTTTTCTATCTTTGGCTGCTTTCTTTCAACCCACATCTGTTGTGTTTGGCAGCAAACTTATGGAAGCTGTACTGCCTGCTGTTAAGCCAACTGCTCAGCTTTGCTCAGCCTGGGATTTGGAAGCACTTTGTGAATCAAGTTACCCTTTTTAACCAAGGTCAGCTGGTTCACATGGGAGGATGGGGACACAATTCTGTCTTACCCTACAGCAGTACATGCCCCATGATGTACATTCTAGATTTTCGCACATCCTTCTAAACTCAGGCTGTGTTTGATCTATGATTGGGTATTTTTAATAAACCAAACTAAATTCAGTCAATTAATTTAGCAAATTGGGGGATTTACACGACACCCAGGCAACCAGGAGCAACAAAACACAGCGGCTCCATTCCTTTAATACACAATGCCTAAACAAATAGACAATATGATGGCTTCAGGTGATGGTCTGTTTCACTGAACCTGCTAAGATAATGGTTGGGTTCACATGGCACTTTGAACCATGAACTACCCGCCCCCTTTTTTGCATAGATTAGTTGTCTAATCTGCCAGCGTGTTGGCAAATGCCCAAAAGTGGGACAATGCAGTAAGCCATAGTTCTATTAACCATAGGCAACTGTGTGGTGCAAATCTAGCCATTGCAGTATAATAAGCAATGGTTTAAGACTTAGTGTATTGGACAAAGTCAGTTCAATGCGCCTCATTTGGAAAATCATAGTTAAGCAAAACACAGCTTAGCGTCATGTGCAGCCAAACCACTGAAGTGGTTTATTAGACCATTAGCCAGATCTTCTGCATTCCATGGCCAAGTCTTTCTATAAAAAGCCATGGGCTGTTCCTGCCAACCCTCACCGAAAAATACCTTACAGGAGGATGTCTCAGCCAAGAAACTTTTTTAGTGATAATTGATGGGAGTCTGTGTGCCGAGCCAGCAAATGAATTTGCCAAGAACTGGCTTTGCTGAGTGCAGCTTGGCCCCTCCAGAATTACAGGGACACACAAAACAATTAAAGCCTGCTTGGACAGGTGGAGCTGCCAAGAGACTTTCCCTCTCCCTCCCGCCCCCGCACCATTCCCAATATTTCCTTTTAAAGAAAGGATAGATATATTGATCTTTGGGGCAGTCAAGGTCAAAACACAAGGAAGGAAACCCAAATTACCCAATTTAGTCTCTTTCTGGGGGATGCACTTTTTGGGAGCTCCCCAAAGGCCCATATTTCCCTGAAAGCCTTGGGTATGACCTGCTTCCTGAATTGTCATTCTTAATATGTCAGAAGAAGAAAACACAATTTAAATGCATGAAGGAATGAATCACTCATTTAATGAATGAACCTTGGTTGTAACTCGGAGGATGTTGGAGTTAAATCAGACTTCTTTTTGGCCCGGCCCCACCCACTTCTTTCTTCCAGTCCTTCAGACTTTTTGGTTTATACCCCACTGCACTCCTGAAATGTCTCTCAAAGACACAGCACAGTTCTTGGTTTCTCCCAAAGAGGGCACTTCTGCTGTCATTCAATGGCCATCACAGTCATGTCTATCCTCCTTTGGAGAATATTTTTTCTTAGTGTTGAGGGCCTATGGACCTTCAGATGTTCATGAATACAACTCTTAGCATCCCTTACTGTTGGCCTGGGAAATTCAGCATGAGAAAGAGGCTTGTTGGTTGCCCACCGTAGGAGACCAATGGTCCAGCCTAGTGCCCTTTGGAAGCGGAAATGTGGGAGTCTTCTCCCCAGCTTCAAAGGACTTTTTAAAAAAAGTCCTAAATGAAACTGCTGAGCCTCTTCAACAAGAGGCATGTTTTTTTTTTCAGAGCATAAAGCCAAGGCTGAACATCTGGCTTTGCTCACAGCTGTCTAATGCACCAGAGAGGTGGGGGGTGAGAGATACTCACCCTCTAAAGAAGGCTTTTGTATTACTTGCAGGGCAGCTGCAAAAATCTCTGGTCCCCATTGCTGTTAGACACAAAGACTCCTTTTGGAGAAAAGCACAGGGAGACAGGGACTAGAAGAAACCAAACTTTCTGTATTCTCCAGGCCATTGGTACCTTCCAGATGTATTGGAACTACATTACCCAGAATCCCTATCTGCTTCATAAAGTCTACCTCCAGTCTCCTAGAGTTAACCAGCTGTACCAAACCTCGCCTTTCCTGCGATTGCTCCAGGAAATAGATGAGAAATGGGAATGTCACCTTAGCCAATTTCTACTTTCCTTATCTATCTATCTATCTATCTATCTATCTATCCATCCATCCATCCATCCATCCATCCATCCATCCATCCATTCGTTTGTTTATTTATTTATGGGAATAAATTTTTAACAAGATAAAAGCAATAAAAGTATTAGAAAAGAAACAAAATAAAGAAGATTCGTAAATAAGTAAGAAAGAAAATAGAAAAAGAAAAGATGATAAAGAAGTGGCTTCCAATTTTTTTGACAGCAGCTATAAATGCATTTCTATTTTACCTTCTCTCTGTAATGTTACATCATAATTCCCTTCTCCCATAAGCTACCCTTTCTAATCATCAAGCCCATTAATCACAATTACTTTCTTTTTGTTTTTTCAGCAAAAATCCATCAGGGGTTTCCAATCTCTAATAAAACCAATTTGTACCCTCCGTGACTGTACGCAAGATGAAACTTGCTGATGTGATTTATCGTCTCCTGTTTCTCAGTTTTTGCCACTCCAAGACTTTGCACAAAGGGGTTTATGATGAGAAGAAGTGCATTCATGTTCGGGGAAAGTGTAGGCGAAAACGTATGTATTCAGACGCACGCATACCAAGATATATTGTTTTAGGAAAAGGTTTATAAAAGATGCATAGCAGAGAAGGCATGCACAGAAGCATAGATTTGAGAAATAGACACACACACACATACACTCACAAAATGCATGCACTGGGATGAGACCATATACCAATGAGCACATTAAGGGAAAGAAACGGGTAACTGCAAATTTCCTAGAATCCTTTTAACTTAAGCTGATGAAGAATAAAGGTTGGAAAAACAAGAGCCTCAGCAAAATGCTGTTCTGGGTTTTTAATTGTTCACTTGAATGACAGGATCTCATTCTGCACTTTGAAGTTGCTTCGGTGTTTGGATCCCCTGGGATTTTCCCCTGCTTATTTGGTCTCCCTAGGTTATTCCAGATTTCTCTTGCTGTCCTTGAATTGTCCTTCAGAGCATCATTAAGGAAGCTATAGTTCCCAAAACTTTGTGTGTGTGTGCGTGTCTGCACTCAGTTTTATAGCATCTCATATCAGGTTGGGCATAACATCATTTCAAAAGCAAAAGCAGTAAGGATAAATAGTTCGTTTAATTATTGGCTCTGGACAAATCAGAAATTGAGGGTCTGTCTCCAAAATGATTATTTTCTTTCTTCCATCAGTAAATCCTCTGGTCCCCCAGATGGCCAAAGAGGCCTGCTAAGGGCACATGTAGGCAAGATCAATTCGTGCATAGTTCAGGTCATAAAACTTCTTATATTAACATGTGGACTAGGATTAGACAACAAGGTTTGCAGGCAGCAGGGCCCTACCAGTCTTTGAATTTTTTAAAAATGATTTTAATAATTAAAAATTGGAAAGTGAACCAGCATGTTGTTTAAAAAAGCAGCACTGTCTAACATCCTATGAGAGTTGGGCTGCATACAAGTTTAATTTTTTATTATTATTATTATTATTATTATTATTATTATTATTGCCAGTTTGGTGTAGTGGTTAAGGCATCAGGCTAGAAACCAGGAGACTGTGAGTTCTAGTCCTACCTTAGGCACAAAGCCAGCTGGGTGACCTTGGGCCAGTCACTTTCTCTCAGCCCCAGGAAGGAGGCAATGGCAAACCACTTCTGAAAATCCTTGCCAAGAAAACTGCAGGGACTTGTCCAGGCAGTCTCTGAGAATCAGACATGATTGAATGGATTTAAAAAAAAAAAAATTATTTGCAAAAATGTTTTTGGACCCCATAAAGATCCATTGGAATGCTAGACCATACCCTGCGTGACCAGATCAGCTAGTCATCCATCTCTACCATGGTAGATAATTTTGGAATGGGTCTACCAGGTGCTCTCAAAACCAAAATGGTTGACTTCCCATGCCATGTTCAAAGCAACCTTATCTGCGAAGTAGCCATCTTTGCATAGCCATGGGAACCCCATCTATGCCTCCCAGGGTAATGTCAATGAACTTGGAGGACCCCAGAGTTTTGCAGCACCCCATAAATCCTTTGGGAAGATTCTCCAGTAAGGGAGAACACAGACAGATGCCCAATATGGCTGTAGAATTTTGACCAGCCGTTCCAGAGAAAGCAAGGAACTAGGGGTGAGAAATGGAAATAACTTGGAAAAGCTTAAAAGCCTGGATCAGAACCGTCTGACTTTCCAAGAGTAGACAACCTCTTCTTAGTTAAGGGGAGTGCCATAGTAGGAGTGTTGTGTGAGAAAAGGGGTGGAACTGAAGGAAAATTAACACACACAGCATAATGTCATGCTATTCCCCTTCACGGTAAACAAAATGATAGTACGTTTTGCAGGATAATTCAAGGACAATCAGAAAAAATCTGGAATAACCTAGGGTGATCAAATAAGCAGGGAAAATTCCCAGGGGATCCAAACACCGAAGCAACTTCAAAGTGCAGAATGAGATCCTGTCATTCAAATCTAGCTATTAACCCCCCCCCCCCCAAATCTTTGGAATGATTCCAAACAAAAAGAGTGACAGGTGGCGAGTAAAAGAAATTAAAAACCAGGAAAAAAATGACCTCCCAACCCAAGCGAACTGAAACATTAGGATGAACACATCCCTGGAGGGTGAAGCTCTGAAATAGCACTTTGCCATTCGTTTTTAATAGCAGCCTGCTCACAAAGTCACTTGATGTATAGATTTGTGTGCGTGTACAATAAATCCTGAAGTCTGAAAAATGAGATGTTGACAAAAACTGGTGGCGGTGGGGAAAGATAGCAACATTAGTCTTCATAAAGTGAAAGCATGTCATGGAATTAGGATTGAGCACAGGAGCTGGGTAGGAAATCTGGTTGATGTAAGCCAAACAGTCTGATTTCCTTAGCCACCTCAACAGCCTGTAGAAGCAAAATCCATTTTGCGTCAGCAGCTGATATTTGCACATTTTTGTTGCTTTCCAGTAATTCACAGACGTGCCAAATCTGGCTACTTGGAGTAAAAAATTATTTTGCTATTTGCTTTCACTTCAGGAGTTCCCACCCCATCTCCAGCATGGACATGAAATGATCTTGTATGTGCAGTGATCAATGATTATGTGCCAGAAAAATATTGTTTGCCCTTTCTTGTAGCTGACATTTTGCAGTCCACGGCTTGCTTGCTTTCTTTTAAAAGAGCAAAAGGCAAAAACAGGAGCTTGTGTGCTGATGAACGGTGATGCGGCTTTCCTAAAAGGAGGGATTATTGCAGAAATGTTTGGGATTACTGATCCTATGATTTCCAGCCAGCCTTGCTAGGATTGCATGGCAAGGTTGAACACCTGCAGCATTTGGAGAATCAGAATATTATCTGTCTCTTTTAAAAATGGGTGGTGGTCGGAATTGCAAGGAAACCATCTCAGAAGCATCAGCTTGATCTAGCTGGATTACCTTCTGCCCCATCAAGAACTTTGAAACTGGTGGCATGTGGAAAATTCCATGTGAGTTTTCTTCCCCCTCCTGCTGTCATTCAGCACAATGAAAGAGACTTTGCTGCTCTTGAAACATCTTTGGAAGAAGAAGAGAATTTTGGTGAAATTCGCAGAGGAAGAATGCGGAATTTTTTCTCATCACTTATGTTGAGGGAGCCAAGAGATACGTGCAAAGATCTCCTCCAGCAACCTGCAGTCTCCTTGACTTCTGCTTCCATGAAGCCCAGCAGAAGACACACAGAGGCATAATCTTCCCAGACAGTTTTTTTAGATTTTGATGGAAAGATTTCTTCAAGAAAACAGTAACGCAGCAGGGTAGGCTGGTCTGTACTGAATGAAGAAACCCCAGGGGCAGATCTCTGTTCCACCTCTATCTGCAACTGCTGAGGATCAAACCAGGAAATTGGACACACCAAGCAGGTACATAGCTACGGATCCTTCCCAAAGCTCATTGCTGCATCCACATAAAAAAACGGAATTCTTTTTGCAGCAGAGCTGTGCAGCTTGTTTGGGTTGCCAAGAGTAGTAATCTGAATTTGATTCAATTTCCTTGACATTTCAAGTCAATTTGCATTGAATTCTCTATGCTCAATAGAAGTAACCTGACTACTCTTCATGAATTTAATCTCCTCTGACTATAAGGGTAAAGATGAAAATGGATTTAATCATTGTTCTTCTTCTGCCCCATTAAATGTTATAGCTCAGGGGCAATGCACCCAAAACTTTTAGGGATTGCAGAGATGTCACTTGATTGCAACAGAGACCCCAAGCCCCACCATTTCTTCAGACCAAGCTTCTGTTTCAGAAAGAACAGGTATGCTTAATACTGTCCCTCGTCTTTAATTTATATACTACTTTTCTCAGTGCTACGACTGAAGCTCCTGAAGCTACTTGAAAACCTTGGGAGTGTCAACTGGTTCGAATGTCTTCATAGAAGAGACAACACAGAAGAACATCTTCTGCACTTTCCACCTCTCTGGAGTCACAGGGGCAAAGCCTTTCAGTCCATGGTATTTTTTTATATTTAGCACCCAATACTGCAGGGGTGAGTGCATGACATTGGGCAAGTCTCTTGGGGGTTGACTTCTGAAGGTGTGCTGGCAAGCTGGTGGTCCTCCTTGCTCTTGGTGACCATCAACCTTCAATGCAATGGGATGAAGTGAATGCATGCTCAACACTCAAACTGGGAAGTGACCTTCAGGGATAGACTGCTGAAAACCACTTCTTTCCTTACACAGGGGCCAGTTGTTGATTGTGGGGGGGATCTTGCTTGCATAGCATCCTTTCCATTTGTCTCCTGCTCAGCATCACTGGCTGCTCTCTCACTGAGTAGAGACCGGGAGGGAACGGTGTGAGCATGTAGGCTGCATTCTTGGGTATTGTTAAGACAGCGAGAGGCTGGGGGTGGGGGCAGAATATACATGTCGACCCCCCCTTTTTTTTCCTCACTGCATCCGGCCTCACTGCAACTTTGGTCTCCATTGAAATCAAGAAGAAATCAACCAAATGTTGAGATCACGTGTGGGATCCAGGGCAATTCCTCTTAGGGTTCCCTCCCCTATAAATAGGCCCTGCATCTTCTCCATCTTTTTTTAGCCTTTCTCCCCCCCTCCCCGCCCAGTTCTCAGGAGGCAAGGAGTTAAAAAAGCCTCAGCCACATTCTCCTTGCGATGAATATTTAACAGCCGCCAGGCTGAACCTCCGGATTTCTTCTCAGCCTGGTTTTGACAGCGGAGGCTGACCGAGCACCCTCCATCCGTTTCAGGAGGCGAAGAAGATTCCAAGGACGCATCGCATCCGTGAGCCCTCCACGCCGTGCTGGGGGTTGTCCGATGTGGTAGCAAGGAGCCAAGGACACGCAGGAGCTGTGTGGTGGAGTCTCCCCATCTGGAATTCCCGACAGAGTTTGTCTCAGGTCTCCCAGGCTCCAGGGAAAATGCCAGGGCTTCTGGGGATAACTTTTTTGGCTCTCTCTTGGATGGTCCATGCAGGGACAACAGGTGAGCTTGGGTGACACTTCTACTGTCAGGTGAAACCTCAGGGTTTGGGGAGGGGGCAATTGTGTAACTACACTGTGGCTGGGCAGGTTTTTGGGTTCTTGAAGCAGAACCACAAGATCTATCAAAAGGAACCTGGTTGGACCCTCCCCCCCACCCCCAATATACTTGGAATAGAATAATTTGGGTTCAGGAATAAAGTCCCCCAATAGAATAGTGTTTGTGATTTTTCCAGACCAAGCTCCACTTCCTGCTTTCTCCTCCAAACATCCTTCATCTCAATATGAATTTGGGGTGGGTGAAGAATTTGGGCGCTGCTCCTGTTAGGCAATGGGGAGCTGAGAAATCTTTGCTGAGACCTGCTTGGAGGAGATCTCGATCTACCTTTAATCCTGCTCTTTTCTCCCATTTATGATCTGCTTGCTCTAAACTCCTGTTGGCCTCTGGCAGATGTTATTGCACAAATGTCAAAGTTTCTGGATTTAACTCCCTGAGGTGGAGCATCCCGACCCTTTTCGTGGTCTGCCTCATTCAGTGACAGCTCTCAGTTGGAGACCCAGCGCTCGGTGTTGTCCTCAGCTGGTGTCAGTTCTATTCAAGTGCATGCTTTGTAAGGTAGAGTTGACTAAGGAGAAGATCTTTGTGCCAAAACTCCTGAGAAGGAGTCTCCTTTCTTTAAATGGAAGAAACTTCAGGGGGCTTGAGAGCTTGAGGGCATCTCTTTAGGAGAACTTGAGAAAGTTTTGGTAACAAACCCTTCTGCTGTAAGGAGTGTTATGAATGAACTGTGTTGGCTCCTCCATAGCTGCATGAAATGCTGTAAATTTTCAGCCCATGTCCACATTTTTTTTTCACCCTACCTCAGTCTTTGGAAGTGTTAAGAGTTCATCCTGTGGCAGAGTAGTTGAAATCCTTTTTTCCTTAAATGCCAAAAGTGAGTGTTGTGCTGGGCTTCTTGAATTCAACAAATTCAAATCCTGGCTTGACCGGACTGAGAAAGGTTCATCTTCAGGCAGGGAAGATCCATATAGCCAGAGCTGAATTGACTTTAGCAGATCTGGAAATACATTTTAAGGAGGCGGCTGGCAGGAGTCTTTCAAGAGCGGCTTCAACTTAGAAGCTGTTTTTTCCCAAGCTCACACGTCTTCTTTAGTGGGATACTGAAGTGTCATACTGTAGTCTTATCTCTACTATTAACAGTTTTAATAATAATAGTAACAGTAAAATAATTATAAAATCAATATGTATCCAGTTCCATCTGTGGAGGTTGGTGGGACTAGCTTTACAAAAACAAATTATTCTTTTTTGTTTCAGTTGTTGAAACTTTAGCTGGTTTCCAGCTTGGGTCTCCTAGGGGTTGGGCTAGTTCAGCATTCCTTTCCTTTGATCCTGGTGTAATGCTTGGTTGAGAAAAGCCTTAGTTCAGTGGTGGATTATCTCTTCTACCAGTGAAGTTCAATTCTTGGCATTTTCAGGAAGAGCTGTCTGATATTTGGCTAATCCAGGACAATGATTGGATTGTTAAAAGGTGACATCTGCATGAAGAGCCACTTTGGTGTTGGGGTTAAGGCATCAGGCTAGAAACTGGGAGACGGGGAGTTCTAGTCCCACCTTAGGCACGAAGCCAACTGGGTGACCTTGGGCCAGTCACTCTCTCTCAGCCCTAGGAAGGAGGCAATGGCAAACCACTTCTGAAAAACCTTGCCAAGAAAACTGCAGGGACTTGTCCAGTCAGTCTCCAAGAACTGGACACAACTGAATGGATTAAAAAAAAATCCTGATAACATCCCCATAAGAAATAGAGGAACAGATCTAAATGACAGGGGATTTCAACTTTGTGGTACCGAAAATTTCAACCCATGCTTCAAAATTTGTGACCAGAAGGCAATCATGAAGGTGTTGAAGCATGGATGCACAAGCTTCCAATCCTTTATCCCTGTCAAAATACAAGCAGCCTGATTTTGGATCATGTGAAACTTCACTCCACCTCCAAGGGCAGCCCATGTAGAACACTGTGTAGTAATCTAGCCAAAAAGTTGTAAAAGGATCTATTAAGGATGGAAGAAGTTTTGTTTATTCTGCTGCCTTCTAACACCTGAAGGATGAGATGTAATGCAAAATGGAAATGTGCCCTATGAATGGGATTAATACATTTCAGAACTGAGAAATGCCTTCCTATTTGGCATCTGTTCTATTCTGGATCTTCAAGCTAGCCTGATGCCTTCAAGGTAACAGAAGATGCTAAAACTATCATGGGGGCTGAAATAAACATTCAACTGCTCTTCCTCTTGGCTTCTGCAGGAAAATGACAGACCTTAACTTGCATTTGGCCGTAAAAATCTTTGGGTTGGAGCAAATTGTAAGCTTTCTCAAGCCAAGCGCAACCCCTTTGACTTTTCTTGAAGATGATTTTTAGCTGGTGGACAGAAAGGATTCTGGAAAAGGCTGGAGCTAAGGCCTTTCATTATTACTAGCTTCAGGACTCAATTCTAAGAAGCCCAAAATACAGACCATTTATCTGACCCCCCCACCCCCCTTGCTGTCTTTCCTGCCATCCTATGTCAATTTGATTTCCTTCATTTTGTCCACTTGATTCAGTGGCCTATGGGAGCAAGAGGGAAACCCCACATCCTGAAATCCCTCAACTGTAGTTTAACCATTGGGAGGATTCACATGACCTGCTAGACAAGGATAAACTAGGATTGGGTAGCTTGTGTCAGGAAACCCACCCATTCTTGTAGCGAGTTGTATTGAGCAGGTGATGGTAGTAGCTATAATAGGGGATTCCTGCACTGGCAGATGATCACGGTCCCTCCCAACCTGCCATTCCATGATTCCATGATACATTTGATTAGTCTCTTAAGTCAACCTATCCCAGGTGTTGTGTCAAGCCAGGTTTAGAATTCATTGTGTTGTGTGAAACCCAGCCTTTGCATGGAGAAGATCACTCCCCTGGATGTTTGCAGATTTTGAATTGTACTTGGCTCATCTTCTCCATGCTGTGGGTCTGTGGCATCTCACCTCTGTGCTCCTGAGTTGCCAGGGAAATGGACAGATAAATGAGTGTGGCGTTCTTAGTGTGGCACGGTCCACTTGAAGTCTCTTTGCTTTTGCCTGCAAAGCACATTTGCTTGCTGCCAAACAGAATTTTTACTTAGAGAAGATCCTCCCTCCCTCCCTCCCTCCCTCCCTCTTTCTCTCTCTCATTCTTCACCGCCCCCCCCAGAACAATGCAATGCAAAACAAGTCAATGCAAAGGCTGGCATGCTTGGCTGAAATATAAGCGAAGGGTAGCTTAGCTACTGCAAGCATTGCATCTGGTTCAAGGGGAAGGAGAATTGTTGAGTGTGCAAATGTGGACTGTATGGCAGTGTTTCTCACCCTTGGCAACTTGAAGAGGTGTGGACTTCAACTCCCGGAATTCCCCAGCCATCAAAGCAAAGCTGGCTGGGGAATTTTGGGAGTTGAAGTCCACACCTCTTCAAGTTGCCAGGGTTGGGAAACTGCTCTGTGGAGTGGTGGTAAAGCAGGGAGGCCTAAGTAAGCTTTATTTGAGGCTTGTTTGGAAAGGAAGTGGTTTGAAAGCATCTTTCCAACCTCTCACCAAGGAACAGGCTTTGTTTAGAACAGTGTTGGAGAAATTCCACTCTGTGAAAATTGGCTATGGTAAAGGAGCATCCTTCGCATCGGCATATTTGACTGCTTTCCATGCCAAAGTTTGCTGCAGCTGTCTCCTTCAATAGCCGTTCTTGTAATTCAGTTGGTCTTCGTTTTTTTTTTTTAAGCCAGTAAAAAATTGGTGAGGTGAGCAGGCTTTCAGACAGGGAGTTAAGTTTGATTTTTTTCTGGTTTTCTGGCTTCTTAAGGGCCATTGGAATTTGATGCCACCGTCACTAGATGGTGCTCGCTGCTCCACACAAACCGAGTTGGCATATCCAGTTCAGTGAATCTTTCGAAAGAAAACATTTAATATGGCAATCCCGATAGGCATGTAGGGTTATGTACAGGAGCATGACACTGCAAGTGTGTTGAAGTTCTTCAGGCCTTGGAATGCAGGTTTAGATGAACCCTAGATTGCAGCTATATTTGGCTAATCCCAGCTAGATTGGGCTATCATCTGGCTAATCCTAAATAAGTTTCTAAAGCAGTGTTTCTCAACCTTGGCTGTTTTAAGCTGGGTGGACTTCAACTCCCAGAATTCTGGCTCATGCTGGTTGGGGAATTCTGGGAGTTGTAGTCCACCCAGCTTAAAATCGGGAAACACTGTTCTATGATGATGAGATGCTGTGAGAGACCAAAGGAAGCTGTTACAGATTTGACTGCTGAAGTTAATTTTGACAGATACGGGGGTTCCAAAATTTTCTTCTCTTTTGTGCAACTGTTCCATGGGCAACTGACCTGTTTCTAGTGCATTACATCATCCTGAAAATGAACAAAATTTCTTCTCTGCATATCTGGCACTCAATCTCTATGGTGTCCCCCGATGTCCTGCTCTCCCCTCTATGGTATTGGATGGCAAATACTAAAAAAAAAAATAGTATTGGCGAAAAGTCTCTGCCCCTTTGATTCTGGAGAGGTGGAAGCCACAGAACATGTTCTTCTTCGTTGCTCTTTCTATAGAGATGTTCAAACCAGATTTATGCTCCTCCTGATCAGCAGATATCCTGATTACTCAGACTCGGCCTATGCCCGGATGAATGCCATTTATCACAGCGCACATGGCTAGGTTTTACGCAGCAGCATGTAAGAGCCACTGGACCATGATAGGCCAAGCTCCTGCCCCACAGATGTATGTTATATAATTGTAGATATTATCAAATTTTACGTCATTTTGGATATCATCCCTCTACATAAATTTTAGATACTGTCACCTTTTTCTAATTTTAGACGTTATCACATTTTATGTCCTTTTAGATACCTCCTCAGCCTAGACATAGATCGCCCCTTTGGGACTTTACTCACGGGTTCTAGTCCGATTGTTTTATAGATGTATTTAATTTTGTCTCAAACTTTATTCATCGATTTCTTAGATAGGTTTGTAAGTGCTCACAGATCACTTATGGACACACTTCTTGTACTGGTCTAAGACTGTAATAAACTGGCTATATAACTGTTATATATATAACTATATGTAATACACTGACTTTATAACTGAATATATGGTCTGAGAGCCAGTTTGGTCTAGTGGTTAAGGCAATGGGCTAGAAACTGGGAGACGGTGAGTTCTAGTCCCACCTTAGGCACGCAGCCAGCTGGGTGACCTTGGGCCAGTCCCTCTCTCTCAGCCCAAGAGCCAATCAGGCGTGGTAGGAGAGTTCTAGTCCCGCCTTAGGCACGCAGCCAGCTGGGTGACCTTGGGCCAGTCCCTCTCTCTCAGCCCAAGAGCCAATCAGGCGTGGTAGGAGAGTTCTAGTCCCGCCTTAGGCACGCAGCCAGCTGGGTGACCTTGGGCCAGTCCCTCTCTCTCAGCCCAAGAGCCAATCAGGCGTGGTAGGAGAGTTCTAGTCCCGCCTTAGGCACGCAGCCAGCTGGGTGACCTTGGGCCAGTCCCTCTCTCTCAGCCCTAGGAACAAGGCAATGGCAAACCACTTCTGAAAAACCTTGCCAAGAAAACTGCAGGGACTTGTCCAGGCAGTCTCCGAGAATTGGACATGATTCAACGGAATACACACACACACACACACACACACACACACACACACACACTCACTCTATAAAATAATGATGTTAGGAAAGCTGAGCCCACTGCCTTGAACGTGGTGCATACCTCCAATCACAACTAGTGGAGAATTTGCAATGACCTTGCGGATAAACTTTAGTTAAGGGTCAATAATTAGGAAATGAACGCAAAGGCCACAAGTTATTCACAGTCCCTGAGCTTGGTGGCTTCTGAAAGCACCAGTAATAAAGCCCCTATATAAATGGAAAGAAAAATAACATGTGCGATAAACCAGGGCAAATAAAAAGAGAACATTCAGTTTCATTGACGCTCTAGTGGGAAATGAACTCCTCCATTTTTTCAAGAGGAGATTTCTACAATAACGGCCAAGCTTAGCTTTTGATTTAAATAGCAAGTCAGTTGAGATCTTCTATGAGCTTCTGTGAATATTATTGTGGGTCAAAAAGATTGGGAGTTTGGTGGTGCTCCTGAAGACTGAAGGCTTTACGACAGAGTGAAGGAGGGATGGGGTGGGTAAATCATTCTAATTGGCCTGACTTTTAAGAGAATGAGGAGCTGCTGTTTTTGTTGCTGCAAGGGCTCCAACACAGGCTGGCACACACCTTTTCTGAATGCAGGTGGCTTTGTTTCCCACCTTACTCCAAATGCCTGTGACAAGTCTTTACAACAAGCAACTGTCCCTGAGACCTCTTCCGTCAGAAGCCTTCAATTTGGCTACTGAAAGGTACCGACAGGTGAGCAGAATGCCCTTCTTCTCATCTCATTACATCCCATCATTCTAGTAAGTAAAACACCTTGGTCTTAAATGCCAAGCATCCTCATCAAATGCACCGCTAACAGTTGGCCTTCATTCTTTTCCTTCTTCTCATTTTTTTCTGCCTTTTTTGCTGTGGTTTCAAATAAATATCAGACACCACTGGGAGGTGACAGGCCTTCGATGTTCATGAAGTCAAAAGCTGCTGCTACACCTCCTACCTTTCTGGAGACTGCATGAGGATCTTTGTGGGGGCCACCAGAAAGGAGGACCTAAGTTTGGGGATGGAAGCAGGAGGCCTCTGAGAAACAGACTGGTACCATATCCCTCTGAAGCCTCCATACTGGGAAAAAAAAAAAGCCTGAAATCACATCACTGAAATTCTCAATTATCTGGTCAGTGAGTTTTGCTGGATGATCTTAGTGTGCATAGGCTGCACTTTGACCATTCCTGTTCAAGCATAGCTTCTGGTGGCTTCACAGCCATGTTCATCTACTGAGCTTAAATGTTCTCAGTGTCATGGGCAAGAAAAGGATGATAAGAATACGAACTGGACAAGGATGAAGTAAAAGGTCTTCATTCTCCCTTGCCGAAGGTCTGGACAAAATGTCAGGTCTTCAAGGCCCTTCTAAACAACAGTGGGGTGGTGACAATCTGGCTTTTGAGAGAACCTCATTCCAGAAGGCAGGCACTGCTACAGAGAAGGCAGACATTAGATGAGGGGTGCACCATTGGGAGACTTGAAGGACCAAGTTGGGGACAGATCACCCTGGAGAAGGCCTTTCTTTGTGTTGACACCAACTGGATGGCATGTAATTAATCAATCGATGGAAGTGGTGTGCCACTGTTATAGCCTTGTTTTAAGGAAACAACATGCACGTGCCAGGGAAATTGAAGTTAAGGAAAAACAGGACAAAAAAGAAGCAGATATGGCTGGTGCAGAACTCCCAGCTTGGTGGTAGGCCAAATATGGATTGCAAACTTTTCCCTTCTGACTAAGCCTCACTCTTAATCAGTAGATACAGTAGATACCAAATTCAGGAATATGGCTCCACCTGCATTTCTGACTCTCCCTATGCAGAAAACTAGTATACTTCCCTATAACTACGCAATCCTGGTGGGGAGAATTTTCACAGGTATGATAGAATGATTGTGGAGAGCAAGCAGGAGGGATAATGATTTTTTTTCCCTCAGGGATAATGATTTTTTTCCCCTCAGATTGTGAACAGGTGAAGTCCTTTTCTTAAGGGAATTAAGAAGTGGGAGCTCATGCAGAAATATTTAAAGAGTAGCTGGAAGGGAAACTAGAAAGTTGTCGTTCGGGTAAAATTTGTAGTAAGCATCGCAAAGGGAAATGGAAACCAGTTTGTTTAAAGGAGATGTAAAAAAAAAGAAACAGAAAATCCTGGAAGTCTTGAGAACATTTGGAGGATGGGTGAGAAGTCAATCAACTTGCAAAGGGGATGTTATAAAAATAAACCTGGGTGGGTTTCATGGAGAATCAGAGGAGAAATGCAAATATTGAACTTGGAGCAATGAGAGATCGCTGTCAATAAATGATGAAAAAGCTTTTCAGATTTATTATTGATGGAAGTTAAACAAGAAAAGATTATGGTTTGTCATGTGGTCAACAGGCTATTGGAAATTGGAATTCTGGACCCTTCAATTGTCTCTGAAAACCCTAATCCATGAAATACTAAATTATGACCCCCCCTCTCCAAATTGCTTGTGAACCTCTTGGGTGGTGGGTAGTAGTCATGGCCCACAATTTGAGAATTGTGCCATAAAGCTTAGAAGCTCCACTACTAAGTGTCCCTGGTCTGGTGTATTCAGACAGCAACTTCCAGGGTTCCACTGAAGATCGCCATAACGACTCACACAAAGTTTGATAATGCTGCTGGAATATTTGGCCCTGGTGAAGTTTCATAGATGGTTCCTCAGCCAAGCCATTTGGTACCCAGAAGCCTCCTGGTAGGACCTTTCTGAGATTCTGGGGATTTGATAGCCTCCATATCATAAATAAAAATATAGATAAATAAACTAAAGATAGTCTCAATGGAGAGAGCCTCGTGTGGCGCAGAGTGGTAGGCCGCAGTATTGCAACCAAAACTCTCCCCATGACCAGAATTCGATCCCACCGGAAGCTGGATTCTCGGGTGGCTGGCTCAGGTCAACTCAGCCTTCCATCTTTCTGAGGTCAGTGAAATGAGGATCCAGGTGATGACTGGGGAAGGCAATGGCAAGCCACCCCGCTCTATAATCTGCCAAGAAAATGTTGCAAAAGCAGCGTCCCCCCAAAGGGTCACACATGACTCGGTGCTTGCACAGGGGACCTTTCACCTTTCACAGTCTCAATGGAGATGTCTGCTAATGCAACCTGGGGGAAAATATCTATACCTATCCATGTGTGCATATACATTTTTATAAACTGTTTTAAATATAAACTCAGTTCCCCAACAAAGTATGATAGGAAATCAAACCAGACTTCCTTCAGGCTCCAGTTTTGTCAAATGTTTGCACTGGTCTGGGTTGAACGATTAGAAACTGGAAACTTCATTTAAAAAGAAGAATATCCCAAATGGAAAAACAATTCTGATGCTGCTTTCCAGATGCACCTCCTTCAGGCTTACCTGCGGCATGTTCCCACCTGAGCCTGTCTCAAAACCTTCTCATCAATCAGGGCAGAAGAATCCAATCCTTTTTCTAATGAGCTCAGCTCAGTTAAAAGTTCCTGATGTTAGTTTTCCATTACTCAACTGATTACGAAGCTTTCTCAGTCTTCTGTTCCTGATGATTCTGGATTGCAAGCAATAAAGCTAAATCTGACATTATTCTCAGAGAAACAGCTGGAGGCATCACTGTCCCTAAAGCGTGATGGATGTATGTGAATCGTTGTTTTCTTTGGAGCCACTCAGTCAATTTTTTACAGAAGAAATGCCGTAGATCTCGCCTCCTTTCTTCTGCAACCTGATTTTAATTCTTATTTAATTCTTCTTTTGCTCCACTAAAAAACAAAATGGCATTTCTTGGTTCTTCAGCTCTGCTATTACATAAAAGGGTGGAGAGCTGCAAGAAATGCTTGGAGCTGTGCTGACTAATGGCTATAGCAGGAATCTAGCCTGAGCACTAGTTGCATTGCATAGTTAAGATAAGGCCAAAATGATTTCCATGCAGACTGGATGCTGAATGCTGATGCAGATGCTGAAGGGTAACTGAATGGACACACACTGTACATGTTGCACTACAAAATGATGTGAGTGGCAATGGATTTTACCCCCAAGAGACTGAGCATCCTGTGACTGTTTTGCAGAACAATCATACAGCTGAGGCTTGGTGTCCACAGGACCCTTTTGCAGCCCAGAGAAGGGACTTTGGAGTCTTCTAGTCCAACTCCCTGCCCAGAATCCTCTGACCATCCCAGAACAAATGGCTGTCCAACCTTTGCTTGAAAACCTCCAGTGATGGAACACCCATGAGTCAAGTAGGCAATACCTAGGACCTGTAATAGTCAGGAAATTCCTCCTTATTTTGGGTTTTGATCTCTCTCTGTTAAGCTTCCAACCCATTGGTTCTTGTTCTACATCTGTCCCCTCTTCCTTTGGACAGCCCTTTGAGGATTGGCAGATTGCTATCATGTCTCTTCCTTAGTTTTCTCTTCCTTACGCTAAACACATCCAGTTCTTCTACCTGTTCTTCACAGGGTTTCTCCTGCAAGCTTCTCAGGCTCAGCAGAAGCAAATCATAGGGTGCCAAGTACAGAAGGCTGATTTTCTGGGTCTGAGGTGTAATAAGCTGAAGGAAGTCATTTTATTTAACTCCATCCTAAAATAGTTGAACCTCCTGGTTCCACCCCATTGGCGATGCCATTGCACCAGCACTGCAATCTGTTGGTCCCCTAGATGCTGCCAAAATAGATCAAAGATGTCTCTGACTGTCCCCATGTACAAAGAAGGGAGATGCCTTTTTGTTATACAGAAGGAACATGAGCTGTCTTCTACCCCAGAATCTTCACATAGGGCTGGGAAAAACTAATCTGGAAGCCCTAGTAAGTCACTGTTGGGAACCCTGGGCCTGACCAAGCTGGATGTTCAACATTTGTGTCCTGCACATGATTTGTTTTCCTTCTTTTTTGTGCTTCTGTGGGGTTTTCATTGGGTTGAAATTTTAGTGTTATGGGTATGAAGGAATCTCTCTTTGCTTTGTCATAGAGCGCATTAGCGATTCCTTCCCTCTGAAGCCAATTTAGTGGCCTGCTAAAACCACTGCAATGGAGCAGAGCTTATAACACAGCTGAGAAGCTGGCACAGAAGAAGAAAATTATCTTAGATAGCTTCAATGAGCACGTCAGAGAAACACAGGTTATGGATCTTACACACTCAGCCCTCCCAAGCATGAAGAATCACATGCTTAGACATTTTAGGTTAAGAAGTAAAAAGAATCTTACTGACTTTATTGTTGCTTTTGTTATATCTATCTTGGTGAAAAAGATGAAGTGCCTTTGTTCTTCTTTTCTTTCTAAATTCTTAGTTTTGCCCTAAACTCTCAGCCCTACAGCTGCCAAGAGCTGTGTGGAAGAAAGGGGAATTCCAGGCCCACCACATGGTGCCCAGAACGGAGGAGAGCAGCACACATCCATGTGCTTGCTTCTGGTGGAGAAGAAGGAAGAGAGGGAAAGGAAGTGGGAGTGGCAACAAACAGCTTCCTCAGAGTTGCACTGTGGGACAACTCAATTTACATGTCAATTCACATGCAAATGAGGCATGCTGGATTTGCCAGAACTTCCAACACTCTTTTGAATGTTCAAGAGTTGAGAGAACCATTTGTAAATGGTGCCATCTGTGGAAATGGCATCAGGTACATCCAAGGTGGGTCAGACTTGGAAGATTCTGAATTTTCAACGGACAAAAGTAAAAAAAAAAAACTTTCTGAATTGAAAGAAAAAGGAGACCTCATGGAGGGAAGGGTCTTACCACCTTCTCTGTCTCTTCTGTCTGAGGATATCTGATTGTGATGGAATATTTTGAGTGACTTGACCTTGTTCATATTTGCAGAGGATGCAAAGTGTTCTTCCACCAGAACCAACAGATTTAGTTCTTTGTTAGTTCTTATCTTCCTATTTTTGCTAACACTTTTCTCTTCTCCACCCCACATCTCCTGCTTTTCCAGGCCTTTGGTGCTATGATTCCCAGGATCCCAAATGTGGTAAGTACTGGAGACAGAGTTCTGAAATCGACAGATATACTTTGAAGATACTCCTTGGAAAGATTTTTGGCAAATGTACCTCTCACCTGTAATCTGAGATACCCTGTCTCAACACGGTACCATCAGATGCAGTAGGAATGCATCTCCCACAAGTCTCAGCCAGCATGGCCAATGGAAGTAGTAGTCTCAGTGCTTCTGGAGGACATCAGGTTGGGAGATGCCAGGAAGGTTTTTTACCAGTACAATATGGAGCAACTATTTGAGAGACCATCACTAGTGATGATGTGAATCAGACCCCACGCTTGCTTTATATTTGTATTCCAAGCTTAAGATATTTTGCTCTCAGAGGTATTAATGAAATTAACAGTCAACTATTCTGTGTTTATTTCAGGTCCTTTCCCTTTCCCTCCCCCCCCTCCTCTTTTTAAAATTATGCATGTCTATTAGAAGGTCATACTTTTGAATGCTGCTCCAGTATCCATGAGGTTGATGGGCTGCTTAGTTAAATATTAACTTTTAAATAAAAGTTCACATTTTTTGAAGAACAAAAGCTTCCAAAATCCATGGGCATTTGTGGAATTTCAAGACCATCCTGTGGGTGCCAGGTGTGAAGACACGGTCTCAAAACATCCATGCCTCAGGTCATAAACCAGACAGCATGCTTCCACCATTCTTTCTGGTGGCCCAGCTCTACCAATCTGGCTTTCCTTCTGTATCTTCATTTTTTTTCTAGCCAGATGGGTTGACATCTAAAAAAAACACTGACTCACAGAGGCACCTTTTTATTTTCTCTAGAATCTATTTGGAGCACAGAACCCTTTTTGGCAAAAGTCCCAGGTGTGGTGGCTTCCTTGTTTTAGATTTTTTATTAAAAATAAACTTACCCCAAAATGGTCAGGTGGAGAAAGGAGGTTACCAACTCTAAGAGAGATGCCCACAGGCCCTTGTTGCCTACCTCTTGGCTACAACCAGTAGCATAGAGATGCCAAAAGTAAAACAGAATGAGAATGGAGCTGGGGCTCTTTAGAAACAGTCACAGGTGCTAGAATAGCATTTTTTTAATCTGTCAGACTAAATATAGGCCCAGCAAGGAAATCCTGTTGAATTATAAATAAGCAAAACCCAGCTTGTGAAGTTTAAGGAAGGTTGTCGCAGAAGGAAGATAGAAAAGCAACAAAGGAAAGCTAATGATCGTCTTGTGGGTAGCATCTGTAGAGAAAGAATTTTCTGACAGAGTGTTGATCTTTACCAGAATCCTGCTTTTAGAAAAAGAGATCAATATAAATTGCTTCTGTTTAACCGATGCCGGATGGAGATGCTGAAAGAAAATTCTCTTTCCTGTTGGTACATCAAGGTTGTCATAATTGGTAGCAATGAACATTGATCTGGGAGCAGAGAAATATATATATGGAGAATGCTTTCCCTGCCAGTGGTACCTGTTAGGTCAAGAAAGGACTATTTATAATCCTAATTGTTTGTTGAGTACGTTGAAGGAAAGTGGAAGGCCCAGAAAAATAGGTGAAGCTCCTCATCTTCTCATCCAAGCAATCTTCAGCCTTACCAGTTCTTTCTCAAGAGTTTTACCAACTTGGGAGTAGGGCTGAGCTGAAGGAGAGACCTCAGAAGGTGGTATAATATATTAACTAAATTAGCTAAAGGAAAAGAAGGCTCACTAAGAGGAACTCTGGGCAGCTTCTGGAGGATTGCTAGAAATGGTAATGTCCTTTGCCCTGTTTTGAAGCCAACTGCCACCAAAAGTAGCCAATAGGGTATCCAACCAAGGACCCCTTCGAACTATTGGGAAGATAACATGCTAGTCATTGGCTGGGTTCCGGTAATACTCTAAATGTATTCCTAAATGGGGTTGGGGAGGAGGTCCAGTCTGTTGTGGCAAACCAACCATTTAGTAGGTGATGTACTGTAAACCAGATCATCATGTCTGGGCACAGCATGTCATATGAATACAGGAATTGTGGTTTTGTTTGTTACAGGAAGCTAGCCACTGATGGACCCAGGGTTTGGTACATACTGTAACAAACAGAAGACAGTCCTTGCGTTCTGAAAGATGTGCTTCCTAAATATTGCCAAAGGGTTTAGTTCTTAAAATAGGACAGGTAGTCCTTGCTTAACAACCAGTGATGGTTCGGACTTACGATGGTGCAGGGAAAACTGACTTGTGACTGATCCTCACACTTACGACTGTCACAGCATCCCCACGCTCACATGATCACAATTTGGGTGCTTGGCAACTTATTCACATTTATGACCATTGCAGTAGCCTGTGGTCACGTGATTGCCATTTTCAACCTTCCCGGCCGGCTTCTGGCAAGCAAAATTAATGGGGAACCATGTGATTTGCTTAATGCCCACTTAACACCCACAGTGATTCGCTTAATGGCTACTGCAACAAAGGTCATAAAATTGGGTCGGATTCACTTAATGACCACTTTGCCTAGCAACCAAAATTCCAGTCCCAATTGTGGTCATTAAGCGAGGACTACCTGAACTTCCCAGTGCATTTGTTCTTTTTAATTGCATGTTGCAACTCTTTTTGGACTGTAACATTTGAAGAAGTACCAAAGCTGGCAGATAGCCATGTTCTGATCCAGGCCTTGACCGGGAAAGCCCACATCATGCTAGTTGGTGCGACAATGTGTGTAGTTAGACTTCCTTGGGTTTTCCTACTGTATATGTAAGCTGCTCTGTTCTTGGGCTTCCTCCTGTCCAATCAAGGCAAGCTGCTTTTCATCTCAGTCACGATTTGCAAAGTCCTAGCTTTGCATTGTTCTCTTGGTCTCTTTAGGCCCTTCTCACTGGAAGGAGATCACGTCGGGGTGTGGGGGACAGAACCAGTCGCCCATTAACATCGATCGAAGGAAAGCGCGACGGGACAGGAGCCTGGATGGAATTCTGTTTGAAGGTTATGACCAGGCGCCTCCAGGCAGATGGAGATTGGTGAACAGTGGGGATGAAGGTGAGCAGGCAGGCTGGGCCTCCTTCTGCAGGGGTTTTCCAAATCTTGCAGCCAAAGCTATCTTCTTCGGTTTCCATGCAGCAGCCACATTCAAATGAGATCGGCTTTGAAGTGGGGGATATTTCATTTAGGGAGTCAGTGTGCCACAGAGCTGAATAGGTTGCCCTAGGAGTGGGGACATCCAGGTTCAAGCTGTTGCTCAGCTATGAAAGTGCCCTGGTGAGTTTAGTCCAGTCCCTCCTTCTCTGGCCAAGAGCCAATGTGGTGTTGTGGTTAAAGTGTAGGACTAGGAATAAGGGGACCCAGGTTCTAGTCCCCCATCCTACCATGGATACTCCCAGGGTGCCTGTGGGCCAATCTCTCTCTCTCAACCCAATTTGATGAGGGAATGAATGGAAGGAAGGAGGGCTTCATCAGCCACCCGGAGCTCCTGAATGAAAAATAAGATATACATCTAATAAGTAAATATTGAATGGCATGGAGACCAAGGCTGTAAGGCTGACAAAAGAGCCAGTAAGTTGAGATTTCCTGTTGGATGTCTATCTGTTTCCTCTTACAGAATGTGCAAAAACAAAAACAGCACATTTATTATAGCCCTAAGGCCAGCTACAATAAAAATATATGATAGTAACAATCTTACATACATACATATAAATGTGCTAAATACCATCCCTGGGTTCACACATGACTCTAAGTCAGGATGTAATGATATATGGGAAAGACCTTAGGGGATGGGATGAAGATATGCTGCCCAGGGAGTGGTCAGATAAGAGACAGCCTAGCCCACAGCTGGATAATGGGTGGGGCAAGAGGCTCAGAAGGGACCCTCCCTAGTTTCTCAGGCTGTAAAGGAGATGGGGGAGGATGAGTGTGAAGGGGAGGGTGATGTATGTGGGAAAGGCCTTGGGAGACGGGGCGAAGAGACACTGCCTAAGGAATGGTCAGATAAGAGACAGCTGAGCCCACAGCTGGATAGTGGGAGGGGCAAGAGGCTCAGAAGGGACCCTTCCTAGTTTCTTAGGCTGTAAAGGAAATGGGGGGAGAATTGTCCTTTCAGACTTGCAAGATTCTGTCAATGTAGCCTTACGATAAAGTAGAATTAGCTCATCTGGTTGTGTTTCCTGCCTGGTCTAAATTGTAAGGCTGACACATAATATGGATTTCTCAGTTTGGTTTAAGCATGTCACTTGAGCCTAACCATGGGGCTTGTCAACTGAGGTCTAGTGCAATGGAAGCCTAATCATTTGTGGCTTAGCTAGCAACCCATTGTTAATAAAATTTAGATGTGGTTCCTCTAGAACAGGACTGGCATTACCAATGGGGAATTGCTACTCAGGACCTCAAACTGAAGGTTTCCAGAGCTCCCATGGAGAAGTGTGGAGCTTGGGACCTTCTGAATTCAGACAGGTTTGAACATCCAACCTCTCCTGTCCCAACTATCCAGTATCTGGCACCTCTACATTTCTGGCTTGCAGCTCCTCTAATCTTTTCTCCCAGAAGGCTGGAAGGGCTGGGGAACCTTGGTTAGCTCCCAGATTGGCAGAGTGGTCCTTCTTTGTTTCTGAAAGTCTGTTTACAAGCTGGCTTTCCCTGTAGTCAAAATGATCCTGGATGGAGCATCTGCTGCAGAACAAATCAACATTACCAGAGGAGGAATGAGGGACACCTATCGGGCCTTTCAGTTCCACTTCCATTGGGGTGACCTCAAGAGGAATGGCTCAGAGCACTATATGGATGGGATACAGTTCCCTATGGAAGTAAGTTAAACATTTGATTTTGATAGCAGGGTTCTGCAACATTCCACGTGCAGCCAAAACTAGGTTGGAAATGTTGTACAGAGTGTTTCACCTGGTGTGTTACGAGTTGTTTTTTGGGTGGTGGTGATCAAAGGATGGGGAGATACACACAGAATTAACAAGTATATACTGTGCTGTTTATTGCTATATGAGCTTAGGGCAAAGTGTATTTACAAGACTTTTAGTGAATAAGTGTTTATGTATTGGTCTATCATCTATATCTATCTCGTCTATCATCATCATCATCATCATCATCTCTCTCTTTCTCTTTCTCTTTCTCTTTCTCTTTCTCTTTCTCTTTCTCTTTCTCTTTCTCTTTCTCTTTCTCTTTCTCTTTCTCTTTCTCTTTCTCTATCATCTATCTATCTATCATCTCTACCTTACTCTTACTCTTTTATGGTCCTGATCTCTCCACCGTTCTGCAGCCTCCTTAGTTGCTCTTCATTCCTGATCTGGGAACACCCCCTGGGTAGACCTTCCTCTGATGTTTTCCCTGCGATTGAATGGAATCATGGAAAGACAGGGAGGCTGTAGATTGTACAAGAGGTCAGAGAAACTGCCACCCTTTGCAGCCAAAATGCTGAAGTATGTGTCAGAATCCTTGATAGCATTTGACAGAACATCGCCCATTTTTTCTTCTTTGTTGAGATGGTGGCGGTGGGACCAGCCAAGCGAGTCCTTCTTGCTCACAATGAAGGAAAATGCTCAGAAAGAAGAGGTCCTCAGCACAGCTTTCATCAGGATCCTTCCAAGAGCTGCTTAGCTTTCTGAGTGTGCAAGGGGGGGATTGGGGCGCAAACATCTACTGGATGCTTGTTCAGAGGGAACACCGCCCAATTAAGTAGCATGCAGTCAACAACCCCAAATCAGGTCTCTGTATGTCAAACCAAGAAGCTATTAATTAAGGCCGAGCCGAGGGGCACCACCTTTTGATCTAGTTCAGAAAACACAATCCGACTCTTCATAATGGAATAGACATCAAAGGGCTTTTGAGCAATTCAGGTTGATCTTGAGCCCTCTGTCATTTCATTTTATGTACTTTAACTGTCAAGGAAGGAGCTGGAGAACGGGTGGGATATTATTGCTTTTGAGAAGTTTCCGTGACCTTTTCAGAGTTCAGGAATTGGACCATCCATTCATGATTTACTAATCAGCATTATGGGTTTCAAATTTCATTGCATCTCTTCTTTGCCCTTCTTTGATTATTCGTGAACAGGGCAGAGCAGCTGTTCCAGTTCAACATTAATTATTTTATCAAAAGTATTGCTACTTTTCATTCTAATCATCCCCTTATAGCACAAAGTAGGACTTAAATCCAAAAATGATGTTACCTTCAAATCGGACTGCAGTATTAATCTGGCTACAACCACATAAAATGGCATCATCTTGAGAACTATTAAATTACACTGTATAAAACCCATCACATGGACTATTGTTTTATTTTTGGATTTTATTATCTGCTTGTATTTAATGGCTTGGTAAAGTGCGGGCAGTTGATCTGTTTATGGCAGTCTATAAATAGAAATAAATAATTACATGACTATGTATTAAAACCATAATACTACAATACGTTGAAAACATGGACTGTCCCTATCTCCTGTCCCCAATTCCAGGGAAATGTCTGATTTTGCCCCATTCTTTTTTTTTTTTTGGCAAGATCTGAACTACAGGTAGTACTCACTTAACGACCACAATTGAGATGGGAATTTCAGTTGCTAAGCAAAGTGGTCATTAAGTGAATCTGACCTGATTTTATGACCTTTTATGCAGTGGTCATTAAGCAAATCACTGCAGGTGTTAAGTGAACCACATGGTCATTAAGCAAATCATGTGGTTCCCATTGATCTTGCTTGCCAGAAGCCAGCCAGGAAGGTTGAACATGGCAGTCACATGACAACAGGATGCTGCGACAGTCATAAATGCGAACCGGTTGCCAAATGCCCAAATTGTGAAAATGTGACCATGGGGACACTGTGACAGTCATAAGTGTGAGGACTGGTCATAAGTCAGTTTTTCCAGCACCATTGTAAATATGTACTGTCACTAAATGAATGGTTGTTAAATGAGGACTACCTGTACATATGGACCATCCCAACCCATTGGGAATCTGAGAATTGCACAATAAAAACTGAACATCAGCCACATCATAATCCTTCCTTAATACAATGGTTGTTGCTCTCAGTCAGGGCCAGGGGCCTGTCGGGGTAGGCAGGTATTTGCAAGCTTACAGAAAGGAAAGAGAGAAGAGGTGAAATGGGAGAAGGATATTCATAGCATGGAGGCCACTACAGACTTCTTAGGGCTTATCGCTTGGGGTCCTCCCAAAGGCTGCCAAAAGTTAAAGCCTCCATTGAAGGAGGGCTGGCTGTTCAGGTTCCAACTGTGAATTCTGTTGTAAACATGAGTAGATGGCACACCCATGGGGGGAGTGACTTCATCTGAGTTCTGTAGATCCTTGTCTGAGATTAAGCCACACTGTGATGCTTTTGAGAACACGTGTTATGGGACTCTTGTCTTTTTAAGACATGGCTTATAGAACGGCCTGCAGAAGGAATTCCATAACAAGAGGACTTCACCTCCAAAGGTCTGCTCTGTCATTTAGTAAATCTAACATCTGAGGGCCAGAGGACTCGTCATACATCTTTATGACTTTGTGACACAGACAGCTGTGTATCTGAACATTCCCCACCCATGGCTGTCAGCAGGAAAGGTGGGAAAGACACAGGGCATTACGATGTCCTATTCAGGAAATATTTCATGTGATAATTGGCCCCAGATATGTTGGAAACCTTGGGAAAACAACTCCAAATCTTTTCTCCCAGTTTTTGGAAGGTAAGTGCCAATGATAACATCGGCCAAACACTGTAATTTCCACCTCTAGTGGTTGATGGGGGTTTCTTTGGGAGATGATGAAGTTTGCGAACATGGAAGTAATTTTTAGAGGGGGAAAAGAGAGAAGGGAAAATATCTAAAGGACGCACTCTCTCCGGACACCCGGGGTGTGCTGTTGTTGTTGTTTATTTGTTCAGTCGCTTCCGACTCTTCGTGACTTCATGGACCAGCCCACGCCAGAGCTTCCTGTCGGTCGTCAACACCCCCGGCTCCCCCAGGGACGGGTCCGTCACCTCTAGAATATCATCCATCCATCTTGCCCTTGGTCGGCCCCTCTTCCTTTTGCCCTCCACTCTCCCTAGCATCAGCATCTTCTCCAGGGTGTCCTGTCTTCTCATTATGTGCCCAAAGTATTTCAGTTTTGCCTTTAATACCATTCCCTCAAGTGAGCAGTCTGGCTTTATTTCCTGGAGGATGGACTGGTTGGATCTTCTGGCAGTCCAAGGCACTCTCAGGATTTTCCTCCAACCCCACAGTTCTGAGTAGTGTGTGTGGTGTGCTGAGTAGTGATAAAATGCTGGCTATCGAAGAAATAAAAAATGGGCAGACAGGAGTGTGTTGAGGAGGGTTTAGTGGCCTGCCTGCCTGGAATGGAGAAGTGTGACCAGTCCCTCTGTTCCTTTTTTCACAGCTGCACATTGTACACATGAACACCAAATACAAAACTGTCAGTGAAGCTAAGGAACATCCAAATGGGCTTGCTGTCTTGAGTTTCCTGTTCCAGGTACTCCTCCAAGAGATAATGGCTGTTATGTCAATGTTTTGCCATTAAGGGACAGTTTGTGCTATGAACTTCTGAAGCTTGTGGGTATGGTTCCTTCAGTCTTGGCTTCTGCAGCCTGACGAGAAATTTTTCAGAGTTAAAAAACTAAAAGTCCTTTCCCATCCTGGCTGCTAAGCCTCTAATGACAGAGCACAATCAGGGAAGCGAGATTTGCCTGGAATTTTATTTGATTAGAAGAGAAGAGAATATCTGTAGCTCAGGGCTGAAATGTAGAGTCCTTGATGCTCTCTGAGCTTGGTTGTTTGCTTGCAGACATTTCATTACCCAACTAGGGAACATCACCAGTGCTGGTGAGTGTGGAGTTTGCTCCCTGTTTATATACAGTAGCTTGCCCTGCCAGTGTTGGTGGGAATGTGGTTTTCTCCTTGGTAGTTCCTTGAGTAGGGTACCTACCAAGGAGTGAGCTACTGTATATAAACAGGGAGCAAACTCCACACTCACCAGCACTGATGATGTTCCCTAGTTGGGTAATGAAACATCTGCAAGCCAACCACCAAGCTCAGAGAGCGCCAAGGACTCCACGTTTCTTTGATTGGGTTAAACATCAAGAAATAAAGGATTAGGAGTCTTTGGAAACTGAATAAGCAACCCCCCCTTCCATTTATGAATGAATTCATTAAGATGAGGTCTTTGAGTTGTTTGAAACTGTCCTTCCCAAACTGGGAAACTGAAGGACCAACTGCCCTTTATCCAGCTAAGCCTGACACTGAAACATCCATCTGCTCTTTGTTAAGGATGCTTGAAAACACTCCCTTTTCTTTCTCAGCATCAGTGAGTTCTCTTAAGCTAGCCTGAGATGCTGGGAATTGAATTTCAGTTGGAGATGGGTATTATCAAGTTAGAATAAATAAAATAAAAAGGGTTGGACCTTCTGTATGGGAAGCAGGAGTTTGGCAATTCAGCCAGGACTTGTCTTCAGAAGCAGTTCCACAAGGCTTCTTAAACTGATGGTGGAAAGGCTGTTGCCCTGATGGGGAATTATTTCCCATCCAAATTAATTATTCCAAATAATTCCAAATTCACCTAGTGAAAAACACAGAACTTCTGTGAGAAAGACTGTTTCCAGCCCAACAGATGAGCTAATCATAACTCTGCTTTTTTTTTCTTTCTTAAAGGTGTCTAGATAATCATGGTGGTTAGGAAAAAATTAGAAATGTGAGAAGAAGGAATGAAGTTGATCACTCTCTCTCTCTTGTGTCTTTATTTTTAGTGGGATAATCATTTTGGAAATATGGATATTTCTTAATAAGGATAAACAAATGATTGATTCAGAGACTGGGCTGTGGTTCAGTTGAATTTCTGAGCTGAATTGATTTTTGAGTTGTACTGACCATTTGAAATGCCAGATTGAATTGGATGCCTCTGAATTAATTTGAATGTGGTTATGCCTCAGTGTGCGGTGAATTCTTTCTTCACTGGAAGCCTTCAAAACAGAGGTTGGATAGTCATCTATCAGAGATGCTGCAGTGGGTTCTGCATCAAGCAGGGGATCAAAATATATGCTTTCTAAGCTACCTTCAAACCTTATCATGCTATGGATTTTTTCCCCTCAGATTGTTTTGGCAGTCTGCATTGAATTGGATCAATTTTAATTTGGTGTCCAGATGCTGCTAACTTGGGTGGGCAGCTTCAAGGAATGGTGGTTGTTATAGTTGTTTAAACCAGTCAGAAAAAGCAGCCTTTCAGATAATGAGCTGTCCTCTGTAGAGGACAATAGATATCCACCTACTTCTTCTGCATTTGGCTACTTTGCATGTTGCAGAACTGTCCTCTTCTCATTTTTGATGCAGATATCAGACACCGATAACACCAATTACAACACCGTTGTTGCCAGCCTGAGAAACATCTCTCGTGCAGGTGAGCACCTTGTCCCAATGCTTGGGACTCTGAAACTTTGAATGCAACTTTTGTCTATGACTCATTAAAGCAGCCATGTCTTTCCCCTGGACTGTGTGGCTGCTGTGGGAAGGCTTCAACCGCAGTCACACAAGCCTGGAATAAGATACGGCTGCTTTAATGAAACACAACCTTGTTGGGGCTTATGTGAGTTCTGAAGCAGGTTTTCTGAAGTGAGGGTGATCTACCCTAGCTTTCTAGAGGGGAAAAAGCCTACTTCCTAACTCAAAATTGTTGTCATCAGTCCTCTAGTAGCCTGGGGAGCTGTAGTCCTATTGGGTGGTCAAATCAATTGGAAGCACTCAACATCTCCTGAGTTTCTGAGGTGAGGCCACCAAATCCTGTGTGCTTTCTTTGAATGAGAATATAGTATTGGTTATCTGGCACACAACTGTTTGTTACTTCCTTTCACGTTATCCTGCACCAATCCAGAATGGAGCTTGTTCTTCTCCACCAACCTTGGTTGTCCTTTGGCCTAGGAGAATACGTCGACATGGCATCCACCTTTTCCCTGAGCAATCTTCTCCCCAGCTTAGCCTCACTGTCCAAATATTACCGCTACCAGGGATCTCTCACAACTCCAAACTGTGAAGAAGTGGTCATCTGGACAGTGTTTGAAGAGCAGATCCCAATCAGCAGATCTCAGGTAACAACCACCCCCCACCCTTGCATTCGATGCTGGTCTTTTCTTCCCCAACAAAAACTGTCCACATTTCAATGTTTGTCAAAACTGCTGTTTTGACAAATGTATAGGTAGACTGGGCTGGCTGTAGATCACTCCTTCTGTTGTCTTTCTCTCTTTCCCTTGTTTAGCTGAATGCATTTGTGGACACCACGTACTTCAAAAATTTGGCTGGGATGCCACAGAAAATGATCAACAACTTTCGTCCTTTACAGCTTCTTAATGGCCGGACGGTCTATGCTTCCCGTTATGCCACCATCAGCTGCGGCTCTTCTCTTGCTGCCAATTTATTCCTTCCTCTGCTCTTGTCTTGTTTGACTGGCCAATTCTCTGGTTCCTCCTAGCTGTCTGAGCGAATGGCCAGGCTCAGTCGTGAATCCATTGTAGGTCTATGGCGTGTTCATAGTTGTGGTTCTTCAGTGTGATGCTTCCCTATCTGAGATGAACGAGGTACAAGTTGAAATCAAGCTCTGAATGGAGTGTTTCACTGATTTCTGAACAACAGTTTGGAGACAGTTGTATTGCAACCAAAGGCATCAGATTCATGATTGTCACCATAAATGGGACCAGCAATGAGATAAGAAATGTGGAATGCTTTCACCTTGGCCAACTGATGGGAGGTCCTCTGGTCAAGCAGGAGCATGGTGCACAAGGTACCTTTCTGCCGGAATGGGAAACGAAGGCTTAAATTATGTAAGCTGAAGTTCTAATGAATAAATTCAGAATTCTTAATTTTTCCATGATGGGTTGACTCAATTTCATTCTTTTCAACCACCAGCTAAGACCTCTTGCACTACCAGAAACAAATCCTTGGAAACAAAACAATTAAGTAGGTTGTTGTTCTGCCTTTTGACTGATCTCACTAAGACAATGTGCAAGGGATTCCTCTCTGCCATCCCCAATATCCAATCCAAGAGGAAGCAAGAAGGGGTGGGGGGATCAGCAACAAGCTTAATCATAAGCTTGAGTTGAATCCCATCAAATCCACAGTAATCTACAGTGGGGGTCTCATACTCCAATTGTAGTCAGTGGCACATGGGCAGGATATCCTCTAGAAGGGTCCAAAAAGTCAAGATGGTGCCACGTAACACAAGTAAAAAAAGGGGCGGGGCTTTCTCTACATGGCTGGAGCTTCCGTCTTGACCTCTTTCAACCCCCCAGCAATGGATGTCTCTGCATATAAGGACTAATTCATCAGCCTGAGAGCTGTGACGCTGATTCTGTTTTCCCATCCATCAATACAAAAATTGCCAGTGAGCCAGACAGCAAGCAAGTGAAGGGTGTCATGATATCTCATTCCACAGAAATGTATGAAATACAGTAACAGCTGAAAAACAGCTGTTTCATTTTGGTCCCTTAATTGGTAGCATTTTTCATGAACCAAAACACCCATATTTGGTTTTATTACCATGAAATTCAATATATCCTAAATAGAACATGAGATAATATACATTATATTATACTGTATTACTGTGTACATTATCATACACGATATGTAAGATACTGTAATATAATATGTAATATTTTTTCAAGATCACCTCTTCCAAAGTATTGCTGAAGGCAGCAGATAATTATTCAGAGAGCTGCAGGTTCAAGGCCGTAGACCAAGAAACTTTTTCTAGGCATATCTCAAGATGCATTGAAGCTAGACGACCTGCCTTGACTTGATGTGAATGTACCTAAGGTCTTGCATGCATATATGGCTATTCTCCCTATAATTCTACCCCCAGCTCTGGCATTTCTCCCTCCCTGGAAATAGGAATAAATCACTTTATACCACACATTTGAATTTCTTCACGAGGAACTGTAATGTATGTGGGAAAGACCTTGGGAGACGGGGCAAAGAGATGCTACCTAGGGAACAGTCAGATAAGAGACAGCCTAGCTGGATAGAGGGTGGGTCAAGAGGCTCAGAAGGGACCCTCCCTAGTTTCTCCGGCTGTAAAAGACATAGGGGGATGAGTCTGAAGGGGAGGGTGATGTAATGGTATGTGGGAAAGACCTGGGGAGACTGGGTCAAGAGACGCTGCCAAGGGAACCATATAAGAGGCAGCTTATCCCGTGGATGCATAATGGGCAGAGCAAGAGGCTCAGAAGAGACCCTCCCTAGTTTCTCAGGCTGTAAAGGAGATGGGGCGGGGGGGAGAATTGTCCTTTCAGACTTGCAAGGTTCTGTCAATGTAGCTTTACAATGAAGTAGAATTAGCTCATCTGGTTGTGTTTCCTGTCTGATCTACCTGACAAGGCTGAAAGAAACCTGGTGGCGGCCCTCCAGCTGTTGTGGGGCTCCAGTGCCTACCCAGCAGGGACAGTGGTGGAGGATGCTAGGTTTTGTAGCTCAGTAACATCTGCAACTTTCCCAGATTCCTCCTGATGCCGTAGAGAAATCTAACATTGAAATGGGCAGGTGTTTTTGTTTTGCATTGTTTTAATGCACCATATGGGATAGCTGTGTATGAAACAATGTCATTGTTCCCTACGGATCCCTCCACCAACTGCATCCTTCAAGGGCTTATATAATTCATTCCATCGCTGAAATTCATCGCTCCTCTTGTGGAGCTTTCAGTCAAACCCACTTCTTTTGAACTCAATTTTCAAAGGTGCTTTGAGCAGGAAATCCCCATGGGGATGAACCAAATAATAGGTCACCCCCTGACCCTCTGCATTATTACTCAGAAAATAGACAATCCAGGCCTGCTAAGTTTTTCTAGAAATAGCAAACCAATTAAGAAGACACTTCAGCATCCCTTTCTCTTTGCCTTAATTATAGATTTAAATTTAGTCCCAAGGAAAACAAAGTTAAAATTAGCTTTGGGAAAGGCCATCCCATTCTTTTACACATGAGCAAATCCAGCACCTACAAAATACTTGTCCCTTAGAGATCTTCCATATGACTGTTGATTTATCTGTTGTTAATCAGGAGCCCTAATTCCACTGAAATTATAATGTGAATAGGATGTGGCTTGAAAGCATGGGTAGGACCAGAGTGTCACTGGATATATACATAAACACTGGGGTTTTATAAACCATGTTTATCTAAGGTTAACTGAACTTTGCTTTTGTTGTTTATTCGTTCAGTTGCTTCCGACTCTTCGTGACTTCATGGATCAGCCCACGCCAGCGCTTCCTGTCTGTCATCAACACCCCCAGCTCCCCCAGGGACGAGTCCGTCACCTCTAGAATATCATCTATCCATCTTGCCCTTGGTTGGCCCCTCTTCCTTTTGCCCTCCACTCTCCCCAGCATCAGCATCTTCCCCAGGGTGTCCTGTCTTCTCATTATGTGGCCAAAGTATTTCAGTTTTGCCTTTAATATCATTCCCTCAAGTGAGCAGTCTGGCTTTATTTCCTGGAGGATGGACTGGTTTGATCTTCTTGCAGTCCAAGGCACTCTCAGAATTTTCCTCCAACACCACAGTTCAAAAGCATCGATCTTCCTTCTCTCAGCCTTCCTTATGGTCCAGCTCTCGCAGCCATAGGTTACTACGGGGAACACCATTGCTTTAACTATACGGACCTTTGTTGTCAGTGTGATGTCTCTGCTCTTAACTATTTTATCGAGATTTGTCATTGCTCTTCTCCCAAGGATTAAGCGTCTTCTGATTTCCTGACTGCAGTCAGCATCTGCAGTAATCTTCACACCTAGAAATACAAAGTCTGTCACTGCTTCTACATTTTCTCCCTCTATTTGCCAGTTATCAATCAAGGTTTGGTTTACTCGATTCAATATCTGGGAATGCCCAATACTCTGAATTCTAAACTAACCCCATAGCCTGTGTTTGTCCAACCCACTAAGCTAAATTAAAAGAAAAATGAAGGCTGATGACTTGGAGGAATTTCATGACAGTAAAAACTATTAACCAAGTGGAGGAGACTACCTAGACCAGAGTATCTTTTCCTTCCTATTGGGGTTCAAATAGGCCATCTGTCAAGGATGATGTATTACATTCCTGCACTGAACAGGAGGTTGGACTAGATGACTGTAAGATCCCAACAAACTCATACATTCTGTGACTCTTGTGGAGCTCGGCATGCAAACACAGCCATAGATAAGACAATGTTTCAGATACAGCTGCTCTGTTTCCCATTAAACTGTCCATTTACTAGAGTAACGACCCCGCATTTTGGCTTTTGCCTCCTGGAATCTTCAGATAGAACATCTGGTTGCAAAGCATGTTGGTTCAATTCACGTTGCAGTCAAGGGAAGACTTCAGGGTGCATGCGATAGACTTGAGAAATGAATATCCTCTAGCCTCAACCTGGAGGATAATATTTGTCATCATCATCTACACCAACTGCAAGCTTTATTTCCATCTTAATGTTCCTTTTCTATCATACTGGGCTCCAAGCCCTTGGAGTGGAAACTGAAATGTTTTTCCTTTTACAACAGCCATCTTTCTCTTTCCAGGATCTCGGTTCTGAATGAAGTGGTTATGTAGCCCAAACTGCACGGTCCCCATGTAATAAATTAGTCTAGGGCAGTGTTTGATTCATCTAAGGCAGCCTTGATTTGTCTAGGGCAGTGTTTCTCAAACTTGGCAATGTAAAGACATGTGGACTTCAACTCCCAGAATTCTCCTGGCTGGGGAATTCTGGGAGTTTGTCCACATGTCTTAACGTTGCCAAGTTTGAGAAACACTGGTCTAGGGAGCCCTGAGGTTTGCAAATGGTCAATACAACTATTTATTGAAGTTGCTGCTTTGATATAGATACTTAAGAAAAGTAATTACTAAGCAACTTGCCTCTATCTTTGATGATAAGGCTGGATTACTTGTAGCTGTATGTGAGCTTCCTTTTGGCTTCTGCAACTAAGATTATGCTTCTGAACATTAGGTGCAAGTCCTGATGTAATTTGTTACTATTTGGGACGACCCTTCTAACAGCAAAGGAAAAGTGTGCTAGGCTGCAATGCGCTGAATGCACCTGTTTTACTTTTTAAAAAAGCCCACTGCTCAGAGGATTTAAAATGTTAACTTTCCCCCTTCTTTGGTGACCCCCTTGCCCTACCACAATCCTTCCTGCAACCTGCCACAATGGCCACCAAATTTGTTCCAAAATGAAAAATAAATCCAAAATGCAAAAATAAAAATAAAATGCTCGTCCCTTGTTTGTATTTAAGAACTCAAGAGATGGTCCTGCACATCCCTTCCTTCTCAGGATTTTCTTGGCCATCTGGTTAAGCTTGGAACGGTTGGCTGTCTCGAAAGGATGCAGTGCTTTGTGACTCACACCCTGCTTTCCTCCTTGAAGCTTGATCCAGTTTACACAGTGGTGTTTTGTTTGTTAAATCATGCTGTGAAACAAGACATCCCCAGCAAGCACATAACAGCTTCGTTTTCTGCAAGCCACTGGGCAACATCTATCATGCAGCCGCTCCCAACGGCCTCCTGATAGAATGATTGAAGCAACATCATTAAGAGTTTGACAAAAACAGGAAAATCAATCAGTAGAAAGGGGCCATGGAACATTTCAGCAGCATGAAATCTGGCAAACTGAAGTGCCTGTGTGTGTGTGTGTGTGTGTGTTACATTGTTAAGGAAAAAAAAAAGAACTGGGGAAGAACACTTGTATGAAAGTTTTCAGAACACTCCAATGCTTTGTGCACCTGGAGAATTGACTCCAAGGTACATTTACTCCAAAAAGAATATATTCCTAGAGCAGCAGCAGGGATCACCTCCCTCCCTCCCTTTCTTCCTTTCCATGTCCTGATTCCAAGTCCTTTTTGAAAAGAGACATTTTGGGTGAAGTCCTTTCTCTGCATCCTCAGCAAAAATGAAGGTGGTAGGCCAATGGGTTTAGTCGTATGGGGACTGCACAACTGGATTTTTTATAATAAAAAATCTGGAACATCTTGCCTCCTGAAGCATGTGGTGCCCCTGGTCTCCTGGCCTTCAAGAAGGCTCTTCAGATTCCATAGGGTGCATGGGTACTTATAGTGTTAAAGCTGACTTATGGACAGATCTTCTTACTTGATTTATAGTTGCCTTTCTGTTGGCTTTCTGTTGATCTATTAGTCTCTTTCTCTTCTGCAGCACTGCAAACTGCCTGGATTTGTCCAAGTAGGTGGTGTGAAAATGTTTGTATAAATAAATCATGTTTGCTGCCTGAGACAAACGGAAGGCAATGTAATAGGATAACTCTCAGACAGCCCCTTCCCTCGTGTGTTCTCCACACCATTCTTGCCCCTCTCAAGAAATGCCATCTGAGATGGCCATCTTAATTCTCCTAATGGTTGCGAGTCTATCCTGTGCCCAATAAAGACCAGATTCCTCCATGATCGCATTTCATAAATTAAGGCAGCAGAAGGCCTGTTTTCTGAAATTCTTGTATTGCCAGCTAATTTAGAATTTGCAGGATGGATACCGAAGCAGGAGGACATTAAAAGAGGTGCCAGGACTGAAACAATCAGCATCATCAGGGTTACTTAAGGGACCACCTTCTCCCAGTTGTCTCTACCCATCCAATTCGATCTGGTAGATTGGGCATGCTAAGGATCATGTCAGCCAAAGAATGTCGGTTGGCAGGGACTAGAAGGCGTACCTTTTCAGCAGTAGCGCCTGCCCTCTGGAATATTCTCCCCTCCGAGATCAGGATGTCCCCGACCCTGCTGGCCTTTCGTAAGACCGTGAAGACCTGGTTATGTGCCTGGGCCTGGGGCCCCGAATGGTCCTGTTTCTTGGTTGTATTAACATCTTACATTGTTTACTTGGCAGCCAGGTGTACTTATTTTGTATTGTAACTATTTTAATCGTAATTGATTGTTTTATGGTTTTTATCATTCTAAGCCGCCCAGAGTCACTTGCTGAGATGGGCGGCTATAGAAATTGAATGAATGAATGAATGAATAAATCAATCAATCATGTTTATTTAAATTGTCCCCATCAATTACCTACAGCACCAGGGTTCTTTCTCAAACTGCCACGGCGAGTCCAAGTGGCAGGGATGGCCTTCAGAATTTGACACACAAAGGGGTTGCTTTTGTTGGGCAAATTTTATAGCTCTGCATCCTCCTTTTCACCCTCCACCCCGCCAGAGTTGCTCAGTTTAGACATCAGCAAAGGAAGGTTAGAGATTAATGAGGATTAATGGTCTAGCAGGCAGTGGGCACCTGCTACGGCAAAAGAGGGAAATGATATTTGATTGGGGTTAGAACCGGAAGTTTGTTGTCTCACAGCTCGTGAGAGTAAATAGGAAGAGCTAGATGTCTAAGCAGCCTCTCTTCCAGGTGTTAATTGAAAAATGCAGATCAGTCACAGGACAGGACCCACTCTGGAACACCTACACCAACACCTTTTCCTTGGAAACATTATCACGGTGTGTCTACTCCCACGTACAACATAATGAGAGCCAAAGTTTCAAGTCAACTATCTATGAATTCCTCCTCTTTGTCTTCTCATGACTCCACCAGGTTGTCTGGATAATTACTGGGGGAAAAAAACGCAGTGAAGCAGACGGCATAGTCATTGAAGCACCAGACATACCTACAAGGATGCTTGTATCAGGTGTTTGATTGATGTCCCATCAACAACTCCACTGTTAGTGGTTCCTCCTGCTTTGCACAAGGCAGGAGTGCAGTTATTGGGAGCTGAGCCTGGACATCAGGCAGGACTTGGGCTCAGAAGGAGACCTGGATATGGACTCAGTTTACGGTGAGCCATGGCTTTAATCTGACCTTCCAAATTAAGCCATGGCCTTCCAGACCATGTCTGTTGCAGGAGGTCTAATCTATATGAAGCTCATCACACCATTAGCTCGAATCGACAGGAAGTAGCTGAGCTCAATAAGAGACACACAGCCTGATTTATTGGGTCTGCCCACAGTATCCTGTCAAAAGTGTCAGAATTTCCCAGGTGATCTACTTCTTGCCCAGCGGCTCTTAGACCCTTGTAACGGGTCTAACAGAAGCATATTGACAAAGACACAGCAAGCTAATTAGATGTTCTGTTGGAGAGCAACAGAAATGAATTCACTGGCCATTGCTAGACCAAGGGGTCTCACTAGGCTATGCAAATAAATCACTGATTTTGCTTTCGATTCTACCCCCTCATAGGCCTGAGGGTCAGTTGTTTTTTTCATCTCTCACCACAAAACAAGGAAGAATAATTTATATATCATCCACGTGGTGTTGCTCATGTGCTTCTTAGCTTGAATTCACTTTGTTCATTCTGGTATTTCTAAAAGATATAATTTGGCTTCTCCTCCTCCCATCACTGAGTAGAATTTTGGGCTTTGGGAAGAAATTGTCTTCCATCTGACCATGCAAAATGATGATGGTGTGATCTTACCATCTTATCTTAATCTCAGTATCTTCAACTTCCTAGCTACTTGGGAAGGATCTGATAGTCAAAGTGCCAAAGCCTGTCACAACTTACTTCTGTGAGTAAACAAAAATAACAACAATATATTGTTATTACTAATAATAAATATGTGTATCAGTTTAGGAACCAACAACTTAAATCATGGCAAACAAATTCACAAAATTTGCACCCAGACCCATGCAATACAGCAGCTGTCAAAATAAAAAGGATGGAAACAAAGTAATTCATAACTGACGCTTGAATGAAATCTGAACAAAACGGTCTTGAACCATTTCTTGGGAAAATAACACATTGGGGATCGCCACGAAAGAAGGCTTGTTTCTTGTCCCCTTAATCCATAAAACCTTAACCCATAAAAATGCAAACATCATCCTGATTATAATTCCTAGGGGAAGCAACACAAACCGTCAAAATGAATTCTTCTGCGAAAGCTTTCTTCTCATTTATTGTGCAAAAGTCTAAGCTTTAAAGGAAATAACACGGCTATAACATTTTCATAGCCCTGATTAAGTTGATGAGGACCCCAACTTTACAAACAACGGCAAAGCAATTAAACAAGACTTGAGCAAGTGCAGCTGCTGTAAGAGTCCTGAAATTCCCAGTGTATTCCAGCTGTTCTGTTATTTAGTCTTTGTAAGAAAAGGGTGGATTCACAAATCTTTCAGATGTAAAGGATACAACAAACGTTAGTTTGACATCAAGCCCTGCACATCTGGACCCAGATCTACACTGATTTCAGGAAGGGATCTAGTTTGTTATAAACAGAGAATCCTGGAAACTGGAAGAGGGTTTCCCCAGCTTCATTTACTGTAAATTCATTAAGGGAGAATCTCTTGGCGTGATTTGAAATGCTTCTTCCCAGGCTTCTTGCCACCTGGACTAAATTGCCATTTCTGGGATAAGCTGCCTTATATCTTATATCTCTTAATTATTTATAACTGGGCCCTTTTTCATTCCTCTCCCAGCCTCCCCACAACCTCTCCTAGCCATTTCTCCTAAGATAAATGCGCACTTCGCCCTTCCTCCGAAGAGATGCATTTTGAACCATCCTTCTATAAAACGTAAGGCGTTTCACATGCATCATTCCACTTGGGAGCCAAATTCAGGAAAGGATAGACCTTGTGAATGCTTTCCAGCATGCACAGAGGTTTGAGAGTGTGAGCTACTGTCAGCACCTGCTCATTCGAGCATACACACACACACAGTCAAGAAACTGGAGTTCTTTGAACTGTTTTATTGAAGCGCAATGAACGGTACAGAAGGCAAGCTGCGAATAAAGACTTCCCGCCAAAACCTACTTTAAACTACATCCCCTTCGCTAGTCCCCTTTCCCACGAAGCGTGTCACTCCCCCTCCCACCCAGATGGTACTCCTGTCGTATCTCGACCTCGCGTCCTTGATGTGCTTGTAGCCAAAACAACCCCTTTACGCTCCAACTTCCACACCCCCTCCCATCTTCCTCCCATCCTGCAACTTGTGGGAGTGACACGATGGGAGATGCCCTGATAAGGGTTTCTGTGAAACCTGTGATCAGGGACTCTGACAGCTACACTGGTTTGCATCCATTAATTTCTCAGTCATTGCACGGAAAAAAAGAGAGCCATGACAGTATTCTTTGCAAAGGGAAAACATTCAGGTGGGGAGGAATGTTTACCTTATGATTTCCTCAAAGGTATTATTCTAGGAGGACTGGAAGTGTCCTACAGAACCTGTCAGCCAAAGCCACTTGTGAAATATGAGACATTCTTCTCAGCTTAGTGAACCTCACCGACCTCCAATAAATGGAAGAATCCATGGTGGTCAGTGAGGTTTGTCTTCACTGCTTTCACAAGGCAGGTGGTGTTGCGCCATCTTCGAGCCCATCTTCCCACCGTATTTCCCATTGGATGAATACGTTTTAGTAGTTGAAGGTGGCGCCATCTTTCTGAGGTGCTTCTTGGTCGCCGATTTGGGGACCGGTGGTGGAAGGACAATGCTTTGAGCTTGCACTGGTTCTACTGGATCTGAATTTGATCTAGATAAGCTGGAAAAGAAACCATTTTTAGCTGTCATGGCATTCACAGCTCGGAGCATTGCTTGGTTTCTATTGGAGGCATGGAGTGGGTGAAGAGTTGGGACTGACCTGGACTTGAATTTCTCTTCCTGGGATATGTGGTTCCCCAGCTTCCCACCTTGGGAGATCCTGTAGCGGCCTCCTTTCAGTTGGTCCATAGCGTTCTCATCTAGCTCCTTGAGAGGACTAAGGTCCTGGAAAAAGTGATGGTCGTTATAGGCATGGAGACTCTCATGGAGGTTGTGGATCTCCTCCATAACCTCTGTCTTCATGGTTTCGATGCTGGCCACTACTTCGTCTTTCAGCTCAGCTAGCTCCCTTTGCAATGCCTTTTTGACTTCCATGGAGAGTCCACTGGAGTGACTGGTGGGGTCATCGCACAATGTACAAAATGTACTTCGTCCCTCCAAACTCTCATTATTACTTACGGGCAATGCGGTGTCATCTTCCCCGTGGACTATGTTCTCCACCAACTTCATCAGCTGACCATCTGAACTTGGATCCTCTGCCTGTTCTCTGATGGAAAGTTGGGCTTGGAGGTGGCTCCGCAGCTTTGCCAGCCTCTCCTCGTCCATACCTTCACTTTCTGTGGTGTTGGGAAGCTCGGGAGAAGAAGGACTTTCTTCCTGGCCAACATCTTCTTTTTGCTCTTCTTTTTCTAAAGATAAAGAGGCAGACTCTCCCTTTTTCCTCTCTGCTTTCCTCTCCTTTTTTTGGAGAGCGTAAAGGTCCCCCATGCTCCTCAGCCCCTCGCTTGCTGCCTGAAGGAGCCGTACATGATTCCATGTTTTGGAAGGCTCTGAAGACATCCTGCACCTTCACACAAAGCAGTTGCAGCAGGCAGCAGAGCCGCGACGATTGTTTCTTGCCACGCTGGAGTGTGCAAGAGCAAATCAACAGATGAGAGCCGAGGGTATCCCAGAGGGAAGATGAAAAGGGACTAAGGGAGAAGGCAGAAAGCAAATGCTATAGCTACTGAGAAGCTTTGGACTCAAGAATACAGACTGTCGTTGTGGCAATTACTCCAGAGAACTCCTTTTCTATAATGGGAAGGATTTTCTAGCAATCCAGGAAAAGGAGGACTCTATCTTTTGCAAACAGGCATGTGCTCTGCAAGCTATCACAGGCCAACCTAGCCCTGGAACCCCAACATGCACCACCTTGGATTCGAAGTTGAAAGCCAGGATGCCATAATAAACACATGGGCTTTCATAACAATTCTACAATTAATATACAGGTAGTCCTCGACTTACAACCATTAATTTAACAACTGTTCGAAGTTACAGAGGCACTGAAAAAAGTCACTTATGACCAGTCCTCACACTTATGACTATTGCTGCATCCCCGTGGTCATGTGATCAAAATTCGGGCTTGATACATAGCAACCAGCATGTATTTATAACTGGTTGTAGCATCCTGGGGTCACGTGATCACCGCTTGTGACCTTCCAAGCCAGCTTCTGACAAGCAAAGTCAATGGGGCAAGCTGGATTTGCTTAATGACCATGTGGTTAACTTAATGACCATAGCTATTTGCTTAATGACTGTGGCAAAAAATGTCATAAAATCTGGCGTGAATCACTTAACAACTGCCTCACTTAGTGATGGAAGTTCTGGTCCCAACTGTGGTCCTAAGTCAAGCACTACCTGTAAAAGTCTTTCTCTCTGTTTAAAACTACCCAACACACCTTGAAATTCCTTATGTTAACCTACATTTTTCAATCCCCTTAAAAAAGTTGTTTTACTACCTTGATATGAAACACAGCGGTCCTTTTTTAATGTTATACTCATTTTGGGGTGGAAAGGTAAATAATTTTATGCTTGCAAGATAGATTTTTTCTTTTTTCTCCTTATGTTCAAGCTTCCTAAATAATAGAATGTTCATACTTCATAATCATATTATATACATATTATTGAAATGAAATCTGCATTGAAATAATACAATGTATCAAGATTGATAACATTAAAATAAAAGGAAAAAAAAAGTTGTTTTAGAAACTGACCACCGGATTTTAAAATTAATAACAAGATGCCTCTTCTTTGGGATATAAATTCACAAACTTTGATTTATACCTTTTCTGTTCTAGCGAAAGTTGAAGTTGGCTAAACATTTCAACAAGCATTTGTGGAAGAAATTTAAGCAGCCAAAGGTTTTTGAGACGTGTTTTTTTTTTTTTAACTTTCACACATAAATGTATATCTTGTAACCACTAAAGCATTGTTGATGAGAATTCAAGTGGTCCTTTCTATTCCCCAGTTAGTCAAATTGATTAAACAGAGAACCAAGTATCTAGGAACTGGCAGCTCTTTGGATTAATTAGAATTTGTAGAGGTTTCTAAAGAGATTGCTTAGTCCTGAAAGATTCCTTAACAAGGCCCAACAAAGCATTAGGGGATTCCAGTAGAGATGAAGTGGGGTATAAAACATGCATAAAGTCAGAATTCCTATGGATAATTTAAAACGGCAAGGAGAGCAGGATAAAAACCAGGATTCTGGTAGCACCTTTTCTGACTAACAAATTTTCTTATCTAATGAAGTGAGTTGCAGCTTACAAAAGCACATGCTTTCAAATAAAATTTGTTAGTCGGAAAAGGCACTACCAAACTCCTGGTTTTTTTGCTTCCACAGACTAATATGGTTCTCCTCCTACAAAGCAGAAAAAGAAGAGAGGTTCAGAAAATAGGAGATAGCTTTTAAGGATAAGGACATAGTAGAAATATCTACATGTATTGGTGACTGGAAACCCCTTATGGACTTTTTGCATCAAAATGAAAAAAATAAACTTGTGATTTATGTCTTGATTGATTAGACAGGATAGAGAATAGAAAAAATCATGCTACATTGACAGAATCTTGCAAGTCTGAAAGTACAAATCTCCCACCGTTTCCTTTACACCCCAATAAATTAGGGAGGGTCCCTTCTGAGCCTCTTTCTCCCCCCATTAAGCAGCTGCAGGCTATGCTGTCTCTTATCTGGCCATTCCCTAGGCAGCATCTCTTTGCCCCATCTCCCAAGGTCTTTCCCACATACTTTTCTACCATGTATGCTCCTTGGGGCTCTATGGGCCAGTCCCTCCCTTTGAGTCCACTGACCTCACAGGATTCTTATAGGGAAAAAAAGGAGGAGGAACTGCAGTGTGCAAAGCTTCAGGTTCCTGGAATATCTGCCCTCTGAGGCAGGCAAAGTCCAGAAGCAGACACCACAATAATTAATGGAACTCTACTTCCTTGTTGTAGGGTATATTAACAGGACCTCGAAAGCCTGACCGAGTTTCCCTCTGCCTCCTCTGTACCAAAGAGAATCAAGGTGGAGTTATCTTGAATTGCTTTTTCACCCCTTCTTCTTTCTCAGGACTAAGCTGATGTTTATTTATTTAATCATACTTCTTCAGGTTGTCTCCATATTCCACAATGAGGAAAGGTGGGGTAGGAATCTAAAAAATAAATAAATAAAAGGAAGGACCCAGCAACTAAAGCAAAGCTTGAGGTTCTGCTGAGTCACTCCTGGTTGGCCTTTGTAAACTTCAGTGCCAGTAATTCTGCATCTCCAGGGTGCTAATTAACAAAGGCCCACCTCGCCTTCCCTATCTCAGCCTTTCTGTAATTAAAACATCTCTCTCTAATGAAATCAGTTTAGCTTAATAGGTGGTAAACAGCACAATGATACTCTAGCAACTGGGCTGTCCCATCACTTCTCAAAACAGCTTCCAAGGGACTCTCTGAAATATGTGGTCCCTTCTGTCCCACCAGCTTCTGAAGGATTCTGGGAGTTGAACATCTGGAAGACCCCAATTTCCCTGTCATTCCATATCATATTGAAATATGGCATAGGGAAAAAGTCGACTTTTGCATAGGACACCGTCACAGCTCCCAGATACAGAGATGACCATCAGCTTAGAGGACTTCAAAGAAGGATTAGGCAAATTCATGTAGGGAAGGTTTATTCATGGCTATCAAATAGGTTGTTATCCATGCTTAGAGGAGTTACTACCACATATGAATTCCTGGGGGACAAAATCAAGAAAGAGTCTTGCTCTGCATCTCTTGTGGACTTCTAAGAGGCAATGGCTGGCCACCATAGAAAAGATGCTGGACTAGCTTGGCCTTGGCTCCGATCTTTATTTGTTCAGAATCAAGTTAATAGGACATAAAATATACACAACAGTAGGAGATTCATGTGCTGCATGAAATTATGGATTGCCCAGTCCATCAGCATCACAGCGATGGGAATAAAAATAGAAAATGAGGATAAATAAGTAAGGGTAGACTCTGCAGAATGCTTTCTAATGATGCCCTCTTTTTCATATTTATGGATTTGCTGACTCTTCCCCCAAAGTCCAGATATATGTGTCTCCTTGGGCAGGACATAATGTAGATGATAATATTAAATCCCCCTATACCTCTAGCAAGAGATTCCCTTCTCCATATTTTACTGTTAATAAGCCTAATGTTTGAAGCATGCCAGCCCAGCTCTATTCTTCAAGATAGAATTGACATCTGGGGCCCAAGCATCAATGTTTGTTTTTCCCACCTCCCATTATAATAGCTGATAAGCAGCTTGTTAAACAGAGGAAGGGTTTTTTTCCCTCCCTCTCGCTCCCTCTTTGAATTTTATGCTGTCATTAAGTAGAGATTCACAGCCCTTAGGGCCGTATTGAGATGCAATGCACAGCAAACAATTTATTGAGCTTTCTGTAAAGGGTGACAACTCTGAAAGGGCAGCTTTTTCGTCCTTCGTCCTTGGCAGAGAGATGGGTATCCACCTGCCCCTTCCTTCCACATGAACCAAAGATGGCTTATGAAGTCGGGGACACCAACTTTTCATTGAGGAACCATGGTTGTTCTCTATTCTTGGATTTCTTCTGAAAGGGAAGCAAGAGTTGGAGGAATTGATGTGACTGGCCGGCTTGGACTCACCTGATCTAGAAAGCCCTTGTTCAAGCTGAGTGGGAAAGCCATTGAGGACTTCTTGCTCTCCTCTAAATTAATGTTAATTCTCTCTTGTCTTCACCATACATATATTCCTTGCGGGTGATAAGCCAAGGTGCTTAGACACCTCCCTGTCTCCCTTGAGCTTTTTCTGTGCAAAATGTCACCCTGGTTACCCTTACCCCAAGGGAGCTCCCAATGAACATTAGAAGAATAATAACATTATTATTACATTAGGCTAAACCCAAGTCCAGCGGTTTGTCTAGTCCTGCATCTTATTTCTCCTAACAGTAATCCAGATGTTCTCTCCACCAGCAATAATAACCTTCTTCCCTGCAATTGGACATTGAATGACACCTAATACGGTATCTGACTATAGAAGTTGATATTCTTTGTTCGTTCTGTTGGATTTTTGGTGAGGTGCCATGTTTGGTGCTTTGGGACAGAACTCAAGGTCCAATGTTGTAGAAAAAAATAGTTGATAGAAAGAAAAAGAGAGAGAAGCAATTTCCTCTTCTTCTCACCAAAAAGTTTTGATGAAGACTCACCAAGCCCCTTATCAGCCTTATTAGGTAGACCAGGAAACACAACCAGATGAGCTAATTCTACTTTATCGTAAGGCTACATTGACAGAATCTTGCAAGTCTGAAAGGACAATTCTCCCCCCATTTCCTTTACACCCTAAGAAACTAGGGAGGGTCTCTTCTGAGCCTCCTGCCCTGCCCACTATCCAGCTGTGGGCTCAGCTGTCTCTTATCTGACCATTCCTTAGGCAGTGTCTCTTTGCCCCGTCTCCCAAGGTCTTTCCCACATACATCACCCTCCCTTCACACTCATCCTCCCCCATCTCCTTTACAGCCTGAGAAACTAGGGAGGGTCCCTTCTGAGCCTCTTGCCCCACCCATTATCCAGCTGTGGGCTCAGCTGTCTCTTATCTGACCAACTCCCAAGGTCTTTCCCACATATCATTACACCTGTGCCTTCCAGAACTAGCCTGGTGCTCTCCATTTCCACCCCAGCAGATGTTTGGGTGGGGGGCATGAACAATAATTATAACCAGCATGATAACTCTGTGATACCACATAGCCAACCAGATTTGGCTCTGTGACAGTGGCACAAAGCCAATTCCAAGCGAGGGCAATGTTCTAATGAAAAATCTTGCTGCCCCATGCCCTAACATGGGGGAGATCCATTCTGTAGAGGTTGTACCTCCCCCATCTCAGTTTAACCCTAAGGAGGAAAAACACAGGTATGCTAGTTTCTGGATCTCCTCTTCCAATTAATTAAACAATTAATTGCTTTGCCCCATTTCATAGGCACTGGACAAGGCATACCCTCTCAGGCTCAGAGTTAGAAATTACCCAGCAATTAAATTACCGTGAAGACTGACTTTACTGCCGTGGGTGGAAATGAGAAAAGGCCTAAAGAAAGACATTTTCATGCATGACCTTTCTTTAATGATGGTGTTAGGACTGCTAATGGCCATTCCAACATTCCACCCAGGTTAATTTTTCGGATTGAGAAGGAACTCATTACACAAAGGACCATGGAGGGCAATGATTTGGGAGGGGGGTGACTTTTAAGGTCCAAGTCATTAAGCTTTCAAATGTCCTCCCTCCCTCCATGACTGCAGAAACTCCATTTCTTCCATGGACTGAAATCCAGCTGAATCTTGTACCATGTTGTGTCAAGCCATAGAGCTCTTGCTTCATCATAGCAAATATGCATGCATTTGAGTACTGAGCTGCAAAGGAACCCCCCCTTGAAAAAAAAAATCCAGGCTGTTGCTGGAAACTTGGCCTCTCCTGCGCTCTCCTGCACTGGAAAATCTTGTCCCTGCAGCTGGTGCCCCAGCTTCCTGCTGTGGGGCCTGAGAAAGGCTCGAAAAAGCCATTCTTCCAGAAACAGAAAAAGAGAGGAAGAAGGAAAAGAAATAAATAAAAAAGGGAGAGAGCAAGGGAAGGAAAATTGAAAAAGAAGACAGTAGGGAGAGAGGTTGAATATAAAATGTCACCTGGGTTATCCTCGCCTGATTCACCCTGCAAGAAAAAGTCTAGAAGGAAATAAGGCAATGCTTATTGTGAGTGTGTGTGTACACACACACGCACACGCACACAAACCCCCATATATTTGGTTTTTAAAATGTCATTTGATTCACCCTGCAAGAAAAAGGCCAGAAAGAAAGACGGCGATGATTATTTTATCTGTGTGTGTGAGTGTGTGTCTGTGTCTGTGTATATATAAGGTTTTTAAAATGTCATTTCAGTCCCAAAATTCGGATTTGGCAATGCTGCAGGGGGCAGGAAAGCTACTGGTAGATCTCTGGGTGATGTGCAGCGATGGAGGCTCAGGATATGTGAAGAAGTATTTGTTCAATGATCAGGCTAAGCGCTTCACTGCAAACACACCATGCCCTTTCTACTAGGATCATAAGCAGTTGAATCCTTTTAAAATCTGGACCTGGATTCCCACAGACTCCTTAATATCTGTGTGGTTAGGTTTAGAGTGCCCATTTCTTTTTGAAGCAAGACTGCTTGGTGAGGGGTTAGAGTTCCATCTGGTGACCAGTTGAAGAAACAACAGATTGATTCTCTTTCAAAATAAAATAAAATTAAATTAAAAATACAGGCTCTCAAATTGCTGGCAGGTTTAGCAGGGGCTCAAAAGTTATCCTTGGCTGAAGAAATGGTCAGATTTTTTTAATGCTAGAAATCAGTACCTAGTTAGGTGGCAACACCTAACTGACCTTGGATGATCTCCAGAAACTAAGCAAAGTGGGATCTGATTGGTTCTTGTATGGGAGAGCATTGGGAAATCCCAGGATGCCAGCTAACTTTAGACCTTGAAAAATCATCCCAGGAGAAAGTGATAGCAAACCAGATTATTGCCCCAAAACTTCCACTGATGTGTCCAAGAAATCACCTCAACTCAACTCAGAAATCACCTCAACTCAGCTGAGCTCAACTCAACTCAGGGAAGGCTTCGCTTTTATTTCATGACTATGTGCTTTGCAACAGGATCTGGCTGGTGGATGCTAGATTTAGCAAAGGTTGTAAAGGGTTAGTGAAGTATTAATAGTTTCTCCATCTTTCCTTATTTTCAAGGATCTTATTTGACCTGAGCATCTTTTAACTGCCAAGAATTTTGGGGGGTGCCTTCAAGTCAGTATTGACTCCCAGACTAGAGAGGGACTGGCCCAAGGTCACCCAGCTGCCTTTGTGCCTAAGGCAAGGCTAGAACTCATGGTCTCCTGGTTTTTAGCCTGGAACATTAACCACTACACTAAACTGGCTCTCCAGGATTAATTAGGGAAGCAATATTGTTTTTATCTGACTGCCTATGGCTGCATGGAAACCTTCTGCTCTCATTCCAATCTTTAGAAAGCCTAGGCCTCCTGCTTCCCTCAACTCATCTGGACATTGCACCACTAAAAATCATTTATTTTGGATGAAGTGGATTTTGGCTAGACATTGGGATAAACTTCTTAACTGTCAGTGAGGTTTAAATAGTAGGATTCTCCTTTACTGAATCAATGACAAACCAGGGTTGGATTGTTATAAATCAAAGAAGCGACAGGTTGTGCTGTTTCCAGAGAGGGTTGAATTAGACGATCTTGAAGAAGACCTCTAAGTTATGTGATTCTACAGCTCTATCAGTGTTCTTCAACAGCATGGGTACGAATTAATCATTTCAAGATCTCAGCCGTCCAGACGAAGGTTTACGTATTCAAGTCCAGAAACGCGACTAGAGATACTGGAGAAATCTGTTGGTCACACAGCTACATCGGCACGTGCTCTCCACAGGTATCTTCAAGGAGGGCTTAAGGAAACTGCTCCCTGGCATCTTACAGAAAGATCGCCAATCCGTGCTGCTGATGCTGCCTGAATGGACAGAATCTGATTTAGTAGAATACACTTCCTTATGAGATAAAAGACAAAACCTGTAATGGTATGTGGGAATGACCCTGGGAGACAGGAGGAAGAGCCGCAGACTGGACAATGGTCAGACAAACGGAAGCTGAGTCCACAGAAGGAATGGGGACATAGCAAACATCTCAGAAGGGACCCTCTGGGGTGTAAAGGCAACAGGGGGAGAGATGTCCTTTAAGACTTGCAAGATGCTGTTCATGTAACCTTACAATAAAGAGAGAGCGTGTACTCCTGGGCGTGCTTCTTGTCTGGACTGCCTCGCAAGGCTGACAAAACCAGCATGCAATGAAACTTGATTCATGCTTTCTGAAATGCAACATGATGAAGATAATAAAAGAGAGAACTGAGCAATGAAGTTCCTATTTTATGCTCTGCAGAAATAGAGCTGACTACTTCACTTAACAACCATTCGTTTAGTGCCTGTTCGGATTTACAACGGTGTTGGAAAAACTGACTTACGACTTGTCCTCACACTTATGACCGTCACAGCATCCCTGGGGTCATGTGATCCCATTATGGGTGCTTGGCAACTGGTTCGCATATATGACCATTGCAGCATCCCATGGTCATGTGATCGCCATTTTCAACCTTCCCGGCCAGTTTCTGGCAAGCAAAATCAATGGGAAACTGCATGATTCACTTAATGACCACATGGTTTGCTTAACGCCTGCAGTGATTCGCTTAACCACCTCCACAAAAAAGGTCGTAAAATCAGGTCAGGTTTGCTTGATGACTGCTTCGCTTAGCAACTGAAATTCCAGTCTCAATTGTGGTTGTTAAGCAAGGACTACTCGTATGTTCCTCCGTGTCCTGTTGAAATGTGAGTTTTCTGCTTCTTCCTGCCCTCTTGGATGTTTTCATAGTTTGGAGATAGGTGGAGGTGATCTGACATCATGCTGGTGGCTTCCCATACCTCAAACGATCTCGATAGCCTCAGGTACCCCATTTAAATACCACTTCATAAATTTACACCATTAATGAACAGCTTCTGGTAGAGCAGCTGAGAAATCAGTAATGAGTCCCCGAGGGAGACACAGTTCCGATATTTTTTCGGTATGCCAGTCTGTGAGCGAGCTAGAAGGTGCCTCGGTAGAATAAATGAGCTACCCGGCTCCTTTAGAGAAAACGTCCCCCTACTCTGTTTCTAAAAAGCTTTCCATCACCTAGGGAGAACGTTGTTGTGACATTCAAGTGACAAGTGTCCAACTCCCTTGCTTCACTTGGAATCATTCTTCTGCATTTCTTATTCAGAAGGCCATCGCTCGGTGGTGGGGACATGCCTTGCATGCAAAGCAACGTTCTTGCCACCCCTAGGTAAGGCTGGGACAGATTTCAAACTGAATACTGGGTAGCTATGGTGGGTCATGATAACCCAAAATTACTGTGACTGATCCCTGGACCAAAAAAATTGCAGCCAACATTGCTGTCAGGAGGGCTGTGATATGAAATATCATCTGGAAGGAATGGGAAGGCTGGGGTGACATGTGCCAGAGGGATGTTGTGCACATACAGAGCGGGAAGTATGGTGACTGGGCAGTGGGTGTGTTCCATGGGCAGACATGAGTCCAGGCCACCAACAGGCAATCTGTATGACTGCTGAGGCCAAACGGCATCTTCGTCACCCAGGCTGCTTCCTCCAGTGTCAAATCACTCCATGGGTACCTAAGGTGCTGAAGCAGAATGTTAAAAAATGGATAAAATTCCCTATTATGCAATCCCCAAGGCTCCCTCCTGTGGTCTGAGAGAGAAGAGGACAACATCTGTGCTTGGCAAAAGAGCTGGAGGGACTCCATATGCAGATGAGATGCATTGAGAAGAGCTGTAAGGCTTTTGTCCAAGTCATCGAGTGTCGTTCAATAGGAGAGAATATCTGTAGCTCTGGATTGAACTGTTGGATTCTTAGTGTTCTCCAAGCTTTGTTGTTCCCCTGGAGATGTTGCATGACTAGGCTAGGAAACAGCATCCGTGCAGGGATGTGCGTGGAACGTCTGCAAGAAAATAATCTGTGCAGGGAACATCAAGAACCCAAATGCCTTTCCTTTGTTAGGAAAATTGATTGATTGCCCATAACTGGCTCTGCTGGTTGAGGGGGGGGGGGGCTGAGGTGGGATTTGTGGGATTTATCTGGACATGTTTGTCCATGGACATCTGGAAACCGGGGGCAAATGATGAAACATGCATTGCAACATAAGCTGCACTCCTTTGGTACATGCAGCATGACGTTGCGTGCCTATGTATAACAGGTGGAGCTTGCATCGTGACATCAGAATACACATTTTGTGGTTCAGATGAAAATTCTGGAATTTGCTGATGATCATGATTGTGTGTCTATTAGGTTGGGATTGCTCTTGGCCCCGAATCATTTACTTTCAACTGCTGGGCTTTGGGTTACCTACAGTGAATCAGCAGAAGATGATGACACTTCAAGAAGTGGAAGGAATCCTTGTAGGACTAATGCCAGATCTTAACTTAGAGTCATTCCTGGGATATTCCTGGGAAAATAAAGATGGCTACTGGTCTCCACCTTGATGGAAGTGTTTTTGTCCTATCCTCACGCAGAAGCGGATTGAAAGTTCTAGTTTTAGTTTTGACCCTAAAGAAGTAATCAGAAATAAGTTTAGTTTTAATTCTAAATTATCCACTTGAAAGACGTCTTAGAACTGGATCCATCCCAGCACTTGTACGGGTTTAAGATATTCCTTATCTTCATGAACTGAGAGTATATATTTGTGTGTGCAAATGCATCTCTGTGTGTGTCCCCATCAACAGTTGCCTCATTTCATTTGAAAAGCTCCAGGCTACCGAAATCACATATTCTCAACTGACTCTTCTTCAGTTAATTCTGCCAATCAAAAGAAAGCAGAGAACTTGGGAATAGATGGTGCATTATTCATTGATTACTCATCTGTGAAATTGTCATTTAAAAACCACTGCTGAGCAATCCTTTTAATCAATAATTGGTAAGGATTCCTCTGGCTCCATCAAAGCAGAAACTTAAAGAATTTGAATTAAAGTTTATGTTATTCTTGAGATACCTCCAAGAAACGAATAGCAAGAATTTTTGGATGCCAGCAGAGGGCAATGGGTAGAAGGTGGAATTCAAATAAAAGAGGGATCTGAATTGAATTGCTGACCGTGTGAGATGGTCCTGTGGCTAGCTGTTTTTCTTTACCCTAACTACCTCTTAGTATGGGGCACGAAACTGAGATTCTTGGAGACGAGAACAATAGTAAAGTGGCTAATAATAACAGCAAATTTGATCCATAGAATAGAAGAGGTACTGCTTTGGTAGAAATTCTCTGTGCCTGAAGTTTGAGCTCAACCACTGGTGATGTCCATGGAGACCTCCATGAACTTTTGCTACATTGCTAAATTGCCTTCTCCTTCTGGGATGCTGAATTCTAACAAATTTTGGAAAGGAATATTGTCATCTGAAAACACACACACACACACCCCTTCCATATCTGATTCACAGGCCCAAAAAAGAGTATAGGGCATTTTTGCCATTTGTACAGAACGGTGTGAATGCTAACTAACCCTTTTTCAATTTTCTTTTGTCCATTCCCCCCCCCCCTGCCCCGAATGCTCTGGGCAAATGCCTCATTATGTAGCATCATCTCTTAAGCTGCCAGAGACAATCATATATATCTTTCCAGGCCATTCTGGGAAAAACGTGGCCAACTTCTGCTCCTGTTATCTCAGCCTAAACACTGCTCCTCCGGACTGAGCTATGAATGTGATTAGTGACAAAGGAATGTGTGATTCTTACAAATGCCTCTTGAAACACATACGCTGGTGAAACTAATGAATAAGTCAACCAACAAGGCCTTTAGTAAAGAGAATGCAATTATAAGACAAAAATTCATGAGCACCCCTTTTTTAAAATAGTTTTGATGATCAGTTGAAGGGTCTTTAGTTTACTGATTGGTGATTTTATTATGACTGTTAATTGCCAACGGAGTCCTCTTTTAAGATGGAGAGTTGGGACATACATATTCATAAAAAGAACATACAGCTGTCTATCTTTCTGTTGTGACAAGTAGATTTTTCCAATTACTTTCACTCTCCCGTCCTTCCTTGAATATTTTGGATAACCAGTCACTTCTCTGCGGATTCAGGTCATTATGACCATTTCGTTATTCTGTTTTAAGAACCTCTTTCCCCACTCCTTCATGACAACCACTTTGCCACCACTGAAGCATTGTGAAAGTCTGATGCACCAGATTGCTCCCCAATTAACGTTTTCATCCAGTAATGCACTATTGATCTGAAATTCTCTGGGAATTTTATGTCTCTAGCCTTTGCAAGCTTACTGATCATTAAAAAGTAATGGGAACATTTTGGCATAACTAAAAGATCTATATATCTAATTTCTTTTCTAATTCCACCCACCCATCTTCTCATAAAATGAATTCAATTTGCTACGTCCTACAACTATTTTTTAAAAACCCACTGGTTATAACTTAAACAATTGATTCCATTGCCTTGGGAGATATACCTCTTAATGATCCTGAGTGGGTCATAATCGTTCGACACAGCAAGTTAAAAAAAAAAAATCACATGGCAGCTCAGGATGTGCTGAGTTATTGTAGAGCAGGAGTTCCTGGAGAAGATCCAGTCCATTGGATGCAAAAGGAAGCACTCAGGGTGATGACCTTGAGATGCTTAAGTAAAACAACTAAAAATCAGGAAATGGCCATAAGGTGGCAGCAAAACCCCACAGTTGCACTCCGGAATAATAGGCTAACAACAGCATCCACAGCCAGCAGGGGCCAGACCTGAACACAAAATGAAGAAAGTTCATTCGGTCAATTCACTACTTGTGTGAAGAATGAAAGGCTCAATCGAAAGCACTGTGGTTTTTCGATTGTTTGCATGACTGATTGCAGCAGATCAGAAAGAGAAAGAAAGAGAAAGTGAGTTTTTTTTTAAGTACTGACAAAGAGATGAACACAACTGAACACTCTCACTGGCGCTGCGTTCTTCCACAAGGTTGTGTTAAGATGCTTTCCTCCAGTACTTTACAAAGCAGAAAACGAAGCTGGAATATTTAGCCCTGCTCTGGGGGTGAGCATTATCCTGCCCTATTATTGAGGGAAGGGTGTAGCACTGTTCACATTTTTAATATGGAACAAGTTAAGGAAAACAGTGACTAAATTCTCCCAGTTTTATTTGACCTGCTGCCAGCTGTCACCAATCAACAAGAAAGACATCCATCAATCTTTTCTCATTGTGGGCTGGGGAGAAGAATTATTGGGTGTAAGAGAGGAGGCCATATATATTCAATCCATCCATCCATCAATCAAGGAGAGTGTTGACAAATGTCTAGTACTCTGAGGTTAGCTATCGATCAGAATTTGCTTTGATTTTGCGTAGTTTTTGACACGATTTTAGTGCCATCCGACAATAGCATTATTCTGGAAGAATGCTCTGCCTGAATGGTGCTAAACTTGTGTTTAAAAGTAGCCTGGATATTGGCTGGCAGATGCAGGGATGATGGCAATTTGGGAGTTGAGATGGGAAGGTTTATCAGATAGAATGGGGAAAAAGTCATCTGGAAAATGCCCATGTGATTCTGCAGAAGTATAAAATGTCCCACATATGATTTTCATTATGATCTGTGCAAAGTTTATATACTGCATTTGCTGTAATACCTCCCAGAAAGGACAGAACAATGTTATGCCAATTCGCTCCCTTCAAACTCCAGCCATTCTATCACCCAGACAGTTGCCTAATTTTGCATGGCTGCAGTGAAATTGCACAAAAGGGATTCATTTTCCAGCCAGGAGCCACTATATTGATTCCCCCCCCCTTTTTTTTTCTTTTTTGGTAGTTCTAATCTTTGATCATATGAATACAGTTTGGTGTGGATTGCCCGGTAGATTTCAGTGGCAAAAAGTAAAAGGAAAAAATAGAGAGAGAGAATGCAAGAAAGCAGAATATGGAGAAATCATATCATGAGATACCCACATATGGGGCGTGTGCATGCATGCGTCATTCTATCTTCATTCATCTATCTTGCATTAAGTGTATATTGCAGTTTCCTTTTTAGAGGTATTGGAACTAGGAGTTCAGGAATGGACTTTAATTGGGGAGGGGAAGAACTTCAGGTATGTCCTGGTGTAATTTTGTGGAGCAAGAGACTGAAGGCATGGAGATGACTCAGACAGGTTCTCTCATCCACCAGCCTAGACCTTGTCCATTTCTTCAGTTGATTTCTGTCTTTGTGAACATAAAAGCATAAACGCATCCAAAAGAGCACTAGTCCTCTGTGAATGAAGTTCTGAAGCTCTGGGATAGAATCACGAATTATTCTGGGGAACCCTGAGCTTAAACAGGGGTTCCTAATCAAGGAAGACCATCTTACTTGAGATGAGAGGAGCTTTCTACCATATCCTGGCCCTAAAAAGTACCACTTGCAACAGTCAGGAGACCAGTCAATGACCTGTCAAAGAGTGCACACATGACGATGGACCTCCTGGTGAGTAAAGGTCTCCTCATGAATCAGAGTGTATTCATGAGTATGAACTGAGTACTGAAACCTTAAAAACCTTCAGTTTGAGTCTCCAGAATCCTGGCTTTGTATCGCAAGAGAAGCTGTATCTTGGGGAGGTGTGGTTTTCTCTTTCCTTGATTTTGGGATGTGTTTTGCACTTTGCTTTGGACAACCGGGTCCAGAATGGTCCCATCTTTCTAGACTAGTATTTCATGCTAGTATGAAATAGCTAGCATGCTGGCTGGGAGTTGAAGTCCAGACATCTTAAAGTTGCCAACGTTGAGAAACACTGGTCTAGACAGTCCATCCTACCAGCATTGCCTCCAGGACCTGGTCAGATCAGACAGTTGCTGGGTGAATTCCTTTTTCATTTCAGTTTGCTGATTGCTATTAATTTAACTGGGTCTCATTGGAAATATGGAAAAATTATGCAGGTGAGTTTCAGCATAAAGTCTCAGCCCTTGTTGACTCTGCTTCAGATCATGAAGATCTGAAGGCCAATTCAAAGCATGTGGATACGAACGCATTTATAAGCTTTTCTTAAGATCAGGGACATCAGTAATGAGATTTCTACACTGCAGTAGGACTTAGTGCTTACAAGGGCTGTGGTGCCAGAAATGTGGCTGCTATAAATGGAACCAAGAGGACCACACTAGGTAGAGTCAACTAGGTGTAAGAAAAGTGTCCAGATAAATGGGAGGGTGTCCTATCTGCCAATATAACACAGCTGCTGTCCCCGACTGTGGGGAGGCTCCTGAAGCAGGTTACAAGTAGGAGTCATAGGATAGTATTGTCCTTATTTGTCTAATTGAAGAGACATGTAAGAAAAAGGCAGGAGGAGGGTAGAGGAAAAAAGAAGATGAGCCCTGAATTCTTAGTCTCCTTGAAAGAAGAGTTTGTAAATGTCCTGCCCCTGTGACAGGCTTGGTGGAAGACATTCCCTGTTACATTTTGTACAGCTCTATCTACAATGAAATCAGGGCGGAAACACTGATGACAAACAAACTTAGGAGTTTTGATGCTGAACAGCTGAATTACCTTCTTGTAGACTTGTCCAATGGTTAGAAGTGAGGTTGTTCCCTTTGCTGTGCTTTCTTTCAAACTTAGAAAGGAATTTTTAAGCTCCCTATTATAGTATTGAACGTGATACTCTTGCGTGTTTTTCTTTCCCTGTTTTTTCTCTCCCCTTTCTTAATATTATTACTGGCTCCACTCCTTTATAAACTGAATTGAATAGTTACTTTTTTCCCCCTCCTCATGACTAGTAGGATGAAAACTGCGGAGGTATGATGGAGCTGGTGTGGATTAGTGTTATATTCTCAGATTAAGAATGTCCTAAAATGCACGACACATTTAATTTAATTTAATTTAATTTAATTTAATTTAATTTTTAAATTAAATTAAATAAAATAAACTTGCATGCTGCCTGACTCTCAATGACTCTGGGTAGCTCAAAACAATCAAACAAAGAAATTACAGTACAATCGATAAAACAGAAAAAGTAAAGATAAATCAAAGGTGGGACACCTGTTTTAGTCTTTCTTCTCTTTTGCAGGACTGCTGTAATGTGTCATAGTAACCCCCAGAGGGTGCTCATGAGCTTTTCACTTCCTCTGAAAGGAATCAAGAGAACAAATTTTTTTTTTTAAAGAACTTCATTCAACTTCAACATATATAGTTACAATACAATATAAAAAAATATAGAAAAGCAGGAAAAGATAGCTAAAGAATCTTGATGCTTATCCTTGGTCTCCTGGTAGAGCTGAGATAAATAAATTAATATTATGGGATGACTACTTCGAGCGCTTGTGCCTGCTGGGGAGGACAGCCTTCTCTTTACAACTAATTATGTCACATATTTATCTCCAACCTTTCTTACCTGCTCTGTATCAAATGTCTCAAAGGCGTGTGGGATTTGGTAAAACATTTAAAAGAAATATTGATCACGACATAGATTTAAACATGGCCAGATAATCTTGGCTTGCAAAAATAGCCTGGTTGAACCTCATTTGGACAATGCTATTTTGCATTCAGGGTCTCACAACCGGGGGGGTCGGCAAGGGGCCAACAGCATCAAAATGGCGGGTGCACCTGGGCTATGGAACCCCTCCCCTGTATGGAACAGCTCCATGTGAAAGAGGAGCGGGGTTTGCTCATGCTAATTGTGCCTGCCATTTTAATGCTGTTGACACCCACCCCTGCACCCACTGCGTGGACGTCCCTGCTCACAGTCAAGAAGTTTTAATTCCTAAGAGAGGCATCTCAGATAAACATGGACGGATGTCCCTCTTCAGTCTTCTTTTCCCATCTTTCCCTTGTGGATATAGATCACACTTGTCACTACAAGGTAGATGTGGTCCCTGTTGCTGTGCAAGCAAGCAGTGTTTAATCATTATCTCTATAAATTGATTCATCTTCCTACCTATATAGCTTCTCTCTCTCTCTCTCTCTTCTATCAATCATCTATCTATCTTTCTAATTTTCTAACTTTCCTATCTACCTACACACCCAACTACTATCTACCTACCTGCCTACCTATCTTCTTACTTTCCTACCAACCTACCTACCCCAACCCCTCCCTCCCTCCCTCCCTCCCTCCCTTCCTTCCTTCCTTCCTTCCTTCCTTCCTTCCTTCCTTCCTTCCTTCCTTCCCTATTATCTATCTTCTATCTATCCATCCAGTCATCCATACATCCATCTTCTTACTTTCCTACCAACCTACCCACCCAACTCCTTCCTTCCTTCCTTCCCTATTATCTATCTATCTATCTATCTATCTATCTATCTATCTATCTATCTATCTATCTATCATCTATATCTAATCTATCATCTATCATCTATCTTCTTACTTTCCTACCAACCTACCCACCCAACCCCTTCCTCCCTCCCCTCCCCTTCCCTCCCTCCCTCCCTTCCATCCATCCATCTATCGTCTCTCTCTTTCTCTCTCATCAATGTATCTATCATCTATCATCTATCTTCTTACTTTCCTACCAACCTACCCACCCCAACCCCTTCCTTCCTTCCTTCCTTCTTTCCTTCCTCCCTTCCCTCTCTATTATCTATCTTCTATCTATCTATCTATCCATCCATCCAACTATCCATCCATCCATCCATCCATCCATCCATCTTCTTACTTTCCTACCTACCCACCCACCCACCTATTATCTTCCTACCCTATCCTTCCCTACCCACACAGATATCAAAAGGAACAGCCAAAGAATAGTTTTATCCAGACAAATTGAATTACCACCCTATACACATCATATGATTTTGAGCTGAAAACTCTCAGGGCATAAAGGGGCTCCAAACCTGTGCAGCCATATCCAGGGGGAGGCTTTCTTGAAGCTATATCTGGGATTCATATTTATCTGTTTCTTTCTGGCATTTGTACCCCAATTATCCATAAAAGGCAACTACCCAGAACAATGGCAAGCCCCACACAACAGTAAAATAAAAGCTGCAGTAGAAAATAACCAAGTCTTATATTACTATGACTTGTGGCCTTTTAAACATGTAGGCTAGATAGAGATACAGGGCAAAATGGAATACAATTGAAATTTAGATTAAATCATAGAGCTGGAAAGAAGGAACATGGAATGGGAATGTAATTAAATATCTGACAGAGCATCCTAGGGTTGGCTGGTATCTTCATGGTCTTTTAGTCCAAGGTTCCTCAACCTTGGCAAGTCTAAGCTGTGCAGACTTCAACCCCCAGAATTCCCCTTTGCTGGCTGGGGAATTCTGGGAGTTGAAGTCCACACAGCTTAGACTTGCCAAGGTTGAGGAACCCTGTTTTAGCCCAACCTTCTGCCCAGGACAGGAATACCACCCCCAAGCCAATGGTTGTCCATCCTTGGCTTGGAAACATCCAGAAAGCCATTACCAAGGTTTTTATGGGGAAGGGAGGGCAGTTTATAGTTTGATGGTTTCTGGGTCTTCTTCACTACAAATTTATTTAAAGTGTTTTGAAAAATACTGACAAACCTGTCCTTTTGCTCACCCCTAAACAGCCAGCTTGATTGATAACTGGCAAATAGAGGGAGAAAATGTAGAAGCAGTGACAGACTTTGTATTTCTAGGTGCAAAGATTACTGCAGATGCTGACTGCAGTCAGGAAATCAGAAGATGCTTAATCCTTGGGAGAAGAGCAATGACAAATCTCGATAAAATAGTTAAGAGCAGAGACATCACACTGACAACAAAGGCCCGCATAGTTAAAGCCATGGTGTTCCCCGTAGTAACATATGGCTGCAAGAGCTGGACCATAAGGAAGGCTGAGAGAAGGAAGATTGATGCTTTGGAACTGTGGTGTTGGAGGAGAATTCTGAGAGTGCCTTGGACTGCAAGAAGATCCAACCAGTCCATCCTCCAGGAAGTAAAGCCAGACTGCTCACTTGAGGGAATGGTATTAAAGGCAAAACTGAAATACTTTGGCCACATAATGAGAAGACAGGACACCCTGGAGAAGATGCTGATGCTAGGGGGAGTGGAGGGCAAAAGGAAGAGGGGCCGACCAAGGGCAAGGTGGATGGATGATATTTTAGAGGTGACGGACTCATCCCTGGGGGAGCTGGGGGTGTTGACGACCGACAGGAAGCTCTGGCGTGGGCTGGTCCATGAAGTCACAAAGAGTCAGAAGCAACTGAATAAATAAACAAAAAACAGCCAGCAAAATGTCTTTCATTTAGACTGGCCTCTTTCCATTTCATTGTTTATTTCCTGATATTATAATTACTCCCCTACAGCAAAAGCCCAAACATGTTTTCTCACCAATGAGTTTAGAAATACTTATTTCTTGGAGAAATGCCTTCAGGTGCCATCTTTCAATCTTTTTAAAAGTAAGTTTCCTAAAATAAATCACTTAACAAAATTCAGCCATTTGTTTGCTTTTCTGTTTTGGCATATTTACTTGGTCCATAATAGATTTCTGGTCTGATTTTCTGCAGCTTTTTATGCTGTGGCAAATTGGAATACTTCTCCTGGTGTATTTCCGTCCCCCCCCCCCCCCCCCAATTTGTTAGTTTGAGATAAGCAGGGTGTGCTGATGTGATGCTGCCCTGGGGCCTTCTGTAATTTTTTTGAATGGGCTTTCCTTTTTTTAAAAAAAGATAATTTTTGTTACAAGTTCAAAATACAAAGATAAAACACTAATACAAACTACAGGAAATATAAAAAATAAAAAGAAGTAAAAAGAGATAGGCAAAAGAAAGTGGAAAAAGAAGAAAAGGAGGAAGACTCCACCCTCACTCCAGACAAGTATAGACAATCAGCGTAACTTAACACCTTGTTAAGCGTAACTTAACACCTCTAGTAGTTCAGTAAAAAAGCAAAAAAAAAAAAAGGACTCTTCTTCTGATATCTCCTCCCTTAACAATAATCAAAATATAAAAACTCATTATTTCAATCTTAATGAGCAAAAGTCTATTAAGAGCTACCAGAGATAGTCATATATGTATTTTAAGCTTAATTAAAAAATTCATTTATATAAACCAACTTATCCCTTACTCCAAACAGTAAAACAGAAGAAGTCTCTCCCCAATATTCAAATCCTTAAGACCTCATCATTCCATCCTGGTCAAAGAAAAGTCTTGAATGGATTTTTCTATACCAATTGTTTATACAAGCAATACTCTCTGCAAACAGCCAAGGGGCACAGTGTCCATTGCTCCATTCCGGATTAACCATCCCAAATGGAGTAGCAAAAGATTTTCAGCCATCCTCCAACAACTTAATCTTCTCTAGATGTTTCAGAATGGGATTTGTGCTGGGTGAGGAAGAACATCTGCAATGCACTGTATGTAGAAAAGGAGTGGAGCTTTGATTCTGTGATTGTGGTGGTCATCTTGACTTTTTTGACCCACCCTGTGGGCACCCCTGGTGTGGTCCCTCTAATTTTGATACCCTCAGACCTCCCAGATATCTTAAATGTGGCTTTTTCTTCCCCCAAGTTTGTCCACCTCGTTTTACTTATGGAAAGGAGGCCATTTTGGAGAAACAGAAAGGCTATGCTTTTTAAAGAAATAAGAATAAAACATAATTCTTGACGATCATGCAGAAGGCACATGTGGTTCTCCCTCCTTCCACTTTTAAGGCCTTGAGGACTGGAGTTGAAATAAAACAATATTCAGTAAACAAAACAAAACAAAATATCTTCCCTGAGTGATTGGCTCAAACTGCATTTTTCAAAAAATATTAGAAGACGGGGTAAAAATGACACACTGAACAACACACAAATCCAACAAATAATTTAATCAACAAAATGAAAGAATGTGATTGTGTCTTTTCTAAACACGGAGCCAGCAGGGACCCCAAAGTAGATAGGATAATGTCTGATTCTTCATTGGGTAAAGAAACCTTTCTCAGTGTGGTGCTTGACTGTGTATGAGTTGACTGGTAAATTTTCATTACCCTGACCCTTGGCCATGCTGGCTGAGGAGGATGGGTTTTGTGGTCCAACCTGGGCTGGAAATGGATGGAATAAACAACTCAGTTTGGGGAGCGGGGAAGCAACACGGCAATGGAATGATGTGGAAAAAAGAGGTTTGGGGTGTCCTATTTTTAGATGCCATCTGTTGGCTGGGCGGGCTGGTTTCCTGCCAGATTGTCGTATTAGCAACGATACGAGACTCAAAAACAGAAAATGCTTGGGTGGGGGGTGAATTTCTGAATGGCAGCTGCAACATCTGTGGATTGCAAGGCAAGGTAAAGAGATACATACCCATTACAACGTGTTTTTTCACTGCAGTGGAAATTGGCAAGGCAGTTTCAATTTGTTGACTCGCCTGATTGAAATGAAGGTGGAAAAAAGGAAGAAGCAGGTGGCAGGAGAGGACTCTGCTGTCCAGTGGTCCCACCCATCATGAGCAATGAGATGTTGGGGGCAGTAGACCAATATCTGGAGAACCTCTAGTTCTCTACCACTGGTGTAATGGTCTCCCTCCATTGGAATTCTTTGCCATTGCAGGTATATTGCCCTGTTCATAAGAGTTTCATTTACCCATAATAACCAGGAATAAATCATGATTTAGCCTAAATCCTTAAACAATGATGAGGGAAGTCCTATAGAACTGCACCCTTTTAAATTCCCATTTTCAACAGTAGCCAACCAGACCCTCTTCACATTTGCTCTTCTCCTTCATCTGTACTAATTCAGTGATGTCCTGAAGATTTTGGAACCTGGAGGCTTTATTAGCTGATGGCGGACATGTTGTTCCTTAATTTGAGGCTTTTGTGAAGGAAGAAAGAACTCTTTTCATCACTCCCCCTCCCTCCCATAAGTTGTATTTAGTAGATAGGTAAGACCTTGAGTGATAACTGTTGTGGATATAAGGACAAATAATTGCAGAATTATATTAAGAGATCAGGCTTCCACATTTGCCTTAAAGGGACCAACTGAGCCCTCCCCTGGTTTTAAACACACACACACACACAATACAACACACAGGCTGGAATCACAAATAACACTATGTCACACTTTATTCAACCATTGTCTGTCGAAGTCAGAGAACCAGCCTGTTGTGATGGTTAAGGAGTTGGACTAGAACCTAGGTTCTAGTGCCCCTCTCAGCCACAGAATTTTATGGAGTGGCTTTCAGACCACCACTCACTCTCTCTCAGTCCAAGAACCAGGGTGGTTCAGTGTTGGACTGACACCAAGTAGAGCCTGGTTTTATCCCCATTGCCCCTGCCATGGAAGCTCTGGAGGACTTTGGGCCCATCCTTCCTTCTCAGCCCAAGAACCAGGATAATCTAGTGGTGAAGGTGTTGGCTAGACACTGAGAAGTCCTAAGTTCTAGTCCTCCTTCAGGCTGGGAAGCCATCTGGGGACTTTGGGCCAGTCCCCCTCTCTAAGTCTAAGAGCCAATTTGGTGTGTTTATCTATTTAATTAAATTTACCAGTCCCCCCACCCCGAAACTCTATAATTACTCTGGTGAGCACAGAGCAAGGTGCAACAACAAGAGGGTTGCTGAAATCGAGCTGGCTGGGTGGCTGGTTCATCCCACATATACAAAGCCTCAAATCAACCACCCACAATGGCTGGTTTTCTGCAGTGTGCTAAACCCAAGCCAGGCAAACCACATTATGATTTGCTGTGCTGTGTGAATGCAGCCATCCTGAACAAGCAGGTCTTTTGGTTCCATTTGAAGGGGCAAGTCTCCTGGGTGAATATCCAGCAGCAGCACCAGGTGCCCTGTGGAAATCAGGCTAGCTCCTTCCTTGATGACTTTGGGAAGCTTATTCAAAACCAAGTTTTTCCAGAGAGCAGTCCAGAGATTTTTGCTCAATTATCACACCATCTTTCACTTTTTTATTGTTATTTATTATATATCCTACTTTATTTACTCTACTTTATTTATTTATTTATTTATTTATGGATGCTTTTTTTTTAAAAGTTGATTTTTTTCTTATCTTCTACACTGCTGAGAGTTTGTGAGATTGCAGCCAGAGATAAAATCAGTCGATCAATCCATATCATTGTTATATCCTGCAAATAAAAAGATGAGGGGACCGTACTTCTAACTAGCCTTCCATATTCTGTGTTTCTCCCCCTTTCTGTGCTGAATGAATGGAAGAGGCTGCAATTATTAAACTGTGGTAATTACTGTACTTACTAATTCTCCCCCTTTCTGTGCTGAATGAATGGAAGAGGAATATAAAGGGGAAAGAAAGAGGTTATAATGATTAAACCACAGTAATGATTAAACAATGGTGTGAGGAATACCAGACTTTGAGGTGAATTTATGACAAAATCAAAGCACAAGCAGACTTCAGTAATGACTGAGGAGCTCAAGGATGTTACGAGCGGGTCCAAAGAGTCACAATGGTGGCAAAGCATGTGGAAAAAAGGGAGGGGCTTCAACTGTGGCCAACATTTTGACTGTTTGACATCCACCCCACTCCTGCAGATGCCCCTGGTATAGCTGTTGGTTGGAGAGAATGCCAGAGAATGTATTTCCTGTCCTGCGATAATGTCTCAACTTGCAAGGACCATTTCTCAACTCACACCAAAATGGACTGTTTTCTCAATCTCTTTTGGAGTCCTGGGGTGATTTTTTTTGGGGGGGGAAGGAGTGAAGGGAGGAAGGAATCAGATCTGCTGCCATTTTCTCCTCCCCCAAGCCTCCCCCCAGGTCCAGTTTGGGGGAATGAATGAAATATATACATATACATACACACACACACTGTATATACACATACTGTTTGTCTGTGTGTGTGTATCAACCAGAAGATCTGATGAAGTACCACCAAAAATATAGCAGTGCTAATAAAATCAGAAAAGAATATACCAAATAGTGATTGAGTGACATTTGTAGAAACTAAAAATATATCCATAAAGTATTAACATAGGACTAGTTCAGTCCATTAACAAATTATTAAACCTAGCTATAGGACGCGGTGGCGCTGCGGGACCGCTGAGTTGTCGATCGGAAGGTCGGCGGTTCGAAACCGCACGGCGGGGTGAGCTCCCGTTGTTAATCCCAGCTCCTGCTCACCTAGCAGTTCGAAAACATACAAATGTGAGTAGATCAATAGGTACCGCTTTGGCGGGAAGGTAACGGCGTTCCGTGTTGTCATGCTGGCCACATGACCCGGAAGTGTCCTATGGACAACGCCGGCTCCAAGGCTTTGAAACGGAGATGAGCACCGCCCCCTAGAGTCGGACTCGACTGGACTTTACGTCAAGGGAAACCTTTACCTTTACCTATATAGACCATCTATTGCTTCATCTTCTCAAGTTTGAAGACACTTTTCTGAACCCTGAAAAACTCCAAGTGGCTGTTCTATTCAAAATGCTTACCACCCAAGGAGTCATCAAAAAGTTGCAATTCTGTTCGAGAACAATTGCATTTTACAGACCCCCAAACTCCTTTTATTCTAGACTTGAAATACCTCCCATCCATCCCCACAGAGAAAGGCAATGATTGATGCAGGCTTGCTAATCATGAATTTGCTTTGCTTTGACATAAAACAGGACAAAAAACGGAAGAATGAAAAAGCATGCTTAAAGATACTTTTATTTTTAATGGTGGTGGTGAAAGACAGAATAGAAGGAGCTAAAATGACTTTATTAATCATAACAAAAAATCCCACTGTGTTTGGTGGGGCATGATTTCAAGTAAACCTGCTGATGACACAATGCATTTGGCTGTTGTATCTCATTATTGCTCACTTGATCCATTCATGGTTCCTTGTTCTAACAACCACATAAATATAATCTGAATTCTACCTTGTTTAAGTCAAGTATCTTCCTGCATTCAGTTTAAAGCAGCCTTTCTCAACTTTTTTGACCCTGGGGGAACTCTCAAAATATTTTCCAGGCCTTGGGGAACCCCTGCACATTCAGGCTCAAACGTAGGCTGGAAGGTACAAAATTATTATATTCGTTTCATGGGTAGGCCTGTATAGATGCATTCACAGTGTTCTTAAACTAAAAATAAAGAATAAAACTTGCCTCTTTAATGTGAAGTTGCCCAAATTTGAAATAATCTTTTAAATAAACCATGATCTCCCAGGGAACCCCTAATGACCTCTTGTGTAACCCTAGGGTTTCATGGGACCCTGATTGAGAATCCTGGTTTAAAGACTCTGACTAAATGCAGATTTTCTTGCCTTGACAACAAGCAAGTTCTTTTTTATTCTTTTTTTCTATGCTCTTTTTCTCCTGCTGCCTAATATTCATTTTATTAACAAAATATTGTTTTATTTCAACTCCTGTCCTCAAGGCCTTAAAAGTGGAAGGAGGGAGAACCACATGTGCCTTCTGCATGATCATCAAATATTATGTTTTATTCTTATTTCTTTAAAAAGCATAGCCTTTCTGTTTCTCCAAAATGGCCTCTTTTCCATAAGTAAAAATGTTGTCTGAACCGTACATTTTCTGTTTTTTTTTCCTTCTTTTTAAAATGTTCTCTCTTTCTGACTGTGCATTTTTCTGAATCTTCTGTGCTACTGGACTGGGTAACAGTTTGCGAAAATAGCCACCTGTCAAGTTTCCTGAAAGTTGTCTTCCACTGTGAAAGAGACGAATCCTACCTCATTCTCACAGTTCTTCAGAATTTGAGATAGTTTTGAGTTTCATTTCTGACCATAAGTTAATGGAAAGTGCTGTTTTTTTTTTTCCAGTTGCGTATCTCTTTCTTACACATCTTAGGCTAACTGACAGAAACCTAAGGGCAGTTTTGAGTCCAACGTGATCATCAGAAAAAAATATGTTACAGTGTCCCTAAGCTATTTATTTTATTAAGTGCATGTTCATGTATACTTTATTGATTAGTCAATTGACCATATCAAAACATAGGCATCAGTCACAGTAAAATACAGTAAAGCAAAATAAAGTAAGATGCGATAAAATGAGATAAAATAGGATATGGTGAGATAAGATAGATAAAATATAGTAAAGTAAGATAAAGTTAGGATAAAAGTAAGATAAAATAGTACAGGATAAAATACAGTGCAGAGATGTATAATAAAATGAATATTGACCTCAAAGACAGTGTGGGTTTAGGTGAATTTATCACTTTTGCATGCCACCCCAACGTATTCTATAAAATGCGTTTTGTGTTGGACAGCCTTGACTATAAACTTGACAGTTATTTTATTGAGTTATGAATAACAATCAGATTCATACTGAAGGTAGTAACATTCACCAATCAGGTTCCAAAAAAAAAAAAAAGCGATGAGAAATATACAAACAGCCAGATGGTTTAGTGATGCACAACAGTTTTATTAAACAAACATTTTCAGCTAATAAACATTCAGTATTAAAACAGCAAAACAGAACAGTGAATTCAATGGATGGAAGCTTTGAGTACACTGTATTTTGAAGATCTGCTTTAGAGCTAAAAAAAGAGAGAAAACAAATAAATATATTAAAAAAAACCCATCACGAATAATGTGATGTTGCATCTTAGCCTGAACATAACATGCTTCACTTGATTGGCCAAGAGATAAATGTAACAGCCTGTAACTTCCTCAATTCTCTGTAAATGCAAACATTTCTTAATAGTTTGATGGTGTTGTGCGTATACTTCAATTCTTGGCATTTAAAAGTATCTGACTTTGTTTGTTCATGTCTTAGGTTTATCTTTTGGAGATGCATAAAACTTTCATATTGTCAAGTGCTTCTTGCCAAAACAATCTTACTTTCCAACAATCACCTTGAAATATTCCTAATTCTCCTCCTGAATGGTTTAGATGTGCTTAATGTTATCTTGATTACAGCTTTGTACATTTTCATTCATTAAAATCCTTTGTTCACTTTTTCTTTCCCTAATTTGTGTTCTTGGTTACTCTCTGATTTTAAAATCTTCCTTCCTTCCTCTCTGCAGTTCTGGTCATCATCTAGATCGAACTGGGTTCATAATCATGCCAAGTCAAGGTTTCCTTAAACATGATTAATTGAGTAGACTACAGGAGGCTGGGATCACACATTATGGTTTATAGACAACACTGCCTGGATTCACACAGGTTGTGAAGCCAGATGAAATAAACCACACATTGAGTGAAATCATCCAATACAAAAGATTGCATACAATTTTCAGTTCAGTTTTGGATTTATTATGGCCTTTAGCCTGCAAAGGTTGCCTATAAAAATAAAAATTGCGGTGAACAGAAGCCCCATCTTCTTGACTAATAAAACACCTTCTATTGTTAGCTGCCATTTTAGATGAGGATGCAAGTTGGTTGTAAAGATGGGAGGACTTTCATTTAGCAACATGGTGGGTTTGCCACATGGGATCCAGGAAAAATAAAGCATAAAGACCTGATTGCTTTTGAAAAAAAATCCATTCTTCTTCCATTTTGGCGGTATTCTACCAGCCTGGGGAAAGCTTGTGACTGTTTTCTTGGAGACCCACATTTTTCTTGAGTTACTTAGACAAGTTCTTATTTTTATCTTATATAAGAATGCTCTTATTTTATTAAGAAGCCACTTCCCTGGGAATCAAGCATAGTCCAAGAAATGAACTTTGGTTGTTAGCTGCCAGCTTTATGGTAGCAACAAACTGGGAAAGTAAAGCCAGATTTTGTTTGGGTCAAAGATATTTAAAAGAGTGGGGAATAATGACAGCTGAACAGCAGTTCTTGAATCTTTAAAGTTCCTGAATTTTTTTAAAGAGTTCTTGAATTTTTGAAGATTTTTAAGCAGCCAAGACTTCTTCAATCTTTACAGAATTCACATTGTATCTCCAGATTACTTCCATCTGTACTTTTTTTCTTTTTTGGCATATAAATATTGAATACTGATGCTTAAACTTTTATGTTTTCTTAAGTTTACAACATTTTTATGAATTTCCAACTTTTTTTCTTTTGTATGTGCAGTTTCTGGGTGTTGGGGGTACTTCATTATACCTTTTTTAATTTTCAGAGTATGTTTAAATACTTTTTAAGAAGATGTCATTTCTAAATGAGAATCAAAATATTGCACTACCATATAAAACCTCTCTCTCTCTCTCCAGTTGTTTTCAGCTAGATGGTTCTAATTTTGACACAGATACACAAACTCTTTTTTTTTTTCTGTATCTTATATGCCAACTTCCATCTTCCTGGAAACTTCCCAGGAACAATAAGTCTTAAGGTTTTGCAGTAAAATATGAGGTAATTATCAGTATTGATTGTACAAGTCAGCCTTAGTTAAAAATGTCTCAATTCTGTTGCAATGATGCAATCATGTACACATTCCCTTAGAGATAAAGTTCCTGGGGTTTGTGGGATCCAAAATGCATGGAGAATCTCTCTATAGGAATGGTGGTGTACTTGGGGGTTCTTCACAGATCTGATTCTTAGTGTGAGACTCTCAAGTTCCCCATTACATTTCCATCATACGGTCTTAGAACCAACACTAGTTCCACATTGGAGGGACTACTGTAAAGCCTTCTGTTCAAGTTCTCTCCTATTTTGATGGGACACCATAATTTATCTGGGGATGATGGTAGAAGAGGGCAGAGTGGGACAACTATTCTGGCTTCCCATTAGGACCCTCAACATAGTTACTTCAAATAATTCAAGAAACTTTAAATAACAACTGAGCTCCAAACAGATATCAGAAGAAGATAGCACTCAGGGATAGAGTTCTAGCATCTTTTGACCACTGCACATGAACCTCTGATAGAGCTTTAAACCTGAATTAACTTCTGCCTGGTTATTGCACTCTCAAAGAGCCAGATGGAAGCTGATCCTGGGTTTCATTTATTTTGCACATTGGTTTTAAGCCTGGCCTATTTACTATTGGTCGTGAGCTGCCCAGAGTTACCTAAGGTGGACGGCCCTCCTTGTGTGGGAGATGGGTGGTGATAAATAAATAAAAATAAATCTTTAAAATAAATAAATAAATAAATAAATAGATAGATATTCAAGGTGACAAACAATAAAGAATATAAAACAGTTTGATTCAATGATTCAATGTATTAACTAAACACATGAGTATATGTGAGTCAAAAGAAACACCAATAGATTCAAGCAACTGATTATATTCAGTAATCCCACACTTGTTTTTTTGCCTCCCTTTCCTCCAAAAACTCAATCACCCAAGTTGCAATCTACAATGGGGAAGGTAGGATTCATTTAACCCTTTTCCTCCCTGAAGATTTCTTACTTTCACACCACCCTTCATGGTGGTGGTGGTGGTGATGACAACATATCTCACGAACAATAGACAACAGGCCATGAAGGAAAGGTTGCATTTATTTAGCAGAGCATCAACTTTTGTATGCAAAATGTTCCACGCTGGGCTGGAGCTGGGAAAAAAAAATCCTTTGGAAAATATGGAGATGTGCTGCTCACCAGTTGTCCATATTTGAGCTAGAGCAATGTTTCCATGCTTCCAATTATGATGGCATGTTTCTCAGCATGCTTAATCAGCCATCAACAGGTTTCAAAGAAGCTGAGATGAACAGACAAATGTTTCTGATTGTTGTTGTTGTTTATTCGTTTAGTCGCTTCCGACTCTTCGTGACTTCATGGACCAGCCCACGCCAGAGCTTCCTGTCGGTCGTCAACACCCCCAGCTCCCCCAGGGATGAGTCCGTCACCTCTAGAATATCATCCATCCACCTTGCCCTTGGTCGGCCCCTCTTCCTTTTGCCTTCCACTCTCCCTAGCATCAGCATCTTCTCCAGGGTGTCCTGTCTTCTCATTATGTGGCCAAAGTATTTCAGTTTTGCCTTTAATGTTTCTGATGGTGTATAGCAAAACAGATCCTACAGGTTCTCCCTCCATTCACAGACTGCAGAAATGTTGTTAGTAACCTCCACCTTTAGCCAAAAACATTGTCACTGCCCTGGAGTATAGAACAGTCAAGAGATAAATCTTCATTGGAGACATGATGGTCATGCAAGAAAGTTATACCTTCAGGTGTGCCTTTTTGGGTGAGATAACTGTTGTTACCAAACAAGGAATTGCATGCTCCTGGGAGTTAGTTACTACATATAGTTATTCAATTGAACCTTAAGCTTAAAAATAAGGAATGTATTGTTTACCTAATCTTAGCAGCTAAATAATAATTGCTCAGTGATGGAAAGCCTTTGACAATTTAACAGTTGATATGTGGATTAACAAGGCTTCTTCAGTGGCCATATTGGAAAAGGTTACAGATTAAATAAGAATAATGAAACATCAGAGGCAGGAACATCAGATGTGGGCAGGTTTTATGTATTATCCTAAGCATAACAAGTCTACTGTTGGCAATACTTAGGATATATGGCAAAAATGAAGGCATTTATGATCTATTTCTCTCTCTTTTTTTACTTTTCAGTGGATTGTTTTTCCTACACATTATAGATTTATTGGTTTGTTAATTATTATTCAACAAAAATAAAATAACAAAATTTAAAAAAGGAAATTAGAGGAGGCTCATCAGAAGTATGTGGGGAAATGCTGCTTTAGGGTTTAATAAAAATAAACAATTTTTCAGTCGCACTTACTGCTGTTGAAGGGTGCTTACAAAACCAGCTAAAATTGCAATTTAAGAAAATGAAACTGTCAGTGCAACTAGTAACTAAAAATTCATGATATCAAAAAGTGTGTCTTTTCTCCCTAAGGCTGTGCAAATCACTGATTCCATTTTGCCAAAGCTTTGCTGCAGCAGATTGACTCATTGAAGCAAACTGATTCAAATCAGATCAATCCAACCAATTAGTCTCCCATGGGGGGATGGGAATCTAATTGGTTGGATCGATCTGATTTGAATCAGTTTGCTTCAATTTTTTAAAGAAAAAAGATCTTCTGTAGAGATGCAGGAGACCCTTCTGTCCAAACTGAATCCAACCTCTTTTATATATAATTTTTAAATTAAACTTTTTTTGAAAGATAAAAATTAATACAAACTAAGATAAAATAAAGAAGAAAAGAGAAAAAGAAAGTAAAAAGTGCAAGAAAAGAAAATTTTTTAAAAGAAAAATAGAAAAGAAAGAAAAAAGATACAAAGAAATCTGATATCCTTCACAGCAATTATATCTTAACCCCTCCGTCTAATGGTACATCATGACTCTCTTCTTTCTATAATCTGTCCGGTCTAATCATCAAAACCATAAATCACAAATTCATTTCTTTTCATTTTTACACAAAAACTCCTTAAGGGGTTTCCAATCACCAATAAATGTAGATTGGAATCTGACCTGTTTTCACCTGATTTGTATGTTCACGTCAATGACATGAATTACATCAGGCTGGATGTTTGAATTGACTTAGACCTGATTCACACAGGTATAATATTTTCTAAGCAGCAGAAATGAAACTCATTAAAAAGCTCCAGAGCAGCATAATATATGGTGATGTTAACGACTTAAAAATGTCAGGGAGAATAAGGATTTCTTGCTGGAGGTGCCATAAAGATAACAAAGAAGGTGCCAGATCTGTCTTCCCAGGGTGGAAACTGCTGGGGAAGCAAATGAATGGAGGATAAATATTCTCTCTTCCCACCAAATATCTTTCTTGGGTAGAGACCATAATCCAACAACAAAGCTTATCTGTATTCTTCATAAACCAAATATGAATAATCTGGCAGATGATGGGATGCAGTAGAATGGACAGTGAACTGTACCCCCACTTTTAGATGTATCATGTCTTGGGATGCTCAATGCTGGAGGGAAGATCATCTCCAGGTAGGACTGGTTGGATTAGCACCACTGGACAACCTCTGAGGCCCACACAGATGCCCTTCCAACTTCTGAAGACCTCTTGGTCTGCTGTTCCTTCTCCTTCCTCTTTCTACCAAGCCATCAGGGACATACATTGGCTCCTCTGGTTTTGCCCTTCTGGGATGTTAGGTGAACAGGCAGCAGCCACAGCTAAATTGAGGAAGGGGCACATAGAGAGGATCTGGACTTCACACTGCCCCTCTCTTTAGCATGATGTGCTTGGATGTGGTCATTTTGACTGAATAGTAAAAGGGAAAACAGCTTTATTGGGCACATTGAGGATTTGGGGAACATAGTCCAGGCATGTTCCCATAGTTCTCTAGTCACAAAATGGTTACCACATTGAGTGTGGCCAGTTCAAATGACCCATTTACTCAAAGGAAAGCTGTTGAGGTTGCTATGACCATCTGATAATTTAATTTCTACAAATGGGAACAGGACCCATGTCCATGCCAGCAGCCTTTTGGTAAATAAAGGTCATACTTGGTGCTAATATGCCCTGTTGCAGCATGCCAACTTCCCATGTAATTACCCTGCATATACCCAAAGTAAACAGGCAGGTTGTAGTATAAAACTGATTTACTGTGATTCTCAAGGTAGACATGACCTCAACCTTTTTCATGCCACCTTTTCCAGTTCGTTCAATGCAAGCCAAGAGATGAATTCATTTTTTTGTACGAAGCATGGAATGAGGCACTGTGTGTGCTTTTTTTCCTTCAGGGTGGGGAGAGATGTGTTTTTCAGTTGTGCCACGTAGCAAAGAACATGTTTGCTCCATCTTCCTTTCCTGAGTCAGTGGTCCTTTTGCACAGTTTCACTTCCTTTTCTAGAACTGTTTGTGCGCCTTGTTCGAGTTTCTGATTTGCCCTTTGCAAGAGAAAAGGCATAATTTTAGAACTGGGAGTTCCCCGTTGCCCACACAGCTGCAGAGAAAGCCAGGTGGGGTATAAGGGTGAGGGACACTGTATCCCTTTGTAGGATTCTTCAGAGATAGTTTGCTGATTTTCCAAAAAATACAGATTAAAAAATGTATCCCATGTAGCTACTTGTAGCAGTGGAAGGAAAACTCATAAGAAAGTACAGAAACAAAAAAAAAATACCTTGAGGGGAGTCCCCACCCCCATAATTGTTAGAAGAAAAAGCCATTAACACTTGTTTCTTCTAAGCAAGAACTTGGGACTCTTTTTAAAAACCCATTCAAACTCTTGGGCTCTCTTGATGCAGTGAACTTCATCAATGTAGTACCAAATGTAGCAATTGTTTTCTCACAATATATTAATCATCCTTTGTTTTAACACTGGTTACTTTTTCTGAATCCTGGTATGTTGTAAGAAGTAGGCCATTTGATTACTTTGGGGCTCAGACATGTCTGAATACATAGATTCTATGATTCCATGGTAGGGCTCAGATTATGTATTAAACCCGTTAAGCAACATACTATTTTTATTTATTTATACACACACACACTAATATACATACATACATACATACATACATATATATAAAATATATATACTAGGCCCAAGAAAACAAGCACCAACTACCCAACTCCATTTTAGTCTAGTTTAATATGCTGTGTGAACTTAGCCTATAAGATAGCCAGAGTGGTCCAGTGGTGAAGGTATTGGACTATAAAGGGGGAGACCCCTGTTCTAATCTCCCTTCAGTCAAGAAAGCCCATGGGTGAGTTTGGGACAGTTGGGTTTAGAGTAGCCTTTCTTGACTTTTTGATCCTGGGGGAACCCCTGCACCTTCAGGCTCAAATACAGGCCAGAAGTTGCAAAATTATTCTATTTGTTTCATGGGTAGGCCTGTCTAGATGCATTCACAGTGTTCTTAAACTAAAGACAAAAAATGAAATTTACCTCTTTAATGTGAAGTTGCCCAAATTTGAAATAATCTTTTAAATAAATTGTGATCTCCCAGGGAACCCTTAGTGACCTCTTGTAGAACCCTAGGGTTTCACAGAACCCTGGTTGAGAAAACCTGGTTTAGAGAATGTGACTGGTCTAAACTCACGTTGGGGGCTTCCTGGTTGAGGGGTCTAGAATCTGCATCTCCCTCCTCCTAGCCTGTTAAATACATTGTGGAGGAAAATGTGGGGGGTGGGGGAGCTACGCACATTGCCATGAACTCCTGAATGAAAGCTGGGATATATATGAAATAAATTAATCTTCCAGGTAAGGTGAGAAATGCACTGAGAAAAGATGGTGTTCCCAAGACTTGCAAGTATTTCTTCTTAGCAGTGATGATCAGGTAGCATGTGCCAATGCTGGAAATGTCTGCTGCTAAACTATGATGCTTTACAGCTTGGATGGCTTTGAAAGGAGGCTGGAGAAGATCAAGGCAGAAAACAGTGATCAATTGGTTATTAGTCTGGCCATGTCTATAGGGACGCGGTGGCACTGCGGGTTAAACCGCTGAGCTGCCGATCGGAAGGTCGGCGGTTCGAAACCGTGCGGCGGGGTGAGCTCCCGTTGCTCGTCCCAGCTCCTGCTCACCTAGCAGTTCGAAAACATGCAAATGTGAGTAGATCAATAGGTACCGCTTCGGCGGGAAGGTAACGGCGTTCCGAGTCGTCATGCCGGCCACATGACCACGGAGGAAGTGTCTTCGGACAAATGCCAGCTCTTCGGCTTTGAAACGGAGATGAGCACCGCCCCCTAGAGTCGGACACGACTGGACTTTACGTTGAGGGAAACCTTTACCTTTACCTTTATGTCTATATCATAGCCCATACTGGGGACAATGGGTCTCAGCATTAGTTGTGCGGGTAGGTGGACCATGCAAGACAGTGGTACTGAACCCAAGCTTGGCATGTGAGGTTTGAACAGAAAGTTAGTGGCTGCATTCACATGGTGCATATGTTTTCACATAGTTTTATTTCTGTATGTGTGTGTGGCTGAGGGACTTCTCTGGATCAGCCCTTTTGATTAAACAAGGTTCCATGAATTCTCCAACCCCAGAAAATAGGTTAATTGATTATGCTGGTTTGTGATTGTAATAAAGTTGGAGCTGATCTCATATAAGTTCATCTATGACCAGGTGAACATCTCATGCAAAAACAGCCAACAATTCTAGTCTCATCCAGCACAAAGCCTTTTTAAGGTTCTCTAGTTTGTCTCCTCCCTGCAGATCAGATTTAAGAAGCTGAATTTACAATAACTGCTGTTCTTTGCATCAAGCTTATGCTGCTAAAAGGTGAACAGGATTGAGATCATATTGCCCCAATATTCAAAAAATGTACTGGTTACCCAGAGTTTGCGTCTCCATCCAAAGTGTTGATTCTTTAAAGTCCTGAAAGGCTGAAGGCCAGTCTATCCAAGAGATTCTCAGTCTCATTGACTGGGTCCACTGCAGAAACCATAATAATAAACCACAGTTGGTCAGGCTTGAATCATACTATTCCAGAAACCATGATTTACAGACCATCATGGCTGGATCCACATAGCACGCCAAACCAGAGTCGTATTGTGTGCAGCTTAATATGGAGTTTGGATCAGATCATTAATTAATTTAATCAGATGATTAAAGTTTCCAGAAAAGACACTTCTGAAGACCCCATTAATTGTGTAGAATGGTTGGATATGTGGGAAATGCTTTTTGGTGTGTCTTGGAACAGACTCTCTGCATATTTTAACTGATCCTATTTCTTTGATTCTTAGAAAAACTGCCAAGACCTATTTGCTTCAATTAGTCTTTTAAATTACTTTTCTCTCCAGCTTTTCATGGTTTCACTGCGTGGTTTGTGTTGTTTTAGCAGAGAGGGAAGTATAAAAATACCCACTGCATTAATTCATGCCTGCCTTCTTACCCTTGAAAATATTTCAGGTGGCAAAGTTACTAACTAAAGTCCAGCCGTGACACAATAAAAACAAACAAACAAGAAAACAAATGAACAAACAAACAAAAAATAAAAAATACGACGGCTCGGCGGATTAAAATAACAGTGCATGCAACAATGTTAGTGATGAAGCAGTCCTGCAAATGATACGAGCAGCAACATTTAATATTTTTGGAGAGCAGCAAGGTTTTGTTTTTTGGATAAAAATGAAAGGAAAGAGGTTTCTATTAAATGTCCATAGGATTTGTTACAATCACAAACCAGCATAATCAATTAACTAAGTAGCAGTGCTTAGAAAACCCTATTATTGGTCATTATTTGTAATGTCTTGGCATAGACTAGCCAATGCCTTCCAGACATTAAGATTTCAACTTTTAATGGCAAGAGATTGTAGGAATTGCAGTTCAGAACATGGGCGAGGTGGCTGAAAGTTGTCTAATTCTAAGTGGTGTCCTCAGATGGTGGATGTTTGTGGAGCGTGGTCACCCATGATGGTCTGGCCATAGATAACATAGCATAGTTAGAACATCAAAGTCTTTTTCAATGGAAGAAAACCAGTATTGGATTTTGTAGTGTAACAATAGCAGGGCCTGAGGCAGCCATCTCAGAGGGCAGATATTGAGGGGTGAGTATCATGTAGCCTGACTTAAGGCCCTGCTGATCCCTGGGGCTGTGAGTGATGGCCTATCGTCACTCGTTGGAGTGAGATTTAGCTGCTGCTTTTGCTTCATGTATATACGTGGCACAATGACAAGAAGCAGTGGAATGTCTTGGTTGGACCTCAGTACCGTGAGAGTCCTGATCTGTCAAGAGCCTGATACTAGATTTGCTTTGGAAATGTCAATTCCTCTGCTCAGATGTCCATTGGTGAGCTCCAGCTACATCTGGCTGGTGAGCAGAACAACGTCAATGAACCTTATTGTAACATTTTGTCACCCTCCAAAGTAGCTTGGTCTACTCTCTGGAGCAAGGTGATGGGTTTTGATGTCTTTCTCTCCTCATCACAGTCTGCCATGTCTTACTTCCTTCTCATTTTACAACAGGGTCTTGCACAGTCCCTCCTACATTGCTTTCTACTGATTCTTCTCATATCTTGGTTGGAAATGGATGGGGCTATTTTGGGAGTGGAAATGTTGCTTCAGTTGCAGGTCTCTTCCATCCATGACTTTGTGCTCAAAACCATTCATGCAGCTTGCAGCTGCTCACATGAAGCAAACGGAAATCCCCTGAAACTAACTGTCAGTAGTGATTTATTTTTTCTAATCAAGCTGGGCATGATGCATCAGCAACTGCTTTGGACAATAACTAAGCACCAGGAATAATACTTCTCTCTGAACTAAGTAGGAGACGTCAGCAACCACCACAGATGCTTAGATGACCAGCTTGTCATGACTGAATTGGACAAGAGACATGAAGACAAACTTTGACTCCTGATGTTGCCCATGTAGCTTGTTTGTTTGCATGTAAACCCTACATTGGGGTGGACAATCTAAGATCCTCCACCAATTGTTGAGCTACACTTTTCAACAATTTTCACCACTGGTTCTGTTGGTTGAGATGATGGGGAGTTGAAAACTCTGGAAGTCTGCTGGAGGTCCATCTTGGCTTTTACTAGGGACACAGGTTTTTTTGGGTGGAGGGCTTGATGATTTCTTGAATTTGGCAGAGATCCTATGTTAATGCAGCAAAAAGTGGCCTCTCAAGACTAAAATGATACATGACGTTTTTGTAGACTTCTTCATTATTATTCATAAGTTAATAATCCCCCTTTTTCATGTCCCATCTCACCTAATCAGAAAATCATGATGTTTAACTTATTTATTGAAAATCTGTAGTGCTAAGGAAGGCTAAGGATCAAAATTCTTCAAGAACTGGATGTATAGTTTTTAAATTCATACCTTTACTGGTCAAAAATGTATATTAAATGGGGGTGCACATCCATCCCACCTTGAAAAGGTTTGTTGAAAATTGAGTGGTGAACTCTGCTTTCACTGTTTACATACTTTTCTGAGCAGACAGATAAACCGGGAGGACCTTTCAAATTATATATGCCAACGCTGGCCTGGTCAAATTGAAACACTTTAAGTTCTGTTGGTTTTAATGCACTTGACTGGCATGTAGGCTTATGCTTTCCCATTGATAGCAATAATGGAAAAGAAAGCTTAATGTTGGTATTATCGGGCCAATCTACTCAACTAAAATATTAAAATGTCTTGATCTCTGTGTACGCTACAGAAGTCTCAACTTGGCTTGGTAAGTGTAAAAAAACAGCTGAATGAAGCTTAAGAAAAGGTGATACCATTTCTGATTTTTCTTTGAGGATTATAGTTGCAGTCCTGGCTAATAATTGCTTCCTTGACATCACATCCTCCCCATGAGTGAGATGTTTTAGGCTTCTCATTTGGCATCTGGATATTTCTGAACTTTGGACATCAATAATTCATCATAGAAGTCTGTGCCATAATTGTTTGGGTTACACACCATGCTAAGCTCTGAATTAGAGTTTGCAAGCCACCATAGGCCTATACACCACAGTAAGCTGAAATTGATCAGACTGAATTTTGACTTAGTGGTTATTTGAACCCAACTATTACATAGAAGCCCACTGTCTCCTATAAATTATGACACGGCATTCTATAAGTTGATATCCTTCTAGTAAGCAATTCAGACCAGATGCCTCAAAAGTCTTTTCAATGTCTTCTCTCTGTATTTTGGTTCAAGCATACATTCCTGGTTGACCTCACTGAACCCAACCATCAGAAGCAACTTTAGCTGCTTCTAGTGATCTCACCAAACTTGAATCAAAGGGGGTTTCATTCAATTGCTGGATGTGAGAGTTCAACTCTTCCATCACTGTATCCATCTGACGTTTTTGCTGTAGTAGTTTAAGAAGCTTCTACTGGAATAAGCAATGAGAAATAGCTCATTCTGGTTCTCATTTCGTCAGAAACTAAGCTGAAAGTGGGAAAGAGGATGTTTCATGATTAAAAAAAAACCCTCTCTGCTTTATAATATCTTATAATAATATGCTCTTACAGTGTTGCCCTTTCCTCCTCTTCCTCCTTCTCAATGTTTTAAAAAAAGCCCTAAAGAAACCAAAAATAATTAAGTGGAATGAAAATTTCTAGAGTGGGGATTCTTTTGTGGAATATGTCTTGGAAACATTTTCAGCCCCAAGGTGAAGGTTTGCCCATGAAAATCTTTCATATTCTTAGAAAGGCAAATGATTTCCATTGATATAGGTAGTCCTTGCTTAATGACCACAAATGGGACCAGAATTTTGGTTGCTAAGTGAAGCAGTCATGAAGTGAATCTGACCTGATTTTACAACCTTTTTTGTGGAGGTCATTAAGCAAATCACTGCAGGTGTTTAGCAAACCACATGACCATTAAGCAAATTATGTGGTTTCCCATTGATTTTGCCTGCCAGAAACTGGATGGGAAGATTGGAAAGGGTGGTCCTGTGACCACAGAATGCTGCAATGGTCATAAATGCGAACCAGTTGCCAAGCACCCAAATCATGATCATGTGACTGGGGGACACTGCGATGGCTGTAAGTCTGAGGACTGGTAGTGAGTTGGTTTTCCCAGCACCGTCATAATTCTGAACCATCACTAAATGAATGGTTGTTAAGCAAGGACTACCTGTAATCAATCTGCTTTGGAATCTGTTAAGAAACATCCTTATACAGAAAAATAAAAAGCCTGACCAACTATCAGACAGATGAACTGGGTAACAAAATAAAGTCCTTCGATGTCACAGGCCGTTGTCTGGAGCAGCAACGGACCATTAATGTGATGTCACTCGCTGCTTTCTCCTCCATCACTGGTCCAATCATTTTAGGAAGGAGCTTGCTGTAGTCTCAGACACCTGTATTAATAATATCTTCTAGCAAATGCTACTGTGAGAGCCAAACTGTCTCTAATGCAATCTCTCTCTCTCTCTTTCTCCCTATCCAGTGGCCATTAAAAGCTTTCTCCACCAGGGTAATATATTTAGCATATGACATTTGATATTGCAAATGATAAAGTAATGATGGAAGTCTACCATGGGTTCTCCTGCTGAGTCAGGAGACATGCCTAATTTTTTCGGGATATAAGGGTCACTTCTTTTCCAATCTTAATCTTAATCTTACTCAACTTACTCTTAGTGGCGATTTCTTTAGCCCAAGAATGTCAACTTTCATTCCAAAATCGAACAACTTGCAAGGGGTTGGAATGCATCACTGGCAAAAGAAAGAGCATCCCTAATTTTTTGGGCAGGGGAGGGGGATGTACTAATGCGCAAAGAAGAGTCTAGGAAATCCAGGCATGGAGATAGTGGGTGCATCTACTTAAAATGGCCGTTGTCGATCAGACTAAGACTGAGAGGAAAGTAGTGTATCCATGGAAGAGAGAGTCTTCCTTCATGGTTCTTCTTTATTGAGAATGAGGGTCCTCGGTTCATCCCCAATGCTTAATAACATTTTCATCTTATCACACATTTCTTGAAGCTCTTTGCTCCATGGGTTATCTTGCAAGTGTACTTTATGCGACATGCTGGGCTAAGCTCAGCTCAGGGAATTGTTGACTATATAGGCTGCTTACATTTAGTTGTCTCTACTCTAGAGAGCCAGTCGTGTTTAAGACACCAGGCTAGAAACTGGGAGACCTAGTTCCACCTTGGGCACAAAGCCAGCTGGTGACCTTGGCCAGTCCCCCTCTCTCAGCCCTAGGAAGGAGGCAATGGCAAACCACTTCTGAAAACCTTGCCAGGAAAACTGCAGGGACTTGTTTTTGTGTCAAGATCGGACACAATTGAACGGATTAAAAAAAAATTAATTCTTGTCTGGGAAGAGACCTTGAGAATGACCACTCAAGTGCTACAAAGATGCTGTGGAAGAAATCCAACACTACTGGGACATCCAACCAAGGAACTTAGAAGTTGTGGCTGCTGACAGAGCCTGCTGGTGAGCCCTGTGCTATGAAGCTTCCACTGGCTTTGAAGACAGGTGCCACCAAAAACTGATAGAAAACTGTGAGTGGTGTCAGAGAGTGACACCCACAGTTGCCACAACAATGGACTTCCAGTCCCCCCATTGTGCTAGACTCTGCACTTCCAGATTGGGGCTGCAGAGCCACCTCCGTCTCTACAGGTGAACTGCACCACAGTGTGTCTTCTTCAAAGCCAAAGGACTGCCAACAATTCTAGCCCTTACTGGATGGCTTGCCAAGAAGCTTGGCTGAAAATCTCCTATTAGACATAGCAGAGTAGCCTATTTTGAGCTTATCATCTCTTTCTATGATGGGCTGAGGAGCTGCTGGCTGATGTAGAGAGGATAAATCTTGCTATGCACTGAGGTAGAATATTAGGCTGTGTGCAGTACCAGTCAAATTATGGTTAAATTAGAATCTGATCTTTTTCACTGGTAGCCCCAGGTGCTAGATTTGTGGAAGAAGCAAAGAATCTTTGTCAGCCTTGGGTGGAATCAGTTTGGCACTATTGTCAGGGATGAATCTGCAAACATATTTACAAATGAGAAAAAGTTCTGGAAACCATTTCTTTTTAATTACATTCAGCTTTAGGAAGACATTGGCCTAATTAATGATTTGGTTAAAGCATAGACTCATCCAGGGGATGGTGAATGTATTGCTTAACATCTACCTTATAATAATTGCTTATGATTAAACTACACACATTAGGCCATTTTTGACTATAAGTATGAACTTGTCTGTGTAATAAGGAAGTATAACTTCTTAACCCTTTCAGAAATCACATGATAACCTAAAACCATTTTATGGATTAACTTTTGTGTGTTATCAGGGAATTTCATGTACAACAGAATTCAGAGGCTGGGTTCATTCAGCATGGTGAATCATAACCTAGCCTATCTATGGCTTGCTAATCCTTGATGATACCCTTGTGTGTTACATAAACACAGATAAGCATGATTTATCCAGTCAATCTTGGTTAAAGAAACCAGGATCCAGTGCTTTCCAGGAAATTTCCTTGTATTTTTTCCTTCTTAGTTCTCATTCAATTTAATAAAATAGAATTTGCTTTTGAAATGGCTTTCAAACAAGAAGAGAATTTCAGTGAAATGGCTGGAGTGGGCTGGTCTCCTATTCATTTAGCAATGAGGGACAAAGTTTTGCCTGCAAATATTTGAATGTTCTCTTTTTCATAGGACAATCCTCTCTCTGGATCTCTGCATCCTTCATGGCTTCCCAACCTTCCATTAAATCCAAGGAGACATGCTAGGAGGCTTCTCTTCCAAATGGGCCTTTTCTGACTATGCACATGTGTAGGTAGTCAGAGATGCAGAACCATGAGAAACGATGGGATAGAAAATTCCTTCTACCACCTGTCAAATCAGCTTAAAACTTGCATGATGAGAAAGGAGAAATTCTCATGCACTCTAAGAATAAGGTAGAAAAGCAGAAGAATCTTTTGCAGAGGAGGGAACTTTCTGAGAAATTGCCATGTAGATTTTGGAAAAGTATTAGTATAACCCTAGTAAGAATGAACTACATGTTGGGCAGGATACTGTTCTGCCTTGGATGTGCACATTCAGATTTTTTCTAATTGTACTGTAAGCTTGTGTGTCTTCAGCAAAGATGATTCTACGGATAAGTGTTTTGATCACAACTGCAGCATGACCTTGAACCTGTCATGTTAGCCTAGAAGAGATGGCAATTTCAATCAATGATCTCAGATTGGAATTAGTATGTCTTACACAAGTTATGATTAACTGTACATTTTGTAATGGGAGAATCCTAAATAAAGTTTGGCCAGTTTGGTCTAGTGGTTAAGGCACCAGGCTAGAAACCAGGAGGTTGTGAGTTCTAGTCCTGCCTTAGGCATGAAAGCCGGCTGGGTGACTTTGGGCCAGTCCCTCTCTCTCAGCCCAACCCAACTCACAGGGTTGTTGTTGTGGGGAAAATAGGAGGAGGAAGGAGTATTAGCTATGTTCCCCACCTTGAGTAATTTATAAAAATAATAAAGGCAAATTAAAAAAATCTAAAAAATCTAAAAAAAAATAAAGGTAATGTTAATATCAAGTTGAAGACCGATCAAGAAAAGAGAGTAAAGCCTTTAGTGATGTTAAAGGTCAATATAGATTAGTGACTTATAAATAAGTGGCAATCAGATAGATTTGCCCTCTGAAAATGAACCACAGTGATACAGGTTTGTACAAAAACCTGCCTTTGTTTCTTTGAACGCTGATGTCATTGAAACCTATTGGAGTCAATACCTCATAAATCCTGACCTTAACTGGGAAACAAGTGAGCACCTGGACAACAATCGTTAGTATTCTCAAGATTTGGTAGACAACCCATAGTTCAACAGAGCATTATGGAAGGGAAAATAGAGCACGTACTTGGTTCCTGTTGGCTTTTATGACCACCGTTCACCAGCAGTGCAGGTCCTGAACTATTCAACTGGACACAGTGCCTTTATCAATGGAAGCAACATGGATGATCCTTCTGAAATTTGATCTATGCATGTGGAAGAACCACAGAGTGGCATATCCAGTCTGAGAGATGTAGAATCTGTTTCTTCAGTGAAGTCTTCCTCAGAACTTTCTAGGCAGTGGTGCTTTGTCTTGTTCAGATAGCTTCTTAAAAATCCAATCGAATGTGCCAGGCCATTATCTGGGTGTGAATATGAACTGCCCCAGTTACCTGCTGGTTAACCCTTAGAGGGCTCACTGCTAATTAATTCAATAATGCACTGAGTGGCTGTTTATAGAAGATATAAGTCGACTTCATGTAAAGTATAGGCGTCAAGGTATGTCTTTCCAGGAATGAATGGCACCGTTCCTAGAACTCATGGGAGGAAGACCAATTGGCCTTGCTTTTATGGGATTTGGTTCATGATCCTTGTCCATCCTTCATTTCCATCTTCTACGAGCTCTGTTCAGCTGCGACTTCCATAGCCCACCACACATTGTAGCACTCTTATCAATAGACTTACGAGGAGATGACCAACAGGCCTCAAGTATAATGGATCCACTGGATTTGAATGGATGTCCATCTGTTCCAGGTCAGATAGGTTTCTGTAAAGTTCATTAGGATCTTTTACGGAAGAGCTACATGTGATTATCCCCAAAGCTAAGAAGGGGATGAAGTTGATGTCACAAACACCATGGAGATAGAGCCGGACGTGGCCCAAACCCCGTGAGATTCATTATCCATAATCTTAGCTGGAGTGTCCATAAATGGCCGCTGCGTCATGCTAATGTTTCTCGGAGAGAGTTTAGCTTTTTGATCAGTACTGATCTCCAGAATTGGTGATGTGTTTTGGCGGTTCTTGGTGCTGGTCTGAGGAATAGTTTGACGGGCCTCTACTCCATGTCATCACTGCCGTGGCAATGTTCTCACATGGAAGGTTCTCCTTGTGATCCCAAGAAGCCTGAGCTCTGGCTAAAACCCAGATGCCTATTCTGATCTTGTTTGTGTTAGTACATATTAGTACCATATTATTAGCACAATAATATACGTGTTATTGGAATCTGTTTCTTCATTGTCTTCTCCCCCCCCAGAAAGCATTCCATGATTGCTCCGCAATGCCTAGGTCTCAGGAAGCGATCTAGGATACATGTTGAATGTTATGGTTGCTGTTTGGTGTAGGTGGTTACAGGTTTTGGGTGTGGTTTTACAAGACGTATTTGACATATTGTAAGCCACCCAGAGTCTTTCCGGAGTTGGGTAGCTCTACCAAACGCAGTAATCAATCAATTAAGAAAGATCTAGACACCATACATGCTGCTTTTTTCTGCTTCACATGTAGGACTAAGGAAAGAATGACAATCGTTCCTTAACTCATACACTGAGTGCCTGGTGTCAGTCCTTCCAGATAAGCCCACCGATTATCGGAATGTGTTTTAAAAGCCCGTAGTGGTCCAAATGGAAAGGTAACGAGCAACAGAGAGAGGAGTGGCACCACAGGTGAAAGTCTGAATGATGTGGTCAGCTAATTTATCAGGTTACGCTTGAAGGGAAAAATTAAGGCAGACTTAAGGAGTTGTAGACGAGACACAACCTGAAGGTAGAAGTTCAAAGAAAGTATGGTCCAAACCGGATTTCTTTTGGTGCAAAGCTTACTTGAGATTGTTGAAGGGTGTATCCCACTGGTATTAAACCATGCCTTCCCCCCCTTTGTTTAGGAGAAATGCAATGCATTCCATTTAGAAGCTGGACCAAGGCTTAGAGTGTGTGAGATCACTCAAAGAAGCTCCAGGAACACCTTCTTACCTGCATCTTCTGGAAAATCTGGAACCAGAACTAAATGGGCTTTGGTACTTCAGGTTGCCTCGTAGGCTTGTATCTTACGTTGGATCTGGTGGGCCATTGAGAAAGAGGGTGCTGAATGACAGAGGCCCCTACATTGATCGAGCAGAATTCTGTGTGTATTCTCAACATAATTTGGTCAAAACCACAGCAGAAATGAAATACACCCATCTTTATGAATCTTCTCATTGTAGAAGCTTAAAGACAAAGGGAGGGGGATAGATTTCAAGGGGCGAAATGATACCGGATGATACTGCAGGACTTCACAATTAGAACAGAACGTTAGAATCTAGTAATGACCGGAGATTGAGTGTCAGAGCAAAATGTCCCCTTTCATTCAACCCTACCTTTCTATCTGATGGAGCACTGGCTAGAATTATTGGAATGGCCACTGTGGTCAAATATTTCCCCAAATCTGCTACCATTACGACTGGAGAACAAGGCATTTCCCTTTCAAACTTGAGAAGAATTTAGATGCGTGAGTTCATAAATATGCTATGAATTTATTGCCACCCCCACAGAGGCATCCGGAACCGGATGACGCTATTTGACATTCTCAAGCCTTACTTTTCTGGTACTGCGACTGGTTAACTGTGAAATAGGATCTTGGTGACAGAGCGCTTTTCCTCTGAGACAGGAAAGTTTATATAGCTTTGTATTCTTGATCGATTTGGGAGAACCACCGCAGAAATGAAATACATCCATCTTTATTAATGTGCTAACAGTAGATTCTAAGAGGTCAAGTGGGGGTGGGGATCGATTTCAGGGGGTGGAGGCATGGGGAGGATGCAGGAGCGTAACTAAAGGAGACAGAAGTAGACGTCATTGATCGAGCTAAGACCAATGAAGGAGAGCCATGGAGGAGGGGCTCTTTCCTGCTGCCCGACGGCAGGACAGGGATTCACGACTGCATTAACAACTTCCCGATGGTGACACCGACTTGCTGAAGGTCTTTCCTTCGTGTGTCACTTCACAGGTGTAAGTTGCATGCTTTCCATAGTCAGCTGCGGGCATGTTCAGGTAGCTGCTGGCAACATAGCTGCTGCCCTGTTTGGTGGCTTTGGTTGTCTCCACTCCAGCTGTGATCGGCTTATCATCAGCCTTCCATCCTACGGTGATAACAGACGGGTAGAAGCCGCTTACGAGACACGACAAGGTGGCCTGCTGGCTTTCCACCTCCTCCTGGGAAGGACCAAAGAGTCGCACTTGAGGAGGCACTGTGGGCTGACCTGGAAGAGAGGAAGATCTCATGAAGTCTCACACGGAACCCTCAAACTTTAACAGAGCACTGGTAGAAGAAGAGGACTGGTAACATGGACACCTAGTCTGCCTCCTCCGGACTCCGGGGGAGGGAGTGGGGAAGCAGATACCTCAAGGCAGAATTTCTCAGAAGACTAGATTGGCAAGACAGTCCGGTTCATAAGAGGTGCTCTTCAGGGGGAGAAAAAGACGGTTGGAGAGCTAGAGGGGAGGCTGGGACCACTTCGGTTGTATTCCGAAGGTAATTCTGATACCACAAATGGATTCCCATGAAGTGTTTGGTCCTGGAGCATAAACACAATTCCGATTTTACTTTTCTCTTCCAATTCTCTAAGAAGAATGTTTGGAAGAGCAATATTTTTCTGATTATTTCAACACTGTTTACGCAGCACTTACCGTATTTTTCTATGCGTTTCTGTAGCAGACAAAGAAGAATGTCTCAACAGAACATCTGGGCAAGAGTGAGCCATTAGGAAACGTCCCTGCAGCTTTCTGGGCAAGATTGGAGAAGTGGTTTGCCATTGCCTCCTTCCCAGGGCTGAGAGAGAGCGACTGGCCAAGGTCGCCCAGCTGGCTTTGTGCCCACAGGGGGACTAGAACTCACCGTCTCCCAGTTTCTAACCTGGTGCCTTAACCACTACCCGAACTATTTATTAGCAATGTTGAATTAATCTTGTATCTACCAGGCCAGGAGAAATTGACCTCCCCAAAATAGCTGGGCCCAGAACGAAGAGGTTTTGTGAAACAAAGCCAATAATAATTCTCATGTTAGAGATCCAGTTTGGCTCTCTAACATTAGAATTGTTTTTTGGCGCCATTTTTTGGTGTGGTGGTTACGGCATCAGGCTAGAAACCGGGAGACTGTGAGTTCTAGTCCTGCCTTAGGCACGAAGCCAACTGGTTGATTTTGGGCCAGTCCCTCTCTCTCAGCCCTAGGAAGAAGCAGGGAAAGGCAAACCACTTTTGCAAATCTTGCCAAGAAAACTTCAGCAACTTGTCCAGGCAGTTGCCTGGAGACGACACTGACTTTAAGACACCAACAATAAAATAATAAAAAAATTCTAATGTAATTTAAAGTTAAAACTTAAAAAAAACCCTCAGTTAAACATGTACACTAACTTGTTTAACTTAGTTTTTTCCCTGTATTTAATGAACCCTGCCATTTTAAAAGTCACATTTCAGTGATGAATATGGTTTGGTTTGGGAATATACTGAAGGCTTGAGAGGAAAGCTGCCTCAAAATGCCGTTTTGGCCCTTCTGATATTAACTTGAACCATTACTAGTACAGCATTGAGAAGTCTAACTTTTCAGTTTTACTTAAGCTGTAGCAATCAAGTTAGGATCTTATTCTGTGTTGGTACCCATAGCCCAGTCTTGATGAAATGTTCAGAATTTCATTCTGATCTCCTTATTCCATGTCAAGGGATTGGAAGGATGTGCATGCCATGCACACCACCCAAAGCCCTCTTGCAGTTTCTCTCTGAAAGGCACCTTACTCTTTTGAGGAGGTGAGACATTTTTCCCACTCAGCTGATCCGTTCCTTAAGGGCCCCGGATCAAGTTATTTTTGAAAGAAATGTTTTGGATTTAAATTTCGTATCATTTGTTTAAGACATGCAGGAGAAAAATAGCAGCATTCTGAATGTCTGGAACACGGACAACACGAACTGATCTAGCCCATTAGTTGCGTCTCACATTACTTATTTCTGTTAAATCTTTTGAATCGATATACTTCTACAATGCTGGTGCCTGTCTGTTTGTAACCTTTAAGCAGGCAAGACGGTGTGTCATACGCCAACAATTGTTGAAGCCAGGAACCTCAAATGGGCCAACTTAGAGAACGCATCGAAAATCCAGGGCCCGTGACTCCCATGGAACTAAAATTGGGAAAATTTTATAAAAGATTTGAGGACATAAAATAAAAATTACCCTAAAACAGCTCCTGATGTTTGACTGTGCTACACCGTTCAATATGGATGACATGGGCTATTTTCAAAGCAGATACTTCTCTGAATAAATCCCTGAATTTTTGAGATCTTTTCCAGTGGAGGCAGGACGTTAGAAGCTCTGCCACTGTTGAAGGCATGAGGAATCCGGTAAGGAAATATCCCTGAAGGGATGACCCAACGGGTCACGGGGTGTCTGGTATAAGGCTCATCCCAATGCCTACATTTCTGGGAGAGGAAACAAGGATTCTGGTTTGCTATGAAGGTGGTGGATGTTATTATAGACAAATGGTATAGTCCTCTCTGAATCTGTAGCTGGTTCCTCCTTCATACCCAGTCCTCTGATGCACACAATCCTAGGGTGCTGACACCTAAGGCTAGAACATTTCCCCAAGATTACTTTGGTGGGAGAATCGAATTTTCTTTCTGGAAGGTGGGGCTGCCTAATGTGGGTACCCACCTCCACAGCTCTAATCTGTGGGAGATGCTGGGGTGGATCCCTTCTCAATCAAAGGGAGATGACTGCCCAGAGTCCATTGGAGCTGTGGGGCTATAGTAAATTTGGATAAATTAAATAAAAATAATTTTTAAAAAACCCAAGAAGCCATCAGGATACGAAATAAAGATTTGCCTCCCTGCTTTGATTGATTGTGGCCTTTGGAACGAATGATGCATTGTTATCAGACGCTGCAACTCTTCTATGTAATTTTGAGGATGTAAGATTACACAAAATTGTCCCCAATACTTGGGACCCTCCTCTGCATTATCTATCAACAGCTCTGAGAAGATGGAGTCTTTGGGTTAGGAACTGCACAAGCAATGCATCGTATTGATGGTCTATCATACTTGGCTTGCTTAATTCTGCCTGGAAAATCTAAGCATGGAATGCCAAGCTCAAACCTTTCTTTCATCTGACAGTCCCATTGAGTTCCATCCAAGAGAACACAATGAAAATTAGCCTCTCCATCAGCCCTTAATGCACAGGAAAATTAGGTCCGAGAATAAAAGTAGCCATAGATGAGATTTCTCAAGATCTCGTTGACCCTGACCCTGAAGTTTCCCCAGTGTATCCGGGGAAGAGGGAAGATCGGATAATACGGACTTGAATCAGCCCCTTTTGACCAAGGCTAAATATTTCATTCTGATTGGAAGAAATCATTGTTGATTAATCAAAAGCAACCCTAGAATCAAGTGGCATGCAGTCAGAGTAGGAAAAGAAGGGCAAAACGACAAAAAAGCGAAAAGATCACACGTAGAAAGAAAGATTTGGGATCAATTAATTGACTTACCTATGACGGTTAGACGGATTCCTCCTCCGAACACAAACCACAGTGACACACAGCCATACAAAAACCTGCCTTTGTTTCTTTGAACGTTGATGTCATTGAAACCTATTGGAGTCAATACCTCATAAATCCTGACCTCAACTGGGAAACAAATGAACACCTGGACAACAATCGTTGGTATTCTGAAGATTTGGTAGACAATAGTTCAACGGAGCATTATGGGAGGGAAAATAGAGCACGTACTTGGTTCCTGTTGGCTTTTATGACCACCGTTCACCAGCAGTGCAGGTCCTGAGGTATTCAACTGGACACGGTGCCTTTATCAATGGAAGCAACATGGATGAACCTTCTGAAATTGGATCTATGCATGTGGAAGAACCACAGAGTGGCATATCCAGTCTGAGAGACGTAGAATCTGTTTCTTCAGTGAAGTCTTCCTCAGACCTTTCTAGGCAGTGGTGTTTTGTCTTGTTCAGATAGCTTCTTAAAAATCCAATCGAATGTGCCAGGCCATTATCTGGGTGTGAATATGAACTGCCCCAGTTACCTGCTGGTTAACCCTTAGAGGGGTCAATGCTAATTAATTCAATAATGCACTGAGTGGCTGTTTATAGAAGATATAAGTCGACTTCATGTAATGTATAGGCGTCAAGGTATGTGTTTCCAGCAATGAATGGCACCGTTCCTAGAACTCATGGGAGGAAGACCAGTTGGCCTTGCTTTTATGGGATTTGGTTCATGATCCTTGTCCACCCTTCATTTCCATGTTCTACGAGCTCTGTTCAGCTGCGACTTCCATAGCCCACCACACATTGTAGCACTCGTATCAATAGACTTATGAGGAGATGACCAACAGGCCTCAAGTATAATGGATCCACTGGATTTGAATGGATGTCCATCTGTTCCAGGTCAGATAGGTTTCTGTAAAGTTCATTAGGATCTTTTACGGAAGAGCTACATGTGATTATCCCCAAAGCTAAGAAGGGGATGAAGGTGATGGAACAAACACCATGGAGATAGAGCCGGACGTGGCCCAAACTCCGTGAGATTCATTATCCATAATCTTAGCTGGAGTGTCCATAAATGGCCGCTGCATCATGCTAATGTTTCTCGGAGAGAGTTTAGCTTTTTGATCAGTACTGATCTCCAGAATTGGTGATGTGTTTTGGCAGTTCTTGGTGCTGGTCTGAGGAATAGTTTGACGGGCCTCTACTCCATGTCATCACTGCCGTGGCAATGTTCTCACATGGAAGGTTCTCCTTGTGATCCCAAGAAGCCTGAGCTCTGGCTAAAACCCAGATGCCTATTCTGATCTTGTTTGTGTTAGTACATATTAGTACCATATTATTAGCACAATAATATACGTGTTATTGGAATCTGTTTCTTCATTGTCTTCTCCCCCCCCAGAAAGCATTCCATGATTGCTCCGCAATGCCTAGGTCTCAGGAAGCGATCTAGGATACATGTTGAATGTTATAGTTGCTGTTAGGTGTAGGTGGTTATAGGTTTTGGGTGTGGTTTGAAAAGACGTATTTGACATATTGTAAGCCACCCAGAGTCTTTCCGGAGTTGGGTAGCTCTACCAAACACAGTAATCAATCAATTAACAGAGATCTAGACACCATACTTGCTGCTTCTTTCTGCTTGACATGTAGGACTAAGGAAAGAATGACAATCGTTCCTTAACTCATACACTGAGTGCCTGGTGTCAGTCCTTCCAGATAAGTCCATTCCGATTATCGGAATGTGTTTTAAAAGCCTGTAGTGGTCCAAATGGCAAGGTAATGAGCAACAGAGAGAAGAGTGGGACCACAGGTGAAAGTCTGAATGATGTGGTCAGCTAATTTATCAGGTTACGCTTGAAGGGAAAAATTAAGGCAGACTTAAGGAGTTGCAGACGAGACACAACCTGAAGGTAGAAGTTCAAAGAAAGTATGATCCAAACCGGATTTCTTTTGGTGCAAAGCTTACTTGAGATTGTTGAAGGGTGTATCCCACTGGTATTAAACCATGTGCAAATGTGAGTAGATCAATAGGTACCGCTTCGGCGGGAAGGTAACGGCGTTCTGTGTCGTCATGCTGGCCGCATGACCCGGAAGTGTCCTATGGACAACGCCGGCTCCAAGGCTTAGAAACGGAGATGAGCACCACCCCCTATAGTCGGACTCGACTGGACTTTACGTCAAGGGAAACCTTTACCTTTACCTATCCCCCCCTTTGTTTAGGAGAAATGCAATGCATTCCATTTAGAAGCTGGACCAAGGCTTAGAGTGTGTGAGATCACTCAAAGAAGCTCCAGGAACACCTTCTTACCTGCATCTTCTGGAAAATCTGGAACCAGAACTAAATGGGCTTTGGTACTTCAGGTTGCCTCGTAGGCTTGTATCTTACGTTGGATCTGGTGGGCCATTGAGAAAGAGGGTGCTGAATGACAGAGGCCCCTACATTGATCGAGCAGAATTCTGTGTGTATTCTCAACATAATTTGGTCAAAACCACAGCAGAAATGAAATACACCCATCTTTATGAATCTTCTCATTGTAGAAGCTTAAAGACAAAGGGAGGGGGATAGATTTCAAGGGGCGAAATGATACCGGATGATACTGCAGGACTTCACAATTAGAACAGAACGTTAGAATCTAGTAATGACCGGAGATTGAGTGTCAGAGCAAAATGTCCCCTTTCATTCAACCCTACCTTTCTATCTGATGGAGCACTGGCTAGAATTATTGGAATGGCCACTGTGGTCAAATATTTCCCCAAATCTGCTACCATTACGACTGGAGAACAAGGCATTTCCCTTTCAAACTTGAGAAGAATTTAGATGCGTGAGTTCATAAATATGCTATGAATTTATTGCCACACCCACAGAGGCATCCGGAACCGGATGACGCTATTTGACATTCTCAAGCCTTACTTTTCTGGTACTGCGACTGGTTAACTGTGAAATAGGATCTTGGTGACAGAGCGCTTTTCCTCTGAGACAGGAAAGTTTATATAGCTTTGTATTCTTGATCGATTTGGGAGAACCACCGCAGAAATGAAATACATCCATCTTTATTAATGTGCTAACAGTAGATTCTAAGAGGTCAAGTGGGGGTGGGGATCGATTTCAGGGGGTGGAGGCATGGGGAGGATGCAGGAGCGTAACTAAAGGAGACAGAAGTAGACGTCATTGATCGAGCTAAGACCAATGAAGGAGAGCCATGGAGGAGGGGCTCTTTCCTGCTGCCCGACGGCAGGACAGGGATTCACGACTGCATTAACAACTTCCCGATGGTGACACCGACTTGCTGAAGGTCTTTCCTTCGTGTGTCACTTCACAGGTGTAAGTTGCATGCTTTCCATAGTCAGCTGCGGGCATGTTCAGGTAGCTGCTGGCAACATAGCTGCTGCCCTGTTTGGTGGCTTTGGTTGTCTCCACTCCAGCTGTGATCGGCTTATCATCAGCCTTCCATCCTACGGTGATAACAGACGGGTAGAAGCCGCTTACGAGACACGACAAGGTGGCCTGCTGGCTTTCCACCTCCTCCTGGGAAGGACCAAAGAGTCGCACTTGAGGAGGCACTGTGGGCTGACCTGGAAGAGAGGAAGATCTCATGAAGTCTCACACGGAACCCTCAAACTTTAACAGAGCACTGGTAGAAGAAGAGGACTGGTAACATGGACACCTAGTCTGCCTCCTCCGGACTCCGGGGGAGGGAGTGGGGAAGCAGATACCTCAAGGCAGAATTTCTCAGAAGACTAGATTGGCAAGACAGTCCGGTTCATAAGAGGTGCTCTTCAGGGGGAGAAAAAGACGGTTGGAGAGCTAGAGGGGAGGCTGGGACCACTTCGGTTGTATTCCGAAGGTAATTCTGATACCACAAATGGATTCCCATGAAGTGTTTGGTCCTGGAGCATAAACACAATTCCGATTTTACTTTTCTCTTCCAATTCTCTAAGAAGAATGTTTGGAAGAGCAATATTTTTCTGATTATTTCAACACTGTTTACGCAGCACTTACCGTATTTTTCTATGCGTTTCTGTAGCAGACAAAGAAGAATGTCTCAACAGAACATCTGGGCAAGAGTGAGCCATTAGGAAACGTCCCTGCAGCTTTCTGGGCAAGATTGGAGAAGTGGTTTGCCATTGCCTCCTTCCCAGGGCTGAGAGAGAGCGACTGGCCAAGGTCGCCCAGCTGGCTTTGTGCCCACAGGGGGACTAGAACTCACCGTCTCCCAGTTTCTAACCTGGTGCCTTAACCACTACCCGAACTATTTATTAGCAATGTTGAATTAATCTTGTATCTACCAGGCCAGGAGAAATTGACCTCCCCAAAATAGCTGGGCCCAGAACGAAGAGGTTTTGTGAAACAAAGCCAATAATAATTCTCATGTTAGAGATCCAGTTTGGCTCTCTAACATTAGAATTGTTTTTTGGCGCCATTTTTTGGTGTGGTGGTTACGGCATCAGGCTAGAAACCGGGAGACTGTGAGTTCTAGTCCTGCCTTAGGCACGAAGCCAACTGGTTGATTTTGGGCCAGTCCCTCTCTCTCAGCCCTAGGAAGAAGCAGGGAAAGGCAAACCACTTTTGCAAATCTTGCCAAGAAAACTTCAGCAACTTGTCCAGGCAGTTGCCTGGAGACGACACTGACTTTAAGACACCAACAATAAAATAATAAAAAAATTCTAATGTAATTTAAAGTTAAAACTTAAAAAAAACCCTCAGTTAAACATGTACACTAACTTGTTTAACTTAGTTTTTTCCCTGTATTTAATGAACCCTGCCATTTTAAAAGTCACATTTCAGTGATGAATATGGTTTGGTTTGGGAATATACTGAAGGCTTGAGAGGAAAGCTGCCTCAAAATGCCGTTTTGGCCCTTCTGATATTAACTTGAACCATTACTAGTACAGCATTGAGAAGTCTAACTTTTCAGTTTTACTTAAGCTGTAGCAATCAAGTTAGGATCTTATTCTGTGTTGGTACCCATAGCCCAGTCTTGATGAAATGTTCAGAATTTCATTCTGATCTCCTTATTCCATGTCAAGGGATTGGAAGGATGTGCATGCCATGCACACCACCCAAAGCCCTCTTGCAGTTTCTCTCTGAAAGGCACCTTACTCTTTTGAGGAGGTGAGACATTTTTCCCACTCAGCTGATCCGTTCCTTAAGGGCCCCGGATCAAGTTATTTTTGAAAGAAATGTTTTGGATTTAAATTTCGTATCATTTGTTTAAGACATGCAGGAGAAAAATAGCAGCATTCTGAATGTCTGGAACACGGACAACACGAACTGATCTAGCCCATTAGTTGCGTCTCACATTACTTATTTCTGTTAAATCTTTTGAATCGATATACTTCTACAATGCTGGTGCCTGTCTGTTTGTAACCTTTAAGCAGGCAAGACGGTGTGTCATACGCCAACAATTGTTGAAGCCAGGAACCTCAAATGGGCCAACTTAGAGAACGCATCGAAAATCCAGGGCCCGTGACTCCCATGGAACTAAAATTGGGAAAATTTTATAAAAGATTTGAGGACATAAAATAAAAATTACCCTAAAACAGCTCCTGATGTTTGACTGTGCTACACCGTTCAATATGGATGACATGGGCTATTTTCAAAGCAGATACTTCTCTGAATAAATCCCTGAATTTTTGAGATCTTTTCCAGTGGAGGCAGGACGTTAGAAGCTCTGCCACTGTTGAAGGCATGAGGAATCCGGTAAGGAAATATCCCTGAAGGGATGACCCAACGGGTCACGGGGTGTCTGGTATAAGGCTCATCCCAATGCCTACATTTCTGGGAGAGGAAACAAGGATTCTGGTTTGCTATGAAGGTGGTGGATGTTATTATAGACAAATGGTATAGTCCTCTCTGAATCTGTAGCTGGTTCCTCCTTCATACCCAGTCCTCTGATGCACACAATCCTAGGGTGCTGACACCTAAGGCTAGAACATTTCCCCAAGATTACTTTGGTGGGAGAATCGAATTTTCTTTCTGGAAGGTGGGGCTGCCTAATGTGGGTACCCACCTCCACAGCTCTAATCTGTGGGAGATGCTGGGGTGGATCCCTTCTCAATCAAAGGGAGATGACTGCCCAGAGTCCATTGGAGCTGTGGGGCTATAGTAAATTTGGATAAATTAAATAAAAATAATTTTTAAAAAACCCAAGAAGCCATCAGGATACGAAATAAAGATTTGCCTCCCTGCTTTGATTGATTGTGGCCTTTGGAACGAATGATGCATTGTTATCAGACGCTGCAACTCTTCTATGTAATTTTGAGGATGTAAGATTACACAAAATTGTCCCCAATACTTGGGACCCTCCTCTGCATTATCTATCAACAGCTCTGAGAAGATGGAGTCTTTGGGTTAGGAACTGCACAAGCAATGCATCGTATTGATGGTCTATCATACTTGGCTTGCTTAATTCTGCCTGGAAAATCTAAGCATGGAATGCCAAGCTCAAACCTTTCTTTCATCTGACAGTCCCATTGAGTTCCATCCAAGAGAACACAATGAAAATTAGCCTCTCCATCAGCCCTTAATGCACAGGAAAATTAGGTCCGAGAATAAAAGTAGCCATAGATGAGATTTCTCAAGATCTCGTTGACCCTGACCCTGAAGTTTCCCCAGTGTATCCGGGGAAGAGGGAAGATCGGATAATACGGACTTGAATCAGTCCCTTTTGACCAAGGCTAAATATTTCATTCTGATTGGAAGAAATCATTGTTGATTAATCAAAAGCAACCCTAGAATCAAGTGGCATGCAGTCAGAGTAGGAAAAGAAGGGCAAAATGACGAAAAAGCGAAAAGATCACACGTAGAAAGAAAGATTTGGGATCAATTAATTGACTTACCTATGACGGTTAGACGGATTCCTCCTCCGAACACAAACCACAGTGACACACAGCCATACAAAAACCTGCCTTTGTTTCTTTGAACGTTGATGTCATTGAAACCTATTGGAGTCAATACCTCATAAATCCTGACCTCAACTGGGAAACAAATGAACACCTGGACAACAATCGTTGGTATTCTGAAGATTTGGTAGACAATAGTTCAACGGAGCATTATGGGAGGGAAAATAGAGCACGTACTTGGTTCCTGTTGGCTTTTATGACCACCGTTCACCAGCAGTGCAGGTCCTGAGGTATTCAACTGGACACGGTGCCTTTATCAATGGAAGCAACATGGATGAACCTTCTGAAATTGGATCTATGCATGTGGAAGAACCACAGAGTGGCATATCCAGTCTGAGAGACGTAGAATCTGTTTCTTCAGTGAAGTCTTCCTCAGACCTTTCTAGGCAGTGGTGTTTTGTCTTGTTCAGATAGCTTCTTAAAAATCCAATCGAATGTGCCAGGCCATTATCTGGGTGTGAATATGAACTGCCCCAGTTACCTGCTGGTTAACCCTTAGAGGGGTCAATGCTAATTAATTCAATAATGCACTGAGTGGCTGTTTATAGAAGATATAAGTCGACTTCATGTAATGTATAGGCGTCAAGGTATGTGTTTCCAGCAATGAATGGCACCGTTCCTAGAACTCATGGGAGGAAGACCAGTTGGCCTTGCTTTTATGGGATTTGGTTCATGATCCTTGTCCACCCTTCATTTCCATGTTCTACGAGCTCTGTTCAGCTGCGACTTCCATAGCCCACCACACATTGTAGCACTCGTATCAATAGACTTATGAGGAGATGACCAACAGGCCTCAAGTATAATGGATCCACTGGATTTGAATGGATGTCCATCTGTTCCAGGTCAGATAGGTTTCTGTAAAGTTCATTAGGATCTTTTACGGAAGAGCTACATGTGATTATCCCCAAAGCTAAGAAGGGGATGAAGGTGATGGAACAAACACCATGGAGATAGAGCCGGACGTGGCCCAAACTCCGTGAGATTCATTATCCATAATCTTAGCTGGAGTGTCCATAAATGGCCGCTGCGTCATGCTAATGTTTCTCGGAGAGAGTTTAGCTTTTTGATCAGTACTGATCTCCAGAATTGGTGATGTGTTTTGGCAGTTCTTGGTGCTGGTCTGAGGAATAGTTTGACGGGCCTCTACTCCATGTCATCACTGCCGTGGCAATGTTCTCACATGGAAGGTTCTCCTTGTGATCCCAAGAAGCCTGAGCTCTGGCTAAAACCCAGATGCCTATTCTGATCTTGTTTGTGTTAGTACATATTAGTACCATATTATTAGCACAATAATATACGTGTTATTGGAATCTGTTTCTTCATTGTCTTCTCCCCCCCCAGAAAGCATTCCATGATTGCTCCGCAATGCCTAGGTCTCAGGAAGCGATCTAGGATACATGTTGAATGTTATAGTTGTGTTAGGTGTAGGTGGTTATAGGTTTTGGGTGTGGTTTGAAAAGACGTATTTGACATATTGTAAGCCACCCAGAGTCTTTCCGGAGTTGGGTAGCTCTACCAAACACAGTAATCAATCAATTAACAGAGATCTAGACACCATACTTGCTGCTTCTTTCTGCTTGACATGTAGGACTAAGGAAAGAATGACAATCGTTCCTTAACTCATACACTGAGTGCCTGGTGTCAGTCCTTCCAGATAAGTCCATTCCGATTATCGGAATGTGTTTTAAAAGCCTGTAGTGGTCCAAATGGCAAGGTAATGAGCAACAGAGAGAAGAGTGGGACCACAGGTGAAAGTCTGAATGATGTGGTCAGCTAATTTATCAGGTTACGCTTGAAGGGAAAAATTAAGGCAGACTTAAGGAGTTGCAGACGAGACACAACCTGAAGGTAGAAGTTCAAAGAAAGTATGATCCAAACCGGATTTCTTTTGGTGCAAAGCTTACTTGAGATTGTTGAAGGGTGTATCCCACTGGTATTAAACCATGTGCAAATGTGAGTAGATCAATAGGTACCGCTTCGGCGGGAAGGTAACGGCGTTCTGTGTCGTCATGCTGGCCGCATGACCCGGAAGTGTCCTATGGACAACGCCGGCTCCAAGGCTTAGAAACGGAGATGAGCACCACCCCCTATAGTCGGACTCGACTGGACTTTACGTCAAGGGAAACCTTTACCTTTACCTATCCCCCCCTTTGTTTAGGAGAAATGCAATGCATTCCATTTAGAAGCTGGACCAAGGCTTAGAGTGTGTGAGATCACTCAAAGAAGCTCCAGGAACACCTTCTTACCTGCATCTTCTGGAAAATCTGGAACCAGAACTAAATGGGCTTTGGTACTTCAGGTTGCCTCGTAGGCTTGTATCTTACGTTGGATCTGGTGGGCCATTGAGAAAGAGGGTGCTGAATGACAGAGGCCCCTACATTGATCGAGCAGAATTCTGTGTGTATTCTCAACATAATTTGGTCAAAACCACAGCAGAAATGAAATACACCCATCTTTATGAATCTTCTCATTGTAGAAGCTTAAAGACAAAGGGAGGGGGATAGATTTCAAGGGGCGAAATGATACCGGATGATACTGCAGGACTTCACAATTAGAACAGAACGTTAGAATCTAGTAATGACCGGAGATTGAGTGTCAGAGCAAAATGTCCCCTTTCATTCAACCCTACCTTTCTATCTGATGGAGCACTGGCTAGAATTATTGGAATGGCCACTGTGGTCAAATATTTCCCCAAATCTGCTACCATTACGACTGGAGAACAAGGCATTTCCCTTTCAAACTTGAGAAGAATTTAGATGCGTGAGTTCATAAATATGCTATGAATTTATTGCCACACCCACAGAGGCATCCGGAACCGGATGACGCTATTTGACATTCTCAAGCCTTACTTTTCTGGTACTGCGACTGGTTAACTGTGAAATAGGATCTTGGTGACAGAGCGCTTTTCCTCTGAGACAGGAAAGTTTATATAGCTTTGTATTCTTGATCGATTTGGGAGAACCACCGCAGAAATGAAATACATCCATCTTTATTAATGTGCTAACAGTAGATTCTAAGAGGTCAAGTGGGGGTGGGGATCGATTTCAGGGGGTGGAGGCATGGGGAGGATGCAGGAGCGTAACTAAAGGAGACAGAAGTAGACGTCATTGATCGAGCTAAGACCAATGAAGGAGAGCCATGGAGGAGGGGCTCTTTCCTGCTGCCCGACGGCAGGACAGGGATTCACGACTGCATTAACAACTTCCCGATGGTGACACCGACTTGCTGAAGGTCTTTCCTTCGTGTGTCACTTCACAGGTGTAAGTTGCATGCTTTCCATAGTCAGCTGCGGGCATGTTCAGGTAGCTGCTGGCAACATAGCTGCTGCCCTGTTTGGTGGCTTTGGTTGTCTCCACTCCAGCTGTGATCGGCTTATCATCAGCCTTCCATCCTACGGTGATAACAGACGGGTAGAAGCCGCTTACGAGACACGACAAGGTGGCCTGCTGGCTTTCCACCTCCTCCTGGGAAGGACCAAAGAGTCGCACTTGAGGAGGCACTGTGGGCTGACCTGGAAGAGAGGAAGATCTCATGAAGTCTCACACGGAACCCTCAAACTTTAACAGAGCACTGGTAGAAGAAGAGGACTGGTAACATGGACACCTAGTCTGCCTCCTCCGGACTCCGGGGGAGGGAGTGGGGAAGCAGATACCTCAAGGCAGAATTTCTCAGAAGACTAGATTGGCAAGACAGTCCGGTTCATAAGAGGTGCTCTTCAGGGGGAGAAAAAGACGGTTGGAGAGCTAGAGGGGAGGCTGGGACCACTTCGGTTGTATTCCGAAGGTAATTCTGATACCACAAATGGATTCCCATGAAGTGTTTGGTCCTGGAGCATAAACACAATTCCGATTTTACTTTTCTCTTCCAATTCTCTAAGAAGAATGTTTGGAAGAGCAATATTTTTCTGATTATTTCAACACTGTTTACGCAGCACTTACCGTATTTTTCTATGCGTTTCTGTAGCAGACAAAGAAGAATGTCTCAACAGAACATCTGGGCAAGAGTGAGCCATTAGGAAACGTCCCTGCAGCTTTCTGGGCAAGATTGGAGAAGTGGTTTGCCATTGCCTCCTTCCCAGGGCTGAGAGAGAGCGACTGGCCAAGGTCGCCCAGCTGGCTTTGTGCCCACAGGGGGACTAGAACTCACCGTCTCCCAGTTTCTAACCTGGTGCCTTAACCACTACCCGAACTATTTATTAGCAATGTTGAATTAATCTTGTATCTACCAGGCCAGGAGAAATTGACCTCCCCAAAATAGCTGGGCCCAGAACGAAGAGGTTTTGTGAAACAAAGCCAATAATAATTCTCATGTTAGAGATCCAGTTTGGCTCTCTAACATTAGAATTGTTTTTTGGCGCCATTTTTTGGTGTGGTGGTTACGGCATCAGGCTAGAAACCGGGAGACTGTGAGTTCTAGTCCTGCCTTAGGCACGAAGCCAACTGGTTGATTTTGGGCCAGTCCCTCTCTCTCAGCCCTAGGAAGAAGCAGGGAAAGGCAAACCACTTTTGCAAATCTTGCCAAGAAAACTTCAGCAACTTGTCCAGGCAGTTGCCTGGAGACGACACTGACTTTAAGACACCAACAATAAAATAATAAAAAAATTCTAATGTAATTTAAAGTTAAAACTTAAAAAAAACCCTCAGTTAAACATGTACACTAACTTGTTTAACTTAGTTTTTTCCCTGTATTTAATGAACCCTGCCATTTTAAAAGTCACATTTCAGTGATGAATATGGTTTGGTTTGGGAATATACTGAAGACTTGAGAGGAAAGCTGCCTCAAAATGCCGTTTTGGCCCTTCTGATATTAACTTGAACCATTACTAGTACAGCATTGAGAAGTCTAACTTTTCAGTTTTACTTAAGCTGTAGCAATCAAGTTAGGATCTTATTCTGTGTTGGTACCCATAGCCCAGTCTTGATGAAATGTTCAGAATTTCATTCTGATCTCCTTATTCCATGTCAAGGGATTGGAAGGATGTGCATGCCATGCACACCACCCAAAGCCCTCTTGCAGTTTCTCTCTGAAAGGCACCTTACTCTTTTGAGGAGGTGAGACATTTTTCCCACTCAGCTGATCCGTTCCTTAAGGGCCCCGGATCAAGTTATTTTTGAAAGAAATGTTTTGGATTTAAATTTCGTATCATTTGTTTAAGACATGCAGGAGAAAAATAGCAGCATTCTGAATGTCTGGAACACGGACAACACGAACTGATCTAGCCCATTAGTTGCGTCTCACATTACTTATTTCTGTTAAATCTTTTGAATCGATATACTTCTACAATGCTGGTGCCTGTCTGTTTGTAACCTTTAAGCAGGCAAGACGGTGTGTCATACGCCAACAATTGTTGAAGCCAGGAACCTCAAATGGGCCAACTTAGAGAACGCATCGAAAATCCAGGGCCCGTGACTCCCATGGAACTAAAATTGGGAAAATTTTATAAAAGATTTGAGGACATAAAATAAAAATTACCCTAAAACAGCTCCTGATGTTTGACTGTGCTACACCGTTCAATATAGATGACATGGGCTATTTTCAAAGCAGATACTTCTCTGAATAAATCCCTGAATTTTTGAGATCTTTTCCAGTGGAGGCAGGACGTTAGAAGCTCTGCCACTGTTGAAGGCATGAGGAATCCGGTAAGGAAATATCCCTGAAGGGATGACCCAACGGGTCACGGGGTGTCTGGTATAAGGCTCATCCCAATGCCTACATTTCTGGGAGAGGAAACAAGGATTCTGGTTTGCTATGAAGGTGGTGGATGTTATTATAGACAAATGGTATAGTCCTCTCTGAATCTGTAGCTGGTTCCTCCTTCATACCCAGTCCTCTGATGCACACAATCCTAGGGTGCTGACACCTAAGGCTAGAACATTTCCCCAAGATTACTTTGGTGGGAGAATCGAATTTTCTTTCTGGAAGGTGGGGCTGCCTAATGTGGGTACCCACCTCCACAGCTCTAATCTGTGGGAGATGCTGGGGTGGATCCCTTCTCAATCAAAGGGAGATGACTGCCCAGAGTCCATTGGAGCTGTGGGGCTATAGTAAATTTGGATAAATTAAATAAAAATAATTTTTAAAAAACCCAAGAAGCCATCAGGATACGAAATAAAGATTTGCCTCCCTGCTTTGATTGATTGTGGCCTTTGGAACGAATGATGCATTGTTATCAGACGCTGCAACTCTTCTATGTAATTTTGAGGATGTAAGATTACACAAAATTGTCCCCAATACTTGGGACCCTCCTCTGCATTATCTATCAACAGCTCTGAGAAGATGGAGTCTTTGGGTTAGGAACTGCACAAGCAATGCATCGTATTGATGGTCTATCATACTTGGCTTGCTTAATTCTGCCTGGAAAATCTAAGCATGGAATGCCAAGCTCAAACCTTTCTTTCATCTGACAGTCCCATTGAGTTCCATCCAAGAGAACACAATGAAAATTAGCCTCTCCATCAGCCCTTAATGCACAGGAAAATTAGGTCCGAGAATAAAAGTAGCCATAGATGAGATTTCTCAAGATCTCGTTGACCCTGACCCTGAAGTTTCCCCAGTGTATCCGGGGAAGAGGGAAGATCGGATAATACGGACTTGAATCAGCCCCTTTTGACCAAGGCTAAATATTTCATTCTGATTGGAAGAAATCATTGTTGATTAATCAAAAGCAACCCTAGAATCAAGTGGCATGCAGTCAGAGTAGGAAAAGAAGGGCAAAACAACAAAAAAGCGAAAAGATCACACGTAGAAAGAAAGATTTGGGATCAATTAATTGACTTACCTATGACGGTTAGACGGATTCCTCCTCCGAACACAAACCACAGTGACACACAGCCATACAAAAACCTGCCTTTGTTTCTTTGAACGTTGATGTCATTGAAACCTATTGGAGTCAATACCTCATAAATCCTGACCTCAACTGGGAAACAAATGAACACCTGGACAACAATCGTTGGTATTCTGAAGATTTGGTAGACAATAGTTCAACGGAGCATTATGGGAGGGAAAATAGAGCACGTACTTGGTTCCTGTTGGCTTTTATGACCACCGTTCACCAGCAGTGCAGGTCCTGAGGTATTCAACTGGACACGGTGCCTTTATCAATGGAAGCAACATGGATGAACCTTCTGAAATTGGATCTATGCATGTGGAAGAACCACAGAGTGGCATATCCAGTCTGAGAGACGTAGAATCTGTTTCTTCAGTGAAGTCTTCCTCAGACCTTTCTAGGCAGTGGTGTTTTGTCTTGTTCAGATAGCTTCTTAAAAATCCAATCGAATGTGCCAGGCCATTATCTGGGTGTGAATATGAACTGCCCCAGTTACCTGCTGGTTAACCCTTAGAGGGGTCAATGCTAATTAATTCAATAATGCACTGAGTGGCTGTTTATAGAAGATATAAGTCGACTTCATGTAATGTATAGGCGTCAAGGTATGTGTTTCCAGCAATGAATGGCACCGTTCCTAGAACTCATGGGAGGAAGACCAGTTGGCCTTGCTTTTATGGGATTTGGTTCATGATCCTTGTCCACCCTTCATTTCCATGTTCTACGAGCTCTGTTCAGCTGCGACTTCCATAGCCCACCACACATTGTAGCACTCGTATCAATAGACTTATGAGGAGATGACCAACAGGCCTCAAGTATAATGGATCCACTGGATTTGAATGGATGTCCATCTGTTCCAGGTCAGATAGGTTTCTGTAAAGTTCATTAGGATCTTTTACGGAAGAGCTACATGTGATTATCCCCAAAGCTAAGAAGGGGATGAAGGTGATGGAACAAACACCATGGAGATAGAGCCGGACGTGGCCCAAACTCCGTGAGATTCATTATCCATAATCTTAGCTGGAGTGTCCATAAATGGCCGCTGCGTCATGCTAATGTTTCTCGGAGAGAGTTTAGCTTTTTGATCAGTACTGATCTCCAGAATTGGTGATGTGTTTTGGCAGTTCTTGGTGCTGGTCTGAGGAATAGTTTGACGGGCCTCTACTCCATGTCATCACTGCCATGGCAATGTTCTCACATGGAAGATTCTCCTTGTGATCCCAAGAAGCCTGAGCTCTGGCTAAAACCCAGATGCCTATTCTGATCTTGTTTGTGTTAGTACATATTAGTACCATATTATTAGCACAATAATATACGTGTTATTGGAATCTGTTTCTTCATTGTCTTCTCCCCCCCCAGAAAGCATTCCATGATTGCTCCGCAATGCCTAGGTCTCAGGAAGCGATCTAGGATACATGTTGAATGTTATAGTTGCTGTTAGGTGTAGGTGGTTATAGGTTTTGGGTGTGGTTTGAAAAGACGTATTTGACATATTGTAAGCCACCCAGAGTCTTTCCGGAGTTGGGTAGCTCTACCAAACACAGTAATCAATCAATTAACAGAGATCTAGACACCATACTTGCTGCTTCTTTCTGCTTGACATGTAGGACTAAGGAAAGAATGACAATCGTTCCTTAACTCATACACTGAGTGCCTGGTGTCAGTCCTTCCAGATAAGTCCATTCCGATTATCGGAATGTGTTTTAAAAGCCTGTAGTGGTCCAAATGGCAAGGTAATGAGCAACAGAGAGAAGAGTGGGACCACAGGTGAAAGTCTGAATGATGTGGTCAGCTAATTTATCAGGTTACGCTTGAAGGGAAAAATTAAGGCAGACTTAAGGAGTTGCAGACGAGACACAACCTGAAGGTAGAAGTTCAAAGAAAGTATGATCCAAACCGGATTTCTTTTGGTGCAAAGCTTACTTGAGATTGTTGAAGGGTGTATCCCACTGGTATTAAACCATGTGCAAATGTGAGTAGATCAATAGGTACCGCTTCGGCGGGAAGGTAACGGCGTTCTGTGTCGTCATGCTGGCCGCATGACCCGGAAGTGTCCTATGGACAACGCCGGCTCCAAGGCTTAGAAACGGAGATGAGCACCACCCCCTATAGTCGGACTCGACTGGACTTTACGTCAAGGGAAACCTTTACCTTTACCTATCCCCCCCTTTGTTTAGGAGAAATGCAATGCATTCCATTTAGAAGCTGGACCAAGGCTTAGAGTGTGTGAGATCACTCAAAGAAGCTCCAGGAACACCTTCTTACCTGCATCTTCTGGAAAATCTGGAACCAGAACTAAATGGGCTTTGGTACTTCAGGTTGCCTCGTAGGCTTGTATCTTACGTTGGATCTGGTGGGCCATTGAGAAAGAGGGTGCTGAATGACAGAGGCCCCTACATTGATCGAGCAGAATTCTGTGTGTATTCTCAACATAATTTGGTCAAAACCACAGCAGAAATGAAATACACCCATCTTTATGAATCTTCTCATTGTAGAAGCTTAAAGACAAAGGGAGAGGGATAGATTTCAATGGGGGAAATGATACTGGATGATACTGCAGGACTTCACAATTAGAACAGAATGTTAGAATCTAGTGATGACCGGAGATTGAGTGTCAGAGCAAAATGTCCCCTTTCATTCAACCCTACCTTTCTATCTGATGGAGCACTGGCTAGAATGATTGGAACGGCCACTGTGGTCCCATATTTCCCCAAATCTGCTACCATTATGACTGGAGAACAAGGCATTTCCCTTTCAAACTTGAGAAGAATTTAGATGCGTGAGTTCATAAATATGCTATGAATTTATTGCCACACCCACAGAGGCATCCGGAACCTGATGACGCTATTTGACATTCTCAAGCCTTACTTTTCTGGTACTGCGACTGGTTAACTGTGAAATAGGATCTTGGTGACAGAGCGCTTTTCCTCTGAGACAGGAAAGTTTATATAGCTTTGTATTCTTGATCGATTTGGGAGAACCACCGCAGAAATGAAATACATCCATCTTTATTAATGTGCTAACAGTAGATTCTAAGAGGTCAAGTGGGGGTGGGGATCGATTTCAGGGGGTGGAGGCATGGGGAGGATGCAGGAGCGTAACTAAAGGAGACAGAAGTAGACGTCATTGATCGAGCTAAGACCAATGAAGGAGAGCCATGGAGGAGGGGCTCTTTCCTGCTGCCCGACGGCAGGACAGGGATTCACGACTGCATTAACAACTTCCCGATGGTGACACCGACTTGCTGAAGGTCTTTCCTTCGTGTGTCACTTCACAGGTGTAAGTTGCATGCTTTCCATAGTCAGCTGCGGGCATGTTCAGGTAGCTGCTGGCAACATAGCTGCTGCCCTGTTTGGTGGCTTTGGTTGTCTCCACTCCAGCTGTGATCGGCTTATCATCAGCCTTCCATCCTACGGTGATAACAGACGGGTAGAAGCCGCTTACGAGACACGACAAGGTGGCCTGCTGGCTTTCCACCTCCTCCTGGGAAGGACCAAAGAGTCGCACTTGAGGAGGCACTGTGGGCTGACCTGGAAGAGAGGAAGATCTCATGAAGTCTCACACGGAACCCTCAAACTTTAACAGAGCACTGGTAGAAGAAGAGGACTGGTAACATGGACACCTAGTCTGCCTCCTCCGGACTCCGGGGGAGGGAGTGGGGAAGCAGATACCTCAAGGCAGAATTTCTCAGAAGACTAGATTGGCAAGACAGTCCGGTTCATAAGAGGTGCTCTTCAGGGGGAGAAAAAGGCGGTTGGAGAGCTAGAGGGGAGGTTGGGGCCACTTCGGTTGTATTCCGAAGGTAATTCTGATACCACAAATGGATTCCCATGAAGTGTTTGGTCCTGGAGCATAAACACAATTCCGATTTTACTTCCCACTTCCAATTCTCTAAGAAGAACGTTTGGAAGAGCAATATTTTTCTGATTAGTTGAACATTGTTTACGCAGCACTTACCGTATTTTTCTATGCGTTTCTGTAGCAGACAAAGAAGAATGTCTCAACAGAACATCTGGGCAAGAGTGAGCCATTAGGAAACGTCCCTGCAGCTTTCTGGGCAAGATTGGAGAAGTGGTTTGCCATTGCCTCCTTCCCAGGGCTGAGAGAGAGCGACTGGCCAAGGTCGCCCAGCTGGCTTTGTGCCCACAGGGGGACTAGAACTCACCGTCTCCCAGTTTCTAGCCTGGCGCCTTAACCACTACCTCAATTATGAATTAGTAATGCTTCACTCATCTTGTATCTACCAGGCCAGGAAAAATGGGAAACTCACTGCCTATTCTATACTCAGATCCAACCCCCTGCCTGCCCCCACAGCCGGTTTCTCTCCCTTTGTGTGTGAGTTTCAGAGAGAGAGAGAATGAGAGAAATAAATCATTTTGAGTCCCTGAGCCTAAGGATGTTCGTTGTCAGTGATGGGACAGTCTACGACGTGAGCTCCTATCCAGAATCCTGTATCGTTTTCCTGGGAAAAAATATCTTTATGCACAAAAGAATTATAGGGCAGAAACAGAGTTGAGTTTCAAGGAATGTATCCTTCTCTTTGACTTCAACCCAGCTTTCGAAGAGTCTTTAACCTCGGTGCAAAAGGAAGTGCGGTCGACCCTCCTAACCCTGCTTTCTTTTGACATTTTGTGGAAAAGGCCTTACAGATCTCCAGTTGGTGTTGGATTCCAACTGGATGAGACAGGACTAAAAACTTATTCTGTGTTGGTTGGAGAAGTGGTTTGCCATTTTCTCCTTCCCAGGGCTGAGAGAGAGCGACTGGCCAAGGTCACCCAGCTGTCTTTGTGCCCACAGTGGGACTAGAACTCACCGTCTCCCAGTTTCTAACCTGGTGCCTTAACCACTACCCGAACTATTTATTAGCAATGTTGAATTAATCTTGTATCTACCAGGCCAGGAGAAATTGACCTCCCCAAAATAGCTGGGCCCAGAACGAAGAGGTTTTGTGAAACAAAGCCAATAATAATTCTCATGTTAGAGATCCAGTTTGGCTCTCTAACATTAGAATTGTTTTTTGGCGCCATTTTTTGGTGTAATGGTTACGGCATCAGGCTAGAAACCGGGAGACTGTGAGTTCTAGTCCTGCCTTAGGCACGAAGCCAACTGGTTGATTTTGGGCCAGTCCCTCTCTCTCAGCCCTAGGAAGAAGCAGGCAAAGGCAAACCACTTTTGCAAATCTTGCCAAGAAAACTTCAGCAACTTGTCCAGGCAGTTGCCAGGAGACAACACTGACTTTAAGACACCAACAATAAAAGAATAAAAAAATTCTAATGTAATTTAAAGTTAAAACTTAAAAAAAACCCTCAGTTAAACATGTACACTAACTTGTTTAACTTAGTTTTTTCCCTGTATTTAATGAACCCTGCCATTTTAAAAGTCACATTTCAGTGATGAATATGGTTTGGTTTGGGAATATACTGAAGGCTTGAGAGGAAAGCTGCCTCAAAACCCCGTTTTGGCCCTTCTGATATTAACTTGAACCATTACTAGTACAGCATTGAGAAGTCTAACTTTTCAGTTTTACTTAAGCTGTAGCAATCAAGTTAGGATCTTATTCTGTGTTGGTACCCATAGCCCAGTCTTGATGAAATGTTCAGAATTTCATTCTGATCTCCTTATTCCATGTCAAGGGATTGGAAGGATGTGCATGCCATGCACACCACCCAAAGCCCTCTTGCAGTTTCTCTCTGAAAGGCACCTTACTCTTTTGAGGAGGTGAGACATTTTTCCCACTCAGCTGATCCGTTCCTTAAGGGCCCCGGATCAAGTTATTTTTGAAAGAAATGTTTTGGATTTAAATTTTGTATCATTTGTTTAAGACATGCAGGAGAAAAATAGCAGCATTCTGAATGTCTGGAACACGGACAACACGAACTGATCTAGCCCATTGGTTGCGTCTCACATTACTTATTTCTGTTAAATCTTTTGAATCGATATACTTCTACAATGCTGGTGCCTGTCTGTTTGTAACCTTTAAGCAGGCAAGACGGTGTGTCATACGCCAACAATTGTTGAAGCCAGGAACCTCAAATGGGCCAACTTAGAGAACGCATCGAAAATCCAGGGCCCGTGACTCCCATGGAACTAAAATTGGGAAAATGTTATAAAAGATTTGAGGACATAAAATAAAAATTACCCTAAAACAGCTCCTGATGTTTGACTGTGCTACACCGTTCAATATGGATGACATGGGCTATTTTCAAAGCAGATACTTCTCTGAATAAATCCCTGAATTTTTGAGATCTTTTCCAGTGGAGGCAGGACGTTAGAAGCTCTGCCACTGTTGAAGGCATGAGGAATCCGGTAAGGAAATATCCCTGAAGGGATGACCCAACGGGTCACGGGGTGTCTGGTATAAGGCTCATCCCAATGCCTACATTTCTGGGAGAGGAAACAAGGATTCTGGTTTGCTATGAAGGTGGTGGATGTTATTATAGACAAATGGTATAGTCCTCTCTGAATCTGTAGCTGGTTCCTCCTTCATACCCAGTCCTCTGATGCACACAATCCTAGGGTGCTGACACATAAGGCTAGAACATTTCCCCAAGATTACTTGGTGGGAGAATCCAATTTTCTTTCTGGAAGGTGGGGCTGCCTAATGTGGGTACCCACCCCAAAGTTCTAATCTGTGGGAGATGCTGGGGTGGATCCCTTCTCAATCAAAGGGAGATCCCTGCCCAGAGTCCATTGGAGCTGTGGGGCTATAGTAAATTTGGATAAATTAAATAAAAATAATTTTTAAAAAACCCAAGAAGCCATCAGGATACGAAATAAAGATTTGCCTCCCTGCTTTGATTGATTGTGGCCTTTGGAACGAATGATGCATTCTTATCAGACGCTGCAACTCTTCTATGTAATTTTGAGGATGTAAGATTACACAAAATTGTCCCCAATACTTGGGACCCTCCTCTGCATTATCTATCAACAGCCTGAGAAGATGGAGTCCTTGGATTAGGAACTGCACAAGCAATGCATCGTATTGATGGTCTATCATACTTGGCTTACTTAATTCTGCCTGGAAAATCTAAGCATGGAATGCCAAGCTCAAAGCTTTCTTTCGTCTGACAGTCCCATTCAGTTCCATCCAAGAGAACACAATGAAAATTAACCTCTCCATCAGCCCTTAATGCCCAGGAAAATTAGGTCCGAGAATAAAAGTAGCCATAGATGAGATTTCTCAAGATCTCGTTGACCCTGACCCTGAAGTTTCCCCAGTGTATCCGGGGAAGAGGGAAGATCGGATAATACGGACTTGAATCAGTCCCTTTTGACCAAGGCTAAATATTTCATTCTGATTGGAAGAAATCATTGTTGATTAATCAAAAGCAACCCTAGAATCAAGTGGCATGCAGTCAGAGTAGGAAAAGAAGGGCAAAATGACGAAAAAGCGAAAAGATCACACGTAGGAAGGAAGATTTGGGCTCAATTAATTGACTTACCTGTGACGGTTAGATGCGTTCCTCCTCCGAAGGTCCACCACAGTGACACACAGCCATACAAAAACCTGCCTTTGTTTCTTTGAACATTGATGTCATTGAAACCTATTGGAGTCAATACCTCATAAATCCTGACCTCAACTGGGAAACAAGTGAGCACCTGGACAACAATCATTGGTATTCTGAAGATTTGGTAGACAATAGTTCAACGGAGCATTATGGGAGGGAAAATAGAGCACGTACTTGGTTCCTGTTGGCTTTTATGACCACCGTTCACCAGCAGTGCAGGTCCTGAGGTATTCAACTGGACACGGTGCCTTTATCAATGGAAGCAACATGGATGAACCTTCTGAAATTGGATCTATGCATGTGGAAGAACCACAGAGTGGCATATCCAGTCTGAGAGACGTAGAATCTGTTTCTTCAGTGAAGTCTTCCTCAGACCTTTCTAGGCAGTGGTGTTTTGTCTTGTTCAGATAGCTTCTTAAAAATCCAATTGAATGTGCCAGGCCATTATCTGGGTGTGAATATGAACTGCCCCAGTTACCTGCTGGTTAACCCTTAGAGGGGTCAATGCTAATTAATTCAATAATGCACTGAGTGGCTGTTTATAGAAGATATAAGTCGACTTCATGTAATGTATAGGCGTCAAGGTATGTGTTTCCAGCAATGAATGGCACCGTTCCTAGAACTCATGGGAGGAAGACCAGTTGGCCTTGCTTTTATGGGATTTGGTTCATGATCCTTGTCCACCCTTCATTTCCATGTTCTACGAGCTCTGTTCAGCTGCGACTTCCATAGCCCACCACACATTGTAGCACTCGTATCAATAGACTTATGAGGAGATGACCAACAGGCCTCAAGTATAATGGATCCACTGGATTTGAATGGATGTCCATCTGTTCCAGGTCAGATAGGTTTCTGTAAAGTTCATTAGGATCTTTTACGGAAGAGCTACATGTGATTATCCCCAAAGCTAAGAAGGGGATGAAGGTGATGGAACAAACACCATGGAGATAGAGCCGGACGTGGCCCAAACTCCGTGAGATTCATTATCCATAATCTTAGCTGGAGTGTCCATAAATGGCCGCTGCGTCATGCTAATGTTTCTCGGAGAGAGTTTAGCTTTTTGATCAGTACTGATCTCCAGAATTGGTGATGTGTTTTGGCAGTTCTTGGTGCTGGTCTGAGGAATAGTTTGACGGGCCTCTACTCCATGTCATCACTGCCGTGGCAATGTTCTCACATGGAAGATTCTCCTTGTGATCCCAAGAAGCCTGAGCTCTGGCTAAAACCCAGATGCCTATTCTGATCTTGTTTGTGTTAGTACATATTAGTACCATATTATTAGCACAATAATATACGTGTTATTGGAATCTGTTTCTTCATTGTCTTCTCCCCCCCCAGAAAGCATTCCATGATTGCTCCGCAATGCCTAGGTCTCAGGAAGCGATCTAGGATACATGTTGAATGTTATAGTTGCTGTTAGGTGTAGGTGGTTATAGGTTTTGGGTGTGGTTTGAAAAGACGTATTTGACATATTGTAAGCCACCCAGAGTCTTTCCGGAGTTGGGTAGCTCTACCAAACACAGTAATCAATCAATTAACAGAGATCTAGACACCATACTTGCTGCTTCTTTCTGCTTGACATGTAGGACTAAGGAAAGAATGACAATCGTTCCTTAACTCATACACTGAGTGCCTGGTGTCAGTCCTTCCAGATAAGTCCATTCCGATTATCGGAATGTGTTTTAAAAGCCTGTAGTGGTCCAAATGGCAAGGTAATGAGCAACAGAGAGAAGAGTGGGACCACAGGTGAAAGTCTGAATGATGTGGTCAGCTAATTTATCAGGTTACGCTTGAAGGGAAAAATTAAGGCAGACTTAAGGAGTTGCAGACGAGACACAACCTGAAGGTAGAAGTTCAAAGAAAGTATGATCCAAACCGGATTTCTTTTGGTGCAAAGCTTACTTGAGATTGTTGAAGGGTGTATCCCACTGGTATTAAACCATGTGCAAATGTGAGTAGATCAATAGGTACCGCTTCGGCGGGAAGGTAACGGCGTTCTGTGTCGTCATGCTGGCCGCATGACCCGGAAGTGTCCTATGGACAACGCCGGCTCCAAGGCTTAGAAACGGAGATGAGCACCACCCCCTATAGTCGGACTCGACTGGACTTTACGTCAAGGGAAACCTTTACCTTTACCTATCCCCCCCTTTGTTTAGGAGAAATGCAATGCATTCCATTTAGAAGCTGGACCAAGGCTTAGAGTGTGTGAGATCACTCAAAGAAGCTCCAGGAACACCTTCTTACCTGCATCTTCTGGAAAATCTGGAACCAGAACTAAATGGGCTTTGGTACTTCAGGTTGCCTCGTAGGCTTGTATCTTACGTTGGATCTGGTGGGCCATTGAGAAAGAGGGTGCTGAATGACAGAGGCCCCTACATTGATCGAGCAGAATTCTGTGTGTATTCTCAACATAATTTGGTCAAAACCACAGCAGAAATGAAATACACCCATCTTTATGAATCTTCTCATTGTAGAAGCTTAAAGACAAAGGGAGAGGGATAGATTTCAATGGGGGAAATGATACTGGATGATACTGCAGGACTTCACAATTAGAACAGAATGTTAGAATCTAGTGATGACCGGAGATTGAGTGTCAGAGCAAAATGTCCCCTTTCATTCAACCCTACCTTTCTATCTGATGGAGCACTGGCTAGAATGATTGGAACGGCCACTGTGGTCCCATATTTCCCCAAATCTGCTACCATTATGACTGGAGAACAAGGCATTTCCCTTTCAAACTTGAGAAGAATTTAGATGCGTGAGTTCATAAATATGCTATGAATTTATTGCCACACCCACAGAGGCATCCGGAACCTGATGACGCTATTTGACATTCTCAAGCCTTACTTTTCTGGTACTGCGACTGGTTAACTGTGAAATAGGATCTTGGTGACAGAGCGCTTTTCCTCTGAGACAGGAAAGTTTATATAGCTTTGTATTCTTGATCGATTTGGGAGAACCACCGCAGAAATGAAATACATCCATCTTTATTAATGTGCTAACAGTAGATTCTAAGAGGTCAAGTGGGGGTGGGGATCGATTTCAGGGGGTGGAGGCATGGGGAGGATGCAGGAGCGTAACTAAAGGAGACAGAAGTAGACGTCATTGATCGAGCTAAGACCAATGAAGGAGAGCCATGGAGGAGGGGCTCTTTCCTGCTGCCCGACGGCAGGACAGGGATTCACGACTGCATTAACAACTTCCCGATGGTGACACCGACTTGCTGAAGGTCTTTCCTTCGTGTGTCACTTCACAGGTGTAAGTTGCATGCTTTCCATAGTCAGCTGCGGGCATGTTCAGGTAGCTGCTGGCAACATAGCTGCTGCCCTGTTTGGTGGCTTTGGTTGTCTCCACTCCAGCTGTGATCGGCTTATCATCAGCCTTCCATCCTACGGTGATAACAGACGGGTAGAAGCCGCTTACGAGACACGACAAGGTGGCCTGCTGGCTTTCCACCTCCTCCTGGGAAGGACCAAAGAGTCGCACTTGAGGAGGCACTGTGGGCTGACCTGGAAGAGAGGAAGATCTCATGAAGTCTCACACGGAACCCTCAAACTTTAACAGAGCACTGGTAGAAGAAGAGGACTGGTAACATGGACACCTAGTCTGCCTCCTCCGGACTCCGGGGGAGGGAGTGGGGAAGCAGATACCTCAAGGCAGAATTTCTCAGAAGACTAGATTGGCAAGACAGTCCGGTTCATAAGAGGTGCTCTTCAGGGGGAGAAAAAGGCGGTTGGAGAGCTAGAGGGGAGGTTGGGGCCACTTCGGTTGTATTCCGAAGGTAATTCTGATACCACAAATGGATTCCCATGAAGTGTTTGGTCCTGGAGCATAAACACAATTCCGATTTTACTTCCCACTTCCAATTCTCTAAGAAGAACGTTTGGAAGAGCAATATTTTTCTGATTAGTTGAACATTGTTTACGCAGCACTTACCGTATTTTTCTATGCGTTTCTGTAGCAGACAAAGAAGAATGTCTCAACAGAACATCTGGGCAAGAGTGAGCCATTAGGAAACGTCCCTGCAGCTTTCTGGGCAAGATTGGAGAAGTGGTTTGCCATTGCCTCCTTCCCAGGGCTGAGAGAGAGCGACTGGCCAAGGTCGCCCAGCTGGCTTTGTGCCCACAGGGGGACTAGAACTCACCGTCTCCCAGTTTCTAGCCTGGCGCCTTAACCACTACCTCAATTATGAATTAGTAATGCTTCACTCATCTTGTATCTACCAGGCCAGGAAAAATGGGAAACTCACTGCCTATTCTATACTCAGATCCAACCCCCTGCCTGCCCCCACAGCCGGTTTCTCTCCCTTTGTGTGTGAGTTTCAGAGAGAGAGAGAATGAGAGAAATAAATCATTTTGAGTCCCTGAGCCTAAGGATGTTCGTTGTCAGTGATGGGACAGTCTACGACGTGAGCTCCTATCCAGAATCCTGTATCGTTTTCCTGGGAAAAAATATCTTTATGCACAAAAGAATTATAGGGCAGAAACAGAGTTGAGTTTCAAGGAATGTATCCTTCTCTTTGACTTCAACCCAGCTTTCGAAGAGTCTTTAACCTCGGTGCAAAAGGAAGTGCGGTCGACCCTCCTAACCCTGCTTTCTTTTGACATTTTGTGGAAAAGGCCTTACAGATCTCCAGTTGGTGTTGGATTCCAACTGGATGAGACAGGACTAAAAACTTATTCTGTGTTGGTTGGAGAAGTGGTTTGCCATTTTCTCCTTCCCAGGGCTGAGAGAGAGCGACTGGCCAAGGTCACCCAGCTGTCTTTGTGCCCACAGTGGGACTAGAACTCACCGTCTCCCAGTTTCTAACCTGGTGCCTTAACCACTACCCGAACTATTTATTAGCAATGTTGAATTAATCTTGTATCTACCAGGCCAGGAGAAATTGACCTCCCCAAAATAGCTGGGCCCAGAACGAAGAGGTTTTGTGAAACAAAGCCAATAATAATTCTCATGTTAGAGATCCAGTTTGGCTCTCTAACATTAGAATTGTTTTTTGGCGCCATTTTTTGGTGTAATGGTTACGGCATCAGGCTAGAAACCGGGAGACTGTGAGTTCTAGTCCTGCCTTAGGCACGAAGCCAACTGGTTGATTTTGGGCCAGTCCCTCTCTCTCAGCCCTAGGAAGAAGCAGGCAAAGGCAAACCACTTTTGCAAATCTTGCCAAGAAAACTTCAGCAACTTGTCCAGGCAGTTGCCAGGAGACAACACTGACTTTAAGACACCAACAATAAAAGAATAAAAAAATTCTAATGTAATTTAAAGTTAAAACTTAAAAAAAACCCTCAGTTAAACATGTACACTAACTTGTTTAACTTAGTTTTTTCCCTGTATTTAATGAACCCTGCCATTTTAAAAGTCACATTTCAGTGATGAATATGGTTTGGTTTGGGAATATACTGAAGGCTTGAGAGGAAAGCTGCCTCAAAACCCCGTTTTGGCCCTTCTGATATTAACTTGAACCATTACTAGTACAGCATTGAGAAGTCTAACTTTTCAGTTTTACTTAAGCTGTAGCAATCAAGTTAGGATCTTATTCTGTGTTGGTACCCATAGCCCAGTCTTGATGAAATGTTCAGAATTTCATTCTGATCTCCTTATTCCATGTCAAGGGATTGGAAGGATGTGCATGCCATGCACACCACCCAAAGCCCTCTTGCAGTTTCTCTCTGAAAGGCACCTTACTCTTTTGAGGAGGTGAGACATTTTTCCCACTCAGCTGATCCGTTCCTTAAGGGCCCCGGATCAAGTTATTTTTGAAAGAAATGTTTTGGATTTAAATTTTGTATCATTTGTTTAAGACATGCAGGAGAAAAATAGCAGCATTCTGAATGTCTGGAACACGGACAACACGAACTGATCTAGCCCATTGGTTGCGTCTCACATTACTTATTTCTGTTAAATCTTTTGAATCGATATACTTCTACAATGCTGGTGCCTGTCTGTTTGTAACCTTTAAGCAGGCAAGACGGTGTGTCATACGCCAACAATTGTTGAAGCCAGGAACCTCAAATGGGCCAACTTAGAGAACGCATCGAAAATCCAGGGCCCGTGACTCCCATGGAACTAAAATTGGGAAAATTTTATAAAAGATTTGAGGACATAAAATAAAAATTACCCTAAAACAGCTCCTGATGTTTGACTGTGCTACACCGTTCAATATGGATGACATGGGCTATTTTCAAAGCAGATACTTCTCTGAATAAATCCCTGAATTTTTGAGATCTTTTCCAGTGGAGGCAGGACGTTAGAAGCTCTGCCACTGTTGAAGGCATGAGGAATCCGGTAAGGAAATATCCCTGAAGGGATGACCCAACGGGTCACGGGGTGTCTGGTATAAGGCTCATCCCAATGCCTACATTTCTGGGAGAGGAAACAAGGATTCTGGTTTGCTATGAAGGTGGTGGATGTTATTATAGACAAATGGTATAGTCCTCTCTGAATCTGTAGCTGGTTCCTCCTTCATACCCAGTCCTCTGATGCACACAATCCTAGGGTGCTGACACATAAGGCTAGAACATTTCCCCAAGATTACTTGGTGGGAGAATCCAATTTTCTTTCTGGAAGGTGGGGCTGCCTAATGTGGGTACCCACCCCAAAGTTCTAATCTGTGGGAGATGCTGGGGTGGATCCCTTCTCAATCAAAGGGAGATCCCTGCCCAGAGTCCATTGGAGCTGTGGGGCTATAGTAAATTTGGATAAATTAAATAAAAATAATTTTTAAAAAACCCAAGAAGCCATCAGGATACGAAATAAAGATTTGCCTCCCTGCTTTGATTGATTGTGGCCTTTGGAACGAATGATGCATTCTTATCAGACGCTGCAACTCTTCTATGTAATTTTGAGGATGTAAGATTACACAAAATTGTCCCCAATACTTGGGACCCTCCTCTGCATTATCTATCAACAGCCTGAGAAGATGGAGTCCTTGGATTAGGAACTGCACAAGCAATGCATCGTATTGATGGTCTATCATACTTGGCTTACTTAATTCTGCCTGGAAAATCTAAGCATGGAATGCCAAGCTCAAAGCTTTCTTTCGTCTGACAGTCCCATTCAGTTCCATCCAAGAGAACACAATGAAAATTAACCTCTCCATCAGCCCTTAATGCCCAGGAAAATTAGGTCCGAGAATAAAAGTAGCCATAGATGAGATTTCTCAAGATCTCGTTGACCCTGACCCTGAAGTTTCCCCAGTGTATCCGGGGAAGAGGGAAGATCGGATAATACGGACTTGAATCAGTCCCTTTTGACCAAGGCTAAATATTTCATTCTGATTGGAAGAAATCATTGTTGATTAATCAAAAGCAACCCTAGAATCAAGTGGCATGCAGTCAGAGTAGGAAAAGAAGGGCAAAATGACGAAAAAGCGAAAAGATCACACGTAGGAAGGAAGATTTGGGCTCAATTAATTGACTTACCTGTGACGGTTAGATGCGTTCCTCCTCCGAAGGTCCACCACAGTGACACACAGCCATACAAAAACCTGCCTTTGTTTCTTTGAACATTGATGTCATTGAAACCTATTGGAGTCAATACCTCATAAATCCTGACCTCAACTGGGAAACAAGTGAGCACCTGGACAACAATCATTGGTATTCTGAAGATTTGGTAGACAATAGTTCAACGGAGCATTATGGGAGGGAAAATAGAGCACGTACTTGGTTCCTGTTGGCTTTTATGACCACCGTTCACCAGCAGTGCAGGTCCTGAGGTATTCAACTGGACACGGTGCCTTTATCAATGGAAGCAACATGGATGAACCTTCTGAAATTGGATCTATGCATGTGGAAGAACCACAGAGTGGCATATCCAGTCTGAGAGACGTAGAATCTGTTTCTTCAGTGAAGTCTTCCTCAGACCTTTCTAGGCAGTGGTGTTTTGTCTTGTTCAGATAGCTTCTTAAAAATCCAATCGAATGTGCCAGGCCATTATCTGGGTGTGAATATGAACTGCCCCAGTTACCTGCTGGTTAACCCTTAGAGGGGTCAATGCTAATTAATTCAATAATGCACTGAGTGGCTGTTTATAGAAGATATAAGTCGACTTCATGTAATGTATAGGCGTCAAGGTATGTGTTTCCAGCAATGAATGGCACCGTTCCTAGAACTCATGGGAGGAAGACCAGTTGGCCTTGCTTTTATGGGATTTGGTTCATGATCCTTGTCCACCCTTCATTTCCATGTTCTACGAGCTCTGTTCAGCTGCGACTTCCATAGCCCACCACACATTGTAGCACTCGTATCAATAGACTTATGAGGAGATGACCAACAGGCCTCAAGTATAATGGATCCACTGGATTTGAATGGATGTCCATCTGTTCCAGGTCAGATAGGTTTCTGTAAAGTTCATTAGGATCTTTTACGGAAGAGCTACATGTGATTATCCCCAAAGCTAAGAAGGGGATGAAGGTGATGGAACAAACACCATGGAGATAGAGCCGGACGTGGCCCCAACCCCGTGAGATTCATTATCCATAATCTTAGCTGGAGTGTCCATAAATGGCCGCTGCGTCATGCTAATGTTTCTCGGAGAGAGTTTAGCTTTTTGATCAGTACTGATCTCCAGAATTGGTGATGTGCTTTGGCAGTTCTTGGTGCTGGTCTGAGGAATAGTTTGACGGGCCTCTACTCCATGTCATCACTGCCATGGCAATGTTCTCACATGGAAGGTTCTCCTTGTGATCCCAAGAAGCCTGAGCTCTGGCTAAAACCCAGATGCCTATTCTGATCTTGTTGGTGTTAGTACATATTAGTACCATATTATTAGCAGAATAATATACGTGTTATTGGAATCTGTTTCTTCATTGTCTTCTCCCCCGCCCCCCAGAAAGCATTCCATGATTGCTCAGCAATGCCTAGGTCTCAGGAAGCGATCTAGGATACATGTTGAATGTTATGGTTCCTGTTTGGTGCAGGTGGTTATAGGTTTTGGGTGTGGTTTGAAAAGACGTATTTGACATATTGTAAGCCACCCAGAGTCTTTCCGGAGTTGGGTAGCTCTACCAAACACAGTAATCAATCAATTAACAGAGATCTAGACACCATACTTGCTGCTTCTTTCTGCTTGACATGTAGGACTAAGGAAAAAATGACAATCGTTCCTTAACTCATACACTGGTTGCCTGGTGTCAGTCCTTCCAGATAAGTCCATTCCGATTATCAGAATGTGTTTTAAAAGCCTGTAGTGGTCCAAATGGAAAGGTAATGAGCAACAGAGAGAAGAGTGGGACCACAGGTGAAAGTCTGAATGATGTGGTCAGCTAATTTATCAGGTTACGCTTGAAGGGAAAAATTAAGGCAGACTTAAGGAGTTGCAGACGAGACACAACCTGAAGGTAGAAGTTCAAAGAAAGTATGATCCAAACCGGATTTCTTTTGGTGCAAAGCTTACTTGAGATTGTTGAAGGGTGTATCCCACTGGTATTAAACCATGTGCAAATGTGAGTAGATCAATAGGTACCGCTTCGGCGGGAAGGTAACGGCGTTCTTTGTCGTCATGCTGGCCACATGACCCGGAAGTGTCCTATGGACAACGCTGGCTCCAAGGCTTAGAAATGGAGATGAGCACCACCCCCTAGAGTCGGACTCGACTGGACTTTACGTCAAGGGAAACCTTTACCTTTACCTATCCCCCCCTTTCTTTAGGAGAAATGCAATGCATTCCATTTAGAAGCTGGACCAAGGCTTAGAGTGTGTGAGATCACTCAAAGAAGCTCCAGGAACACCTTCTTACCTGCATCTTCTGGAAAATCTGGAACCAGAACTAAATGGGTTTTGGTACTTCAGGTTGCCTCGTAGGCTTGTATCTTACGTTGGACCTGCTGGGCCATTGAGAAAGAGGGTGCTGAATGACAGAGGCCCCTACATTGATCGAGCAGAATTCTGTGTGTATTCTCAACGTAATTTGGTCAAAACCACAGCAGAAATGAAATACACCCATCTTTATGAATCTTCTCATTGTAGAAGCTTAAAGACAAAGGGAGGGGGATAGATTTCAAGGGGCGAAATGATACCGGATGATACTGCAGGACTTCACAATTAGAACAGAATGTTAGAATCTAGTGATGACCGGAGATTGAGTGTCAGAGCAAAATGTCCCCTTTCATTCAACCCTACCTTTCTATCTGATGGAGCAATGGCTAGAATTATTGGAACGGCCACTGTGGTCCCATATTTCCCCAAATCTGCTACCATTACAACTGGAGAACAAGGCATTTCCCTTTCAAACTTGAGAAGAATTTAGATGCGTGAGTTCATAAATATGCTATGAACTTATTGCCACACCCACAGAGGCATCCGGAACCTGATGACGCTATTTGACATTCTCAAGCCTTACTTTTCTGGTACTGCGACTGGTTAACTGTGAAATAGGATCTTGGGGACAGAGTGCTTTTCCTCTGAGACAGGAAAGTTTATATAGCTTTGTATTCTTGATCAATTTGGGAGAACCACCGCAGAAATGAAATACATCCATCTTTATTAATGTGCTAACAGTAGAATCTAAGAGGTCAAGTGGGGGTGGGGATTGATTTCAGGGGGTGGAGGCATGGGGAGGATGCAGGAGCGTAACTAAAGGAGACAGAAGTAGACGTCATTGATCGAGCTAAGACCAATGAAGGAGAGCCATGGAGGAGGGGCTCTTTCCTGCTGCCCGACGGCAGGACAGGGATTCACGACTGCATTAACAACTTCCCGATGGTGACACCGACTTGCTGAAGGTCTTTCCTTCGTGTGTCACTTCACAGGTGTAAGTTGCATGCTTTTGATAGTCAGCTGCGGGCATGTTCAGGTAGCTGCTGGCAACATAGCTGCTGCCCTGTTTGGTGGCTTTGGTTGTCTCCACTCCAGCTGTGATCGGCTTATCATCAGCCTTCCATTCTACGGTGAGACCAGGTGGGTTGAAGCCGCTTATGAGACACAACAAGGTGGCCTCGTCCTGTCTTTCCACCTCCTCCTGGGAAGGACCAAAGAGTTGCATTTCAGGAGGCACTGTGGGCTGACCTGGAAGAGAGGAAGATCTCATGAAGTCTCACACTGAACCCTCAAACTTTAACAGAGCACTGGTAGAAGAAGAGGATTGGTAACATGGACACCTAGTCTGCCTCCTCAGGACTCCGGGGGAGGGAGTGGGGAAGCAGATACCTCAAGGCAGAATTTCTCAGAAGACTAGATTGGCAAGACAGTCCGGTTCATAAGAGGTGCTCTTCAGGGGGAGAAAAAGGCGGTTGGAGAGCTAGAGGGGAGGCTGGGACCACTTCGGTTGTATTCCGAAGGTAATTCTGATACCACAGGAGGCTCTTATACTGAATGGAGAAAATGGATTCCCATGAAGTGCTTGGTGCTGGAGCACAAACACAATTCCGATTTTACTTTTCTCTTCCAATTCTCTAAGAAGAATGTTTGGAAGAGCAATATTTGTCTGATTATTTTAACATTGTTTACGCAGCACTTACTGTATTTTTCTATGCGTTTCTGTAGCAGACAAAGAAGAATGTCTCAACAGAACATCTGGGCAAGAGTAAGCCGTTAGGAAACGTCCCTGCAGCTTTCTGGGCAAGATTGGAGAAGTGGTTTGCCATTGCCTCCTTCCCAGGGCTGAGAGAGAGCGACTGGCCAAGGTCACCCAGCTGGCTTTGTGCCCACGGTGGGACTAGAACTCACCGTCTCCCAGTTTCTAGCCTGGCGCCTTAACCACTACCTCAATTATGAATTAGTAATGCTTCACTCATCTTGTATCTACCAGGCCAGGAAAAATGGGAAACTCACTGCCTATTCTATACTCAGATCCAACCCCTGCCTGTCCCCACAGCCGGTTTCTCTCCCTGCGTGTGTGAGATTCAGAGAGAGAGAGAATGAGAGAAATAAATGATTTAGAGTCCCTGAGCCTAAGGATGTTTGTTGTCAGTGATGGGACAGTCTACGACGTGAGCTCCTATCCAGAATCCTGTATCGTTTTCCTGGGAAAAAATATCTTTATGCACAAAAGAATTATAGGGCAGAAACAGAGTTGAGTTTCAAGGAATGTATCCTTCTCTTTGACTTCAACCCAGCTTTCGAAGAGTCTTTAACCTCGGTGCAAAAGGAAGTGCGGTCGACCCTCCTAACCCAGCTTTCTTTTGACATTTTGTGGAAAAGGCCTTACAGATCTCCAGTTGGTGTTGGATTCCAACTGGATGAGACAGGACTAAAAACTTATTCTGTGTTGGTTGGAGAAGTGGTTTGCCATTTTCTCCTTCCCAGGGCTGAGAGAGAGCGACTGGCCAAGGTCACCCAGCTGGCTTTGTGCCCACAGTGGGACTAGAACTCACCGTCTCCCAGTTTCTGACCTGGTGCCTTAACCACTACCCGAACTATTTATTAGCAATGTTGAATTAATCTTGTATCTACCAGGCCAGGAGAAATTGACCTCCCCAAAATAGCTGGGCCCAGAACGAAGAGGTTTTGTGAAACAAAGCCAATAATAATTCTCATGTTAGAGATCCAGTTTGGCTGTCTAACATTAGAATTGTTTTTTGGCGTCAGTTTTTGGTGTGGTGGTTACGGCATCAGGCTAGAAACCGGGAGACTGTGAGTTCTAGTCCTGCCTTAGGCACGAAGCCAACTGGTTGATTTTGGGCCAGTCCCTCTCTCTCAGCCCTAGGAAAAAGCAGGCAAAGGCAAACCACTTTTGCAAATCTTGCCAGGAAATCTTCAGCAACTTGTCCAGGCAGTTGCCAGGAGACGACACTGACTTTAAGACACCAACAATAAAATAATAAAAAAATTCTAATGTAATTTAAAGTTAAAACTTAAAAAAAACCCTCAGTTAAACATGTACACTAACTTGTTTAACTTAGTTTTTTCCCTGTATTTAATGAACCCTGCCATTTTAAAAGTCACATTTCAGTGATGAATATGGTTTGGTTTGGGAATATACTGAAGGCTTGAGAGGAAAGCTGCCTCAAAACCCCGTTTTGGCCCTTCTGATATTAACTTGAACCATTACTAGTACAGCATTCAGAAGTCTAACTTTTCAGTTTTACCTAAGCTGTAGCAATCAAGTTAGGATCTTATTCTGTGTTGGTACCCATAGCCCAGTCTTGATGAAATGTTCAGAATGTCATTCTGATCTCCTTATTCCATGTCAAGGGATTGGAAGGATGTGCATGCCATGCACACCACCCAAAGCCCTCTTGCAGTTTCTCTCTGAAAGGCACCTTACTCTTTTGAGGAGGTGAGACATTTTTCCCACTCAGCTGATCCGTTCCTTAAGGGCCCCGGATCAAGTTATTTTTGAAAGAAATGTTTTGGATTTAAATTTCGTATCATTTGTTTAAGACATGCAGGAGAAAAATAGCAGCATTCTGAATGTCTGGAACATGGACAACACGAACTGATCTAGCCCATTACTTCCATCTCACATTACTTATTTCTGTTAAATCTTTTGAATCGATACACTTCTACAATGCTGGTGCCTGTCTGTTTGTAACCTTTAAGCAGGCAAGACGGTGTGTCATACACCAACAATTGTTGAAGCCAGGAACCTCAAATGGGCCAACTTAGAGAACGCATCGAAAATCCAGGGCCCATGACTCCCATGGAACCAAAATTGGGAAAATTTTATAAAAGATTTGAGGACATACAATAAAAATTACCCTAAAACAGCTCCTGATGTTTGACTGTGCTACACCGTTCAATATGGATGACATGGGCTATTTTCAAAGCAGATACTTCTCTGAATAAATCCCTGAATTTTTGAGATCTTTTCCAGTGGAGGCAGGACGTTAGAAGCTCTGCCACTGTTGAAGGCATGAGGAATCCGGTAAGGAAATATCCCTGAAGGGATGACCCAACTGGTCACGGGGTGTCTGGTATAAGGCTCATCCCAATGCCTACATTTCTGGGAGAGGAAACAAGGATTCTGGTTTGCTATGAAGGTGGTGGATGTTATTATAGACAAATGGTATAGTCCTCTCTGAATCTGTAGCTGGTTCCTCCTTCATACCCAGTCCTCTGATGCACACAATCCTAGGGTGCTGACACCTAAGGCTAGAACATTTCCCCAAGATTACTTGGTGGGAGAATCCAATTTTCTTTCTGGAAGGTGGGGCTGCCTAATGTGGGTACCCACCCCAAAGTTCTAATCTGTGGGAGATGCTGGGGTGGATCCCTTCTCAATCAAAGGGAGATGACTGCCCAGAGTCCATTGGAGCTGTGGGGCTATAGTAAATTTGGATAAATTAAATAAAAAGAATTTTTAAAAAACCCAAGAAGCCATCAGGATACGAAATAAAGATTTGCCTCCCTGCTTTGATTGATTGTGGCCTTTGGAACGAATGATGCATTGTTATCAGACGCTGCAACTCTTCTATGTAATTTTGAGGATGTAAGATTACACAAAATTGTCCCCAATACTTGGGACCCTCCTCTGCATTATCTATCAACAGCCTGAGAAGATGGAGTCTTTGGATTAGGAACTGCACAAGCAATGCATCGTATTGATGGTCTATCATACTTGGCTTGCTTAATTCTGCCTGGAAAATCTAAGCATGGAATGCCAAGCTCAAAGCTTTCTTTCGTCTGACAGTCCCATTCAGTTCCATCCAAGAGAACACAATGAAAATTAACCTCTCCATCAGCCCTTAATGCACAGGAAAATTAGGTCCGAGAATAAAAGTAGCCATAGATGAGATTTCTCAATATCTCGTTGACCCTGACCATGAAGTTTCCCCAGTGTATCCGGGGAAGAGGGAAGATCGGATAATATGGACTTGAATCAGCCCCTTTTGACCAAGGCTAAATATTTCATTCTGATTGGAAGAAATCATTGTTGATTAATCACAAGCAACCCTAGAATCAAGTGGCATGCAGTCAGAGTAGGAAAAGAAGGGCAAAACGACGAAAAAGCAAAAAGATCACACGTAGGAAGGAAGATTTGGGATCAATTAATTGACTTACCTATGACGGTTACTTGCGTTCCTCTTCCGAAGGTCCACCACAGTGACACACAGCCATACAAAAACCTGCCTTTGTTTCTTTGAACATTGATGTCATTGAAACCTATTGGAGTCAATACCTCATAAATCCTGACTTCAACTGGGAAACAAATGAGCACCTGGACAACAATCATTGGTATTCTGAAGATTTGGTAGACAATAGTTCAACGGAGCATTATGGGAGGGAAAATAGAGCACGTACTTGGTTCCTGTTGGCTTTTATGAACACCGTTCACCAGCAGTGCAGGTCCTGAGGTATTCAACTGGACACGGTGCCTTTATCAATGGAAGCAACATGGATGAACCTTCGATCTATGCATGTGGAAGAACCACAGAGTGGCATATCCAGTCTGAGAGACGTAGAATCTGTTTCTTCAGTGAAGTCTTCCTCAGACCTTTCTAGGCAGTGGTGTTTTGTCTTGTTCAGATAGCTTCTTAAAAATCCAATTGAATGTGCTAGGCCATTATCTGGGTGTGAATATGAACTGCCCCAGTTACCTGCTGGTTAACCCTTAGAGGGCTCAATGCTAATTAATTCAAGAATGCACTGAGTGGCTGTTTATAGAAGATATAAGTCGACTTCATGTAAAGTATAGGCGTCAAGGTATGTCTTTCCAGCAATGAATGGCACCGTTCCTAGAACTCATGGGAGGAAGACCAGTTGGCCTTGTTTTTATGGGATTTGGTTCATGATCCTTGTCCATCCTTCATTTCCATCTTCTACGAGCTCTGTTCAATTGCGACTTCCATAGCCCACCACACATTGTAGCACTCGTATCAATAGACTTATGAGGAGATGACCAACAGGCCTCAAGTATAGTGGATCCACTGGATTTGAATGGATGTCCATCTGTTCCAGGTCAGATAGGTTTCTGTAAAGTTCATTAGGATCTTTTACGGAAGAGCTACATGTGATTATCCCCAAAGCTAAGAAGGGGATGATGTTGATGGAACAAACACCATGGAGATAGAGCCGGACGTGGCCCAAACCCCGTGAGATTCATTATCCATAATCTTAGCTGGAGTGTCCATAAATGGCCACTGCGTCATGCTAATGTTTCTCGGAGAGAGTTTAGCTTTTTGATCAGTATTGATCTCCAGAATTGGTGATGTGTTTTGGCGGTTCTTGGTGCTGGTCTGAGGAATAGTTTGACGGGCCTCTACTCCATGTCATCACTGCCGTGGCAATGTTCTCACATGGAAGGTTCTCCTTGTGATCCCAAGAAGCCTGAGCTCTGGCTAAAACCCAGATGCCTATTCTGATCTTGTTTGTGTTAGTACATATTAGTACCATATTATTAGCAGAATAATATACGTGTTATTGGAATCTGTTTCTTCATTGTCTTCTCCCCCGCCCCCCAGAAAGCATTCCATGATTGCTCAGCAATGCCTAGGTCTCAGGAAGCGATCTAGGATACATGTTGAATGTTATGGTTCCTGTTTGGTGTAGGTGGTTATAGGTTTTGGGTGTGGTTTGAAAAGATGTATTTGACATATTGTAAGCCACCCAGAGTCTTTCTGAAGTTGGGTAGCTCTACCAAATGCAGTAATCAATCAATTAACAGAGATCTAGACACCATACTTGCTGCTTCTTTCTGCTTGACATGTAGGACTAAGGAAAAAATGACAATCGTTCCTTAACTCATACACTGAGTGCCTGGTGTCAGTCCTTCAGGTAAGCCCACCGATTATCGGAATGTGTTTTAAAAGCCCGTAGTGGTCCAAATGGAAAGGTAATGAGCAACAGAGAGAAGAGTGGGACCACAGGTGAAAGTCTGAATGATGTGGTCAGCTAATTTATCAGGTTACACTTGAAGGGAAAAATTAAGGCAGACTTAAGGAGTTGCAGATGAGACACAACCTGAAGGTAGAAGTTCAAAGAAAGTATGATCCAAACCGGATTTCTTTTGGTGCAAAGCTTACTTGAGATTGTTGAAGGGTGTATCCCACTGGTATTAAACCATGCCTTCCCCCCCTTCGTTTAGGAGAAATGCAATGCATTCCATTTAGAAGCTGGACCAAGGCTTAGAGTGTGTGAGATCACTCAAAGAAGCTCCAGGAACACCTTCTTACCTGCATCTTCTGGAAAATCTGGAACCAGAACTAAATGGGTTTTGGTACTTCAGGTTGCCTCGTAGGCTTGTATCTTACGTTGGATCTGCTGGGCCATTGAGAAAGAGGGTGCTGAATGACAGAGGCCCCTACATTGATCGAGCAGAATTCTGTGTGTATTCTCAACATAATTTGGTCAAAACCACAGCAGAAATGAAATACACCCATCTTTATGAATCTTCTCATTGTAGAAGCTTAAAGACAAAGGGAGGGGGATAGATTTCAAGGGGCGAAATGATACTGGATGATACTGCAGGACTTCACAATTAGAACAGAATGTTAGAATCTAGTGATGACCGGAGATTGAGTGTCAGAGCAAAATGTCCCCTTTCGTTCAACCCTACCTTTCTATCTGATGGAGCAATGGCTAGAATTATTGGAACGGCCACTGTGGTCCCATATTTCCCCAAATCTGCTACCATTACGACTGGAGAACAAGGCATTTCCCTTTCAAACTTGAGAAGAATTTAGATGCGTGAGTTCATAAATATGCTATGAATTTATTGCCACACCCACAGAGGCATCCGGAACCTGATGACGCTATTTGACATTCTCAAGCCTTACTTTTCTGGTACTGCGACTGGTTAACTGTGAAATAGGATCTTGGGGACAGAGTGCTTTTCCTCTGAGACAGGAAAGTTTATATAGCTTTGTATTCTTGATCAATTTGGGAGAACCACCGCAGAAATGAAATACATCCATCTTTATTAATGTGCTAACAGTAGAATCTAAGAGGTCAAGTGGGGGTGGGGATTGATTTCAGGGGGTGGAGGCATGGGGAGGATGCAGGAGCGTAACTAAAGGGGACAGAAGTAGACGTCATTGATCGAGCTAAGACCAATGAAGGAGAGCCATGGAGGAGGGGCTCTTTCCTGCTGCCCGACGGCAGGACAAGGATTCACGACTGCATTAACAACTTCCCGATGGTGACACCGACTTGCTGAAGGTCTTTCCTTCGTGTGTCACTTCACAGGTGTAAGTTGCATGCTTTTGATAGTCAGCTGCGGGGATGTTCAGGTAGCTGCTGGCAACATAGCTGCTGCCCTGTTTGGTGGCTTTGGTTGTCTCCACTCCAGCTGTGATCGGCTTATCATCAGCCTTCCATTCTACGGTGAGACCAGACGGGTAGAAGTCGATCATGAGACACGACAAGGTGGCCTCCTGTCTTTCCACCTCCTCCTGGGAAGGACCAAAGAGTCGCACTTGAGGAGGCACTGTGGGCTGACCTGGAAGAGAGGAAGATCTCATGAAGTCTCACACGGAACCCTCAAACTTTAACAGAGCACTGGTAGAAGAAGAGGATTGGTAACATGGACACCTAGACTGCCTCCTCAGGACTCCGGGGGAGGGAGTGGGGAAGCAAATACCTCAAGGCAGAATTTCTCAGAAGACTAGATTGGCAAGACAGTCCGGGTCATAAGAGGTGCTCTTCAGGGGGAGAAAAAGGCGGTTGGAGAGCTAGAGGGGAGGTTGGGACCACTTTGGTTGTATTCCGAAGGTAATTCTGATACCACAGGCGGCTCTTATACTGAATGGAGAAAATGGGTTCCCGTTAAGTGTTTGGTCCTGGAGCATAAACCCCATTTCCATTTTACTTCTCACTTCCAATTCTCTAAGAAGAACGTTTCGAAGAGCAATATTTTTCTGATTAGTTGAACACTGTTTACGCAGCACTTACCGTATTTTTCTATGCGTTTCTGTAGCAGACAAAGAAGAATGTCTCAACAGAACATCTGGGCAAGAGTGAGCCGTTAGGAAACGTCCCTGCAGCTTTCTGGGCAAGATTGGAGAAGTGGTTTGCCATTGCCTCCTTCCCAGGGCTGAGAGAGAGCGACTGGCCAAGGTCGCCCAGCTGGCTTTGTGCCCACAGTGGGACTAGAACTCACCGTCTCCCAGTTTCTGACCTGGTGCCTTAACCACTACCCGAACTATTTATTAGCAATGTTGAATTAATCTTGTATCTACCAGGCCAGGAAAAATGGGAAACTCACTGCCTATTCTATATTCAGATCCAACCCCTGCCTGTCCCCACAGCTGGTTTCTCTCCCTGTGTGTGTGAGATTCAGAGAGAGAGAGAATGAGAGAAATAAATGATTTAGAGTCCCTGAGCCTAAGGATGTTCGTTGTCAGTGATGGAACAGTCTACGACGTGAGCTCCTATCCAGAATCCTGTATTGTTTTCCTGGGAAAAAATATCTTTATGCACAAAAGAATTATAGGGCAGAAACAGAGTTGAGTTTCAAGGAATGTATCCTTCTCTTTGACTTCAACCCAGCTTTCGAAGAGTCTTTAACCTCGGTGCAAAAGGAAGTGCGGTCGACCCTCCTAACCCAGCTTTCTTTTGACATTTTGTGGAAAAGGCCTTACAGATCTCCAGTTGGTGTTAGATTCCAACTGGATGAGACAGGACTAAAAACTTATTCTGTGTTGGTTGGAGAAGTGGTTTGCCATTTTCTCCTTCCCAGGGCTGAGAGAGAGCGACTGGCCAAGGTCACCCAGCTGACTTTGTGCCCACAATAGGACTAGAACTCACCGTCTCCCAGTTTCTAACCTGGTGCCTTAACCACTATCCGAACTATTTATTAGCAATGTTGAATTAATCTTGTATCTACCAGGCCAGGAGAAATTGACCTCCCCAAAATAGCTGGGCCCAGAACGAAGAGGTTTTGTGAAACAAAGCCAATAATAATTCTCATGTTAGAGATCCAGTTTGGCTGTCCAACATTAGAATTTTTTTTTGGCGTCATTTTTTGGTGTGGTGGTTACGGCATCAGGCTAGAAACCGGGAGACTGTGAGTTCTAGTCCTGCCTTAGGCACGAAGCCAACTGGTTGATTTTGGGCCAGTCCCTCTCTCTCAGCCCTAGGAAGAAGCAGGCAAAGGCAAACCACTTTTGCAAATCTTGCCAGGAAATCTTCAGCAACTTGTCCAGGCAGTTGCCAGGAGACAACACTGACTTAAGACACCAACAATAAAATAATAAAAAAATTCTAATGTAATTTAAAGTTAAAACTTAAAAAAAACCCTCAGTTAAACATGTACACTAACTTGTTTAACTTAGTTTTTTCCCTGTATTTAATGAACCCTGCCATTTTAAAAGTCACATTTCAGTGATGAATATGGTTTGGTTTGGGAATATACTGAAGGCTTGAGAGGAAAGCTGCCTCAAAACCCCGTTTTGGCCCTTCTGATATTAACTTGAACCATTACTAGTACAGCATTCAGAAGTCTAACTTTTCAGTTTTACTTAAGCTGTAGCAATCAAGTTAGGATCAGCTTGTAAATCTGCAATCTATAATCAGTTTTTGCCAGTACAGTCCCCCTGAACCAAAAAGGACACCTCAAATGATTTGTAGTTTGCAGTTTGGCCAAGAATTCTAGATAGATTGAAATTGGCTTTAGTAAAGAGATACATGGAACAGAACACTAAGACAGAAAGGAACGTATCAGTCAATCAATCAGTCAATCAATGAATCAATCAATCAAGGATGCAACTGAAGCTACAGACTTTTGAATCTGGCCATTTTCAATTCCATAATGAAAGAAAAGGTAGTATAAATATACTCCAATAAAATAAATAATCTAGACAGGATCTGTATAAAACATTGCATTCCAAAAATTCCTTTGCTAATTTGTAAACAGTCGTAAAACCAGCAATCTGAGGAGTGGTTGCTGAGAATGAGAAAAGGGGCACGAATGCAATAGATCAAATATCTCCTCATCCAGAGTCCCAGTTCTAATTAAACATTTGGGAGTGCCCTGGTTGATTTCATTTTTTTTTAATTTAAGCAAAGGAACTGGTTGCCTAAGACAGGGAGAAAATGGATATTTTTCCTAACGGAATGAAGAGTTGATTTGAGGATAGAGGAATTAAAATTAGAAAGCCCATCTTGATAGGTAGCAAGTTCTGATCAGCACTAGATGCTGTCAACTATCAATCAACAAGAAAATCTCTGACATTGTTCTTACTGTATATTTTATTATCTATTGCTATGTCATATTTCCTTCACCCTGTATCTATGGTGTGATTTGTTTTCTAGGCAAAATAAATTAAAACAAAATAAAACAAGAAAAACCAACCAAACCCAGGAGTTCAAGCTGATTTTAGCCCACTGGAGTTTGAGATTTTGTCATTTTGATATGCAATTTTCAAATCTCTAGCTCCAGATTGGTCCTATATCATGTTTCATTTTATCCCATTGTGAAACTTCACCTCTATTTACAAAAATTCCTTTCCATTTACAAAATAAAACAAATGTGTAAACTCAATTCTTAAAAATCATTTTTTAGTATCAGAGCATTTTGCTTAGGATTGGTAAATTACCAAGCAATGCATCTCTTTAAATATGTTCTGATTTATTATTAGGTACTAATATAATGTGAATAATGTTTTAAGATTATTTTTAGATGATATACCAGGACTCCATGAACCAAAATATTAGTCACAGATCTTGACTTCTTTTTAAAACTGATCATTGGTGGACTTAACCCAAAAACAACAGTGTTACTTGTCTAAGACTTATTTTCATGGGGAAAAAAATCTATTTAGAATTTTAGAGATTATCATCAGCCTTCCCTCATTTATGTCTTCTATTCACATCTGTTGGCATTAGCAGGAGGAATCTTTGCAATTAGATAAAACGATGTTAACATTCAGGCAAGAGAAAAATTGAATATTCTTTTTAAGGTTACAAGTTCTATTTCCCTATTTTTTAAAACTGCAGCTGCCGTTTTCAGATAAAGCATGAAAACTCACACTCCAAAGTCTTGCAACACACACACACACAAAAACACAACACCTAGGGGGGGAAATTAATTAATTAATAATTAATCCCCCTCTGTAAACAAAGGTTAATCCCAAGGAAGGGTACATTGTACTTCAGTTTTAATCAGCTCAAAACAAAAAAACAAAAACAAAAACAGAAAAACAGTCTGTTGCTTCATCTATTTGAGAGTTCTTTCTGCAATACTAAACAGAAAATCTGAGCAACTTTTGAATGTGACCATCTGAGCCACATTGAAGATGCTACATTTGACACAGACACAGTTTGGGAAGGAAAAAGCAACACAAATCCAAAAACAGTTGGAAAACAATTGTATCTGCATTTTAAAGAGACTTACCTGTGGCAGTTAGCTGGGTTCCGGGCCCGAAGACATACACACAGTGAGTAATGGTCGTACAAAAATATTTCCTCCAGAAGTGTACTTCTGCTTTCTGATCTGAACCAGATCCACCTCGGTGGAGGGTTCTGACATGGCAAAGCCTTGGAGATATAAACTTCACATAACATTGGTGCAGAAATATTTGTAATTGGAGAATAATTGATTGGGAAAAATGAGCTGCTCCAAGCTGTAAAAGCAGGAAGCCACGATCTTGGAAATCCTGGCAAGAATCTCAACAGAGCACCAGCTGATGTTGCATCTCAAAAGCCCAGAATAAGCCACAAGTGGAAAAAACACAGATCTAGAAGTTATAACTAGGCTTAGACTGTCATACTTTGGGCACATCGTCAGGAAAGACCGATTGCTTGAAAAGGACCACACATTTGGTAAAGTTGAGGGCCAGCGGAAAAGAGGAAGGCCTTCAAGGCGATGGATTGATACAATTACAGCAACAAGGGATGCAAACATTGGAACAGTCAGGCACATGGCGCAAAGCTGAACAGCATTTCGTTCTGTTATACGTAGGGTTATACGTAGAGTTGTAAATGACTCAACGGCAACTAACAACAGAAGTTCACCCATATGAATATTGAACAGGGAGTTACGTAAAGCAGTTATCCTTAGATAATTTATCTGCAAGAATTAGGTCAGACTAGGGGTCAAGCAGACATTATATTTACCCATGTATTTATTTCTACAATTGATATGGCTGCCCACCTCACAGCAATGAACCTGGGGGGTGTACAAGGATTAAAACCAACAATGAAAATCAACAATCCAAATAACAGATGTCCGGTTGCAGGAATCATTCCTACTAACTACAGTGAAGAGGAGAACAATATAAACCAGTCCACAGTGGAGCTTACTCAACCTCTTGGCTCAAATGCCTGAGGGAACAGCCATATCCTTAAAGCCTTACAAGAGGCTAATAGAGTTGGGACCATCTGGATCCCTGGAGGAAGGCTGTTTTGCAGGGCAAGTGTTGCAATGGAGAAGGTACGACTCCTGGGTCCAGCGAGATGGCATTGCTTAATGGAAGGGACCCAGAGCATGTTAGTTCTGGTGGAGTGAGCCGAAACAATTGGAGACAGGCCCTATGTCATGCACAACTTTATTGGTGTTAACATAGTATATAACTACCATCTTAAATATTGTTGAATTATAGCCCAACATACCTCAGTATTATCTATACTGAAAGGGAAAAGTAACTTCTGAAGGGCTATAGGTTTCACACACCCTTCATGAGATGTTTGCAGAGATTAATCTATTCCAAGTGGTTTCCACCAGCCTTGATCAGTTCAAATGACAATTCATTTTCCCCCCTTTTCTTCCTATCCAAACTTTTCCTTTTATTTTTTTGACAATTCACATAGTACTAGAACACTTGTGATCTCTATTTCTTTTCTTGGATGGGCACTTCCAGACATTGGAAAATAAATATTTAATTTAATTAACTCATTAACCAGTTTAGAGTGAGCTCTTGACTCAACCTAGATGTTTTTCCTGAAAATAAACTTAATTTCTTTATTCATTGTCTGGGTCATTCTACTGATTTTTTGTTGTTGTTGTTGTGGGGCTCAAGAGCATAGACCTTTTTTGGGGAGAAATATCTCTAGTCTGTAACCATAATTTGTATGTTGCAAAGTTTACAGATTTTCCTTGTTTTTTTTCTCTAGTAGTTTTAGCTAAGGGTAGGTGATAATTTTGCTCAGTTGCCAATGTTTTCAAAATTCTGCATTTGCAGGACAGAAACCACCAGGACAGAAAGTAAGATAAACTGAGTATGAGAGAGAGTGATTCTGATCAGTCTTCCTTCTTCATAAAGGATTTTGAATGGTTAGCTCCAGATTTGAATCCTTTCACTTCCCCCCCCCCCCCATATGCTATATTAAGGTTTTCTGACAATTCTTTTTCTGTACTAGCTACCTAAGATAACAGAATGCCTGATTCTCTTAATACTAGTAAAGAATGCTTGTTCCTATTGACTATGACCAGTGCAGATGGGCAAGAATTGTTTTTTTTTCTGCTTTTATACAAATAGGTGAAAATGTACTTGCTGTTTCATAAATAAGGTAGAAAAAAATGAAGGTTTTTAAAAATTAAAACAGGACGATGCAAATCTGTCAGATTTGTCCATGTTTGTTTTAACATACCAGGAGTGACAATGCTTTCAGCTTGGATTTTATTCACAACTCCATCACTCATTTTGTAGAGCGAATCTGCTCCAGCTGTTTTGGGTTGAATCCAACACCCTTGCTTCTACTAAGGTCCTTCTTCAAAGTCGTAATTCACTTTGCAAAACTTACTCATTTTGCAGACACATTTATATTTCCACATTTTTCTGAACTAGCAGGCAATTGGATAGCATAATCTATTAAAGCCCTTTGCAATGGGCATCCTATTTTTCCCACTAAGATAATCTCCCAAATACAAAGAACACTCTGCTCAAAATGTAATCTATTTCCATGAAATCCCATACAACAGCATGGATCCCACATTCTTTTGCAATCCATCATCAACACTGCTCTTCCATTCCCAAATATTTGCTTAATACTAATTTATTTCAGGAATAAAATGATATCACTGGTTTCTTAAATACCCCCACACTCGAATAATTCAGATTGTAGCAATCAGTCATAACAATTGAAGAGGGATTAAAACCATAGGGAAGTTGCTTCCCTTCCTACCTGAATTTCAGGTCCACCGTGAGCTTCCTTTGATGTTTTGAATCTGAAGAATTAAGGTGCTCCCATCCAGGATCATTCCAAATACTTTGCCAAAGAGAAGGGCTGTCATTGTAGCATCCTTGACAAATAAAAGGCAGAGGCAGAGAGGAAGACACTGAGAAGTAGGTAAAACCGGTCCATTTTGTCCAATGGATCGTACCCATGAAAATCTTCTGCTGGGAAATAGTAGGCATTTTGGAAAGATCCCTGGGCATGAATCCAAAAAATGAAATGCAATTTTCTTTCGATGCAGGACAGTGGTTGTTCTACAGGAGGTCTTGCTCTCTGACTGGGAAAATTATAATCCATTTAGTGCTGTTTTTCTCCATTTTCCAAAGAACAGGTTCTTTTATATCCAAAATGGCATCATCCACATATAATAGGAAGGTTCTAGAAAGACTGGGGAAGCCCCAGTATATCCAGAAGTATGGCAAATCTTTAGAGAAGAAAAAGTAAACAAAGAAAAGTGCCCTGAAACTCCTCTAGAAGGCACATTTAGTGAACACACAATACTGACAATCTGAGCAACAGAAACAGAATCAAACCAACATCCAGGTACAATTATTTGTGGAATGTAGGCTCCTAAACAGGTGTGTTGTGTGACATTTTGTTGTAAACCCAGTTTAATAATTGGTTAATCTTGGCAGAGCTGTGCTCCTGATTTACCTGAAAAACACAGTGGTACCTGTGGCCTAAAAATAAGAGCTTAAAAAAAAAAAGAGGGTGACATCCTGTTGTATTTCCATAACATTTGCCTCATGCCATTAATATATCCATTAGAGAAGTGTTATTCAAAATGGCTTCCATATGGCCAAGTGGCCCCATTTCCTGGCCATCCAGAAGATCCAGAAGACTTCCACAAAAACAACCGCAAGAGAGGGAGGGAAAGCTATGTAATTGATGTAATCAAGTAAAGCCCAATCCATACACACCAAGCTTGAATACTTCCTTCTCTGCTTCGGAAGGCAACTGATAATGCTTCAGGAACAAACATGCTTCAGATCCATCTGGTATTTTCGGAAACCACAGAGAACTGTTTTTCTTACCACATGACTTCGCATTTTGTATCTAACAGTCCTCAGGTGGGGAAGGAGAGATGTTCTCCCTGTCCATTACCCAAACATCTGTCAGTGATGTACAGTTAGTGGCTAAAAAGGGATAGGTGGCGAATTTGAGGTTGTTATTAAAAGAACAGTACACATGTAGAAACAGATTTTCTTAGAGTTCGACATTCATTGTTAAAATCAGGACTGGAGAAGACTTGTAAGCCAGTAATCCAAAGCTCTGCTCAGTGCAGGAAATTAGAATACTTCCAGTATGTCATGACCCCGTTGCAAGGCACAAAGAGCCTCACAACGTGGATCATGATCATTAAGGAAAAGGGGAAGGAGATAATTAAAACAGTGCTTAATCCAAGCACCCAAAGCACCCACACCCATGGACTCGTATGCAGCTGAAGAGAAGGGCTTCAGATAAGCAGCGATAAGCCGCACCTGGTGCCCTGGAGGACACACCGGAACCAAGAAGACAAGGAACGACACCGGGAAAACGCCCACACAGCCATCAAGGAACCCATCAAGAGGGATTGGGGACAATGAAGGGTGGAGGAGCACGGGACCCCGCAAGAGGGTATAAACAGGGCGCATCACCACCGCACCCCCGTTCCCGTTTTTCATTCTGTCAGCCACCATTCCAATAAACCAGAAATCCTTAATACCCATTAAGTGAGTCCGTGTCTTATTGCGAAGTGAGCCTGACCCTGACACAGTAGATATTTGTACAGTTACTACTGGGGAAAAAAATCCACTGAGAGGGAATTCCACCACTTTTACATTATAGGAATGCCCCCAATGGAATTTTTTTTACTAATTTACTGATTTGATGGAAGACCAATCAATTCAGCTTAACCTGATTACATTTGCCAATATTTATAACATCTTGATTACTATTAACTCCTAAGAAGCTATATATTAATTTTCATTCTCTGGAACAACAATACATCCTGAAGAGCAACACAACACACTTTAGCAAAAAAGAAATTTGCAAGTTTCAGTAAATTGTTCAACCCCCCCCCCCCCACACACACAATTCTCACTTGAATACCACTCAAAGTTCAGTAGTATGGAAGTGCCAATGATCAGATTTGGTTTATGATTTCTTTTCAAAACATTGATTTGTTTCTATTCAGAATTAGATTTTGATCGTTAAAGTTAAATTGATGTTAAAACAATTACATGAAAAACACAGAGCTTAATTACCTATTCAGTTTGGGGAAAGGTGCTTTTACATACACATGGAAGCAACTGAACTGCCATATTGATTTGACCATTCAAATCATTTGGACAAATTGATCTAGTGAGTTTGGATGGATGATGAGATTTGAACAAACCACCTTTCAACGGTGAATTGACTGTTCACACAACCCTACACAAAATGAAAAAACTGTGCTGACCTTATCTCCTATGTGTAATAATTTTCTGAATTTTAAATTGTGAGGTGGCTATTCCAGTTCAATAGCACAAACAAAGTCTCTTTTTTATGCCAATTCTTACTCCAAGACATCCAGTATATACTCAAAGATGAATGATTAAATTCCTACCCAGATAGGTTCTAGGAGCAATCTGTAGTCCTTAACTTCAATACTTGTACTTTGGACTGCTGAAATGTGATGGTACTAATACATAATCAATTGATTATTGATTATATTAATAAAATAATGGGTTAATAAATAATAAATAGTGATTGCTCATTTCCATATCCAGCCAGAGCATCATTTTGATTTTGCCAAGGGGATACTTTGGTTGATGCTTAGCTTGACCAATCTGTGGACAGAACATGGTGTCTTCTTGACCTATTTCACCACCTGCTGGCAAGATCTGGCCTTGGAGCTGTTTTTTCAGTTGCAATCTGGGCATCAAAGCAGCAAGAGGTTATGCTCATAACTTGGTTCATATCCCCCTCTGATGATTCTGAATGGTGCTGCATGTTCATCTTAAATTGCCACCTTTCTTTTGCAATCCAGCACTTGCAATGGGATGGATTTTCCTGCTTTGGAGAAGTCCTGAAGGTGGCAGCAGAATCAAAGAGATGCCAAAGGCTGCTTGGCTTTCTATCTTCCTCCTCTGAATAAAACAGAGGATTAAAAAAGATGCATGACTACCAGTATAGGTCAAATGTGAAGGCTGTTACTACCATTTCTGGCACTCAGAAGTCACATAAAGAAGAAAAAGAGAAGAGAAAATAATGCATCTGCTACCCAGATGCTAAAAATGGTCACTGGGGAATAAACACTTTTTGCTTAGTGGAAAAAAAAAGCATCTTGTTAAAAGAAAAACTCATCAAATAAATGTTTGTGACTGTAAACAGGCCAATCTGGCCACCTTCCCCATATATTTTTTTAAAATAAAGGATATTACAGTGAGTTAGACTGAATGTATTATGCTGTGGCATTTTTCTTTATTAATGGTTTTGTTTTATAATAATAATAATAATTTATTAAATTTATATACTGTCTGACTCCCATGGATGGTTTATTATACATCTGTGAGTTATTGAGAGTCTCTTCTGATTGCAGTGGAATGCAAGTCCAATAAACAAACAAATAAATATACATCAAAGAGGAGAAGAGAATGCAGCCGAAATAAATAAGATTGAAATTGCAAATCCAATAGGTAATGGATAAATGCAAAAAGAAGTTTGGGAGATGAAAAAAGGAAACATATTCATGGAAAATATCTAAGTAATTTAATATGACATTCTTGAATTGTTTCACCTCTGCTTTTAAAGATGGAGGAATAGTATATTATATTATTATATTATGCATTCAAATACTGTGATGTGTCTATACCTATGAAGATCAGAATCCTGAAAGCCATGGTATTCCCTGTGAGACTCTATGGGAATGAAAGTTGGACTTTAAGAAGCTGGATAGGAAGAGTATTGATGCCTTTGAACTTTGATGTTGGAGAATACTCCTGGGAATACTGTGGACAGCCAAGAAAACACACCAATGGATCATCAAACAAACAAATCAACCCAGAGTTCTCACCAGGCTCAAATTATCCTACTTCAGATACGTTATGCGAAGACCCAGCTCTCTGCTGGGAAAGGTGGAAGGAAAGAGAAGAAGAGGACAACCAGCAGCAAGGTGGATGGACTCAGTTACACTGGTGATGAGTGGTGGAAAGATTAAGTTTACCCTCCATGTTAATCAGGTGGTATTTGAGTCGTTCCTAAGACAGGATTTTTTGGTTGAGTGCTTCTCACACTTGTGTCTCAGCTATCCTCAATGCCTTTGGGTTGAATCTTTTAAAAATTTACTTTAATTCAGTTTCAGCTTGGTATCACATCAGGACACAAAGACCCAGGTAACAACATGATGAAAACCGTGGGATGAATGGGCTCCTACTTCTCAACATCTTTAGCTGATGCATGGGGAAGACCTGAAGGAGGCTGTAGTTCAGGTTTCCATCAAACATCCAGAAGGTTTTGCCTATCATGAATAGTTCAGCATTTACATGGATCAACATTATGTCTGAAGCTGATCTGGCCAGTTCCTGCATTTTATAAAGCATGTCTTTCTTCTAATGAGCATGTGTGCTCTGAATGTTGGATTGAAAGGTGTTTCAGTTTAGTTGGCACCCCCTTTTCCAATACAGGTGGGCCTTGTTATCCATGGATGTATGACCCACAGCTTCTTCATGTATCACCAGATATTAAATACAGACCAGGATTAGTCAACTACGATAACGGGTTTAACTTATCTATGATGTTTGGCATCGTGTTCCTTATCTATGATTTTTTGCAGGCTGTTCTGTCTGGAGGACTTCTGGATTCTGGACTTCTGGATCTTATGTGTTTATGTTTGTGTGTGTTTGCATTTATGTGAGGGCAAAATGGCAGATGGAAGTTTGCAAATGTGTAAAATAGATATCTTCAAGTTTTCCTTATCTGAGTTTAGACTGAAACGGGACTCACTGAATAACAACGGCCACCTGCATTGAAGCTACATTTAAGATATCAGGGCTGAAGATCATTGGCATTATTTTCTTGCTCAACCTCATCCGGGGGGCTTGGTGTATTTTTCAGAACTGGTTTTGATGGAGGACTGTTGTGATTATCACAAGGTTGTGACCTGCCCAAGGGACTGCTGGTGGTGGTGGTGGTGGCGAATTATTAATTTAA